>NC_140084.1:20846367-21446367 GCF_964194135.1 Talpa europaea | reverse complement strand
GAAGAGCTGAGCAGAAGGATTATCTTTTCCATTCTGCAGGTGGGGAAATTGAGGCCTGGAAAGGAGAAGGGGTTTGCCCAAGGTCCCATAAGGTATCAATGTCGGGGTTAAAACCTGGGTCTTTAATGGTGACCTTCTTTCTTTCTTTCCAGGGGCTACCTTTCAAAAACCTGTAAGAATGAAACATCCTTAGTATAATTAGAAGGGTAACAAAAAGGATCTTTGAGACTCTACCTCCCCAATGTCTCAAAATCCTCCACTGGGGTTTTGTTCATTTGGCCCCTGAACTCAGTTCCTGGAAAGGCAGTTCCCTAAGCAGTTACCTAGCAGTAGCCTCTCAGTGTGAACTAGCTCAAAGGATCAATTTCCCAGGGATCGATATCTAAGGGCTGGCTTGGGCAGGCAGTGAAGAATATATCTGTTAAGTTCACAGGGACATTTTCTGGGGTTGGAAGGCCTGGATGGGGGATATTATTAGGTGGTCGGAAGATGGCACGAGAGGAATGGGTTAGAGAAAGCAGGTCAGTGAGGACAAAATGCCTACTCCAGGGTAATCTTACTTGCATTTTTCTTCTAGCCCATGATCTCTTCTTAAAATGATATGGAATCGTATTGGTACTGACAACCTGCTTCACCAGTGTTTGCTGAGTAACATTTTCAACACTAGAACTTTCTCTTAATCACCACGAACTAAGACAATTCAAATCTTTCCAAAGTTAAGAGAAATCTTTGGGACTGGTTAAAAGGCCGTATTATGAATGGAATTGTGCACCACCCCAAATTCATATGTTAAGCCCTAGTTACCAAGGTATTTGGAAATAGGGCCTATAAGGAGCTATTGAAGGTTAAATGGAGCATAAAGGTAGGGCCCTAATCCAATATGACTGGTGTCCTTATAAGAAGAGAGAGAGGCTCTTCAGGGCTGCACACCCGTATGCGGACGAGTGACAAGATGGTCATGGACACAGCGACACACGTGGACACAGTGACAAGATGATCATCTGCACGCCAAGAAGAGCAGCCTCAGGAGAAACCAAACCTGCTGACACCTTTACCTAAGATTGTCCACTGTCCAAGTCAGGAGAGAATAGGCTTCTGTTGTTTAATCAGGAGAAGCTTAGAACCATTCTGTGGAGATGTGTCTGAAGAGGCTGAGAAGATAAAATGAAAAGGAAACGCAGCTGCACCTTCAAGAAAATACCTTAGACATTTCAAAATTCCATACAAATAGGGTCTACATAGGGGTAGGGGGGAAATTTCTCCCTGTCTTTCTAGGTTCTTCTCAGACTAGCAGAGCTGTCCAATTAGACAGATTAGCAGGAGAAAAAACAAATTTGGTTGTATAAAGAATCTATTGATACGTGGGTATAGATTCTAAATCCAATGGGACAAAATGGAAATAGCCATAGGTACAGGTGTAGGTATAGTGTAGGTATAGGCTTAGGAGAGGTGTAGATGTAGATATAGATGTAGATAGAGGTATAGATAGAGGTGTAGGTGTAGACATAGGTTTAGGCATAGATATAGGTGTAGGTGTACATATAGGTATAGATATAGGTGTAGGTGTACATATAGGTATAGGTGTAGATATAGATATAGGTATAGATGTATATATAGGTGTAGGTATAGATATAGGTGTAGGCGTACGTATAGGTATAGATACTGAGATAGGAAATAGAATAGGGCCTGAGACCTTAAGGAGAGAGGAGGGGGATTCACAGGAAGAGGAGAGGGTGACTCATATATGTTGATGACCAGATACCCCATTATTAGATGTTTGCCCTGCCATGTAGATAGACTTCTCCAATAAAAAAGATCATTTCTGATAAAAATCCTGCTTCTAGGTAAAATCTTCATTCTCATTCTAGATAGTTAAATAAGTGGTAAAATTTTCTTGTGAGACTTCAAGGCCTCCATTTACCTTAGTTCAAAGCAATTGACGTGCAAATGACACATTTGGGGACGTCTATGGGAATATCGTGGGGAAAGCTAGCCTTCGCCACCAAAAACAGGATACTAGGAAAAATTCCCAGGAAACTTGGAGTAAAGAGCAAACAACAGGTGAAAGAAACCATCACTATATAATACCTGAGCAAACCAGTGTTCCCCACAGCACCACATGCTGGAGCAGAGTCACCCATGGCGTGGGTTTTTTGTTTTTGGGTTGGACTTGAATTGTTTCTCCCATTATAAGGTTTGAAATTCTCCCCATTAAAGTACCATCTCCTTAGGAAAGACAGTGTTTTCTAGCATTACTATAGCTGATTGCATATAGATTTCTGTATTTCTTATGACTTTTATTTGGTAGGAAGGAAAAGTCGACCTAACCCACCTGGCTTAAACAAAAAGAGAAAATCCTGTGACAAAAGATTTCTGTAAGTATAAAGTCTGCAAAACTAAGGATTTTCAGGCACAGATGGAATCAGAAGCACATGATAACACTAGGCCATGGTTTTCCAGCTTGCTGAGACCTTTTTGTCCATGTTAGTAAGAGTGTCATTAAGTTGCTCCCTTCTGATCCCATGATGCCTGTTCCAGAATATATTTCCTCGCACATATCACCACACAGGGGCATAACAGGAGGATCCTAGAACTAATCACTGTGTCCAGAGAAACCTGAGCCTGATTGGCCAGTCCAGAGTCTAGTGCCTGGGGGCAGAGAAGAACTGACGTCTCCTGCGTGCTCTAATTACTGCTGGAGGAGAAAAGGGGTAGGGTATGTTTTTAATTGAAAATTGAGAGTCTGGGGCCTTCCCTGGTGGCGCAGCGGTTGAGCACTGGGCTGCAAAGCTGCCCGCAGCCTCTGCAGCACCAGTTCGATCCCCGGCCACCAGCGAGGGTCCCAAATGGCACGCAGACCTCACTTGTCATGCCCGCTGCTCCCTTCAGCAGTGTATTTCATCAGTCTGCCTGTTCTGTTCCCTGCTCTGGCTCTGGTGAATTCTCTCACTCTCCCACGCTTCTGACTGTACCCAGTACTTGTATAAATAAATAAATATATCATTTAAAAAAGAAAAGAAAATAGAAAAAGAAAATTGAGGGTCTTGTTTTTTTAAAGATTTATTTATTTATGCATACAAGAACTGGGGTACAGGTCAGAGGTGTGGGGGCTGAGAGGATTCACCAGAGACAGAGTGGGGAACAGAATAGGCAGATCCACAGAAATAAACTGCTAAGGGTAGCAGCAGGTGAATCAGGAGAGGTCTGCTGCACCATGTGGGTAGCTCCCTGGCTGGGGATCAAACTCATGCTCAGTGGCTGTGGATAGCCTCATAGTGCTGCATCATAACCCCTTGCCCCACCAGGGAGGCCCCTGAGGGCCATTTTCAAAAGATAAAGTTAACGGTGGTTGAGTGGTTCAAACACAACAAAAGTCCACTCTGATATGACTTTCTTTTGCAGGTAAATGCCTCAGGACAGCTTTCCAAGAGGAAGAAGAAGAAATGTAGAAGTGTTGCCCAAGAAAGACAGGTCCAGACAGGTCAGTGTGCACTCAGCTGAATAGAACCAATCATCTTAGTTATTTAGGAAATCGAGTTTGTCCTTCAGAGACCAGCTCAAAAGTTGCCTTTAGGACTTCTGGTTTCAGGTCTCACATGATGAGTTTAGAAGATATCTTTCACATCCTTACAAGAAGAAGAAAGTTAGACAAACTTGGAAATCAATCTATTTTCTCAAACCCATTAGAAAATTGATGTTGCAGGGAAAAAGATGTCCCTAAGTCTGGAGAAATGCGAAAATACAGAGAAACACAGCCAATATCAACTTGCTTGGGCATAACCCAGAGAGTCAGGTTTCCTGGTGGCCTAGGGGTTAAGTCTCAGCCCTATCACCCCTAAGCCTGAGTTCAATCCCCCACGAGGGAGCTACCCACATGGCGCAGCAGACCTCTCCTGTCTTGCCTACTGCTCCCCTCAACAGTATATTTCAGTACATCTACCTGTTCTGCTCCCTATTCTGCCTCTTGTGACTCCTCTTACACCACCACCCCCACACACACCTCTGGCCTACACCCCAGTTCTTCTACAAAAAAATAATATAAATTTTTTATATATATGAATATATATATAAATCTTTTTTTAAAAAAAATTTTAAAAAGAACTCATGGAATCGCTTCTCGGCCTTTTGGCTAAGAGGAAGTATAAAAAAGAACTCATGGAGTCACAAACTGGGAGGACACTTAAATGGTAATTCTGTGTACTAGCTTGAGAGTGAGAGAACAACGGGGCTAGATAGTCTTATAGGTAACCCACATTTTCATGAATTTCACCTCCAGAAAGCACACCAAATTCTCATGGTGAGAAGCCCTCATCTTCCTAGGAAACAGAGAGAAAAGCATCATTTAAACAGGGGAGGGAATGTGATCTTTCACAAGGGACTATGGTGATGGTGCACAGGTGAATTGGTTGTGGAAACTGTATAGGGGCCACACCTGAGGGGAGAAAGCATGCATTGTACAAAAAGGAAGAATGATGTAAACTATATATAAAATAAAATAAAATTTTAAAAAGAAAATAAAATATGCCTAGTGTGTTCCCATAAAGGTCTACCAGTCTTAGTCTGCATCTCTCTTATTAGGAGTGATGATGAACATTTTTTCCTACGTCTGTTGCCTTCCGGATATTGTCTTTGGCGAATTGTCTATAGCCCATTTGTTAATTGGGCTATTTGTTTTTTTTGCTGTTCAATTGTGAGTTTTTAAATATATCTTAGATATTAATCCCTTATCAGACTACCATGAAATTAAGCTAGAAATTAGTGACAGAAAGATAATTGGAAAATCCCAGAATATTTGGACATTAAATAAACACTTTTAAATAATACATGAGTCAAAGAAAAAAAATCTCAAAATAAATTTAAATATATTTGAACTAAATTAAATGCAAATGCAACTTAACAAAATGTGTGTGATGCAACAAAATTAGTATTTTGAGGGAAATGCATAACATTGAAATTTTATAAATTATATCATATATTAGAAAACAAGGTTTAAAATCAGTCATCGAAATTTCCTCATTAGAAAACTAGAGAAAGAAAGCAATATGAACCTAGAATAAGCAGAAGAAAAATAATAATAATAAAAGTAGAGCAGAAATAAATTAAATTATAAACAAGGGTGAAGTAGAGAAATACAGACAAGACCAAAAGTTGGTTCTTTGAAAAATTTATAAAATTTATAAACATCTAGTCAGGCTAACCAAGAGAGAAGAAACAAATTACAAACATTAGAAAAAAAAATCATTAGTACTGAATTCCCTGGACATTTAAGGGAATCATAAAGGTATAAGGATGCCTTTTCATTTGATAACTTGGATGAAATGGACCAATTTTCAAAGAAACAAACTATCTAAACTCACAAAAGGAGAAACAGATTATCTGAATAGACCTATATCTACTAAAGGAATTTAATCAAAAATTTATAACCTTCTAAAATGAATAAGGCCCCAAAAAGAAAGTACCAGGCTCAGCTAGCTGGTTTCACTAGCAAATTCTACCAATGGTTTAAGGAAAAAAAAATACTAATTTGCTACAATCTCTTCCAAAAAATTAAAGCAGAGGGAACACATCTTCACTCATTCTATAAGGATAGCATTACTCTAATGCCAAAACCAGACAAAGACATTACAATAGAGAAAGACTACAGACTAATATCTCCCATATGCATAGATCAAAAAATCCCCAACAAAATATTAGCAAATGGAATCCAACAATGTATATAAAGAATTATACACCATGACCAACTAGGATTTACTCCAGGTATACAAGACTGGTTCAACATTCAAAAATCAATTTAAATAATCCACCACATCAACATAGGATAAAAATCATATGATCCTATCAAGTGATCTAAAAAAGACATTTGACAAAATGCAATATCCACTCATAATCATGAATAAAAAAAAAAACTTTCAGCCAACTAGAAATAGAGGGGCACTTTCTCAATCTGATAAAGAACATCTACAAAAATCCTGCAGCTTAAAAATCATATGTGGTGGCAAGAAACTGAATGCTTTATAGAGCTGCTCTCCTGTAAAGGAACCAGGGTTCCTTGAAGAAATGACTGTTTTGGGGACAGGGGCCAGAAATGTCCAACATAAGCCTCAAACATCTTGTAGTGCAAAAAAAGTAAGGAATATATTTTTTAAACTTGACGTTGAAAGGTATTGTAGGGGAGGTGGGGAAGGGAGAGGCACTGACAGGGAGGGCTCTTAATGACCCACGCTGGACTGCCTTGGGCAATGCAATGAAGTGGTAGGACCTGCACCCCAAACTACAAAATAAATGCCTTTGAGTCCATACTGGATAAATTACCCAATTGAATAAATAAGTAAATGGGGGGGGGGGAGATAAATCTCTTTAAAAGAGGAATTCCAGATAATTTATGTGGATTCTCAGCTGCCAAGGGGAGGAAGAATAACTCCCACTCCTTAAGTGTGGGCTGCACGCGTTGACTTCCTTCTGCAGAACGCGGTGTGCCATGGACATGCCTGGCCAGTGCCAGCTGCTCCAGGTGACCACGGTCAGTGTCCACTGAGGCAAGTCAAGTGGCTGGTTTATACCCTCCTTACAATGTGGTGTCTTCCCCCAAACCCATAACTCCACGTTAGTCACAGGGAAAATGCTAGACAAATTCTGATGAAAGCACATTTTAAATAAGACTTGACGGGTACTCCTCCAAGCTGCCAAGGTCACCAAAAACAAGGAATGTTCTGAGAAACCGTCACAGGCAATATGGCCTAAGGAGACACGACAGCTCAATGTCATGAGCACCCTGGCTGGGATCCCTAGGCAGAAAAAAGACAATCAGTGAAAATTAAAAGAAATCGGAATGAAATGTGGACATCAGTCAATAAGAATGTATTGATATTGGTTCCTTAATTGTGTCAAATGTACCAAACTAATGTAAGATGTTAATAGCAGAAAGCAGATGAGGGGTTACAGGGGAATTCTCTGTACGAGCTTCTCAATTTGTCTATAAATTTAATAGCTGTAAAAAAAAAAAAGTAAAAGTCTATTAAAAACAAAACAAAGTCACCTCCTCCCTGAAGCCCTCTGCTCCCTTGAAGATCCCAGGGATTTGGCACTTCCTCCACCCTGGCACTCACTACATTTCTCCATGTCTGCCCCCCTTACCCAGTCCTGAGTCTGCCCAGACCAACAATTTTCACTTTGCCACCTGCCAGCATTTGAAAGGGGGGCACTGCATTTTCTGAGAACGGTTTTTCAAGACAACAACCTGTGCTTGCATGCAGGTGTTCTGATCTGTTCCAGAAACAGCCTGTCCTGCTGCCTGCTGCCCTCTCTGGAGACTTCGCTGTCTGCGTTAGAAGGGTCCAAGTGCCCCGGGGCTGGAAGCCACTCTAGACATTGCTCCAGGCCCAGAGTATTGTTTTGACCTCTCTCCCCTTCCCCAGGTGCCCCCATCTCTGCTCTGGGGCTCAGGGCCCCTATGAGGAGTAGTTGCTAGAATCAGGAATGTTGGCTTTAGTCTGAGTTGTTTTCCCCGCCTGAAGCAGTTAAGCTGTTCTATTTTTAAAGCCCTTAGTTTCTCTCTGTCTTGCCCAGAAGGTGGCTGGGGCTGCAGGCCCCTGCTCTGGATAAACGCTTTTGCTCTTCCCTCTCTCCTTGCTTTTTATGCCATCACCAATACCGTCCTCCCCCTGGTGTTGTCAGGGGAAGCTGGGCTCATAATTCTTCCAGGGAAAGCTTTAGAAAGAAAGAAATTAAGTTCAATCAAAGTGTCAGGCCTGAATTGTGTGTGTGTTGGGGTGTAGGTAAAAGCAGCTTAATAAGGCCCGATCACCTCCCTTTCTCTCCCCACCCCCACTGCACCGAAATGCAGCCCCTTCTAGACCTTAACCTTTATTAAGTGACAACAGGAGCTAATCAAATAAACAAGTGCCAATATGAGGTGAGGTCCACCCTGCCAGAAGCCGGTCAGACAGAGGTGCCCCCCACACACAGCGATCATTTAAGTCTTTGTCACAGAACGGCTCTTCTAGGACCTGTCCCTGTCTGGTCTCGTGTCTCCTGCAGCCAGTTCTTCCCCACTCAGGGCTCTTGACCTGTGAGCTTTAATCCTGTGAGGTCCAAGCTTATTCCACCAGCTCAGATCTGTCCTCCGTGCTCCAAACCCTGATCTCTAGCTACTTGACGTTGGCATGCAGTGTGACAAATGCATGTGTCCCCAAGTGACAAATGCAAACCTCAAATGCATGCGTGCCCAAGTGACCTCGAACCCCTCCTGCTCCTTTTGCTCTCCCCGGGGTGGCAATGCTGCCCATCCTGTGGCATCACCATGAGTCTTGCAGAAATCAGACAGACCGCCCTTGACACCATCCTTCCACGTCTCTGCATCCTCATGCATCGCTAGGTCTCAAGGATCAAATTCCTAAATAGCCCTCAAGTCTGATCTCACTGTCGCCATAGTGGGCCTGACAGCCCTTGCCCCTAAGCCTGTCACGCAGCCTCGGTGGCTGGCTTCCACTCCTGCCCTTGCCAAGCCTTTCTCCTCCCAGCAGCCAGCCTGACTTCTGGACATGCAGAAACAGTCATGGAATAGCTCTAGTTTGATTTTCCACGGGAACCGCTGCTCTCAGAAAGAAGGCCTGCAGCCTCCCGGGCCACACAGGACCTGACCCCGCACTGCCAGCCTCACCTCACTCCCTTCTCTCCCCTGCATGTGCACACTGGCCCCTTCTCGGTTTTTCCAGTGATTTCCATGGATCCAAGATGTTTTCCACCTACCTTGGGTGTTTTGCACATGCTGTTCCTTCTCCAGGAATGTTCCCCCTGGCCCTCCCTTGGCCCAGTTCACTCCTAGTCACTCCTCATATCTCAGCTCAAAATCAGGCCCTCACAGCTCAGTCACGTACACAGGAGTCTCCTGCACAGCCCTGTAGGTGGTGGGACATGGGGGTTCACTCTTCTTGTGGGCTGGGTCTGGGAATGTGTCTGGTTCTAGCTGTAATCCCAGCCCCTCTCCTGGCTGCTTTTTACTTCAAAGTTGGACTCTTCTTAAGGAGGAATTTTTTTTTTTTAAAGACTTATTTATTTATTTATACAAGCACTGGGTACAGTCAGAAGTGCGGGAGGGTGAGAGAATTTACCAGAGCCAGAGCAGGGAGCAGAACAGGCAGACTGATGAAGTACACTGCTGAGGGGAGCAGAGGGCGGCAGAAGAGGTCTGCGCGCCATGTGGGACACTCGCGGGCTGCCGGGGACCGAACCAGCACTGCAGAGGCTGTGGGCAGCCTCGCAGCCCAGCGCTCAACTGCTGCGCCACCAGGGGAGGCCCAAGGAGGAAATTTTTATCATGCTTCTTCCTAGATAGCTCAGAGACAGAAACATTTCACTGCTGCCCAGGTCACACGGTGCTAGTAGCAGTGCCAGAATCTGAACAAGGCCAACTTGCCTCCAGAGCTCTCAGTTAGAATCTTACCCCTGACCTGCTCCTCTGTGTTGGTGAGACCTGGGCCAGCACGCCCCTGAGGCTGCTTTCCTCCAGGGCAGACTCTTACCCACACTGAGGGTGAGGATAACAAACCACTTGGAAGCCTGAGCCAGGGGCTGGGTAAGGGATGTGACGCACCCCCATGGTGTGAGAGAGCACCCCCATGGAGAGAGTGAGCACATGCACACCCCTCCTTTTGGTCCCTAACTATAAACACTGATGGAGTGCCTCCACGTGCCTGGCGCTATGTTACATGTTTGCACATGTCCGTGTAATTAAGCTTTACCAGAATCTTACAACTTAGGCATTATTATTCCCATTTTTCAGATAAGAAAACTGAGGCCCAGAAGCAAATAACTTGCTGAAAGTTACACAGCAGGTCATGGCAAAGCTGGGATGCGAACCCAGGCAGCCTCACTCAAGGGGTCGCACCTCCGGCTACTGCTTCACCGCGGGAATGGGCTTGGCAGCCCTGGAGGGAGAGGAGACACCCCCTGATCCCCCGGATGAGGCATGACCCAGCGAGGTGACCCTCTGTGCAGGGTCATTGGGTGTTGAGCTCAGCAACAAAAGCACGGAAATGGCTCTCATTCGTGTGTCCTGGAGGTTTCTGCTCCAGGACCCCCACCTCGGGGTTCGCCCACTTCCTGCCTTTTCCAGAGTCTCATTCCCCAAACTTCTTTTTAATTCTGTAAGCTGCCATAAGGTAGATGAAGAAATTCCTCTTCTGCTTAAAATAGCAAATTTCTGTTTCTTACAGCCAAGGTGTCCTCATGGACACTTTCCGGAACTCTGGGTTGAGGTTCCAACAAAAAGGCAGCGGACTCTGACCTCTGATGGCTCCAAGAAGGTTTTCTCACACTTGAATTTAAGCCAATGTTCTGATGAAAGGAGTGTGGCAGGGAGCCTAGTGCCTGTCACTGGGACAGGCAAGGCCTGTGGAGGGTGGGCAGGGACCTCCAAGACCAGGGGGGAGCCTAGGGAGAGGGGCAAGGGAGAGCAGGGGACAGGTGGGACCCTGGGTAAGGAAGGAGCAGCAGGTCAGGTGCTGGGCAGCGTAAAGGCCAAATTAAAATGACAGGAGCCAGGCAGGTAGGCGCTGGGTGGGTACAGTTTGTGCAATGGCTCCTATGACTCTGCTTCATTATCAGTGCAGAATTCGGGAAGAAACTTCACATGCAGCATGGGCTGTCACCATTAAGTGAAAGTGAAGGATGCGTCCCCAAACAGCCGCCCAGGCATCCTATTGAGAGGCAGCCATGTGAGCCACCAAAGCCAGGACATCCCTCGTCCCACAAGGTGAGCTGACACTAATTACACTTCTCAATGATCGCCTCAGAATTACAGAAGTAACAACCTGTATAATCAAATTTCATTATGGGAAATAATAAGCCTCTCAGTTCCCATCCACATTCGCTTCATTCTGAAAATCACACACAAGGAGAGGGAAAGCAGAGGTGCTGATTCAGCAGATGTCTGGTCACTACCTCCACGCCGTGGTCCAGGCCAGGTGTCCGGAGCAATTATTTTGCAAAACTGGGCTGCACACAGAGTCTCTCCTGGGGCTCGTGAAAATGCAGAGCCCCGGCCCAGAGCTACTGAGTCAGACTCTCAGGGGCAAGAAGTGGCAGGCTGGTGTTACACAAGCCCCAAGGTAAAGGGTGACCAGAGACGTGGTCAGGTGGCCTGGGGTGCGGGACAGACCTTAAAGGGCCAAGGTAAATAATTTGCAGCCTGTTGCGAATGAGCGGGGAACCCATTTGGAAGTTTCAGCAGAGGAGAGCTGTTGACATGCAAGAGCACAGGCCAGGAGAGAGGCTGGACACTGCCATTGTCCACGGGAGAGAGGCCGGGTCAGCTGGCTGTTGGATTATTCTGAAGGTAGAACTTTGCTGATGGATTAGAGGTTGGTGAGAGAGAAAAGGAAAAGTCGATGACGGTAACAGGGTTTCTGGTCTGGGTCACTCGATGAAGGGGACTGACATTGACTGAGAAGGAAAAGACCAGCAGGAGCAGCTTTGGGAAGGGAAGACCAGGGGCTCCATTTGAATATGTAGTATCCAAGGTGCCTGTTTTGTACGTGAGTGGAGAGTTGGGTGTAAATGTCTGTGGTTAACACTCTAAGTTAGTTTTCAGAGTTTAGAAAATCCTTGTCTCTCTCTGTCTCTCCTTCTTGTCTTAGGGGGAAAAGGATATCAGGGCTGCCCTATAACAGTTGCTTCAGTGATTTAGAGATTTAGAGATTGGCATGGGACCCCTTCAGAATCAGTGAAATGCCATGAGAATTTTTTTTAAAGATTTCTAGGATAGAGAATTTATTTATTTATTTTAAAAGATTTATTTTATTTATGCATACAAGAGCTGGGGTACAGGCCAGAGGTGTGGGGGGTGAGAGGATTCACCAGAGACAGGTTGGGGAACAGAACAGGCAGATCAACCGAAGTATGCTGCTCCACAAGTACACTGCTGAGGGGAGCAGCGGGCGAGTCAGGAGAGGTCTGCTGCACCATGTGGGCTGCTTCCCGGTGGGGGATCGAACTCGTGCTGTGGTGGCTGCGAACAGCTTGATAGGTTGCGCCACCAGGGAGGCCCTAGGAAAGAGAATTTAAAGTAGACAACCGGAAAGGGTTGGAGCTTTGGCAACTATATATTGTGACTATGAGACATGAAAGGTGCTAAGTAACAGACCGAGAGAAAGCAAGAGGGAGAGAGGAAGGGAGAGAGAGAGCATGAGAGAGAGAGAAAGTCTGAGATCAGGTACGAGTTATCAGATTATGCCCGAAGCAATCTCTGTCTCTCATATTTAACTTTTGTTTATATGAGCTGGTAATAAATCTTTTTCAAAGAAATTCCCAGTTGATTCTACGGCAATGCACCTGTGAGCTGGTATTTGGGAATAACTGTAGAATAACTGTAGCATATACATGGTCCTATAACATCACTACTCTTGAACCTATAAAAAATAAGACACAGGCCCAAAAATGGAGTCACTATCTAACCCCACTATGCTAAGCGAAGACTTAATTATGTTGTTAGCGCTCCCAGAAGTGGAATCTTAAAC
Organism: Talpa europaea; assembly: GCF_964194135.1. NCBI lineage: Eukaryota > Metazoa > Chordata > Mammalia > Eulipotyphla > Talpidae > Talpa > Talpa europaea. Next base: position 21,433,852 of record NC_140084.1, on the reverse strand, counting down.
CAGTCAAGCAGGAGTCACCTGTTCAATACCAGTTAGATAATATGGCTGATGGAGTCCTGCCTTCTCCTCAAGGATGATAAACTTGCAATAAACAACCCACTTTTGTGCCCAGTATAACTTCCTTATTCCTGCTCCTTTTGCCTATAAAAGTCTTTCATTTTGTGCAGCTCCTGGGAGTGCTTCCATCTGCTAGATGGGGATGCTGCCTAATTCATGAATCATGAATAAATCCAATGAGATCCTTAAAATTTACTCAGTTGAATTTTGTTTGTTAACAAACCCATCACATGGAATTTTGCAAAGACTATTAGAACTGGAAACTCCTAATAAAAAATCAATTCTAAAAAGCCTATTAGAATTGGAAATTCTCAAGCCCTAACCCTGATTATAGGAATCAGAATATCATTTTAACAAGCTTTCCAGATGATCTGAACACACGAATAAGCAACAATGGATCGCAAGGAGGTTATGACCTACCTGGGGGGCAGTGCTGTAATGTAATTAAATAATAGCTCCAAGGCACATTGACATTGGCAAAAATCAGCTGGGGAGCAATATTAATAACTGCTGTTTACTCGGCACTTACCATGCCCTTCACCTTGCTAAATCTTTCATAGGTGTTACCTCATTAAACTCAGTAGAATTCAATATTATTGTTCATCTCATTACAACAGATGAGGAAACCAAAATTCAGAAACATTAGGCTTCTTAAATTCAGACAGCCAGGAAGGGGCTGTGGTGGTGGAGCCTATTGTGTTTTGACCTCACATGCATCCCCCCTTCTTTGGTTACAGCTGCCCCAAGAGAAAGCTGCCCCTCCCTACTCCAACTTGCCTCCACATCTAGTCAACTGGTTCATTTTATTCCTCTGGCTAAAGAGTTTGGTTCTGGCAGTGCAGCTAACTTCAGTCAGTCCAATATTCACCAGCTCTGGAATTTCTTCTGGAACTCTAGGGAATAAGCTGCTCTTTTCTTAATGTGAAAACTAAATGGGGTCCTGTTGCTGCTTTAGTAAATTGCCACAACTGGGGCCTGGAAATGAAAAGAGACAGATGTTCTGGGGGTATTCTCGAGCTCCTGGACCACCATGCCCAAATCCCATCTTCCCTGGGTGGTTTTTGGTTATGGGAGACAATAAATTCTTTCTGGAAGGTCATACCAGGGGAACCTCATCCTGCCATGCAAAGGAGGGTGAGACCCAAAGGTTGTGAAGATTGACTTGGACCGGCTGGAGATCACAGGGGTGTGAGTGGGGTAGGGTGAATACAAGTAAAGAGACAGCCGAGCCCCAACCCTAACCTCATTCCCTTCCCTGGCACACCCCTCTGGTGGACGGTGGGCCAACAGAGCCAGGAACACAAGCAGTGCTGTGAGGCCAGGGCCGCGGGATAAATATTCCCCTGTCAACCCCAGGCTACCTGTTTATTTCTGGGGAGGATATTTGGCAGCCTGGGGACATATGTCTTTTTGCCTACAGCCTTAGACTCACATCGCTGCTACTTCTGCCCCTGTCTGAGGCAGTCACAAAGCTGCCTCCTCTCTTATGCATGATGTTTGGCCTCATCCTTCTCCTGGTCCCCACCTCTCCATCTTGTTCCAAGTGGACAGCAGGTCCAGGAAATGCCCTCTCACTGCTTCTACCTCTGCCCTTTCTCCTTGTTCTCTTGTTCACAGCTGTCTCTTAGAGGATAACTTCAGTGGGGAAAATTCAATAATTCACAGCTCACGTCAGTTCTCTCTAGACCAACAGCATCATTCAGCCAAATTCAGCAATTTTAACAAGGGTATTAATTAGCAAAGGGGGGAAACACACACCACTCACCGGTTCTGTGGATAACAGAACAGTTTTCTGATCCCCGCCCTTGACCTTGGGGCTTCCAACCTGTTTCCCTCTGGCTGGATTTGACTTGGGAGGGGTGACACGTTCCATGGCTCCCCTGGGCCACAGCCCCTCCCTGCTACAGGGGAGCTCAGGATCACGCAATGGGATGGTGACTCCAGGCAGTGGCTCCTCTGTGAACCAAGCCCCTACCATTTCCATGACAGTCTCCAGACTAAACCCTGGTGATAAAGTGATACCCGGTGGATCGGATCGTGGTTCTGGAGCAGCCCCGGAGTCCAAGAACCCCAGGCGGGCTCTTTCTGGGTTCTTGTCTTTGGTGAGGAAAGAATTCAACCTGGAGGCCAAGGACACAGAAAAACAAGAGATTTATTGAGAGGTGGGAAGAAGAGCAGCAAAGCTTTCCAAGCGGAGAGGGATCCCGAGTGGGTTGCCACTGAGGGGTCAAGAAGTAGGTGCTTATCTGGGTACAGTGGGCAAGGAGTGGGGGTTTGGCTGTTGGATGTCTCCATTTTGTGTCTCTTGCTGACTGGCTGGGCCCTTGGGGTCTCCTAGGCTACTAAGGTCCACTGAGTTTTTGGGGTTTTCCTAGGCTACCAAGTTTGTGGGGTTCTTCTAGGCCCTATGAATTTGCCCACATTACCTGGGAAGGTTTACCTTTCTGAAACTACCTTTGGTCCATTGCTCCAGCACTGTGTCATTGTGCTGGTGTCTGAACTCTCCAATCAGACTGACAAGTGGACTTAGGGCACCTGGGCTTGGGGGTGTGGGGGGGGTGCCCTACTGGTTTCATATGAGTGCTTCTCAACCAGGCTGATGAATGGACTTAAGGGCCTGGGCACTCTCTCCCTAACTGACTCCCTGTACCCATTTCCTGGCTTCCTCCTCCACCAGGACAGCCAGGCCCTTGTCCCAAGAACCAACTAACAAGTAAGCAAGCACTGCAGGGAGGTTCGCAGAGCTCAGCTGATCAGAGAGCAAGTGGCTCAGTGGCTCAGTGAGTAACCAGGGATGGCTGCTGAGCCCTGAACAGAGGAAATGACCACTGGGAAGACGCATGGGATGGGGGGTGGCAGAGTATTATTTGCTCCCCACCCCCTTCCGCCAAAGGATCAACATGTGCAATGTTCTTAGACAGGAGAGAAGTTGACATCTTCTAAGAACTAAAGGAAAGGAGAGGAGCTCTGCCTAGGAGAGCCCCAGGAGGTGGCTGTGGAGTCACAGCGGGGTGCTGGCAGGAGTCTGGTTTCCCTTCCCAGTGCATTCCAGAGGCCCTAGAAGGTTTTATTTTTTTTTTTTTTTATGTAGAGGCATGTTTTATTCATTTATTTATTTGTTTGTTTGTTTTTGTTTATACATGCACTGGGTACAGTCAGAAGTGCGGGAGGGTGAGAGAATTCACCAGAGCCAGAGTGGGGAGCAGAGCAGGCAGAAGGACCAAAGCACACTGCTGAGGGGAGCAGCGGGTGGCAGGAGAGGTCTGCGCACCATGTGGGACCCTCCTCCGGTGGCCGGGGAGCAGCCGGGGATCGAACCGGCGCCTCAGAGGCCACGGGCAGCTTTGCAACCCAGCGCTCAATCGCTGCGCCACTGGTTAGGCCTAGAAGGTTTTAAGGGGAGGATTCAGGTGGTGTGGTTTGCTTTATGTTTTTGAGACATTCACTCTGGCTACAGAAGAAAACAGAGGCCAAAAGAAGCCACGTCACAGCTAGATGGCTTTTTCTGTGGGCTCAGGCTAGAAGGCAGGGTTCTGTCGACAGTTTTAATTTGGAAAGTCAGACATGAAGACCCTGCCCGGTACAGGGGACTCAGCACTCCGCGGGCTTCTAGCTGGAATGGGACCGAGAGGTCATATTGGCTCACTCCTTGGGGAACAGCCTTGTTTGTGCCCTCCGCCTGCTCCCCAACTTCATATGACAGAGACAGGGACACATTTAGGCAATCAAGGAGAACAGCTGCAGATTCCACTGCCTCAAAGGGCACCACTGTCACTCACATTGATGCGGGAGATTATTTGGGCCCACATGCTGGTGAACCTGCCAAACAAGCTCCCACTTGGGAAGCATCGAGAGCGCCCAGAGGAAAAGGCAGGAAAAGCACCAGACACTCAGAAGCCAGAGAAGGATGAGCTGTGAGCCTGCACCCTCAGCTCAATTGGTATTGCTAACGTGCCCTCTCCCTTGGCATCTTCAGAATAAGTAAATAATCCATCTACCTGAAATGAACTCCTTCAAAAAGAGAAAGAGAGAGAGAGAGAGCATTTGGAGCTTTGCTGAGACCTAAATGGACCAAGTTTGATCAAGATGAGTTAGTAAAATAGCAGACTCCTTGTCCGCTGCATTTTAATTCCATATTTGGAGCCAGTCCGTCATTATAAAATCATCTGAACTTCTTGGTGGAAGTACACATTGGGGAGTTTATTTTTGAGTCTCTCAGAATACAAAGGAGAGTCTATCCAGTGGAGAAGCTGGGCAGAGCACACGGCTTCCTTTTAAATGAGAAGGAAGTGATGCCCAGCAGCCTCCTTTGTTAGTAATTCCCTCTTCCCTCTTTGAAAGTTTCCCTGAAAGTACCCAGTAATTTCTGATGACGGAAGAAAAGGCTTTGGAGCCTCACCTGAGTAAGCAGGTTGCTACTGGCTAACAGAGCATTCCAGAGAACTCTTTGTTGGACTGAAATCCCAGCTGGACGCTGGATCTGAGGGAGGAGGTGATTCAGGAGACTCCTTGATTTTCTTTAGAGGAAACTAATTGAGCTCACCTCACCTCCACAGTCTGCATCAGAACCCAAAATGCTGAGGCGACTTCAGAAGTCATTCTGCCTGCAGCTGGAACAGAAACCCAGAGACCCCACAAGCCCGAGTCTGCTGGGAGAAACCAGCTTCTTCACTGGCCAAGGCACAGGCAGCTACTATCTACCCTTGGCCAGTGTGCCCCTCTCATTTGCTGCCACAGACTTGCTGGCTTCATCCTGGATCAAATAACCAATCAACCAATACCGAACCATGCCATTAGGTGCTGGGAGGAGGTGAGGCTATTCCCACATTTTAAGGAAAATAAAATGTGTTCCCTGCTCCATAAGAAGCTGACAATATTCTAAAAGAGGGATAGTGGAGCCAAGAATATGCAAGGTCAACTTGTACAATAAGGTCAAGTCAACAGGTGTATCTCCAGTCCTTCTGGAATAAATGTGGCTGTTCAGAGGGACAATGAACAGGGACACTGTTCTGCACTCCAGAACATCCCAGCCAGGGAGTGCCATTGCCAAGGTACTCATTCATTCATTCATTCATTCATTCAGGAGATAATGCCTACTATTCCAGGTGCTGTGTCAGGCACTGTGCATGCAACTGTAAAAGAGGCAGACACCTTGTGGCTTCAGTCTGGGGCACCAGGCAAACGCATTTGCGGTGCAACCACTAACCTCTACATCTATCTGTCTGCCTGTTTAGGTGTTCCCTCACTTGTTCTTTCAAGGAACAGGTACATCTACCAGCCCTGGCACTATGCCAGGCACTGGGTGCACTGTGAGGAACAGCAGCTGAGGGCTGCCCCTAGTGGATCTTAGCATCCCACAGAGCTGCAGTCAGTGTGTAATCTAACAGAAAAGTTTAAAGGGTCAGCAGAGGGTGAGGCCTCATGGGTAGGAGTCAGAGAGTCCTTTGCAGGTGAGGTGGTGCTCAAGCAATGCCCTGAAAGGTCAGATTGTAGCCGGCTCTGGGCAAGCAAGAGTTAATCTAATGCCTCACCCAGCACTTTTCCCTGACTTCTTCAGAATTTATTGAGCTGAACAAAGACCTTCCTAGGCTCCGGCTGCAGCCATACAACCAGAAGACCTTTCCTTCCAGTGATCACGTTCTCCTTCCTGACTTCAGCTCCCCAGCGTCTCCTCACTGATGCCTCACTTGCAGGCAGCCTCTTCTATTCCCAGGAAAGTGTTTCTCCAATGAGAAGACTCAGGAAGGAATCTGAACACCACCCCATGCATCCGATCTTGGCTTCTTCTTTGCTAACTCTGCTCACTGCAATCCTAGGGTCAAGGTTGGGACTTCCTAGGGTCAGGCTGAACTCTAGTGCAGGTGCTAGGGTAGGTCCCCTGTGTATGCAGAGTGTGGGGCACTTCCAAGCCAGCGATGCTGTCAGCATTGGGGGCAATGGTGACAGGGTTGCTGGGAAGTCCAGGAGGTGGCCCTTAGGGGCAGGCAATTCTGCTAGCTGAGGTCTTGTCCTGCAGTCAGTTCAGGCAGTTTGGCTTCCCTCCTGACACCATCAGAGGACATGCTCTGTACCTCTGTGGGGCACCACAGGAGGCACTGTGTCAAGTGAAGTGAGCAAGCAGCATTCCCAGCCCAGACCCTGAAATGGACCCAGACATGCACACAGGGCTCAGGCTTCAATTGGGGAGTGTGCAGACATGCAGACAAAGAATATTCATCCACACAGTCCACACAAACTGTGAGCAAAATTTCCTGTTCCTGTGGTTGTTCCTGTGGTTGACTAGAGGGGGCAGGGATATATGTGGGCTGGCATCCTTTCCTAATTCCTAACCCCCCTCGTCTTCCCATTTTCTATCTGTTCACCCTTCCCTGTGTCCTGATTCAGTGAGTGTGTAATCCCTGGGTGTCCGTTGCTTCTCACTGCTACCATTTATTCAGCACTTACTATGTGTCCAGTAATGCTGAGCATTTTTTCATAATAGCATCATCTTTTAGCCCCGTCTTCACTGCTACCCTACTGTGAAGGCTTTACTATCCACTTGAAATCTGAGGAAACTGAGGCTCGGAGAGAGTGTGGGTGTATCTTGAATAAAGAGTCCTGTACAAAGAGCTGAAGATGAAAGAAAACAAACACAAAAAAAAAAAAAAAAAAAAAAAAACATGAAGAGGGCTTTGCAATCCTCGCTGGGAAACCTTCCACCACCAAGACCACTGAACTGGCTCAAAGAGAGGTGTACCTGCACCTTCCCTTTTGGCTGGACTCCCCCTTTGCTGGCTTCCCCCCAGAGTTGATAATAGCTTTCACTGTTTTTGTTCCAAACAGTGGGATTGGGGTGACAAGCGCTTGCTGGTAGGAGGGAGGCTGGCTGGGGGAAGGGAAGGCATGGATCAGAAAAGCAAACTAACCTAGAGGAAACCCGAGGTGTTTTCTGGCTCACTTCTCGCTGGGGAGTTAGGAAAGGGAGGTTCAGGCAGAGGGGAGGGAGTGGTCTCTGGTTGCAAAGAGCGCCAGAGGCCAAGTGCAGGGCAGTTTGCAGCTGGGGTTGTCACCTTCCATTCAGTTCTCAGTACCCCAGGACAGCCCCAGGCCACTGGAGCGTCCTTCCTTTACCCTCCCTGCAGCCTCACGCTCCCCCACAAAGGCTACTCCACTTCACTTAGGCAACAATTTAGGAATGGGTGAGGCTCTCTTTCCTTCTAGGTAACTAGAGTCTCATTAGCAGCCGCTTTGCCTGGGCTACCAGGCTCCAGCGCAGCTTGGAGGATGAGCGCCCAGCTCTGTGAAAGCCGAAAGTCCTGGCAAAGGAGCAAAGAGAGATTAGGGGGTCCGCGTGGGACCTAGAGTATCCTGGTGCTACTCAACAGGCTGCTTAGTTCTCTCCGAGGACAAGGTCAAACCTTTACTAGGGACCCAGCTCAGGTCTGAGACTCACTGAAGCTCTAGAACCCAGGGCCTAGAAGTCAGGTCTAAGCTCCCTGGGTGCTAGAAGCCTCCCTGAGTTCCCAACACTAGACTCCAAGCAGAACTTCTGCCCTTAGGGAGGATCAGGTAGTGGCAATCAGGAAGGCTTCCTGGAGGAAGTGATTGATATATTATTGAGGCAGGAATGAAGGAGGTAACCAAAGTGACCTGGACTGGAGAGGAGTCTCTTCAGTAGATGAAGCTGCTGAGGAGACTGGACCTAGAACCACTACAGGTTCTAATGTGAGCAGGATTATCTGAGATGAGAGCAGGAGGTGGGGCCCAGACCTGAAAGGTTTAGAGGTTTCTGAGTCTTAACAGAAGCCACTGTGAAGTGTTAGGTTTTATCAGAGTGTAGGCTCTTTACTGAGCTGCTAGCCTAGGTCTGCAGTACTCTAGTTGGTGACTTTAGTTCTTTCCCAGCTAAAGTGCAATTTTAAGATAAAGGGGGATTCCCTGTCTTTCCAGAGGTAACAGTCAGCCCCACCTTTTCCCCAGAGATCAGGGAGATGGCCCAACTGCCCAGTGCCATGGCCCACGAAGCTCACTACTCTCTGCGTTGATGGAGAGAGCCTCCCACAACTCACCCAGGTTAATGGGAAGTTCAGGCCTGAGGATGAAGGTTGTTGGGGGTTTAGAGATTTCCCAGAGCCCTCTGGGCACGAGCACCAGCTTAGCACTTCCAAGGAGCTGCAGGTGTGGGCCACAACTGCCCCCTGAATTCTACTGGGAGTGGGAGACAGGCCAGGCCCCAGATATCTCCCTTCACCACCAGTGCCAAACAAGACCTGGTAGGAGCATGAGGAGGGATGGGTGAACCCCGGGAACACAGTGCCTGCGCCAGCTTCCCTGAGGTGTCCTTTAGTTGAACTGCTTAGATGGTGAGAGAGAAGGGAATCTGAGGAGTAGCAAAGGGGAGCAAGGGCACTGCAAGCCAAGCAACAGCAGGTGCCCAGGCCTGAGGACCTAAGCAGGAGATGAGCTCATCCTGTGGCAGAGGGGAGAGGTCAGCTGGGGAGGAAGATGCTGCTGTGCTGGTCAGAGAAAAGTCCTAAGGCCAAGGTCAGAGTTTTGAGGAGGCAGGGACCTTCCCCCAGGAAGGGGTTTTCTGGGTCCTGAGATGAATCCAGGGAGAACTCCCCATTCTCAGTCACACTTGAGACTCATTTGCTCCCCTTTGTGTTCACCCACCAGGTCCCAGAGCAAGGACTTCCATTGACCTCCACCTAGGCCTCAGGCTGCCATTCAGGAGACAGGGATCCACCCTAGCCGAAGCAGCTCTTGCTAAATCCAGGCAAAAGAAGCCGCTGGCTCCTGCTCAGAAACAGACCAGCTGGAACCTCAGAGCAGGAGGCACTCACTCCCTAGGTGTTTAGCTCACTGCATCAGCATGCACTTGGACATAGAGGCCGGAGTGGGGAGGCAGGCACAGCCTGGAGCCACTTGGGTGGCCCTGTCCTCCAGAAAAGGCCAAGGGACCCTTGAGATATGGTGGGGGTACCCCGTGCACGGTATATGGTGGGCATGGAGCTGGGGTTCGGTTGCTAAAGGCTTCTGCGGCCCCAGCTCTCCCTCCCAAGCCAAGGACAGCAGCGGAGAAAGCACTCCTTAAGGTGTTCCTTTACAAGGAGTAGTTTTTCTTTTTAAATTCCTCCAGGGCTGCCCTTGTCGGCAAAAGAGAGTGCTCAGGGTTCGCTCCCGCGGGAGGACGTCCCTATCTATCTCCCGGGTCGAGGGCTACTCGGGCTGCGGAGAGCACCTGCTAGAGCAGGGTCCCCTGAATTGCGCAGAGAACAAACGGGACTCAAGTTTTAATGCAAGACGCCTAATCGGAGCATCCCTGCATCAGACAAGTCGCGGGAATAAATCGGGAAACGTTATTTATGCTACCCCCTGGGGGTGGGGGGTGGCTAATCAAATTCATACCTGAATCTCTGGCTAGGAAATAGCCTCTAACAGGAGCAGCAAAGGAGCTCAGCCAAGCCAAGGCCCCCAGTGGCACACCTTTGGCCGCCCACCCGCTTTCCTGCGCTGGACCTCCCCGCTGTGGAAGGGATTGGGTCAGACTTTCAGATTTAAAACGAAGTCGTTTATTTCAATTTTGCTTTCACATTATGCTCCGAAACAATCAAAACTCCTGGACGAACCTTTTGAATAAAAGTTCAGCGATGAGCGCAATCACAGGCCCTGGGCGCCTGGGTAGAACGGCGGGCGGGCTCCGGATTCAGAGGCGGTGGTGTCAAACATACGCTGCAGGGATAATTTTGGAGCGGCCGAGGGTTGGAAAAATCCATGGGCAGAAGGTGTGGAAAGCGTGCCTCTCCGGGCAGGCTGGTTCTGGCTCCTCGAGCTGGAATTATTCCTGATGTATTTGGATTGAGAAAAACCCAAACTTCACTCCCAGGACGGCAGCCGCGCCTGGTCTAGCAAGATTTCGGTCAAATTTCTTACGGTTGCTCCAAAGCATGGAGCACAGGGGAACGCAGGGCTGGCCCTGGGCCTGCAGCAGGAAGGAGCGCAGGCTGGCTTCTCCGGGAAGCCCTGGCATTCCTGGCCTTTCTATGCTGCCATCTCCCAAGTCTCCTGAACTTCTGAAACTTGCCCTTCCACACCCAGCCTCCAAGCCTTGCAGCTGGGGGGTGATGCGGAATTTAGAAAGCTGTTTCAGAAAAATAAAAGTCCTGCTTCAACTTTATTGGATTAAAGTAAATTTAAATCTTGGCTATTCACACGTATGTTACAGAGGACGAAGAAGCGTCCGGAAGAACCTCCTGGCTTTTAGTGGAGCCACAGAACACTAGGGCATGGACAAGCATCAGAACATCAAGCAGCCTTAGATTTCACGATCACTCCGAATAGGACATAGAAATACGGAAATACAGCCAGTTTCCACTGGGAAAAGTTCTTCGTGTACAAATGATATATATTTATACATATACATTTTTTTTAAACCAGTCACCACAAGGTGAGTCCTTTCTTTGCAACAAGCAGCCAAGGACACAAAGTCTCTTCAGCTATTAACTCTTGAGCAGTGTTTTAAGAACAGCAATACTTGCCAAATTAAAACTGCCTCCCCCATCCAAAAAAAAAAAAAAATCCAACAAACCCTTATTTCCCACCCCTCTCCAAACTAAAAAGAGGGAAGGGGCGCTTAAGATTTCAGCCCGTGAAAGGAATCAGAGGGGTACTGAGGAGGAAGATATTTCACGCTATACAGTGAAATACGAAGTTTCTTTATGAATTGTGGGGAACATGAACATGGGGGTGAGAAACAATGACAAGGCAGTCTCTCTCTCTCTCCCTCTTGATTACACCAACTGCCATGGGGGAGGCAAGTTTATTTTTGGAAATGGGAGTGCGCAGAGCTAAGCAGAATTAAGTCGTCTAAGGAGGAATCGGGACTGAGTTGTCCCACAGCTGGGCGCACCTTTTACCCGGATACAGCTGGGCAACATGTAGGAAGTTTCAAGTCCTGCCACTTTCTCGTCCTCTAGATTTCAGCTTTTTCTCATTCCCCCTCCTGCCTGCCTCCTGCCTTTGCCTCTCCCTGCCTCCATTCCACAGGCGAGCCGGTCAGAGCGGAAACACCAGGAATCCCGAGAATGTCGAGTACTTCCAGCCCCCCATCAAGTTCCCCCGCTCCAGCTTGAGGTATGCTCTGTCGCCTTTCTCCATCTGGATTAGGACTCCATTGCTGGCAGCCTCCCGGGTCACATCCTGGTCGCCAGCGAAGGCTGAAATCACCGGCCAGCCATTCAACATGAGGCTCACCTGGGAAAGAGAAAGGCCCACTTCAGACACGGAGCCCAGGCAGGTATCAAACAGCAGCGGAGACCAGAGGAAAGGTCCACCGCAAAGGCTAGGCGCGCAGGGAGGAGCTGGGAAGCAGGAGGAAAGGAGCTCTTTGCAGCTTGCTACTGTGGGCGATTGGGAACTAAAGACGGTCAGTGTGGGTGAGGCGAAGGGTCTGCCCCCCAGACGAGAGTCACCTGCATTCCTTGCGCACACCCAGCAATCTGGACTGTGCTCTCACCCAGTTTAATGAATCCTTAGGCAGCTCAAGGGCCTTGAGATCATAGGCCTCTGGCCAGCTCCCGCCCTCCCCCATCTGCCTCCAGCTTCAAAGGCAAATTCGGACAACTCCAGTTAGGGGAAACAATCACTCAAAAACAAATAAAAAAACCCAGCTCCCTCCAGGTCCCAGCTACCACCCTCTGAAGGAGAAGACAAGCAGGGCTTCCTGCTGATGAGAAACCTCGCTTAGAGACGCACTCCCGCGCGCTCCATCCCTCCCCAAGCTCAGTTCCCTCCCCAGATGCCGCCTCGCCCGCCACTGCCTGGATTTGCCCTTGCAGTGGCATCAGCAGTCAGAGGCCTGGCGCCCGATCCCCAGCCTTGCGTTCTGCTGTGGGTCTGGGCTCAGAGGAAATCTGGACACCTCTGCGAACCTGGAAAGCGGCGGGTGCTGGCTGCGCCAAGGCTGGAGCCGGGAGGCGGTGAACTATGCCCCCTCTCATCTCTCTCCACGCCTCACCCTCTAGGGCGCGGCGCTACTAGTTCAAAAACCCGGAGTTGTCCCCCAAAGGGACACCGGAGGCCGCCTGAATTTGGTGCGGAGGGCGAGCGCGCTGGCGTCTTGCGAGCTTGGGCGCAAGGACCGGGGATCTGGGAAACACCCCACGGTGCGCAGAGCGGGGGTCGCGAAAAGCTGCCGCACGCGGGAACAGCAGCCACTACGGGAGATTCTTTGAGTTCGTAGGAAACCCCACCACCACCTTTCGAGGGATCAAGAAGGTGGAGGCAGGAAACTCTTTCTCTGGGGAGGGAATTAGGTCCCCAAGCCAGCGACAGGAGCAGCAAGGGACAGTCCGAGCCCCAGAAACATGAGGTCCTCCAAGCATCCTCCAAGCATCCCCGGGACACCTGCATCTGCCCCCTTCTATCTCCCACCCCGTACGGCCTGCTCATTCCCGCGCCTGGTCGCCCCCCACCAGGGCCCAGGTCTGGCCCTGAGGCTGCGGCTGACCTGGATGGTCTGTCTGTTGTAGACTTTTACCACGTGGAAGTTAAAACTGTAGATCCCTTTGCGCGGGGCGATGAAAGTGCTGCGTTCTGAATCAAAGTTGTTCCCGATGTTCACTAGCACCTACAAGGAGACGGGTATGAAGGGGCGTAGGCAAGAGTCAGTCCCCAACTCTCCTTCCCGAGCCTCCGCAGAGACCTCGCGGCGCCTCGGGCATCTCCCTGCACCCCCCGCCCCCCCCAGGCCCCAGCACTCCAATCTGCACGGAGCACTCACCTGGTCGAAGTAGATGATCATGGTGCGGTTGCTCATCTCGGACGGCTCGTGGTTGGTGCTCCTGATGGCCGAGAAAGCCACCTTGGCGCTGCCAGAGCGCACGGAGATGCCCAGAGCGGTGCCCGTGGGATCGGACGTGGGGTTGGAGTCGCACACCACCAGGCACTTGCCCTCCAGCACGATGGGCTCCGTCTCATTCTGCCCGCGGGCCGGGCCGGCCAGCCACGCCGCCCCCAGCAGCAGCAGCTCCACGATGCCCAGCATCGCGGCACCGGCGCCCACCCCGCCCCCCACCCCGGGGGCTGCCTGCGCCAGCCGCCCCCCCCCCGCCCCAGCCCCTTTCCTAAGCCCCCGCCTCAGCTCCGTGCGCAGCTCCGCCGACGCCGCTCCGGTCACTCCTGCTCCGCCTTGCACTCCCGGTGCAAGTGAGCCCCCCGAGCGCCGCCCCCCGAGCGCTGCACCCCGAGCCCCGCCCGGGCCTCAGGGGTGCCGCGGCTGCCCAGCCGCACTTGGATGCATATCCGCTGAGGCTCGGTCCCCGCTGCTTCCGCCGCCTGCTTCCCGCACCCGCCGCTGGTGCCGCCGCCGCCGCTCTGAATTATTGATGCAGCGGACGCTGCAGCCGGAGCGGGCGGAGAGCGCGCGCCGGGCACAAAGGCGCGGACCACGGCCTGGCCCCGCCCCCGCCACCTCCCAGCCCGGCCCCCTGCCCGCCCCCTGCGCGCCTCCCTCCAGGCCCCGCCCCTCGCGGGCCGAGGCCCCGCCCCCCGGCCAATCCCGAAGCCCTGCGCTCCCCGCCGGGCCAATGGCGGCGCTGTCCGCGCGCGGCCACCTGACCCCGGGTGCCGTTGTTATTAGGCGCGGCGAGGCAGGTGGCGCGCGGCAGCGGGGTTGGGCTCGGGCCGGGAGTCGACGGAGGGAGCGAGGGCCGAGCGCGCGCGCGCGCGCCCGAGCCCGGACCGTCCACCGCGGTCTCTGGCTTTTCGGCCTCCCGCCTCCGCGGGCTCGTCCAGCCCCTCTCAGCCCTTCCACCCGCCCCCCTCGCCGGCCCGCAGGTAGGAGGCGGCGCGCGCACCCTGGGTCGGGCTGAGGATCGCTGGGGACCACGGAGCGCCCGCGTCCGGACGCGCGGGGTGGGAGGGCAGCGCCCCCCAGCGGACGCAGGCGCGAGGGGCAGCCGGCGCGCGGGGGAGCGGCCGAGCGTGGCCCGCGGGGCGGCGGGGCTGCGGGGCGCGTGCGTGCGCGCGCGGCGGGGTGGGGCGGGGCCTGCGCCTCCACCCGGGAGTGGGGGGGAAGGCGCACGTGCGGGGTCCCCGCCACCGCCTCGCGAGGCCGGTGGCCGCCAGGACGCAGCTTGCCCGCCGGCTCTCGCCCGCCTCCAGAAGCGTCTGCTCCGCGCGCCGCAGGGGCGCATCTAGTGTGCATCCGTTCATTCGGGCGTTCATTTGGTAATTAAGGACAGGCCAGCGAACAGGTACGCAGTGCCAGGCGCTGCGCCGGGCACTGAGGATGCCCTGGGGAGAGCGCACAGGTGAGGTCTGTTTGCTAATTCAGGACAGGCCAGCGAACAGGTACGCAGCGCCAGGCGCTGCGCCGGGCACTGAGGATGCCCTGGGGAGAGCGCACAAGTGAGGCCTGTTTGCTAATTCAGGACAGGCCAGCGAACAGGTACGCAGCGCCAGGCGCTGCGCCGGGCACTGAGGATGCCCTGGGGAGAGCGCACAGGTGAGGCCTGCCTGCCTGCCTCCCGCGCGCCAGGGCGCGAGGCGCCAACAGGTACAGGGCGCCCAGACTCATTTACCTGGTACCATTTTGCAGTCAAATTATCTACTTTGCATCCGTACTTTTGATTTATCGCCCATCTTTTACGGAGTGTTTTAACCACGTGTACCTCCAAGCTTGTGATTTAGAAACGAATTCTCCAGGATAATTCGGACGCTCAATGAATTTTCGCTTCACGCTCGGACTTAGAATCTTAGACACAAACCCAGGCGCAAACGTGAGCGTGAAAATACAGCTTTGTTAAGGGGCAGCGAGACAGGAGCGGTGGAGACGGTCGCGAGGAAAGACGCTGTCCAGCCTCGGGTGCGGGAAGGCGGAGACCTGGAGGGTGAGAGCAGGCTCCTAAGCCGGCGGAGGAAGGGGGAGAGCGGACCTCTCCATCAAGCCCACAGCAAAAGCTCAGGCTCCGGCTCCCAAACCCTGGCGGGTCGGGCTGCTGCCCGCGGGGATCTGGAAACTGCGTGCTCGGCGGCAGCTGTGCGGTGGGCGGTGGCCCGGAGAGACGCAGGGGGCCGCGGAGCGCCCACTGACCGCACCTCCTTTTGGCCTCCGGGCTCGCGGCCGGCGAGGTCTGCCGCCCTCTAGGGTACGTTCTTCCCGAAGCGGGAAACCTGCCTTAGAAATGCTGGCAGCCACGCCTTTTCATTTCTCAGCCTCCTTTGTTTCTTTAAGACTTTGATAGTTATTTAAAGAATTCTGGGCTGGGGGGAACCTCATCACCGATTCCGCCTCTGTTCTGGGTCTTTGGGTTCTTTGTCAGCAGGAAGGTAGGAGGAGGGGGAAAAGGTAGCAATTTCACATCAATTAAACATTTCTTTACATAAAAATATTTTTCAATTCAGATCTTTTGGAGCCCCAGAAAGCCTTGCTAGTGTCACACCTAATGTGAGAGCATGAACTAATTTAGGAGGAGAGAGGTGAATAATGGGACTGTACTCAGGATAGCAGCCAGGACTGCAGCTGCATGGCAACGGGCATCTGGAGAAGCACCACGGGGGACCAAAGGCGTGTGCTCCGTGCCCTGGCAGAGTGCGGACCTTGTCTGGAAGAAAGCTGCTCGTGGAGCTCGCAAACAGGACTGTAATGACTTTAGGGAGATGGTGGTGTGCCCCTTCCTCTTGTCTTCACGGTGAGGTTCTGCCAGGCAGTGCCCAAACCTGAACTGCCATTTGTATGCCAGACAGTCCGCATCTTCTATTTCCAGTCTCAGCCTCTCTGCAGCCCAGACTTGTCGTTCTGAGGACCCAGGAACCTCTTTGCTTATATATCCTTGGGGCATGTTTTACTGTCTCCTTCCTTGCCTCTCAAACTCCACCCCTTCTTTCTCGGTCCCAGTGATCTGACCGACTGCACTCCATCTCCACACCCTGTTGTCTGAGCCCTTCTCAGAGTTGCCAGTTGGGACTTCATCGCCTCTGGCCTTGTCTCCTGAAAGAGCCTCCCAATTGATTATTCTGGGGTTAGTGTAAGGATCATCTCCTGATCCTGCTAGATGCTGTTCATTCTTTTATTGATGAATATCTGTCAAGTGTTCTAAGACACATAGCCTCTATTTTACTACCATGAAAGTGAGGCCTCCCTGGTTGCCTTATTTCAGATTGATCACCCCCTGCATTCCCTACCCCTCATCCACATAGGATGTGTTCAAAAAAATCACGAATGTTAATGTTAATAGACATGTGCTCTCCTGAATTGTGAGGATTAAATGAGATAATGTATAGCAGGAGGAAAGTCCATATCAGGAGGAAACCTCCAAAACAATGGTTTTTATTTTTAGTGTTGTCACATTGCTACTCTCAGAAGTCTTTAAGCTGCAGGTGACAAAACCAGTTCAAACTGACTTAAGTATAAAGGACATTATTGGTTGATGCAAATGGGCTTGGGTAGGTCTTGCCAGTGAAAGTGTGACTGGATCTGGTTATTGGTTTGGGTTTCATTTTCGGACAAGTTATTTCCATCTGATAGCCCCGTAGAAGCTACAAGCACATTCTTAGTTCTAGCCAGAAAAAGAGCACTTTTTCTGAAATATTTGCAGCAGAAATCTCAAGCCCAGTCTTAACTGAGGCTTGCAGAAGTGCTTGCCTTCCCTGATCATGGAACATGGCAGGCCTTCTAACCACATGTGTCTCTGTTAGTCCGTCTCAAGGTCAACTGCAGTACGATATATTTCACCCAAAAAGAATAGAGATGAAGTGTGATGCATTAGTCAAAACTAGAGGTGTGCATTTTGGTCCTTGGGGACCATTGAGACTTCAGCTAAACATGAAATCAGATGCTTAACGTTGGTAAGGGTTGACTTTGAATTCTAAGTGTACCTCAAATGGTAGAGTCAGATAAATATTAAGTAATAGGAACATTCTATTCTTAAAGATTTCTTGAACAATATTTTGTTGAAATTGATTTTCTCCCTTTCGTTTTTTTAGGCTTCTAGAATGTTGAAAATATCATTTCCCTGTGGATAGGCACCTAACATTCCTCATTATTCATAGATTAATGAAAACAGATGAAAATGTGAGAGACAGTCTGAAAAATGAAAGGATTTAGTTAAGTCATTTCGGAAATTTAAGACTGTAGGGTTTAACTTGCTAGGCTGTTCAGTTGTTGAAAATTGCTAAAGTATATAGCCATCTGTCTGAAGCTTTTCAAGTAATGTGTTCTAGGGATTTAGGAAACTGCATGGTTGCAAATAATGAATTTATGCTGTTGCTGTGGTATTCTATTTACCTGATGCTGTCATGCAATCCTATGTTTCGGAGAAGTTAAAGATTTATTTCCCCTCACTGCATTCAGAACTTCCCACCAAGTGCATTTTGAGAAATGAAAGTAACAGCTATCAAGATACCTGTTATATTAATGGCAACCCTACCCACCTTCTGCCACCCACCTCCTACCCCTCCCTTGGGAACAGACAGTAGCCCTCTATTGTTGGAAGGAGAGAGCCTTTTCAGGAAAAGGGGAATATTTTGTCACAGGATATGAAACAAACTTATCCTTTTATTAAATCAAAATAGATTCTCTAATGTTTATACACATCAAACAGTATTTCATCTCTTTTAGTCTTGGTTCAAAGGCCCAGACAGTACCATTCCCAAGTACCTAGTTCATTTGCCCAAAAAGCAGAAGAGAAAGGCTGTTTTGTTCTGAGGAGTGTTAAATTTAGGATCTGAAGGGTCAAATTCATTTCAAATTAATGTGGGGATCTAGACTATAAAATACTGGAATGCTTCTAAATCGTGAAGATTATGAAAAAAAAATTGTTACCTTTCATCGAGACCTCTATCTTCCTGTCTTTGTTGAATATTCAGATTAAATGCCATATTGTTGCTATTTAAATTTTAAAGGTTCAAAGTTAACCCTAAAATTGGAGACTTTTATTAATTGCAGGATTACTTTTTAATGAAGACCAAGTTTGTAGTAATGTCAATTCTCTCTCTCTCTTTTTTTTTTTTTTTTTTTGGCATAGAAGGACTGGGGTGCAGACCAGAGGTGTGGGGATAAAAAAATTCACCCGAGACAGAGTGAGGTGCAGAACAGGCGGGTCGACTGAGATATACTGCTGAGGAAAGCAGAGGACGAGATGGAGAGGTCTGCTGCGCCACGTGGGTCAGCTCCATGGCCGGAGATAGAACTCAGGCCATAGTGGTGATAGCACTGAGACTTAACTCCTAAGCCACCAGGAAGGCCCTCAATTCTTTTTTTTTTAAGCTTTGCTATTAACAGTATCTCAGAATAAACTCATAGTGTCTTTTGTTCTTATGTTAATGCCAAATTATGGGTTTTCTTAGCCTCTATCCAAAAGAAAAAAACGGTCTATCTTCTAAATCGAAAAGTATTGGTTCCATTTTTAAAGCATTGCTTTGAATCTGCTGTGATATTTGCTGGTAGACATTCTGTATGGAACCATTACATTTTGTATGGAACATAAAGGATGTTGAGGTCAAAGGAAGGAAACATAAAATAATGTAATCCCACATTGCCGCTCTTGAGAGAAAAACCACATAGGTGACATCAAACTCCAGTTGGCAGTTTTCAAAGAAGTTATGATCTGGGTGCTTTTGGGATGGTTGATCATAGGGACAAAGCAAGGTTTGAATAATTCGGTAAACTCAGCTCAAGGGTCTGCTGCGCACGAGATGCTGTCCAGGGCCTGTGCTACTTATGCGTGTTCCTGCACTCCAGGGCTTCCTGTTCAGTGTAGTTCAAGCTGCCCACATACCTGCACAACCTCCCTTTCAGACTCTTTCAGTTTGACTCACAAGGCTTCTGACTCACAAGGCTTCTGACTTCAGCTACAAGATTGCTCTGACTACTCTCTGTTTATATTTGCCCTGAAATCAAAAGATACATACCAAAAAAATCAGAAGATACACAAAAATCACACTCACACAAAATTAGGCATTCAAACAAATATTTCAGGAATGTACTTCAGATGCAATTGACATTTATCAAAGAAATGGTGAGTGTTGTCATCACCTGTGGCTGCCTGGATTAATATTCCCAAAAAATTCATTCCAACTCTCCTCAAGAGCTGAGGGAAACTCGCGGATCAGAGGGTGCATAAAGACCTCACGGAGTCAGAACACTCCAAGGATGTGGTCTCAGAAAAGTCTGCTAATTTTTTTCTAAGAAAAGGGTTTACTGAACCAGACTTCTATGTTACACCAGGAGGTAAATGGAAGGAAGAATTTAAATAGAACTGGAAGAGGAACAACACAAAAGGAAAAGGAGTTTTGTACTTTAAAAAATTATGTAAGTGGGAAAATCCCCAAATGATTTTTCCTCTTGACATCATAGAAATTAGGTCAGAGGTAGGTGCTCCGTCTTGTCCCTCTGCATCAGGCCTCAATGACAGCTAGATGACTGGGCCCCCTAAAGCCCGTGCTCCCCCACTCTGAGCCTCTCTCTGCTTTCCTCCTCCAGTGTTCTTGCTCCTGGAGTGTTTCCAAAGGGCTCCAGCTTTGGGCCAATAGAAGACACAGCAGGGGGTCAGAGAGAGGAAGAGACAGGACTCAGGGTGATCCTTCCTGCTCACCTCTGCTTCACTGTGGGGAGTGGTGAGCAGTGGCCCTGAACATTCCCTAGCAGTGGCTGTTCCCTTTCAGGATGGTGACTCCTGTCCAATGCCCCTTCCTCTGCTGGTCTCCGCTCTCACTGCAGTAACATTTTCCTCCCCTTGTATCTTGGATGGGAGAACGGGAGGTTGGAAAACCTCTGGGTTCTCAGCATCTCATGTTGATTTTCCCTGACCCTGCCAGCACCTCTGTGGGTTGTCCTGTCATTGAAATCTCTCCATTTGAATCATCTAAATTTAATTCTGTTTCCTCCTGTGATCTCTGTGGTACTCTGTGTTCCTTCACCTGCGGAACCAACAGACTCGATACCTCTCATCTTCTTGCACAATCATGAGTTGTGTAAGCTTTGACTGTATCTTTGGGGAAAAATCACTGTGAATTAGGGCTTCCCTGGTGGCCTAGGGGTTAAGTCTCAGCGCTGTCACCACAATGGCCTGAATTTGATCCCTGGCCAGGGAGCTAAGCCACATATGGCACAGCAGACCTCCCCTCGGCATTATATTTCAGTAGATCTGCCTGTTCTGCTCCCCACTCTGTCTCTGGAGAACCCTCTCACCCACAGCAACCTCTGGCCTACACCCCAGTTCTATGCAAAAATAAATAAATACATAAATACATAAATCTTTACAAAAATGACTTTTAAAAAAATCACTGTGAATTAAACTTTAACTTCTTACAAATTCACATTACCTCCATGACATTACCAAAGTAATATATTTCAAACAAAACTATTCACCATAAGTTTTCAGAATTAACTGCTGATAAGTGTAATTATGTTTTTTAAAATATTAGAATGAAAATAGTAAAAAGAATATTTTTAAAGTAGCAAGTGCCGAATCTTCAAGTAAATTATATCCTGTGTGCTTACAGTACAAGTATCTCAAAAAAGTACAATATTATTTTGTGAACTCTAAAGCTATTTTGAAATTTTGAAACTTAAAATATGAAAACCTAACCAAATGTGTTTTTATTTTGGGGAAAGCATACTGATTATTACTATTCAGTTTTTTAAGCTTGTAAACTTTTATCTGCTCATGTTCTCAGCAAATATGATTATAGTATAATAATTATAATTATACTGGATTCCTAAAGTAACAGATTGAAAGCAGTCCCTTATGAGGGACTTGTTTAGTCCATTCTCCTTAGCTGTTCATTTCACACCCCCACGGCCTAGTATTGCTTGAGGTCCTTCCCAAAACAGTATTCAAGGCTAGTTAGGAACCATCAAGCAATCGGAAAAGAATCTTTGATCACTAGACTACTTGGCAATGGCAAATAAAGTTTGGATGTACTCAATGAAAATATCCAATCCTAGTGTTGACTGGTCTAGCAGAACTGGCTGGTTGAATTCCTGTTCTCAGATTGTTATGATAACATGCTGCCTATTGCAGCCATGTAATTATGGAGTTTATCTTTGGTTTTGTGACTAGATTATACAATTTCATGAATACTTTCTTCTGACTTCAGTCACTATGAAACTGGTTCATTATTTAATGCACCACCAGTATCATGCTAGTGTATTATTCCAGTGATACTTAGATGGCCTTTTTAGATACATAACAGAACTTTGGATCTTTTCTCTAGAGTGTCTTGAACTTAAATGATAAACTTTAATTCTTTTTTTTTTAATAGTTTTTATTTATTTATTTTGTGGGACCCTTGCTGGTGGCCGGGGATCAAACTGGCACTGCAGAGGCTGCAGGCAGCCTCTCAACCCAGCGCTCAACCTCTGCACCACCAGGGGAGGCCCTAAACTTTAATTCTTATCTAGTGTACAGCCTGCATTTCAGAGAGTAAGGCCCAGGGAGGCTAAGCAATCTCAGGGAGGATGTGCAGCCCAGCAGTTCTTGTACAGGCTCTAAAATCAGGGTGCCAGGGCTAACCCATGCCTGTGCCCAGGAGGCAAAGCTGTTTGGTTAGCTGTTTAACTCTGTTTAGTTCCCCCATGCTCAGAGTAAGAATAGTCACATGTATCTGCCTTATAGTCTGGTCTTAAGTATGGGATATGATGACCCATGTGATTAACCTGAACCTGGCTTGGCTGTCCGGGCTCCAATCACTGCTGCCCTCCTCGTTGGTGCCAGAATTACCCCCCAGTGAGTTCCCACTGCCCTGTGCTTGCTCATCTTGAGTTTGGCCAGGTACTTACCTGGTCCTCTGCCAGCGGTTCTTCCTTTTTTGCTGCACAGAAGTAACAATGCCTGTGTTTGATGAGGTTGGTCCATGGAAGGTTCTCTTTCCCAAAGCTAATCCAGAGACTGTGTGCCTTGATGTCAGTGCACACACAGACAATGTAGCTTCACAGACACAGCCCCCACTCCTTTTTTAAAATTTATGTCTTCATTCAACAAATGTGTATCAGTGACTTAATATGTGACAGGTGTTTGTCTCCCTTCAACTATTGACCAGGCCTGACCCCGCTCAACTCCCCAGATCCCATGAGCCGGGGTGTGTCCAGGGTGGTGTGGCCATAAGCCATGGTGGCCACTTGTTGTGGGGACCCAGGACAGCTCAGTGAACAAACAAAACTGATCCTTCCTGCCCTTTGTGGAAAGTACCAGAGGAGAACATTTGATTTTGTGGCAACCAAGTTTTCATTATGAATTGTACCGCTATGATATTTAATGACCAGCTCCACATCATTGGTCCACACAGCCGTGAGAGCCACCGGTTTTTTCTGCTGAAAGATCTTTAAAGGATAGCTCACAGCTCAAGAGTTGGCTATTTTTTATATGACATTTAAATTTTTTATTTCTATCTTGGGATTTAGTTGGAAAATCATCAACATTATAAATTTTATGCTGTCATTTCCGTTTTTAAATTTAAGCAACTTCAAGGACTGTGAATCTGGCTGCTTAGAAAAGAGAGGTGAAGATGGTTACTCTGTGGCATTGGTTCATGTTGTCAATTGAGGGTGGCTTGCTTTTCCAGTCTATGAAAATTTTCAAAAATAAATTTTAATGTGGACTTTAAGTATTCCTTGTTTGAAAGATAGCCCACTTTAGAACAGGCTAAGAGAAGAAATTTCTCTTTTGAGGTCAAAATTATGCTGCATGAAGATTGTTTTTCTGGTCTAATCTCCCTGCTGTCCCTCCCTCCCGCCTTCCCATCAATGCCTGCGTAACCTCCAGCACTCCTGGGCTCTGGAAGTGTGGGGGCACAGCCGCTTTGAGGTGCTTCAATTATCCCACTCTTGTGACAATGTGGATCCTTCTGGTGTGTCTTCCCTCACAAATGAGTACTCTCTCCCCATCTTTGCAGAACAGGGGAGGCTTGACATTGTGCTTGTATAAACATAACTGAGAGCTTCTCGTGTCTTTTCATAAGTGAATTTTTTCTATTATGCTGGGACAGTAGTTCTTTAAATAGAATATTCTCCCATGGAAATCGCCCACAATGCTAAGAGCACACCTTGCAAAAGGTGGGTCTAGAATATAGGGTGCTTGTTCAGCATTGCCTAAAAGCTGAAGTTAGGGCTCTCTGGAATCTCTGGAGCAAATTTATGGCAGTTCATTAGTGTAAGGAATCAGGAAAACGGTGGGCCGCCATTACCTGTGGAGGGAACAAAAAGCTTGCATACAAGAGCAGGCTGGAAGCTCTGAAGCCGAAGGGTTTACAAGGGCCTCGTTTATTCTAGAGAAACCCACTTGCCTATTTTGAACCAGAGCATATGTCTCTGTGCAACCAAAAGAGTGTTTATATCCTAGTCACTTGGCAGAAGTTCTGTCATCGCTTCAGAGAGATCCATTTTAGGCCTGAGGCTTGGCATCAGTGAAAAGATGGGCTTTGGTAAAGAAACGACCCTCCCGCAAAGGTACAGGGTTGTTTTCCTCTTTTGTTGCTAGATGACACTACATTTTTTTTAACTAAAAAATAAGCAGAGAATTAAATCAGCCTGGTTATTCCCACTCATTCTAAATGAGAGTATTTGCTTCTGTTCAATGAGATGAGAAAAAGTGGGACCTCTTCACAGTTCTAACGCCCTCTGAATATTTCACTTGAAACATAATGCCCCTTGCATTTGACATAATTTCCCAATGATTGTCCTTTAAAGTGATGTTAAATGGGAAGAAATCAAGATATGAAATTGTATTTATAGGATGTATGTATAATAACTATAACATTTTAATGAACTAGCTAATTGATTATTTATAGTCTTTGGTTAAGATTGTTTTTTTAAACCTTCTTTATAGTTCTGCTGTTCTCCCTCTCAAGACTTCCATAAATGCATTTTGGCAAAGGTTTCTAAAATACCTAAAAGACTGTATGAAAATCCATACACTGCACTGGCACCCCCAAGATACTCGCCTCTCCCTTAACCTTGCAAACCCCACACGAAGATGCCCATAGTCGTGCCTCTCAGACAGTGCTCAGCTATACGTTAGGAAAAAAGTAAAAGTAAACTTGCATTCATCAATAAATCATCCATATTTAGAAGCAGAAATCATTTCTTCCCAACACGAACACACCCCTTTCAAAATTAGTCTCCTTCATGAGTGATGGTTGACGTCCTGGAAACTCGGATGACCTCTGCATGCTCTGCGTGCATCCAAGCACTGTTTTGTGGGTTAGATTCAAGGTTGTATATGTAAGAAAAGCACCAGATTAATCCCATCAGGAGAAATCACCTGATTCATAAACTTTTCACCACTGAAAAGAGCACTGAGTCTGTGCAGGTCTGCAGAGCTGGGTAGAATGAAGTAGTATCTTCCACGGTTGGCAAGACCAAACAGTAGCCTGTGCCGGTCTCCCTCACCCACAGAGACATGTTATTGGAGCAAATTTCAGGATGTCGAATTCTGATCTGGTAGAGGTAGACTGCTTCGGCCAAAGCCGTCCAGTTGGCGGAGGTGAGTTATTTCTGTCTCTGTCTCTACAAACCTGTCCACTTTCTCCTGCAATCTGACCCCCTCGTACCCCAAAAAGGCACTCCTAAGGGTGCAGTAATGTTTCTAGCTAGTAGTTAAGTTCCAATTAACTTTAAATATGAAATTTTTTCTATTAAGGAGTGAGGTTTACTTAATGTTTTTTAAATAATAAAACCCCCTTCCTTTTTACTTATTTTCCCTCTTTTGTCCCTAAACAGTGTTCCATATTTATTACTGCCAGAAACAGGTTGTTGGCATCAATGTGTGTTTTCCCGTACCTTTTACATTCACATGGCAACAATCATATTTCCACTGCTAAAAAAATTGTTGTTACAAAAATGCACAGAAAAAAAAAAAAAGGAAAGCGATGCAATAAACTAAAGCAATTATGTAAGTGAGACTTCTGTGATCTGACATCTGGGGAATGAGGGCCACTGTGTCGCTGATCCTGCTCTACTTTTTAATATCTAATGTCTTTTACTGAGTGAAGGTGCAATTCACATGCCTTAAACCTGGTCACAAAATAATGATTGGGCATTTGTTCTTCTAATTTTCACACCATCCAAATTTGTTGTCTGTCGGAGGAATCTTACTTTATACGAGGTTACATGATGGTGCCTGGAAGTATATTTGTGCAGTTACCAACATGTATAATGTAAGTTTTGCAAAACTTATATTAATAATAATAAGAAATAATAACTGTAATAATAAAAATAATAATAATCCCAGAGTGAGCCAGTGGGTTTAAACATGTAGATGGTTCTTACTCTTCTTCCCAATCTGGGATTTAATGGGATTTGATGACTTCAGAAATTCATTTGCAAATCCTTTCTATTTCCTTGTTATTTTGCAGAAAGAAATTTCAAATATCATGAAAATCTCATTTTATTTAAATGTTTCTCATCACATCCTTATCAAGAAATCCTTTATTCTTTTCCTCCCTTCCCAGCCCACTTTTGAACCTACCAGTGTTCCTTCTACACTTGCAAACTGATTGGCTTGACACGTCTAGGACGCCACAGAGGGAGTGTGGTGAATAACAGGATGTTTTGAACAACATACAGTGTGACCTTCCCTCAGGAGTCTACAGACTAGTAACTTGGAAAGTATCACATGATCACTGTATCCCATGAAC
This sequence comes from Talpa europaea, assembly GCF_964194135.1. Taxonomy (NCBI): domain Eukaryota; kingdom Metazoa; phylum Chordata; class Mammalia; order Eulipotyphla; family Talpidae; genus Talpa; species Talpa europaea. The sequence goes on along the minus strand of NC_140084.1, from coordinate 21,408,178 downwards.
ATGGATGCCCCTCAAAGGTCATGTAGACCTACCCAGACATCTACACTTTCAACCTCATGAACTTACTAAATTTTCAAACTCATTTAATAATGAATTTGCAACATGTAAGATTTTTGCTTAAGGTGTATTTTTGTTTTTCCCTAGTTATGTTGTCCAAAATGCATCCTTTATTTTCACATTAAGTTAGAAGCTTTGCATGAAAGACGCAGGAGGGGAGGTGTGCTTCCGCAAAGTCGGTGGCATCACCTTTGTGTATTTTGTTCCTAATTTTTATAGGTTTTTCATTTATAATTCTTAATATTGGCTTGGCTATCAAATTATACTTTGTTTTGTTAAACTCTGTACATTGGAAATGTACTCAATCATTTACTTAGCAGACTGAAAGTAGAGGGGAAAGAGAATGGCTATAATATCTTAACATCTTTAAAGCAGAATGATTTGATAATGAAAAATACCTAAAATAATGCTCTGTCTGTTTCACTCAATGTTTCTTTACCAAATAAAGTCCAGTTTACTCTGAATTCTGTGCCAGCGGGCATAGTGTTATAGTGAACCATCGTCTTAATATAGTTTGAAAAATGGCACTTGTGTTCTGCAGTTGGTATCCTGATTTTAGCCTCGTTATAAAATATAAAGGAGACCTTAGCAGCCAGAAGAACCTAGAACTTGGTGATTCCAATACCACTCAAAGTAAATGCTTAATCTAATAACTTAAACTGAATGTTAGGCCTCATGGCAGCTCAGTGCCACTAAACAAGTTTTAACTTTAGGATAAGCCCACTGCATCCAAAGCAAACACGCCTAATACATCTCCACAGGCCAGTCGTGAGCCTGTTACCCCCAACTTGTAGCCCTCTGAACGGGCTGGGGACTCTTGCAGCACTCGGGGAGCTTATTTTCAATGCCCCAAACACCCGCACAGTGCTCTGCGCCTTCTCTATTGCTTTTAATAGCTCATGTAGTGGTAGTAAGTATCATGCTCCATAGCTGATTCTCTACTTGCATTGTTCCATGAATAATTGGTATAATCTTATGATTAGTTAAGTCTCATTTTACAGGTGAGGAAACCAAGGATAAGAAACTTGCCCAGTGCCCCCTGTATGCTGCTGGGCAGCGATGTTAGCCTGTTCAGCCAGGTTCCAGAAGCCCCGCATGTAGCTACCGTGCAGCACATCTCTCCCAGACATTGGCACACGCGCCTCATGGCCAACTTCATGAGACATGTAGGATGGATGATCTTACCCCTGTTTCGTAGATGGCAAAACTGAGGACCAGAGACCTTAAGTAACCAGCCAAAATGACAGGAGGAGGAGCAGTGTCACGCAGTGGAAAACTCCCTGCCGTCCTCTGTCCCACACCGCTACCGTTATTCAGTCACTTCAGACACTAACGAGAATTCATTTTATCCATTTGTGTTTCAGGTTTGGAATTTAACACTCTGCCTTGATCAGTGACCCCTCTGGACTGTACCCCTCTGCAGCAGGGATGGCATAAGGGCCCTCTCATGGCATGTCTGTCCTTACCCCACCCCCAGAGCCATAACATTGTAGACGAGGTGTTTTGTCTCAGTCACCACTTCCTTTCTCCTTCTCCACCTTCTGTTTGGCAGGGACACTCCTTCCCTTTTTAGTTCATTAGTCCTTATGTTCTTAAGCACCTCCCAACCCTAAAAATAGAAAAGGCGCTGTGAGTCATTTACACTTTAGCATGAATGTGCCTTCGTAACTTCACCAAGGCTGCTTGCACCTAACTCTTTCTCTGATGGCAGAATGAAAGTCTCTGCACGATCCTGCCTTCATCCCTGAAAAGACTGAGCTGGGAGTTGGTCCAGGCAGCACGATCATGGGAGACCTAATGCCGGAAGCACCTGGCCTGCGTGACTGCGCAGACCAGGCATCTGGAGCAGCTTCTAAGAGTGGACTCTCCACCCATCCATTTTTTCTTCCCCTGTCTTCCCTCCTCTTCCTCCTGACTTTTCAGAGTCCTGAGAATGTTCTCTAGCCTTTCAGTGACCACATGTTCTTTCCTCTTCCTGGTGCCCAGCCCTTAAGACTGAGATGTCTCTGGAACAGCATAGGCTCAGGGAACTGCTCTTTTGCAACCTGCAGCCAGCTGGTGTCCAGAGAGCTGGATGTGCCTGGCTGTGTGTGTGTGTGTGTGTGTGTGTGTGTGTGTGTGTGTGTACAGCAGGAAGGCAGGGAGGTGGCCAGGAATCCTGAGGAAGCCTCAAACTTCCAGCCCCATCATTGGGGTGCTGTCTTATTTCCATGTCCTCAGAAGCTGACCTGGAGACACAGATTCCAATGCAAGTGTTTTATTTTTTTTAAATAATAAATTTTATTTTTATATTCCCCCATACAATTGCAAACGCCCCATTCTGACCCCAATCCTTCCCCTCCCGCCCCCCACCTCCCCAAAGTGTCTCTGGTTCATAGTTTTTTGTTGATTTTGATTTTCACTTTCTTATATTCATTTTCCTGGTCCCTTATTTAAGTTTTCTAGATTCCTGCTATGAGTGAGACCATCCGGTATTTTTCTTTTTCTTTTTGGCTTATTTTGCTGAGCATGATCCCTTCCATCGCCATCCATGTTGCTGCAAATTGCATGTGTTTATCTTTTTTGAATGCTGAGTAATATTCCATGGTATATATGTACCACATCTTCTTGATCCAGTCATCTATTTTTGGGCATTTGGGTTGTTTCCAAAGCTTAGCTATTGTAAACAGTGCTGCTATAAACATAGGGGTGCAGGTGCTCTTTGGAATTGATGTTTCTGTGTCCTTTGGGTAAATACCTAGGAGTGGAATTGCTGGATCATATGGAAGCTCTATGTTTAGTAGGTCCAGAAATCTCCACACAGCTCTCCATAGTGGTTGGACCAGTTTGCACTCCCACCAACAGTGCAGAAGAGTTCCTTTTTCTCCACACCCTCGCCAACATTTGTTGTTGCTTGTTTTTTTTAATATGTGCCATTCTCACTGGTGTGAGATGGTATCTCATGGTAGTTTTGATTTGCATTTCCCTGATTACAAGTGATGTTGAACATTTTTTCATATGTCTGTTGGCCATTCCAATGCAAGTGTTTTAAATGCAAGTGGGAAGCGACTCTGTGTAGCTCTAGTGGGGGAGTGCAGAAGCGATGCAAGGGAAGGAGGGCTGAGGTATGTCTGGAGGTCATTTAGCATTGGATGGCCCAGTGGGGACCTTGGGGGTCAGCGTGGAATGCAAGCCTCAGCATTACTACCCCTTGCTTTGAGGGGAAAAGGGTGGGGACTTTATCCACCAATTCCCATTAGTCATTGGTGGAACTCCTGAGTCGGGGTGGTTCATGTCCCTTCAATTCCAGTGTGCTCCTTTGGGTACAGGGCGTTCTTTCAATTCAGGAAAATTCCTTCAGACAGACAGAAATCCAACTATTAGCACGGAGAGCTGCTGGAGTACACTGACATGGCCCACAGGCCGTGGGCAGGACACCCGTGCACTCTGCCGCCGGCGTTTGAAGCAATAGAAGAAGGCAGAGAGCCTTTCCTGCTAGACCATCTGTGGTCAGGGTTTCTGTGTCTGTGCATGGAGAATTAAGTTATTCATATCATCAGAGAAGCCCATCCCTGCAGATGGTGATAGTAGATCCAGAGAATTAACAACTAAGAAGGGGGGAAATGCCAACCAGTTGGCACAAAGACAAGCACAGACTCTTACTTTGTATCCAAGTCTAAAGACGTACTCAGACCCCAGGTCCACACACTTCTTCACAAAAAGCCAACTCGAAGAACTTTACTATTTACAACAAAGGTAAATGCTGTCAAGAAGGAGGCTTTAGTACCACATGGGGCAGAGCCGAATATATTCTTGAAGTTTCTAAGTGGCCATAAAAAGGATGTATTGGGAACACATAGCTTGCCATTGTCAGCTTTCAGAATTGCATGTGATGGGAAATGGCTTCAGCAGTGGAAAGGTCAGCAGCAGATGGACCAGAGAGAAGATTAGGTGGGTCCCAGGGTCCAGTGAGTTCGTGTGGGTCTGGAAGTGGGTTAGGTAAGTAGACTAGGTCAGATTTATTCCCTTGGTTAGAAAGGTGGGTGTGGAGAGAACATGAACAGTTAACTTTTTGTTAACTGATCCATCTGTTAACTGATCCACTCCTTCAAGCTGGAACTTGAAGACCATCTTGGAGTCCTCTTGGCCCCGCACACCCAGCAAAGCAGCAGGCAGTCCCTCAATCATGTCTCTGACTTCCTTCTCAGTCCCATGGCTTCTGCTGTGACTTTAACCCTTTGTGAAACCAAATGGGTTTCTTGTGAAACCAAACGGGTTTCTTCCAGAGCTCAGGTCAGTGACTTCACCTGCCTGCCTGGAGAAGGAAGGTCAGATAGTTTGCAGCTGGGCTTCGGTTTGCTTCCCCCACTTCACCTCCAGTGACCCTTTGCCCTCATCTCCTCCAGTCCCACTGGACATGCCAGACAGCTCTTCTTTCGAGTGAACTCACTACCTTTCTGAAACTTCCTGTGACCTTCCTCAGCAGAACTAATCACTTTTGCAACTGTGTGCCAAAGGTAAGGTCCCACTAAAATGGTTAATCATGTTGATTATAGTTATTTACTTGTCGGTCTTAATTAGCTTTGTAGCACCTAATGCAGCAATTGAAACAGAACAGATGCGCAAACATGGACAGATGTTTAACTTAGAGTGAGACCTAGGAATCTGCCCAAAGGACACAAAAACACTAATACAAAAGGATACCCGCACCCCTGTGTTTATGGCAGCACTATTTATAATAGGTAAGACTTGACAGAGTGGGGAACAGAACAACCCAAATGCCCCAAAATAGATGACTGGATCAAGAAGATGTGGTATATATACATGATGGAATACTATTCAGCAATCAAAAAGATAAACTCATGCCATTCGCAGCAACATGGATGGAGCTAGAAGGAATTACGCTCAGGGAAATAGTCAGAAGGAAAAAGAAAAATACCAGATGGTTTCACTTATAGGATGAATATAGGGGGTCTAGGGGAAAAAATACAACAACAACAACAAAGACAACAAAACAAAAATAAACAGACAGCTATAAATCAGAGACATTCTGTAGGGGATGGGGGGAAGGGATCAAAATGAGAGAGGGAAGAGCACAAGGGACTATGGAGATGGTGCACAGGTGAATTGGTGATAGAGATTCTATGGGGCCTACACCTGAGAAAAGAAAGCAAACATTGTAAGAAATAAATAAACAAATAGATTTTTAAAAATTAAAATTTTGAAACCTTTTAAATAAATTTTAAAAAACTGGGCCTCCCTGGTGGCGCAATGGGTTAAGACACAACCTATGAAGCTGTCCGCAGCCACTGCAGCACAAGTTCAATCCCCGGCCAGGGAGCTACCCACATGGAGCAGCAGACCTCTCCTGTCTTGCAAGCTGCTCCCCTCAGCAGTGTACTTCGGTCAATCTGCCTGTTCTGCTCCCCACTCTGTCTCTGGTGAATCCTCTTACCACCACCTCCACACCTCTGGCCTGTACCCCGGTTCTTGTATGCATGCATAAATCAATGTTCTTTAAAAATTAATTAATTTAAAAAAAACTTAGAGAAAATGAGTACTTAAGAATTCCAGAACCTTTGGGTCAGAAAGATTTGGCTTAATTTTAATATCTGAAAGATTCATAGTTTCGAGTTGTATAAACAACCCTGGCTCATTCAAGCAGGACAGGAATGAAATAAAGTCTGCAGTTTGCTCACAGAGATGATGTTGGGGGATCTCAGTACCAGGAGCAATATCTAGCATCTCTGCTGCCACTACCGGTACAGATTCCACTACCATCTGTACCCCAAGTTGCCAGACACAGCTGCTCTCTGAAAACCTATGTCACTTCCAGGACTGCTGCCACCAACCAAGATGGGATCTCTGTGGTCCCTGCTTATCCTTGTCACCCCGGGAGTCAGGCGCCATCTGATGGGCTGAGCTTGGGCCATGTGGCAAAGCCCAAGCTGTTAGGGGCTGGGAAAGTGAGCGTGTGACTTGCAAGGGGTTGCTGGTGTCTGACCCCTGTTGAGAGCCACGATATAGAGAAACCCCCCAGTTCGGGTGCTGGGGGTGGAGGAGGTCATGGCAGGTGCAAAGAGAATGAAAAAATCCACTGGAACTTTCTCTCAAGACACCAAGAACCTAATTAAGATCCTTTGCTGATACCTCTAGTCTTAACAGGGGGAAAAAAACATCATGTTCAAACTGAGTGATTGGAGGGAAATTGAATAAAAGGAATATTTACAAAGAATGGGCAGGGAATAGGGAAAGTGAGGACAGCCCTCCATGGCTAAGAACCTCCCAAACCTGAGAGAAGGGGGCAGTGCCCAGATCTGAAGCAGAGGCCAGCAGGAAGGATCACCCTGCGTCCTGTCTCTTCCTCTCTGACCCTCTGTGTCTTCTATTGGCCCAAAGCTGGAGCCCATTGGAAACACTTCAGGAGCAAGAACACTGGAGGAGGAAAGCATGGAGAGGCTCAGAGTGGAGCACAGGCTTTAGGGAGCCCAGTCATCTAGCTGTCACCGAGGCCTGATGCAGAGGGACAAGACCTGGAGTCGGCCACCTGGCAGGGCTGGGGCAGCCCAGAGAGAGAATGCCCAGGGAGAGGGAGTAAATGCTGGTATCCTTTCCAGCGAGCCCCTACTGAGGATGCACATTGCCCACCGGAGGCCAGAGCTCAGGGAGTCCGAGGGGGTGCCCGCACCGCAGTCTCGGGGAGCACAGAGCACACTGGAGAAGGGTGAGCGTGGTCTCCAGGACTAGCAGGAGATGTGCAGCACAAGAGCCTTAATCAATATGTCACCAACATTTTTCTTCTCATTTTATTCAAAGTCTCCTTTGGGGATGTCACTTTACATTTCAGTCCCCCAGCCTGCAAGATCGATGATCTTAAAGCATCCTTCTCATATTGAGTTTAACGAGAGCCCGTTTCCCCTTGTTTGCTATTTAGAATGCTCTATTGTATGGCTCAGCAATCTGCACCATTAAAGGTTAGCAAATGCCAGCCACTCCATTTCGTTGTGGTTTTTTTTTTTTTTTTTCCCTTCACAAGCTTGGAGGGGAAAGGTGGGACATGTGACCAGCACACACGGCAAGAGTCCCGCTTTCCAAATCTTCATGCAGATTCCTCTCTGGGGACTTTGTCTGCACACGGGGGTCCTACCCGCCGGCTTGTCCTCGCAACTGGCCAGGCCCTTCAAGAAAACACATAAAAGAATTGTCACTAACGTGAACTCTGTGCCTCGCCAGCATTCAGAAACCCGCAAGGACTCAAGCAGTGTGACCCCTCACCCTTTCAAAAGACCTGGTAGCTTGTGCTAAATTGCCAGTTGTTGGCTGTGTACTCTGGAAAAGAATACTTCATCTCTGTGTTCAAGAATATTGGGGGGACCGGTTGTTTTCCATCCTGGAAACCTCAAGGAGGCGAATTGAAGTGTATCATGAGATGTGTAGGTTAAAGAACACAATAGTTTTAAGATTACATTAATAGAATTTTTATTTAAAAAATGCAAACAGGGCCTCCCTGGTAGCACTAGGGATTAAGACGCAGCACTGTGAAGCTATCCGCAGCCACTGCAGCACGAGTTCGATCCCCGGGCAGGGAGCAACCCACATGGTGCAGCAGACCTCTCCTGACTTGCCCGCTGCTCCCCTCAGCAGTATATTTCAGTGGATCTGCTTGTTCTGCTCCCCACTCTGTCTCTGGTGCATCCTCTCACTCCCACACCTCTGGCCTGTATCCCAGTTCTTGTATGCATAAATAAATACATCTAAAAAATAAAAATAAAAAAGCAAACAATAGAAAAATACAGAATAAAGAACACAAGTAACTCCATATCTGTGTCTACAATCCCCATTTCGCCCTTGTTCCCAGCAAGCCCCCTAAAATCATTAACAGTATGGCAGAAAAAAGACATTTTTTTCTAATGACACAGTTACAAGCCCTGTCCTGGGCTGCTGGGAGAGGGTCTTGAAGCAGTATTTACTCTGCCGCCTTATCAAGGCCCAGCCAGGCATCCCCAGCACTTGTGAACCTTGGGCAGACAGCACGCACGCCACACCCAATGGGGAAAGCAAAAACCACATGTAAAGCTGAAAGCCTGGACTGGGTCATGTGCCACCAACTTGCAAGTTTTCCTGAGCTCCTTTTGTCATTTGGATAAGTGCTAACTATACATTTCTTTTTTTTTTTTTTTTAAGATTTATTTATTTATTTATACAAGCACTGGGTACAGTCAGAAGTGCGGGAGGGTGAGAGAATTCACCAGAGCCAGAGCGGGGAGCAGAGCAGGCAGAAGGACTGAGGTACACTGCTGAGGGGAGCAGTGGGCGGCAGGAGAGGTCTGCGCACCATGTGGGACCCTCCTCCGGTGGCCAGGGAGCAGCTGGGGATTAAACCGGCGCTGCAGAGGCTGCAGGCAGCTTCGCAACCCAGCCCTGAAACACTGCACCACCAGGGGAGGCCCCCTAACGATACATTTCTGATCTGCTGCTTTCCTACCAAAATAGGAACTTACTTCATTATTTTCTATAAATAAATAAATAAATAAATAAATAAATAAATAAATAAATAAAGGACGCTATGCTAATAAAAAATTTTCAACTTCCTGGATGTGATTTTTGGCATTTGTAAACATCCTATGCCAAGAGCACTCCCTTGCCAAGAGTGGAACGTATACCCTTTTGTTACAAGGAGCGGTCCGTGATGAGTGTACTTCATACTAAATGTGCATAAGAAATGTTTGTTTCCAGCATTATACCAAACACAGTTTCCGGTATGGATTCCAGGACGTGCTCCAAAGATTTGGGAGATGGTTCGTGTCCCTGTCCTGTGGATAGAACTCCTTGGCTTGGCCTCCCTGGCCTTCTCTGCTCTCAAATCCATGACCCTGTAGTGTCAGTATCTCATTACAGCTCATAATCTTCTGACCCCCAGGGCTGTAACTGGGGGGCCTTGAGTGAAATGGGCTGGCCTTGGATGCCAGGCCCGTGTTAGCAGATCTAGTTCCTGAGGTCAAGGCAGTGGTTCAGGCCAAGTTCCTTGATATCTCTGTCTTGTTCACAACTGTGGCAAAGTAGCACGGGTATCACAGACAGCAACCGTGGGTAATTGAGAATGCCCAAGCTCCCTCGGCACTGGACAAGACAGCAAGGAAAAAATATAAGCCCATCACCCAGGTCAGCAATTACCTGCTCCTCCCAGTCTTGTTAATGCCCCTTTGTGCCTCCATCTCTCCTCCTGTCCTCCCACACCCGCACTATGAGTCATTTTGAGGTGACCCCAGACATCTTAGAATTTCATCTGTAAATATCCCAGCTCCAATCTCTAGAATGAAAGGACTCTTTAAAAGCATTGCTATCATCATTCCTAAAAAACACTAACAGAGAAGGAATACAGCGCAAAATTAATGATACATCTTCCTGTCAGGTGTGCTTTTAATGTTCACATTTTCCTTCTCGTCTTCATTTTTTAAAATTTAATTTAATTTTTATTTTTTTTATTTTATATATATTTTTACATCATTTTTTATTTTTGCACAGTGTATGCATTTTCATCTTGGTTATATTCCCCATACAATTCCCACCCCCCTTATTTTGACCCTAATATCTCCTCCCTCTCCCACCTCCCATAGAGTGTCTCTGGTTTATAGTGGCTTGTTGATTTTAACTTTATTATAATTAGTCTCAGCGAAATAAGTCATCTTCATTTTTAAAGTCTGTGTCTTCTCGTCAGGATGGGCACCTAAATTGACCCGTGTATTGAATTCATTGCTTTGTCTCTTAAGTCTCTCTTATCCCCACCATCGCTTACTTTATTTTTCCGACTCTTGAAGAAACCCAGACATTTGCTGCCTAGTGTCAGGATTTCCCCGATGACTACCCCACGGTGTTGTCCAACCTACTCCTCCGTCTCTCCTCCCTGTTGAATTTACTTCATCATGCTCAGGAGTTGTGTGGTTGCCTGAGGGAGCAAGCCCACCCCAGGAATGATGCTCTGCGCCTCCAGCAAGCATTCACCATGTCTGCAACCCCCATTTCTGTGATGCCAGCCGTCGTGGATGACTTGCCTTCATCACTTCACTTATTGTTTGTTGCGTCTATGGCAATATTCTGATTCTGTTATTTCTTCTTCATTTGTTAACTGAAATGTCCTCTCCCATCTTCACCCATTTGGCAACCTCGGGCTACAGTTCACATAAGAAAAGTAGCATGAGGGCTTCATTCATCTCTGTACAGATCAGTTGTCAAAATAAGGAGTTCTTTCCCGGGCATCTTCCAGAGAGGACCAGTGCACATTCGTGTGTGTTACTGTTTTTGAATTGTTACTAGTAAGCACTTAGGGGTTTACTGTGTCTGATCGCAGTTAAACTGATGGGTATTGAAATTGTTCTCTTTGGTTGGTGGAAACCAAAGCAAGTTGGCTCAGTAGTACTTCTGACATGACCATCATTCTCTCTGATGACTTCCTTGTTTCTGGTATGTTCCAGGCACCCTGGTTCTCTTCAATTCTCTGGTTCCTTTCATTGGGGAATGTTATTTAATGACCACACTCTGGTCAGTGAAGTGTGTCCTTAGCTTCTGGGTTGGCTACTGTCTGTAGTGGACAAAGGTTAAAAAAAAAAAAAAACTGTGGATTTCTTATTTTTTATAAGATGATTAATCCATTCTGATAAATCCGATTCAAATTCCCGGTGAAAGTGCTTTTACTTTACTCGGTGGATGAACATGGCTGTGATGTTATTACAGATGTGTGATGTAATTACTGATCTGCTGTGTCCCGCACTGAACACAACCAACCTCCGAGGAATTACACAAAAACCACAGTCAACAATACAAGTCATGAAAACAGTTAAGCTTTTTTTCCTCTTTTTCCTTTAGTATAACCTACCAAGGTCACAGAATCAAATGTTTTTGTGTTAGAGTCACATAGAGCAGTGTGGTGTGGCTGCACCACCAACTCTTTATTTGTATAGGTAGAGCATTTGTTTTATGTTGCTTGATATTTTTAATAATTCCTTCTAAAATTTCATTTTATGCTATAACTTCAAATATATATATATATATATACATATATAGTTGCAAAATAGCTTCTTGTACTCTCCTTTCACCCTCTCCCTATAAATAACAATTTAAAAATGGGATTTATCCTTCCACTATTTTAATATGAGAAAATGTCTTCCTATTGGTATTCCGCCTCTCTTTCCTAGATAAACAGGAGCATAAAACAAACACTTTTCTCCTCTTTGTTGTTTGCACTGGATAGATCCTGGAGATGACTTCACTGTAACAAATTGAGTCTTTAGATTGGGCTTCTGGCTCCACGTAATAAATAAGGACAGTATACAAAAAAGTATACAGCTATTAGCAGATGCTCACTGTTCTCTCTCACATGTCACATCTAATCTGTCAGAATATAATTCAAAGTTCAAAATCCAGTACCTCTCACCACCTCCACTGCTACTACTGTGACCCAAAGTCCATCTCATCTGACACAAGGATTTTTTATTTATTTATTTATTTATTTATTTATTTATTGTGGGACCCTCGCCAGCGGCCGGGGATCGAACCGGCGCTGCAGAGGCCTCGGGCAGCCTTGCAACCCAACGCTCAACCGCTGCGCCACCAGGGGAGGCCCCACAAGGATTTTTTAAAATAATTTAATTAATTTATTTATTTTCTTACATTGTTGTTTATTTTTTGCACAGTATTTGATTTCTCCCCTCAGGTGTAGTCCTCATAGTTCTCCCACCAGCACAGCACCCGTGACCCATCATCATAGTTCCTTGTGCTCTTTCCTGTTTTGACCCTTCTTTTAACCCCTACCCTGCTGTATGCCTAAGATCTATGGTCATTTGCAAGTTTTGTCTTCTTCCTGACCCTTTGTTCAGTATTTCTGTATTCTACCTATAAGTGAAGCTATCCACCTGATATTTTTCTTTTTCCTTCTGACTTATTTCACTTAGCATAATCTCTTCTAGCTCCATCCATGTTGTCACAAATGGCATGAGTTTATCTTTTTTGATTGCTGCATAGTATTCCATAAAGTATTGAGAGGAAAACATAGGCAAAACACTCCATGACATAACCCTGACACGGAGATTGTTGCAGTGGCCTTCTCCTGTTGCCCATCCCTGCACCCTCCACCCCCGATGATTTTCAGGGTGGTAACCATCTTGAGCCTTTGAAAAGTAGATCCTGTCACTCTGCTCTGGCCTTCCTCACCTGCCTTCCTCACCTCTCTGAGCTCTCTCCCCCTCCTCCCTCATCACCTCCCAGCTCACTATACTTGACCATTTCTGCTCTTGCTGCAGGGCCCTTGCGCTTGCTCCCCTCTGTGTGGATTGTTCATATTTCTAATGTCTGTCCTCAGGGCTCAGCCTCTCACCTCCTTCAAGTAATTGCTCAAATGCAGATTCTCACCCTCCCTCCCTCTTTCTAAAATTACAATCTGCCCCTCCCCAACTCCAGATTCCCCATAATCCCTCTGTTTTTTTCCCTAGTGCTTATTACCATCTGTCACGCTATCTAATGCACATCTCTACCCCTCTGTTGTTTGTGTTCTCCACTAACCTGAGTTCTACAGAGGAGGGAGCCGTGCCTGTTTTGTTCTCCCATATGGCCCCAGCTTCTAGGACAGTGCTGACTTCCAACAGTCTCTCAATAAACATTTGTTAAGTGAGTGGAGAAGTTCTTTTTTCCAATGGGAGAAGCTGTCAAACCATCACCCAAAGTCACATAAACATTCAGAGGCACACTCACCTCGGGCCCACAGGTGAACAGGCCTCGTGACCAGGACCGATGCTTCTGCCATGTCCCGCTGCTCCAAAAGTGATGAGAACCTCAGTGAGAGGCTGAAAGAAAGTAGTAATAACAGCTTGCTGCTTACATCTTGCTTATTATTTTAATATAAGCTGCACATACATTAAGTCATTTAATTCTCACAACAACCCCATGAGGGGGGGTTTATGATTTTCTTCATTTTAGAGATAAGAACAGAGGCACGGATAGATGAAGACTCTTGGGTTTGGCCAGGTAGTTCATAAGTGTTAGCAATGAGACTAGGATCCAGAGCTCAGCTGCAGAATCCTCGCCTAAGTGGGTGCTGTCCAGTAAGCACCCTGGGACTCCAGAGCTGAGCCATCCAATGTGGTCACCTCAGCACAGGCAGCAGCACAGCATGTGAAATGGGGCTAATGTGAGTGGGGAACTGAGTTTTTTATTTTGTTCAATTTTAATTAATTTAAATTTCAATAAGAGCATGTCTTTCACTGGATTGGACAGCTCAGCTCTTGTTGCTTATGGCTGGCAGAGTGGCAAAGAGTTATTTAATTACCTGCTGCAACTGTTATTTAAACCCAGGGATGCAACTTTTTTGTGAATTCAGTGTCTTCTAAATAATGTCCCCCAGAACTTATGAAACATGTCTCTCTATTTATCAAGGCTCTTGCAGACAAAAAAAAAAAAAAAAAATGTTGACCAAATACATTATGTTCCTTTTTATTGAAAAAAAATGGATCAAGGTGTTCTAACTCTAATTTGTCCTTATTTAAGAGCATAATTATTTAAGATAAAAATAAAAATAACATCAAGAGGTAGAGCAAAACACTGTAGATTCAGCTGCCAATCACGAGTTACATTTCTAAGGATTTTTTTATTTTATTTTTTCTTCTTTGGAAAATTATAAGATATAAAACTAAAACAAAAAAAGGAAGGAAAAAAGAAACCAGCATATTCCGACTATCTTGAATTTCACTGACATATTTGATTCAGTGTTTTTATATAGTACGGAAATATGTATTTTTTTAAATGACACAAAGGATGTTGAAGCAAATTCTCCTTTTTGAAAAAAATAGCAAATAGGGCTTCTCTGGTGGTGCAGGGGTTAAAGTCTCAGCACTGTCAAGCTATGCCAGCCACTATGGCTTGATTTTGATCCCCTGCCAGGGAGCAACCCGCATGGCACAGCAGACCTCTCCTGTCTTGCCCACTGCCCCCCTCTGCAGTGTATTTCAGTAGATCCACCTGTTCTGCTCCCCACTCTGTCTATGGTGAATCCTCTCACCCCCCCCAACACCTCTGGCCTGTACCCCAGTTCTTATATGCATAAATAAATAAAATAAATCTTCAAAAATAAATTAAAAAATAAAATTAAAATTATTTTAAAAAAATTTAAAAATAGCATCTTCTGGAGTTCATCTCCCTTAGTACAATCCTCCCACCACAGTCTGCTTTCCTCAGTCCCCAGAAGTAACACTATTCTGCACTGGAGGTCTGTCCTTCCAGCCATTTTCTTTTATACATACATATATATATATATACACACACACACACACATAGAAACATAATATTTTGTGTTTCTGTGGGGTTTCTTGGGATGTGTAGATAATACCTCTGCATTTTTTTCAGCCACATATTTTTTCATTTGTCATTATTTTTGAGCTTTGTGCATTTTGCTACATTTAAATTTAGGTAAGTGTTCCTGACTTGTGTGGTGCATCAATTTATTTACCCATTCCCTTGGTGATGGGCATGTAAGTGTCCAGTTTATGTCTAAGGGACTGCAGGGACCATCCTTGAGGTGTCCATACACCCCCCCCCCCCCCGCCCCACAACACTACCACCTGATACTGGTCAAACTAAAAAATGTGCCCATCTGAAAGAGGTGGCTGTTATAGTTTCAATTCGTTTCCCCTGAATTGCTAATGAGGACCAACATCCTTCCATATTTGTGGGCCTCTCAGATTTCTTTTCTGTGAAATTCTTTAATTTATCACTTATGCTTTTTTTCTATTGAGTTGCTTATCTTATTGATTTGTAACTGTCCCTTATAATTTCTGGTTAACAATCTGTTGTTTATGAGATACATTGCAAATCTTTACTCTTCATTCATACATAACTTGTCTTTTAACCTTTCTATGATTTATTTTGTCGCACGGGATTTTAAAAGTTTATATTACTAACAGTTACACCTAACAGGCTTCCGTCATTCTTGTTAAATTGATTACAGATCTTACTAAATCTTCTTGCATTAAAGTTCTAGAAAAAGAGATGAAAGCTGATGTATATGACTTGGTGATTTATTGGCTGGCTGCCACTTCAAGGAGAGAAAATTTTTCTTGTGCATATTTATAGCATTTTCCTTAAGGAACAAAGTTCATTTTGATGTTGTTGTGAATGTTTTGTGGTGTAATGATTTTTCTGCTCTCTAATAATAAAATGTTGACAGTGATAAAATCCTTGTAATAGATTTTAAAGCAAGAATTGATTTTGCCTTTTACTGCATACCCTTTGAAAGTCTATTTGAGAATACTTTCCCTAGATCTTTCTAGTTACTTGGATCTGTTATCTATAATTATGATGATTTCATGTTTAAAGATAATTTTAAATAACATTTCTCTTCAGACAGAAATCAAAGCAGATGGGGGCCAGTCTACCAATTCACATCCCACCCATCAGCTAGAAACCCTGGATAAGCTTCTTTAATTCCTTGTTTCTCAGTTTCTCATCTGTAAAATGGGGTGGTGATAGTACAGTCACTGGGACCACGGTGAAGCCTAACTAGGTCTCAGCACATCAAACCTTGAGGGTTGCCAGAAAGAAGAACCCCTACAGATGCTGACCGCACCCCACAAATACTTGTAGGTTCTTATAAATGAGGAAAAGTATTGTAGATTTAGCTCTCTTTGAAAGGTATATTCAAATTAAAGAGCAGCTAATTTCTCTCATGGCCATCCAAGATGCCAAAAGGATGTAGAAACAGCACCAAGAGCATCAGTCAGCACAGATTCTCCATGGCACTCTTTTTTAGCCACCCACATCCAGAGCCTGCCTACTCTAAACACTTAAAAGCAATTTTTAAAGTCCCAAAGCAAGGGGCACCATCTTGAACCACATCTCCAAAGCTGGCCCTCCACAGAGGTAGTGGCATAGCTCGCTGTGGATATATTTGCTCACTCCTTCCTTCCCCACCAGACAGCTCCCCGGAGGCCCAGGAGTGGAGATGCCAAATGCTTATTGGTCAAACTCAAACTCACTAATACACATTTAAAGTCAGCTAGGTGGATGCTTCATTCTTATCCAACAAAAGCTTGTTCTGCCTGCAGGCCCTGGCTGGCCACCACCTGGGGGCACCCTCTGCCAGGGGGCCCCCAGAGAGCTCTGGGTTAGGAGCCAGCAGAACTGAGTTTGAGAACCAATCCCCTGCCAATTGACCAATAATTAAACTACCCCCGAAACGTCAGTTTCTCCAACTGCCAGGGTTGAACGTTAAAGATTGCTCAAAATTAACGTGCAAAGGTGTGTCCAACTGTAGGGCTTTTACATGGTGAAGGTGGAATTTCACCAGAAATTATTCTGATGACAACAATGGATATGAAAATGGAGACTGGTGTGTACTGATGACAGGATGTGATCTTGAATTATTTCATTTTTGCAACCTACTCTCTCTACTTAGCTTAGCAAGTCATTTCGAAACAAGGACAGGTCTCCCCAGCTTCTCCATTCAAGAATGATGCAACACTGAGCGGTGTTGTTTTCAGAAGTGTTTCTGGGCATTGGCAGCTTAACTAAAAGCGTCCTCTTTATTTTTGTTCTGGCTGTTGCATACAGGAGCACCGCTCTCACCTGTTAACCCCACAGCAGAAAATCTGCCTGCTAAACAATAGCTTGCAAACACTGCCCAGCCCTCGGTAGCATGCAGCATAAAGGAGTGAGCGAGCAGGGCGTGGGGTCGTGCTGCCGTTGGGGGCAGGCTGCTTTCGTTGGCACATTCCCTTTGTGAAGGAAGAAGTCCTTGTTCTACAGTCTGCACCAGACTGCGCATCATCTGTTTACTTGCTATCCTTGAACTAACGGGGGGTATTTTCCCCCTGCCATAAATGGGTTGGTGTAAGAGAAGCTTCTCCCGCTGAGAGACTCACTTCTGCACGAGTCCTCTTTGTTAATCTTCTGCAAAATAAGGCAGTTATCTGTTGAAGAGAACGCAATCATTAATTTTTCATAAGAGCATCGAAGTTGTGAATAGCAGAGGACCTCTTGAATAAAGAGCTTAGAGGGTCCAAAGAAAGAAGAATAACAAAGCCCCCGGGGGTGGAGGGGAGTAGATTCTTTCTTATACAGTTTATCACCCCCCACCCCCATCCTGTCATGCCCTGTTAAGAAGGAAGAAGCCATTTATGCAAGCTAACATTTCTTCAAGTCTCAGGACCCTTAATTTTAATCCTTATCAGTGCCTTTTTAAATGAATAATACAGTGACCTTGAGTTCTGTCCTATATTATGTGACGTTGATTCATAAAGACTGCTTTCATTTTTTAAGTGAAGGCAGAAGCTATATGTATTCTACTCAATTCTAGCATTAGTGTTATCCCAAGTGTGGCATTTATGTTCTTTTGCTTCTTTGGTATAAATAAATATCAAAGTAGGAAGACCAGTGTGAACTCTACAAGGAATAATAAACTAAAATAATGCGGCATTGATTTTGTTCAATGTGTCTAAATGTGTTTTTATGATTGTGTATGTTTATAGCGTCTTCACACAAGTGACATGAATTCTAGGCAATTAAGAAGGACATGAATTTCAGCATATTTAGGAAGAGGATATGCTTTCTAATAGCTCTGCATTTTACCATGTTTTGGTTCTTCAGAAAAGCACTGCAGATTTCAGATCTCCACGTTAAAATACTAGAGTTATTGCCATTTTGTATTGCTTTTACAATATTATTACCAGGAGACCATATTAGGGGACTTTATTTTGGCTGCTGAAGGGCTATATGTGGATACAGCAATTTA
This sequence comes from Talpa europaea, assembly GCF_964194135.1. Lineage (NCBI taxonomy): Eukaryota > Metazoa > Chordata > Mammalia > Eulipotyphla > Talpidae > Talpa > Talpa europaea. The sequence goes on along the minus strand of NC_140084.1, from coordinate 21,390,369 downwards.
ATAAAGAAGCTGAGGAAGATTCCTTTACACTGCATGTATGTTTTCTTTCAGAATTTCCTTCATTCACTGGTTCTTAGACTGAGGCTTTGCGTCTTGGGGTGAAGTCTCAAGCTTGGACCCCTGACAGGTCATAGAGAGGACTCCTTGACAAAGCAGGGGGCCCTTCCTGTGGGCAGCCTTTCACCTGATGATCTCAAGACAGTTGAGCTCATGAACTTCAACACAGACACACTCTGGGCCTCCCTGGTGGCCTCAGCCCTGTCACCCCTATAGCCTGAGTTCAATCCCCAGCCACATGGCGAAACAGACCTCTCCTGTCTCCCCACTGCTTCCCTCAGCAATGTATTTCAGTCAATTTGCCTGTTCTGCTCCCCACTCTGTGTCTGGTGAATCCTCTCGTGGGCCTATACCCGAGATCTTTTATGCATAAATAAATAAATCTTAAAAAACAAAACCAAATTTTTAAAAAAACCTACTACCATTGGGCTTCTTTGCCTGTTTCTCAGTCTTTCTTAGGGTGTTGCTGTTATTCCTTTAAACATTTTTGCTATTATTTAAGTCACTCAAATAACACATAAATATCAACTCCTTGAGAAAATTAAAACACTTTGCAGAGATTAAAGTCACCTTGGACCCCTGCCACCCCTACAGATTCCTGTCTGCCCCCTGCTTTTCCCACACTGTCCACCTGGCATTTGAAGCTTGGTCTCTGACATGTATTTTCTACATGTCAGCACAGTATCGGCAACTCAGCAGCATGAAGCAAGTGGACAGCTTCATTTTTACAGGCCTTTCCCTCTACTGATATAGTGTATGTATCCTGCTGTAACTGGCTTCTTCATTAATTCATATTTCACTAATTAATATTTCTTGGTGGGAAAGAAAGAAACTATTCAGTAGAATTAATGACTATTTGGGAAAGAAAATGACTGGCTACCGGCAGTAACATCAGATGCCATGGATATATTTTAAAAAGTGCAGACATGTTACCCTAGAACCCACTCATTAATTAATATTAATATTCATTGACATTTTCATTAATGACTATTAATTACCATTTCGTGTGAATTTATATAGACCTATTTCATCTGTTCTAGTCACTCTCTACCACCTCGTGGTGTGCTGTGCTCTAGTTACTCAGCTTTTCTCTTACACAGGGAAGTTCATTGTTTTTCTGATTTTTCACTATTAAAAATGCCACAGGGGTCTGTGACTATTTATGTGCAAGAAAGTATCTCTAGGTTTATGAACAGAGTATCACATGTGAGTTTTGCAGATGAGGCCAAAGCCCACTACAAACTGGAGGCACCGATTTACCTTCTGACCAGTGAAGTGTAGGGTTTGTGTCTCCTGCATCCTCACCAGCTGTCACTGTTACCAGACGTTGAGACGTGTGCCCCTTTAATTAGTGCACAATGACATCAGGATATCAGTGTGTGGCACACTCATTGCGATGAGATGGACACACTTGTTATGTTTATGGGCTACTGTTATTTTTCTCTCTGTGATTTGCTTATTCAAACACTGTGACCATTTTGCTACTGAGTCAATAACTTTGGGTTTGTAGGCAGTGTGTGTGTGTACATGCACACGTGTGTGCACACATGTGTATGTGTGTACTTGTGCACATTTGGCTGTGTGCATGAGTGTGTACTGTGTGCATGGCTGTGTGTGCGTGCAAGGATGCATAGTTGTTCATGTGTGTGCTTGTGGGATGTGGGGGTGTGCATGTGTGTGGGTACAGGGCTATCTTGTTACTGTCTGTGTACTGAGCCATGACTCTGCATGTGTGAAATATGTCAAATTCTCCAGACCAGGGCCTGTCCTTTAAATTTGCTTAGGGTGTCTTTTCGTTACCATTGTTTTTGACCTAGATTTATTTTTCTCAATCTTACTCTCCTTTCCCCTTCCTTTCCTTGTAAACGTGCTTCAGTGGTCATCTGGAGCTTATTGTACACTGGTTACTTTTCCAAATAATCATACGGATGTGGCTGAGAGCTGTGATAGCTGTGGTGGCCACTCACAGTGGCAGGAGAAGCTCCCCAGGGAGGGCCGGGTGACACCCCCGGGCAGCAGGGTGACACCCCCAGGGAGGGCAGGGTGACACCCCTGGGGCGGGCAGGGCGACACCCCCAGAGGGGACAGGGTGATAACCCCAGGAGGGCCAGGCTGACACCCTCAGAAGGGGAAGGGGCAGGGTGACACCCTGAGGGAGGGCAGGGTGACACCCCCAGAGGGGACAGGGTGATAACCCCAGGGGGGCCAGGATGACACCCTCAGAAGGGGAAGGGGCAGGGTGACACCCCCAGGGAGGGCAGGGTGACACCCCTGGGGGGCCAGGATGACACCCCTAGGAAGGAGAGGGTAACAGATAGGGGAACCCACATGCAGCATCTGGCTTCGATGGGAAGCTTTTCTTCCAAGTTTATCCGGGTCCAGGGCTCGGAGTTGGCTGATCACGCCTGGTGGCGAGTACAATTATATGTGGGAGGGTTTGGCTTCGGGAAGTTATAATTGGGAAGGGAAAAAAACAGCTCAGCAGTTACCCGCCATCTACTTCTCAGAAACTCTGGGCCCACAGCTCCCAAGGCTGCCTTCTAGGTTTTATTGTGCTCTTCAAATTGGGCTATATCTCACAACAGTTGCCTTTAATTGGGAGATTATTAAAAAGCATGAGCAAATTCTGAGTTTCTCACCCAGAAAATGCTGCCAGTGTCCAACCTAAATGAGGCCATTCTTCCCTCGATGCTTCGCTGCCCTGCCAGGAGCCGCTGAAGAAGGAGAGCCAGGCCGGCTTTGATCAGACTGGGGCCCGGCCGGGATGCACCCCCTTCTCCTGCATCCCCCTCCCAGCTGCTGTCCTCACTGTTGTTTATCTGATGTTCTCAATCACCTGCCATTTAATCCTAAATAAATTTATTTAAAAGGATAAACTTTACCTTTCTCACTCCCACAATTGTTCCTCTTTTCATATTTTAAGCGGACAGTGACCATGAAAATAAACGCAGACACCACAGGTGGGTAGCAGTGACGTGGTCCCAGCCTGGGGTGTGCTGTCTCTTGTTTAAAGGGAGAGGAGGTAACTATTACCAAGGCAGAGAGGCTTAAATCCAAATAATAGCGCCAAACCAGGACTTCTCCTTGGTGTGAATAGAGAGCTGAAAGGGGATCACTTTTTCCTGGGAGGCCCAATGCTGTGCTGCCTAAAATCGTGTTGGGAATCACCGGTCTACAAGGTTTAGGAAAGTGCTGGTGTAAACAATGGGTAGGAGCATCCGGGTGAAATAGAGTGTCCTTGATTTAGGAAAGCGTACAAGACATTTCTCTCTTTCCCCACTTCCCTAGAAATTTTGAGGTCAAGTTGTTTCTTCCTCCATAACCCAGGTTTTGTAGCATCTCCCCGAAGCTTGCCATAGATGGAGTGAATTGATTGCACGGATGTTTGGGGGTGAGGCCATGCTCTAAGCATCCAGATCAGATGCAGGCTGAGTTTAGCTTGGTCCCAAAGCAGGCACTCAGAGGTAGGTAAGGCTGCTTTTCACAGAGAGCAAGAGGGAGAGGCTGGGGCAGGAGGGAACTATTCATTGGGATCAATAACTGTTTGGGGGGAGAAAACAGCTGGCTACTGGCAGTAACCTAGGATGCCATAGACATATTTTGAAGAATGCAGTCTTGTTACCCCAGGGCCCACTTACCGTGCTTTGAGCTCTGATGTCAACAAGTAGCCATTGTATCTTTAAAGTATTTTGAAATACTTTAGCTAAAAAAATAAGTGTTGCAAATAAGGTGTAAAATGATTACCTTTATGCCCTGCTCTGCTCCCTTCTCCTCCAACCACATTTCCAGAGACAGCCAGTTTTTACCCTTTCTAATCATGGGCTTTCTAGCTGGTAAGCTCCGCATTTCCATATAAGTTTCTTATACTTTCATTTGGTAATTTGCCACCTTTAAATAGCATCTACCAACTTCCTGCTGTCTTCGATGAGCATTGCATTCAAACCATTACTCCTTCCCTTTTCATCTTGCTTCTTCGTGTTCGGCTGTTGAGAAGTCTGGTGGCAGTCTGTCTCCAGCCCTGTAGAGGTGATCTGTGTATTCCCTCTGGAAGCTTTTAGGATCCTCTGGCTATTTTCACAGTTCTGAAATTTCACAATGATGTTCAAGATTTTATGCCTAAGTATCTTGGATTTTTGTAAAGATGTCCGTTCTCTGGTAAATCTTCAGTATTTCATTTCCCTTAATGCTGTTAAAAATAGCATCTTTTAAATTTTTTTAATTATTCATTGTTAGGATATATTTGCTATTATATTTATGTAAATACAGTTCACATTTGCAGAATGATCTTCATATCCTATAAACTTGTTAAACTCACTTATTATCTATAATAGCATTTTGATACATCTGTTGGGCTTTTTACATAAACAATCATGTTACCTGTTTACTTCTTCCTTTTCTAAATCTGACCTTTTAACTTACTCCATTATCTAGAAACACCTATGCACTGATGCGTGGGAGTGGAGAGGACTGACTTCTTTGTCTGCTTTCTGATTTTAGAGGAAAACATTCAGTCTTTACTACTAAGTGTGCTGCTGGCATATTTTCTGTATATGCCGGAATCATATTGGGGATATCGTCTTTTATTCCCACATTATTGTGAGTTTTTATGTGTTAGTTTGTCAAAGTTTTTTTGCATCTATTAGGATGATCCTTTTTTTATTGTTTGATAATGTTGTTAGTCACACTGACTGTTTTTTTTTTTTTATTTCTTTATTTATACAAGCTCGGGGTACAGTCAGAAGCGCGGGAGGGTGAGAGAAATCACTAGAGCCAGAGCGGGGAGCAGAGCAGGCAGAAGGACCGAAGTACACTGCTGAGGGGAGCAGCGGGTGGCAGGAGAGGTCTGCGAGCCATGTGGGACCCTCCTCCGGTGGCCTGGGAGCAGCCGGGGATCGAACTGGCGCTGCAGAGGCTGCGAGCAGCTTCGCAACATAGTGCTCAACCGCTGCACCACCGGGGAGGCCCTGACTGGTTTTTGAATGTTAAACTAAGTTCCTGGGAAAAATTGCAGTGTAATCATCCCTTTCATATATTGTTGGATTTGATCTGCTAAAATTTTATCTAGAATTTTTCTAGCTTCATGAGGAATAGTAGTCTGTTTTCTTCACTTACAACATCTTTCTCTAGTTTTGGTATCAGGGCAATGCTGATCTCATAAAACAAACTAGAAGATATGCTCTTCTTTCCAATTTTTGCTAAGAATTGTATAGAATCAGTATTATTCCTCTCCAATATTTGGTGTCATTCACCAGGAAGTCGCGTGCCTGGACTTTTCTTTGTGGAAAGTTGTTTTTATTACAAATTTTATTATTTATCATTTTGTTAAAAATAGCCCTAGATATGTGGCTCTTTCGTGATCTGTTTCTTTTTGAGTGAGAATTGGCAGTTTGTCTTCCAAGGAATTTGTCTGTTTCTACTAAGTTGTCAAATTACAAGCATACCTTGTTTGCCATATGCCCTCTGCTATTGTTTTAGCATCTGTGGACTATATAGATGTCACTTCTCTCAGTCTTGCTATTGGCAGCTCTGTCACCACTTTTTCCCCCCAATTAAATGAGCTGCAGCTTCATGGATTTTATTGGTCTTTTCAAAGAACCAGCTTTTGGTCTAATTGATTTTTCCTGTGCTTTTTTTTTGATGTCATTGTTTTCTGTGTCTATCTTTATTATTCTTTCTACCTACTTAAACTCACTCTTCTTTTTCTAGTGTGTTAAGGAGGAAACTGGCATTTTCTTCCTTTCTAATTTAGGCAGCGGTAATATAAATTTCCTCCTACATACTATTTTATTGGCACTCTCTAAATTTTGATACATCATTATTTTAGTTTTCATTCACTTAAAAATACTTTCTAATTTCCTTTTGAAATCATCTTTGGCCCATGAGTTATTTTAAATTGTGTTGTTTGTTCCAAATATTTGAGAATTTACTGGAGATCTTTCTAGTGTTGATTTTTTATTAATTGCACATGGTCAGAGAATATGCTTTGTGTGACTGGAATCTTCTTTAATTTACCAAGGCTTGTTTTATAACCCACAATATGATCTATCATTATAAATGTCCATGTGCTCATGAAAAGTACATTCTGCTGTTGTTGGGTTAAGTGTTCTATAAATGTCAATTCTAAGTTGTTGGTAGTGTTGTTTAGCTCTTCTATTTATTGATTTTCTGTCTACTTATTCTCGCTATCATTGAGACAGGAGTATTAAAATATATGACTATATTTATGAATTATCCTATTTCTTCTTGCATTTGTACCGGATTTTGTTTTGTGTATTTTGAGGTTCTGTTATTAGGTATATAGACATTTATGATTTGTGATTGTTGTGTCCTCTTGATGAGGAAGTGACTCTTTCACCATTATGCAATGACATTTTTATCTCAGATAATGCTCTTTGCTCTGAATCTCCTTCATCTAAAATATAGCTTTCTTTTGATTGGTATTAGAATACCATATTTTTTCCATCCTTCTAATTTTTTTTCTTTGGCCATTGTATTTGACCATGTCACTTACAAATAGATTTGTGCACAATAGATTTGTGCTTGCCTTTTTAAAGAGATTTATTTATTTATGCATACAAGAGCTGGGGTACAGGCCAGAAGAGTGGGGGTGAGAGGATTCACCAGAAACAGAGTTGGGAACAGAACAGGCAGATTGACTGAAATACACTGCTGAGGGGAGCAGCAGGAGAGTCAGGAGAGGTCTGCTGTGCCATGTGGGTATCTCCCTGGCCGGGGATCTAATTCGAGCTGCAGTGGCTGCAGACAGATTCTTAGGTTGTGTTTTAACCCCTTGCACCACCAGGGAGGCCCTGTACTTGCTTTCTTATTCAACTATCTCTGCCCTTTAATTGTGGCATTTAGATCATTTATATTTAAAGTGTATGTGATTAGGTTTAAATGCCACTTGTTTTCTGTTTGTCCCATCCTCCCTTTTTTCCCTTTTTTCTCTTTCCTGCCCTATTTTGGATTAATTGAATTTTTTTTTTACAATTTCATTTTGTACTCTTTGCTGACTTATCAGCTATAATTTTTTGTTTTGTTATTTTACTTGTTACTTCAAGGTGTCAGCTTACATATATCCAGTCTTACCTCCAGTGATTATTAGGCTACTTCACATAGAGTATAACAATCTTGCAATAGTTTATTTCTCCTTCATCCCTCCCAATTTTTTCTGCAATTATTGCCACAAATTTAACTTCTTCAGATGTTACGATCCCACATTGTGTTATTATTTTTGTTTAAACAATGATCTTTAAAGAGATCATTAGGGGTGGGCCTCCCCGGTGGTGCAGCGGTTGAGCGCTGGGTTGCGAGGCTGCCCGCAGCCTCTGCAGCGCCAGTTCTATCCCCGGCCGCCCGCCGGGTGAGGGTCCCACATGGCCGCAGACCTCTCCTGCCGCCCGCTGCTCCCCTCAGCAGTGTACTTCGGTTCTTCTGCCTGTTCTGCTCCCCGCTCTGGCTCTGGTGAATTCTCTCACCCTCCCGCGCTTCTCACTGTACCCAGTGCTTGTATAAATAAACAAACAAATAAATAAATAAATCTTTAAAAAAAAAGAGAGAGAGATCATTAGGGGTTAAATAATAATTAGGGGTAAAATTTACACATGTATCCATTTCTAGGGTGCTTCATTCCTTTGTGCAGATTCTCATTCCCACCTGATACTATTTTCCTTCTGTTTAAAGGATTTCCTTTAATATTTCTTGTAGTGTACTCAACTGTTGATAAATTCTTTTAACTTTTGATATCCAAAAAGATATATTTCAAAAGTATAATGCCTGATTTTATTACTGTAAAATTGACGTGTTTTATTAGTAAAAACAGAATTAAAAACTCTGCCTATACCAAAACCTGCACACAAATATTTATGAAAACTTATTCATAATTGCCAGAATATGGGAGCAACCAAGATATACTTTGGTTGTGAATGAACTTTAATAGGTACATGCAATGGAATATTATTCAACAATAAAAAGAAGTGCGCTATCAAGCCACAATAACATATGAAAGCGCCTAAAGTGATTATTGCAAAGTAAAAGAATCCAATCTGAAGAGGCTATATACTGTATGATTCCAACTATATAACATTCTGGGAAAGGCAAAACTATAAAAAGAATAAAAGGATCTGTGATTTCCAGGATTTAGGAAGGAGGAAGGGATGAATAGGAGTACAGGAAATTTTTAGGGCATTAATATATAATACTATATAATACTGATACAATGCTATATGATCCTATAAGGGTAGACTTATGCCATTACACATTTATCACAGCCCATAGAATGTACAATACTAAGAATGAACCCCAGAGTAAACTCTGGGCTTTAGTTAATGTATCGGTAATGGGTCATCAATGATAACACATTTATCGCACTAATGCAAGAACTTAAGCATAGGGAACATGGACTAAGGAATGACGGGTTGTACAGAGACTCTGTACCTTAAGTCAGTTTTTCTGTAAATCTAAAACTACTCGAAAAAATAAAATTCATTAATTTTTTAAAAAGCTGAGTGAGGCAGTATAGTATTTGACATAGTAATATGGCATATAGATACACTAATTATAACAAATATACATATATATTTATAGCTTTATAGGCTATGTTTTATGTTATTTTGTATTATATTGCTTATGTTGTATATCATAGTGTATGTACTGTAGTATAATGTTATAGTACTATAGCCCACAGGTTCAAATCCTGACCCTGCCACTTTAAAACTGTGACTTAATCAACCTGTGTTTCAATTTCCCGTACAAAAATAGAGACAGTAGTAGTAGATCTGACTTCATAGAGTTATAATGAAGATTAAATGACATGTGAAGTCTTTGAACAGACCTGGAGCACACTGAACACACATAAGTGATGCCCACTGTGCTATTTGCTCATGAATACTCACTTGAAGAAGGTCTGGACACATTTTGTAAACCATTCCTTGAGCATGTTCTTACAGCAAGGAGTGGGGTCTTAACCATGTGAATTTTCATGTGGGAGGATTAAAAAGTGCATGAATCTAGCATCATCACCATTTTGCACATTAAGTTCCTGACTTTGCAGTGATGCTATCAATTGAGGTGGCTTTTATTTTGGCACTGTAACATTTCCATTACGATAAAAAAAATTTCCAAATTCAAGATTTCCATCAGGAAGCTTCCTTAAAGCAAATTTCTTGTTAACAGCCAGAGGCCCCCCACCAGATTCCTGCTCTGGATGGGCAACAGGCTACTGAACATCTTTCTGCAGCCAGTTCTGTCTCCCCATGCAGTCAGCTGTAGGGCCCACAGCATAGGGTCCCTCAAGAGGTCTTTGCAGGGGAGATGGGGTAGGTGATGGCCATGCCCTCATCTCAATTATCCATCTCTTGGGGTCACAGCAGGACAATGGGATTCCAGGCTTCTGAGCTGCAGAGGCTCCACTTATCTGGTTTCTCTGCTTTCCCCTTCATTTTTAAAAGATACTTTCACTAAATATAGAATTCTGGGTTGCCAGTCCTTTCCTTTCAGTACTTTTGAAATGTGACTCCACTGTTTTCTTCCATGCATCATTTTTGTCCAGATAGCTGCAGTAATCTTTACCTTCGATCCTCTGAATGTGATGCACCTGCTTCTCTGAAGCTCCTGTAAGTTTCTTCTCATCACTTGTTGTGAGCAAATTGGTTATGATGTGCCTATCTCTTTCTGCATGTTTCTTGTGCCCGAAGCTCATGGAACTTCATGGTTTTATTCTTTTTATCAAACTTTGAAGTTTCCCATCCATTAGTTCTTCAAATGTTTTTGTTTTGCCCTCTCTCCCCTGTTTTTCAGGGACCCAAATTCACTAGGCAATTTGAAGTTACCTACAAATCATTGATGCTCTGCTCATTTTATAAAATTTCCTTTCTCCTAGTCTTTTATCCTGAATGTTTTCCATTGTCATATCTTCCAGTTCACTCATCTTTTCTTCTGAAGTCTCTAATCTACCACTATTCCCATCCCACTGTAATTTCACCTTAGACATTGTAGTTTACAGTTTTCTTAGGTAGGACCAAAGAAGGGTTTGGTTTAAAGGAATCATTCCCCACAAGGAAGGGAAACTTTTGTGTGTGTCCACCTGTCTCCAGGAATCTTGAGGTTTCCCAGTTGGACTGATGGGAATGGGTACTCACCCACCTTTGGGAACCATAGACATCTCATCCTTTTTATGATTTCTTCTCTGACTTGGGTGCTTTTCCTCCTATGCATGCACTCGTCAAATGCTCAAGGAGAGCCATCTTCAATCTAGAATCCTCTGTGTTGGCTGTCTGCTTTCCAGTACTCTTCTCTGAAAGCTTCTTTCACTCAGCTCTGGGAGTCTACCAGGCTCCACCTGGGTCTTGTTTATGCTGGCCCTAAAACCTCCTTCCAGGTGGTAAACATGGGGGAATCATGGGGCTAATGTCCTTGGTTTCTCTGCTCTCAATGATCACTGTTTTTTTTTGTTGTCTGTGTCCCATGTCTTGAATCCTTTGTTTCATATATTTTGGCCAGATTGGGGAGTTATTTTAAATGGACAGAAAATCAAGCCCTTGATACTCCATTTTGGCCAGAAGTGGAAATTTGACATTTGTTCTCATTTTAGTGAAGTCTCACTCAAGAGAGGAAATAATTCTTTTTTTTTTTTTATAAATTTTATTGTTATATTCCCCATACAATTGCAGCCCCCCCATTCTGACCCCAATCCCTCCCCTCCTGCCCCCGCCCCCCTAAAAGTGTCTCTGGTTCATAGTTTTTTGTTGTTTTTGATTTTTGCTTTCTTATAGTTATTCATTTTCCTGGTCCCTTATTTAAGTTTTCTAGATTCCTGCTATGAGTGAGACCATCCGGTATTTTTCTTTTTCTTTTTGGGTTATTTCGCTGAGCATGATCCCTTCCAGCGCCATCCATGTTGCTGCAAATTGCATGTGTTTATCTTTTTTGAATGCTGAGTAATATTCCATGGTATATATGTACCACATCTTCTTGATCCAGTCATCTATTTTTGGGCATTTGGGTTGTTTCCAAAGCTTAGCTATTGTAAACAGTGCTGCTATAAACATAGGGGTGCAGGTGTTCTTTGGAATTGATGTTTCTGTGTCCTTTGGGTAAATACCTAGGAGTGGAATTGCTGGATCATATGGAAGCTCTATGTTTAGTAGGTCCAGAAATCTCCACACAGCTCTCCACAGTGGTTGGACCAGTTTGCACTCCCACCAACAGTGCACAAGAGTTCCTTTTTCTCCACACCCTCGCCAGCATTTGTTGTTGCTAGTTTTTTTAATATGTGCCATTCTCACTGGTGTAAGATGGTATCTCATGGTAGTTTTGATTTGCATTTCCCTGATGGCAAGTGATGTTGAACATTTTTTCATATGCCTGTTGGCCATTTGCATTTAAGAGAGGAAATAATTCTGATGCTCATTCCACCATATTGAATCAGAAGTACATTGCACAATTTTTAAAAGTATTGCAGTATTGAAGTTTCTATTAACACAAGCTATGACCGTGTAATTATATATCCAGACCCATAATCTCTACATGAACTTCTTGAGGAGTGGAAACTGTGCCTCACTCATTTGGGGATTATCTCAGTGCTAAATTAGAAATTCTATAAATGATGAATGAATGAATGAGCAAATGATGTTCGTATTGGCAAAGTTGCAAATGTATGTAGTTAAGACTGAAAGTAAGGATGGTTTTAGTCTAAACTTTTGTAGGGAAATGTAATTTACCCTTAAGAAAATTATCCTTTTAGGCTGCAGATTTGGGGAAACTGTTAACATTAGCACCTGCTTTTGCCTTTGTGGCAGGAAACACTTCTTTAAAATGCTGTCTGACATTGTACCAGTAGAATGTGTCTGCAACACTTGGGGGAATTTTATTCTTGACCATTTAACCTGGTTGTTTTCTAATCTGATCTCAGTGTGAAATTTTTGTGGAATGATAGAAAAAAATTTAACTTTCCAATCCATCTATTCTCTTGTTTTGTTTTTGTGTAATATGAATTCATCCTTTAAAAGATAATTAAAGTTCAATGTATAATTATAAAGATAAATGGACATATTTTAAGCCCAAATTTCCTCAACTCTTTTCCTTTTCCAAAGAGTATACAAGTGGGCCTCCCTGGTGGCGCAGCATTTGAGCACTGGGCTGTGAAACTGCCCGCAGCCTCTGCAGCACCGGTTCGATCCCCAGCCGCTGGTGAGGGTCCCACATGGCGTGCAGACCTCTCCTGCCACCCGCTGCACCCCTCAGCAGTGTACTTCGTCAGTCTGTTCTGTTCCCCACTCTGGCTCTGGTGAATTCTCTCACCCTCCCATGCTTCTGATTGTACCCAGTGCTTGTATAAATAAATCTTTAAAAAAAAAAAAGCATAAAAAAAAGAAAGCATATACAAGTGTATAATATAGTTATTAAATCTTTTAAAGACTCATAAGGTAAGAAATTTAAGTGAGATAGTGAAAATATGTCCCGTATTTAGTTCCTTGGCTCATAAAGACAGCCCAGCTTAGTGGTCTCAGGCATGTGAAGCCTGCTTGTCAGCTCTGTGACCTTGGCAGACTTAACCTCTGCCAACATCAATTTTCTTGGGTTGTTACACAGATTAAGTAAAAAGTATAACAAAATGTAATAGAATCAAATAACAATAAAAATTTTACTCCGTCTCTCAGCATTTTATTTAATCTGCCTTTCTCAAGAAGTAAAAATGCCACTCTCTGCATTTTTGCAAATCAGTTGAATATTAAGAGAAGAGTCTTTCCCAATTCCCTTTACTAGGTCTTTCATGTAGCGATGGCTTCTGTGTCCCGACTTGTCTCACTGGGTCGTGTTTAGCAAGGTTTGTCCTTTGTACCTTCATCAGTCCTTAGTCAAAACTTTCGGCTTTCCTCACTTCTACATTAAATTCTGCTCTGAACTGCCTCTTCCCCACCTCAAAGTTGAACCTGGGGATTTTCCATCATCATATTCAAGATCTACTCTCACCTTTGTTATGCAGCTATTACCTGGGACACTTTATCAGCACAGATGATTTCCAGCCACACTGGGTTCCCTCCTAATATAATATCTTATTTTCCATGCAGTTCCCATTTCACAGGCATCTGAGGCTAGCATAATTTTTCACATTCTTAGAGATATACTTCTGATTTTTGATCCCTTTACCCTCTTTAAGTTTTTTTAACCTGTTGTATTATTTACTTAATTATCATTTATAATTATTTTATATATTTCTATTATATTTTATATAATTAGATCATTTATTATGTATTATATATTTAGTTTAATGAAATTGTTTTATTACTGAACATCATCCATCTGGGTCGTTATTGTCCTAGCTCACTGTCCAGATTATGAAGAAATTAAAAAAGTTTAATCAGCAGCAAATGGTTGACTTTATTTGCAACTCTATAACTCAGCTAATGGGCTTTCTGAAACCTATTTTGACTTATTTATTGTATTCATATAATGCCATTTGGGGGACATCTGACCACCAGGTCACAGTCTTGTGTTTACTTCTAATTATGTGTTTGAGGCAAGAGAGAGTCACAAGGAGTTTACAGAAATGATGAGTCTAAACTCCAGATCTCCTAATGAGAGTTATTTTTGATACAGCCCAATCCTGTCTAACATCAGAAGACTGGGCAGCATCAAGGTGCATCCCAAATGTGCTAGACCCGCCTCCACCCTGCACAGTCACTCTGACCAACATGTAGATGAAGAGAGGGTCCCAGCAGAGCGCCTCGGTGGCACAGGATTCATCACACAGTAGCCCCGTCACAGCAATCGATGATTATGAGGATCGGATAAAGTGTAGATTAAATAAAGGCACACTGTGACCGGTCACTGTTTCTAAACAAACCCTCCTAAGTGATTGGGGCCCGACAATCCCAAAACCGCTGTTATTACTAACAGGGACATGTGGAAAGAACAAGTCAAGACAGAATTATGGAATTCTTGAATGCTTTTGCTTAAAATAATTCAAGCCAAGTAGGGTTGTATCCATACACACACACACACAAACACATGTATGCATGCAAACATGCATACACATGTACATATGCAGCGCACACACCCACCATAGACACACATGCACACACACACCTCCCCGGCTCTCTTGCCTGCATAAATCCTTCCCTAGGTGTGCCTCTGCCATTCTATCCGGTCTGACCCTGGCAGATCTTACTGTGCTCCATCTCTAGACTGATCCCCTAAATATTCAGGGAAATAAGAGGATCGTTTAAGTGTGTGTAGTAGTAGATTCTGCTGGCTCTTAAAGAATTATCTTTTATAAATCCCTAAATGTTAGATGTGGGAAAACCATCTTTCTCTTAAATTTGGCAAATAGCATTTATGTGCATATGTACTTACACCATCTATACACTCAGGCCGTAATAGAAATACCGTGGAAAAGCAAACCATAAGCTTTTAACACTGTCAGGCATGAGCTCTTTCCCTCTCATCATCTCTTGAAGAGACGTTTAGAAGAATGAGAGGCTTTGCATTTAGAAGCCTTCCTGGGAAAAAATGTCAGTTCTTTTTTAGACTCAGGATCACACTATAATAAACGTGAATCTAAGCAATCTCTCAAGTGCTTTCTAAGCCATGGCTCCATCTATAACCACACACACAGCCTTCTTTTGTTTAGTAAATGCCAATAAAAGCTAATGAGAAAGCAGCGCCATTTGCATGCTTCATATTTTTACTCACTGTGGAGTATAGTGGTTGAACAGTCTCACCTGGGAACCAAGACAGGCAAAGAAAATTGATTTCCTGTACCCCATAGTGAGTTTCTGAGGATTTAGAAAGCAGGTATTTTGGGCTGTGAAATATAACTGGAAAGGTTTTGTTGGTACGTGCCAGATGCTGCTCCTGGGAAGTTGAAACCTCTCTCCTCCTTGAATGGGCTCTGTTCTGGGATGTTTTTGTCCTTACCGTGGAGTAAAATGTCAAGCCATCACATCCTTGGGATTTAAGTGATGAGGACAGGATTTATATCTGTTGAATCATTTGATTTTCAAGTTAAGTAATTGAGACCCAGGGAAGAAAGTTAATGCAGAGATGTGGGTTCCAGCCTTAGCTCCGCTCGCTGTGTGATCTTGGGCTAGTCTCTCAACCTCTCTGAGCCTCAGCTTCTTTCTGTGGAAACAGGGAAAATTCTTGCTAGCCATAGATTTGTTCTATCAAATGAGTTAAAACAAAACAATTTCACAAATACCAAGCACTAAAAATTGCTAATCGTTGTGGGTTTTGTTATTCCATATTATTGTGAAAGGATTTCACAACTAATGTATCAAAAGAAGTGGGGATACTGAGGTATTCTTTGCCTATAAAAAGGTGAATTCCAATAGGAAATGAGGCCCTGTTTAACTTCCAGATGGCATGGGACAATCAGAATGTCCCAGCCCCCCAGGCTTTGTCTGGGGAAAATGTTTGAAGCTACCAAAATTATTTCACTATGGTTTTTTTTGCCCAAATTATAATAAATGAAATCCTCATTCCTCTCTGCCCTTCTCTCTCTTAGCACTGTGTCTTACTCTATGGTCTGTGAGTGTATTTCTCTTCTGAATTTGGCTCTTTTTTTAGAACTAGTTGTGAATTCTTTATTCTCTCACTTAGACATATGACGGTGGGGGAGGAGGGCATGTGTATTTCCTAAATTTTAGCAAGAAATCTGTCTTGCCATCTCCACAGAGTGGAAAATTCAGCTTGGAGAATTTGTTAGTTTCATTCCTCTTTCAAATCTCAGCACACAAACGCACCATGCGCGCTGGTCAGACATTTTGGTTATGAGTAACGTTGAAGCTTTCAAAAGTTTGGGGTGAGGGTGTGAATTTTGTATGTACTGGAGGGAATCCCAAACCTTTGGATGACTTTTGAAGCAGTCTCTGTTGGGCTCCACCCAAATTCCCTGAATCAGACAGCCTGTCTTGAGGTTAATGAACCCCACTTTGTCCATAAACAAGGGGGGGCTGAAAGTACCTGGGAATTAATGTCTCTCTGGGGGCATCCTCAGCTTAGGCTGGATGTAGGTGTATAAATACCCCAGCTCCCTTGCCCCTTGACAGAAATAATCCCAAAGCATGCATTTTGCACTTTTCTAGAGCTTCCCATTGAGATTGAACTGCAGTCACCCACCATGGAAGCTGATTTAACACCCCACCATTGTCTGTCACACTTCTCCTGAGGGTCCCTCCTGAGGCTCCCTTCACCCCTCCATAAACCACTTGACTCTCAAATCCTCGGCTCTGTCTCTCCTGTGGGCTTTCCAGCCTACAATGATGGGGGTGGTGGGCGCACTTTGAATGCAGACAGCAACCTGCTGAGCTTGGATCGGGTTTTGCCACAATTACCGCAAGCCCCAGATCGGCAGGGTGCACTTTGACAGAGCACTGCTTGCCAGGCCTCGGAATTCTACCCACTCAGAACCCAGCTCTCGTGGACACACCTGTCAGTGTAGACTGTTAAGAAAGTGGGCTCAGACCACAGCTGCCCATTCACTCCTTCAGTCTTGCTTCTGCAAGACAGCCAGTCTGTCCTGGGGAAGGGTGACCTCATGACCGTACTCGGACCGCGGGCATCCAGCAAGCTGTGAGTGCTGGTTCTAAGCACTATTGGGCCCCTCCAACTGGCCCTGTGCCCCCTCCCCTCTTTGTATACCTATGAGACAAGCACTTCCCTATTTTTCTAGCATCAACCACAGCAAACCAACCACCACACCCAAGGAAACCATCAGGTTCCCAGAAGGTTTTCTAGTTAATGCGGGAAATGATTAGTTTATATGGCTTCTCATTGCAAACCTTCCAAAGGTTTGCTATCCAAGACCAAGCCTGGGCATTTGGCCAGTCGGGAGGATCTCTCGAAAGCATCTCCTTTTCCACAGTCTCCATCTCAGGCTCCTCTTTCTATCTCCTTTCTTGTTTTGCTTTATCACCTCTGTGATGCTTTGATGCTCAGTACACCAGCCGAAGCCATGTGAAATCTGTATCACAGTATATTAGCATTCCAAAAAACATGCAATCCCTGGGTAGACAATAAATTTGATTTTGCACAAGTGGCATCCTTTATTCTTTGCTCATAAGGCAATCTCTCAAGTGTATCTTTTTTTTTTGAAACACAACACAAATAGTCTGGTGAAGTAAAAATGGGCTGCGTGACGGGTTTTGTGTTCAGCAAAAAGAACTCGGACAAAGCAGCCGGGCTGATGTTCTTATTTACAAAGGTTGCCGTCTGGGAAATTAATGTCTGCTGTTGCTCAGTAATTAGGAAAATTTAAGACCCCTTGTGCTCCAACATCTTGCACTAAAGGTTGTATGTCATCGGTGTTTTCATGAGAATTTGCTGGATTTCTGTCATTAATAACAGGCATAAACTCAGCAAGCAGTAGAATGTGCATTACATTTAATCAATTTGCTATTTGTATTCATTATGTATGTCCTCCATTTTGAGTCATGAAAAATTGAAAGGCCGTTGCAAATAGAAAGAACATCATGGATTACAAATGATGTAACAAGAGCATAAGCGCTATTAATTGGTCAATTGTGCTTGTCAGTACATTTAAAGTGATTAAGGCAGAAAGATTAGAAGGGACAAGAATGTGCTTGGGAAAAAGAAGTCCGGGAATACCAGGGCTCCCCGAAGTGCTTCGTGCCCAGATAAAGGCAACACAACCCAGCGGCATTTATTCCAGCACATTCATTCTTCAAGTGTCTCTTGAGCACCGGCCATGTGCCGGGGCTGTGAAATCCTTCACCTCGGTGACTCCCCTTCCAATGGGGAAGGCAAGCCAATGGTGGTGAGACCCAGGCCTCTCTGGGGAAGTGACTTTTTTTTTTAAAAGATTTTATTCATTTTTTTATACAAGAACAGGGGTACAGGCCAGATGTGCGGGAGGGTGAGAGGATTCACCAGAGACAGAGTGGGGAACAGAACAGGCAGACTGATGAAATACACTGCTGAGGGGAACAGCGGGTAAGGCAGGAGAGGTCTGCCACGCCATGGGAAAGTGACATTTGAATGGGGATTTAATGAAGAGGGAAGACAGATCACATGGTTTATGGAAGGGGGTTTTATTCATGAGTTGGCTCATGACCCCAACTTCCTTTCTAATGCTCAAGAAGAAAAGAACATCCTTGTGAGTTATTTGAATTATCTTGACCCTATGGAATGGTTTCCCCAGTGCTAGAAAATTCACTCTATTCACCTTCCTACTACAGACCTCTTCTGAGGTAGCAATCCTGTTAAAGTGAGAACGGATGGTAATACTTGCCATATTGATTTCCTCCATCCAAATGCCTTCCCAGGACCCACGGGGCCCTGCCTCACTTTTCATGCCATCCTTTCTTACTTGCTAAGCCATATCCCTGTTTCTTTGTGTTACCCACATTGCCAGCTTCTGCCTGACACTAGACATACCTGTTTGCCATCTTTCCACCCAGTGTAGTCCGCCCTCAGAAACTCAGACCTCAGTTCCAAGGCCACCTCCTCAGAGAGGCCCTCTCTGAATACCAGGGCCAAAGTTCTTACCTGGTCCCTGGGCATCAGGTCCTCCTGCTTTGTTTACACACAGCTCATATCACTGTCTGGATTGGGTGCTATCTGCTTGCTTGTCTCCTATCCATTCCCACATTTGAATGAGACCAGGCAGATGTCATGTGAGTTCACCACTGCATCCCAGTGCCCGAAACAGTGCCTAGCACAGAGAAAAGACTCAAAGGCCCGAGATGAATGAGGAAACAAGTGGCACCATCATCAGCCGGTCATTCAGTTAACCAGTCGAAATAATGGACAGTTTGGCTTCTGCTTTTGTATTTGGGTAGCTATTTTTAAATTTTGCCTGAAAACCATATGGAAGAAATGGTTGTTTATTCTGAGCACTGTTCACTACATTTCGGGGCAAATGAAAGTTGGTAGGTGACATGGATATGAGCCATTTTCTTCATGGGTCTAGGATCTGCTGCTATGCAGTTTTAAATAACTTCTTTTCAATACACTGAGTCATTTGTACAGACTAAATGCTGCTATTGTCTTTGAATGTTTGCAGGTAATGGACTGTGGGCCCAGGAATAATAGTGGCCCAGGAATATTATAGCAACCCTGTTACTTTAGAATCCACGGTCTAAGAGTCTATCCTTAATACATGGCACCTAGGATACACCTCAGAAGAAGGTGATATTGCCACGTGATGATGCCAGGATGCCAAGTTCACTGCAGGGTGTGATCCAGAGCAGACTATGAATGTCAATCATGTACCAGCCTCCACAGCAGGTACTGGGGCTCGGGGTGCAGAAGACATTTTGCTTCCTGCTCAGTAGCAATGATTCCAAAGCCCACTGCACACTAGACTCAGCTGGGGCTCTGTGCACTGGGTATCTGCTCCCAGGACAATTGACTCAGACTCTCTGAGCTGGCAGTTTACACGCCCGTGTGTTTTTAAGCCCCCAGCACTGCTCACAGGCGGCAGAGTTGAGACCCACCGGTCCAGCAGGAGGGTGGAAGGTGCAGAGAAAACCAGAGGCAATAGGACCAGGGTCATGATGGGGCTGGTAGGTGTGCGCTGGGAAATGGCGATCTTTTCCTCAATCTATAACCACATCTCAGAAAGAATGTTTTAAGGGATCAAGGGACCAGATGACCTGGCAGTGTGCAGTAGATAAAGGTCGCATCTATTTGTCATCCCCTCCCCCAGAAGAACTGATGAAAAGCAGCAAATACCATTCATTCAATGATTTTTCTTACATGGGGCCAAAAAAATGACTTCATTTTTCTACCTAGGCAGGAGACTGGACATTATATACTTCATCCAATAAATAATTTTATTTAAAATAGAGTGTCTTTCCTAACTAGCAGACATGAGACAAAGGAAAATAGGAGAATCCACAGGGGAACTGTCGGGAAGGGAGGAGTGTCTGCGTCCTCTGAAATGACTGTGTTAGGTGAGAATTTCCTGAAGCGCCATGTGAAGGCAGCTGAAATCCGCTCCCCAGCCTGTCTGTGCCTTTGATAGTGGGCATCAAGGTGTTTACACTGGGAAAAAAGCAAATCTTTCTGGGTAATTAATTGAGGTTTGTGTTATTCAGTTGAAGATCAAGCTTTGCTTTTTCCTTCCTCAAATAGGTGAAAAGAACAGAAAAGTGAGAATGGTCTTATAAGGGTACATTCTCGTTCCGAGTGGCACATCTGAGTGCCTTGCTAATTTACTCCTGTCTTTTGTCTAATGATAAACTGATTTTTTTTTTTTTTTAGAGAAATGTTTACAATCCAGTAGGCACTCCACGAAAGTCAGCTGGCCTGACTCGAGCAGGAGCGGGGCAATGTCCCCGGCCCCTCTCCCCTCTCTGCCCCTGTCCCAGGAGGCAGAGCTTCCCACCCACAGTGCAAATCCAGAGAGCCGAGTCACTGGATTGCACAGTTACCTGCAGTGGGTGTGTGAGAAACGCTCCCAGTTTCAGAGAAGCAACATACCTGGATATTTAAGGAAAGTGACATTTTACAAAATGGAAGGGAGGGTTCCTGAGAGCTGCCTCTCATCCCAGAAGAAGGGGCCCGGCCCCAAGGAGACCGGCCCCAGAGGGATGGCTCAGGCAGCACAAGCCCCTGCCCTGAAGCAGCCATTGTCAGCCCCAGCTGCAGCCAGGTCGCCTGCTGTGCTTGGGAAACAGCCACCTGAGTCCTGCCCCAAGGCGGAGAGGTGCTGGGTGTGGGCAGATGCTGGGTGCAGGCAGGTGCTGGGTGCAGACGGGTGCTGGGTGTGGGCAGGTGCTGGGTGCAGGCATAGTTTGTAAAACCTCAGGTGAATCTGATGCGTTCACTGGTGTAGTCTCAGATTAGTGACTGAAATGGTAACCAAGGAGGTGACTTTGACGCACCTCCAAGCTCAAGGCCTTGGCGTGCCCTAGGTTCAGCCAAAGGCAAGGACTCTCTGTGAACTCTGCCTCACAGGATACTAGGAGGGCTGGCTTGAGTGGATTTGTGCAGGGGTCAAGGGCAGCCGGAGGAACCAGCCACCTGCCGGTGCTGCCCCGGGCTCTCGGGCACAAAGCTGCAGCAGAGTCTTTTGTGCCCCCAAGCCTCGCTGTTATTTCACTGCACACTAGACTCAGCTGGGGCTCCGTGCACTGGGTATCTGCTTCCCAGGACAATTGACTCAGAATCTCTCAGAACCAGCGACTTCCCTGGGTGAATCGGAGAGCCTGGAGAGCAGGAGAAGAAAGGAGAAGACATCAAACAAGGGTGCAACGGAGGCCAGATCCCAGGAGCAGCATGGAGCCTCGATGGCACTGGCCTTGGCACTAGGGAGTTCAGGCCATGTGCTCCCACAGGCGAGGCCCTGGCTAATGTCCAGCCGAGGCACTCTGGACTCCCCGGAAGAGGGGTGTGGCTCCAGCCCCCCAGGAGCACCCCCTCAAGGACACAGGAGGAAGCCAGCAGCAGAAGAACATACAGAAGCCTGAAGGGGCCATGCCAAGGGGTAGAGAGTGCAGGCCAGGCACCGGCAAGATGTGTGCACAGGCCAAAGCTTGTCTCTGCATCCACCGACTTAGGGCCCTTATTCTACTGACAAACCAAAAAGTGCATTTCTTTTTTTTTTTTTTAAAGATTTATTTATACAAGCACTGGGTAGTCAGAAGCGCGGGAGAGTGAGAGGATTCACCAGAGCCAGAGCGGGGAGCAGAACAGGCAGACCGACGAAATACACTGCTGAGGGGAGCAGCAGGCGCGGCAGGAGAGGTCTGCCATGCCATGTGGGACCCTCGCCAGTGGCCAGGGATCGAACCGGCGCTGTAGAGGCTGCGGGCAGCTTCACAGCCCTGCGCTCAACTGCTGCGCCACCAGGGGAGGCCCAAAAAGTGCATTTCTTTCTGCCCTCCCTCCCTCTCTCCATGTCTGCCTCCTTCCTTCCTTCCTTTTTGGCAAATGTTTGACAGGTTGACTGTGTTCGACAGGGAGGCACTGGCTTCTCCCCACGCTGTGTTCTCTGATCAGAAAGAATATTCCCCAGATCCAAGCCCGGACTCCAGTAACGGGGGGTGGGGGAGATGGGAGGGATGGGAGGCTGGGTGGGGGGGTGGCATTGGTCAAATGACATCACTTTCCTGTTATTAAGCCTGGAGAAAGGACTATCTGCCAGCTTAGCTTCTGCCCAACAATCCCGGTGGAAGGAGGGGTGCTGACTTTGTCCAGTCCCCCTTCACACCTACCCTCTGCCCCTCTCTGCCCTGCTCCCCCAGGCCCCCGGAGGTTCACATCTACAGATTTCATGACTGGGCTTTGCCTGCTGGGCTGCGGGAGGTACCAGGCCAACTTCACGTCTGCCTGATCAGTATGGCAGTGACTGGTTCCCCTGCTGAAGGCCAAGGTCAGGAGATAACGCCTTTTGTTGCCCTGTGAGCTACTGTTTCACCTTCCTTGTGTGAATCCCCAGTCCTTAGACTTGATTTTTTAAAATATTTTATTTTATATAATTCTTACATCATTTTTCATTTTTGCACAATGTATGCATTTTCATATTGGGTATATTCCCCATACAATTGCACCCCCCTTATTTTGACCCTAATTGTTCCTCTCCCCATGCCCACCCCACCCCCATAGTGTGTCTCTGGTTTCTAGTTGCTTGTTGATTTTGATTTTTTCTTTATTATAGTTAGTTAGACTTGATTTTTTTTTCTATTTTCATTTTGAAACTTTCTACATCTATTGGAAAGTTAGAAGCAGTAATTTAGTAACATCTCAAATCCTTGAGCTAGATTCTCCAGTGGTTAGTATTTTGTCAGCTTTCTTTAAAAGAAATTTAAATGTCTCTAAATATATGGATACAGATATAAACAGATAGATATAGATAAATAGATCATTCACTGATGTGTACAATTTTGGATTAGACATCTTGACATTTCATTCCCAAGCTCGCTGGGATGTGTCACCTAAGGATAAAGATATTCTCCTCCATTACACCCCCAAATTAACACAAATTCAACAAATCACCCAGTTAGATTTTTTTCTTGCTTAAAGATAATGTTCTTGGGCCTCCCTGGTGGCCTAGGTATTAAATCTCAATGCTATCACCACTGCAGCACTAGTTCGATCCCCGGCCAGGGAGCTAACACACATGGCGCAGCAGACCTCTCCTGTGTCGCCTGCTGCTCCCCTCAGAGGTGTATTTCAGTAGAGTCACCTGTTCTGCTCCCCACTCTGTCTCTGGTGAATCCTCACACCCCCTCACCTCTGACCTACACCCCAGTTCTTCTATGCAAAATTTTTTTAAAAAGATATTTTCTTGATAATCCCTCACCTTTGATAGTGTTTTGCAGCTAACAAAGCACTTTCACCAACATCGTTTCATTTCATATCCACAGTCACCTTCTTAAGCATTTGTTATCACCCCCAGCATAACAGTGAGGAAAATAAGATCAGAGAGGGTAAGGGACTCACCCAAGGTCACACAGCTGATAAGTAATATAACTGAGATCCAAAGGCAAGCCTTCCAACTCCAGATTTCATTTATTTTTCATGATATTTCGGCCTTTGGGGGCCAGAGTGTTAGTTTTTCTAGAACTTACGCCCCTAAAAACACTTTCCTTATTCCCTACCCACCCCCCCCCCACCGCAATCTCCTTATCCGCCAAAAATAATCAGGCTCCCTTTCTCCAGCTTCAAACAATAACACTGCAGCCACCCTGGTTATCCACCTCAGCCTGTGATGATGAGGAAAAATGCAGGCAACACATTTGGACATTTAATTTCAGCTCGCGTGATTGATTGCCGAGCATTTCTTAACTGCATTAGGCTTGATTCGCCCCCTCTTTCCCTGGGCCTAGAGTGAAAGGAAGCTTCCCTCTGCAAACTCTGGGATTTTATCCTCGGGATGGAGGGAACCTGCTTTATACTCCTTGGTAAGCAGGTGAGAACAAGAGTCCTTGAAGCCCAGCCGGGACAGACCTCCGATTCTCAGCCACCCCGGCTCTCAAGGACCTGAGGCCTGTCCCTTTCTCGCCTGTGCCACTGTCACCACCAGTCCAAGCCAACTCCTCCCTCGCTGGGAAAGAGCAGCCGCCCATCCCTGGCCTGGGGTGGCATCCATGCCCGCCACTTGGCAGTCGAACCTCATCAGCCCTTGTTGTGGTCTGTGCAGCCTCTGCCCACCTCGCTGCCTGCTCTCATACCCTGCTCCCCACCCCACCCCAGGGTGGGGCCATGCCAGCACTGCTTTCCTCAGACGAGATCAGGCCCCGTCAGGGTCTCCAAACCTGCCTTGCCAGCCTCTGCCTGCAATACTGCAGCCCCCATTTCCACCCCCGGAGGCATGTTTCTGCCCACTCATGTTTCAAACCTCAGCCCTGAGCTCCATAAATGCTTCCATGAGGCCAGTTCTTTCCCTACGTGCATCCCCAGCATGTTCACATATAAGTGTTCAACAAAGTG
The DNA here is from genome assembly GCF_964194135.1 of Talpa europaea. Classification (NCBI taxonomy): domain Eukaryota; kingdom Metazoa; phylum Chordata; class Mammalia; order Eulipotyphla; family Talpidae; genus Talpa; species Talpa europaea. Next base: position 21,365,910 of record NC_140084.1, on the reverse strand, counting down.
TTCAGTGACCAGCTGCTCACGTATCTCTAGAGAAAGTAGTGAGACCCAGAGAGGAAGAGTAGCGCCCGAACTCACACAGCCAGTCCCACCAGCCAGGTTCCAAGTCCGCGAATTTCTGACCTCAAGCAGCTGCCCTCGCTGCTGGAGGAAGAAGGAGGCTTGATCCAGAAGAGGGCGCCTTGCTGCTGCCTGCCACAGGACTCGAGCCCCCGGGGGGAGTTGGGAAACCCCACCCTAGCCTTTCCCTCCTCTCTGCCCCTCAAGCTGCACAGGTTTGTTTTATCTCTTCTTTCATCGACCTTCTAGTGACCATAAGTACGTGTGTGGCGTTGTGCTGTTCACGCCCAGTCACCTATGCTGCCACAGGGGTGTGGCCAGAGGGAAGTGCCGTGAGGAAGCCGGCGGGCAGAGTGACAGAGGAAGCAGGGGACAGCTGCCCACCCAGCATAGACCCTCCTTTCTTCTTAACTGACCCCCAACTGCATCCAGTCATCCATACCCTCAAATATCCCCTGGGCCTCAGGAGAAACCACTCCAAGCCCAGGGTCCTGGGTGGACCTGGCTGTCCAAGGGTAACTGCACCAGCGATGGGCTCAGGAAGGAGCAGGTGACCCACCTCAGGTCAGGGAGCGGAGATTGCCCTGCTAGGGAGGCAGGGAATCTCAGAGAAGAGCCTTCACTTTATAGAGCAACCCACGAGCAGAGCTAGTCTCTGTTCTTCCTCTGGGTGTTGTCCCAGCCTGATGTGATGTCCAGAACCACTGCAGCCACTTGAGGGTGCAGCTGAGGGCGAGCTGAGCAGAGAGGTAAAGGGACCTGTGCACGGCGGGCACTCCCATCAGCCAGGCCTGGCACCTCTGGCATCCCATCGACATGAGACATTAAGTTACTATCAATGTCTCTCTTCTAGCCCAAAGCACCAAAATTGGCAAAAAGACACCGGCCACAGCTCCCCCCAGCTGTTGTCACACACCTGCAACAGACTGGGTACTCGATACATATATGCAGAATGGATGGGATGTCTTCAGTCAGACTTTCCACAGCAAACCTGGACACAGGCCCTGTGTGCAAATGTTTTATGGAAAGGCTGTAGGGAGGCCAATGAAGAGGAGCAGGCACAGGCCAAGGAGGAGGAGAGCCCAGTACAGAAGGAATGTTCGACAGATCCAAGGAGGGTAACTGCCCAGGATGCCCAAAGAACTCTGGATTGGAGTTGTCCCCCTGAAGAAAGGGAGCTGGGCTTTCACAATCCCACTCTTTGTCTCTGGCTAAGAGCCATCCCAGGGGACAGGAGCACCCAGCCCCTTCCAGCTCACACCTTTGCAGTTAAAGTAGTTTTAGGGAGCCTCAGAGGTGCCTGCTGACCACTGGGGGCCAAAGTTTAGTGAAGCTGGAGGAAGAGTGCACTGAAGGGGTCAACAGGGTCAAAGAAGGTCTGTGGGGGGCAGCAGCAAGGCAGGCCACAGGCAGATAATTGAACACCCTGGGGATGCCCATAATTTTCAACAAACAGCAAAGCCCAGGCTGCCTTCGGGTCTGCAAACCCTACCACCATTTCAGGGCCAGAGGGATCTTTTCCCGCTGCCTGCCCAGGATGGTCAAAGGGAGGCCCCAACTCTTATCGAAGTGGAAAAAATACTCTTGCATTTCAAAATTATTATTGCACATCATTATTCATCTTGAGGTTCCTTTTGCAAAACATTGAAAGCCAGATCCTAATTTGATGATGAAATATTGATTACATATCTATATTTGTATGCAGAGGTCTGTACTATGTAGATAGAACACCCACCTGATAATATCTTCTATTTTAAGTCAAGATGAAGATGGATGTTCCCCCCAGGCAAGTTTTGATAAAATGCTACGGAAAGACATTAACGCCAGTGCAAGTCAATACCCACTTATTGGCCTGGGTGGCTTCTCTGCCATGCAGCAGTGGGATCCAAGAGATGGTTCCACACCAGCAGCTCCCAGCCTGTCTGCATATTTCTTCATTTATACTATGTGAGTGGGAAATATCAGGGGAACGTGGACTGGCAGGGGGCTGCCCACGCCTGCATTGAATCAAGAAAGGAATGAAAATAAAAGCAAACACAACTTGTAAACAAATGTGGGTGAAGCTTTACTACTGTCATTAGCAGCGCACTTGTCCTCACTTGCTTTCAAAAGGAATAAAATTAAAACAGCAAAAGAAGCAGAACTATCTCCATCCTTATTAGGTGCTCGGCACAGGACAGCAGCTCAGCTGAGTGTTGACTGGGTACCTGCTGTGTTCACCTGCTCAGCCCTGATGGGCACCCAGATGCCACGTGCTCCATACTCCTTAGAAACCCCATTTGTTGTCTGTGTTTCCCACCAGAAAGCAAGGTCCAATGAAGCGAATGACTTTTATTTGTTTTGCTCACGGTATTTCCGGTGTCTGGATATTAAATTAGTTCCTTTCTGCATGATTTGTTCATCCAACAAAGTGACCAGCTTCCCTGTGGCATGATTCTAGGGGGTTCTTGGGATGTTTTGGTGAACAAAAACAGTTATTCTAGCAGGGTAGAGGGCCAACAGAGATAAATAAGTTCCATTATGGAGTCAATTTGAAGAAAACAATTGCTATAAGGTAGGGGGAAGTGAACAAAACAGGATGGGAATACTGGGCAGATGTATTCTAATTTTAAATAGGGTGGTCAAGTTCAACCCTCACTGAGAAAGTAAATTTGAGAACAACTCTGTGGGGGTAAGGGAGTGAGATATACAGAGAGGAGCTGGGGTCTTCCAGGCACTTCGAATAGAGCAGGTATCCTAAGCCCAATGCCAGCTTTATTTAAGGAGCAGAGAAATGTGAGTAGTTAGAATGGAGTGAGCAGGATGTTTCTGAGGCTTTAGGGGTCAACTTGCTCCCAAATATTGTCATGGGGAGAGATTGTAGGAAGAATAAACTAAGCAGAGGCAAAGAGAACCCCTGGATCCAGCCATGCCTGAAGCAGCTTCTACCCAACAGCTCTTAATTGTGCTTGAGCTAATATATTCCCTGTTTTAAATCACTTGTAATCTAAAGAGTCCTGATAAAACATCTGAATCTCCACTGCCTAGGACACTTGCACCCACAGGGAGCAGGAAGATATCTGCTGGCCGGCTCTGGGGTGGTGGGAAAGCAGCCTGGGAGGCAAGGCCTGGAATCCATCTGCACAGGGGAGGCCTTGCTGACAAGTGAGAAGAAACTTACAAATTTGTAATTTTCAAGTGTCAGAAGGATATTGTGCTAGTCCTCTGACATGGTATCTCAGGCAGATTCTCTTCATTTTCCATCAACACATCTGCTTTGTGAGGTGCGGCCTTTGAACCCATATGATCAGGAACCAGAACTGAGAATGAGAACTCCAGGTGTTAACTTTTCCAACAAGTCACATGTGATGGACCAGACAGACCCTTCTTCAATCATTACAGCTATCGACATGACTCTTTCAAAGGATTCTGTTCAATTCGATAGGCGCTTTGTGTAGCTGCTCTTCAAGTTGCCAGGGAGTCAGAGAAACACATGACTCGCTCTGTCCACTGGATAGTCTAGTGGGTGACGGCCACCCCTTCCATTCATTTCATTCACGTGGGTTCATTCACATTCATTCTATGCAAAAGGCAAGATATTTGGTGCCCAGAACGGGGCGGGGGTGCGGAGGCGGGGGAGGAGAAACATTCACATATAAGTGCTTTGCATGTAACCACTCACCATAATCATCCAGAAATTGTGAAGTGGGGACTTCCAGCATGCCCAGTACTCTCTTGGGCTCTAAGGATAAAGTGACCAAGAAGAGCAAGATCCCAGTTCATGGGACACTTCTGTCCTAACTGAGGATAAAGATAGTAAAGTAAAACTAATAAAAGGATGGTTTCTGAAATTGTTCAGTGCAGCCAGAAAAATGCATTCCAGGAGAGGTTCTGGGGAGAGGCCAGGAGGGCTCAGCTGCACCCAAACCATGGGCAGGGGAGGGGGACAGGAAAGGTGCACTCCAGGGGAAGGGAACGCAGAGGGGCAGACGTGAGTCCCTGAGCACCAGAGTCGAGCCTTGGGCTGAAGCTTAGTGAGTGATGGGAGAGATGGGGAGCGGGGTGGGGGCCCATGTCAGGAGGAGTTTACCTTCTATTCTTAAGCCAGCACCTTTATTTCGGGGTGATGTTGGCATGCTCCCACTTAGATAGATTGACATTCACACCTTAGCAGATCATTCGGGTAGACACAGAAAGTGTGCCCAGCAATGCCAAAAGAGGATGAGGAGGGTTCTAAGCTTCCCAAAATAAGACCCATGGCACCGTGTTATTTTTCAAAGAGAAAGCCTGCCAATAAATAGACCTCGAGGCTGTCAGGAAAGGGAAGCAGAGCCCAAAGGCACAGCGTTAGTGGACTGTCCAGTGCTGTCTGGAACAGAGTGGGGTCTTGGTTCCTGAAAAGCCTGTATAAAACCTGTAGGAAGTCACAGCCCTACAGCCATCACCGTGAAGACAATGTCATCAAAACTATCCAGGGATTTTTACTTTATTATAATTAGTCTTTTTCCTGCTCCCTTATTTAGGTTTTCTAGATTCCTGCTATGAGTGAGACCATCCGGTATTTTTCTTTTTCTTTCTGGGTTATTTCGCCGAGCATGATCCCTTCCAGCTCCATCCATGTTGCTGCAAATTGCATGTGTTTATCTTTTTTGAATGCTGGGTTACATGGGGGTGGGGGGAGGGGGGAGGAAGTAGGATCAAAACAAGGGGGGTGGGAATTGTATGGGGACTATAATGAAGATGAAAATGCATACATTATGCAAAAATGAAAAATTATGTAAAAAGATATAAAATTAAAAATTAAAAAAAAAACTATCCAAGGAACTCCCTCACTAGTTCCTGCCCGCTAAGCATCCTCTGATTGCAAACTAGCTTCCCATGTTCTATGCAACAGGGAGAGAATGTGTTGGCAGAAAGGAGGCTGGGTGGTTATTTCCCTTGGCAGAGCTGTTTCTCACTAATAAACCAGCCTTCCAGTTACTTCCTTACTCTCTCTCTCTCTCTCTTTCTCTTTCTCTCTCTCCCTCCTTTCTCCATTCTCCCACTTTCTCTCTCAATGCACTGTGAAGGGTGGTGAGAACTACAAATTCCTGAGCTCTGTCTCAGGTGGATTAGCCCAAGCAGCACAGGATGTGTCTTCAGCTCCGGTCCCAGAACCACTGTTTCTGGCTCTTCCCCTTGTGGCCTCTCTGCCCCACCCTCTTTGTACCTCAAGGCCCAAAATCAGGTTGGAGCTGGAAGGCACCTGATAGCCCACTGACAGGACTCCCACTCAGAGTCCACAGAAGTATCACCGGGTTCTGTGAATTCTTGGCAAAAGTTCAGAAAACCTAAGGGAATCCACACATTAGCCGATAATGAGGCCACACAGACTAACTAAAGCATCAGCCACCTCATTAAACTGGGAAGCTTAATACTGTTTTTAGTGCACAATCACTTCTAAATGTCTTTTATTAATAAAAATTGGGGAAATGAATTTGTTATTCCTTAATAAGTGCAGTGTGTTTAGTTGACAAAATCTTAACAGCGATGGGTATCAGTGCGTGGTGAGAGCACTAAAAGTTGTCCTTGTCCTATGGGGTAGAAAACCACCGAGCTGCTACCGTCACCCCACATTGTACAGGTGAAAGAGAAGGACATAAACATCTTCTCCTCAAGCATTAAGTTTCCCCAAAACTAGAATAAAGACTATTTTGTAACTTCCAGAAACTAGAATCGTGATCTCATAGTCAGTCCCTCCAGAGTGTGCTTTATTTTTTTTCTCTGAATTCCCTCAGATCTCGGTGGCTGATGGATCTTGCCCTTGAAGTCAGTATTACATGTAAGTATGAAATCATCTTCAGCTCCCTTCTACTTTTGGTAGGGCGGGAATGGAGAATTTTCAATATTATAAAAAAAAGTGAGAAAGGATGAAAACACACCAGTATTTTCTCCACATTATTTAATCTTCAGAACAATCTTAAGGGAAAGTATATCGTTTTCCCATTTTGCAGATAATAAAAGTAACACTCGGGAAGGTTAAGAATCCTTCCAGGGGTCTCCCCTGGTGGCACAGCGGTTGAGCCCTGGGTTGCTCACCTGCAGCCTCTGCAGCGCCGGTTCGATCCCCGGCCGCTGGGCGAGGGTCCCACATGGCGCGCAGACCTCTCCTGCAGCCCGCTGCTCCCCTCAGCAGTGTACTTCGGTCCTTCTGCCTGCTCTGCTCCCCGCTCTGACTCTGGTGAATTCTCTCACCCTCCCGCGCTTCTGACTGTGCCCAGTGCTTGTATGAATAAATAAATAAATGTTTAAAAAAAAAAAAAAAAAAGAATCCCTCCAAGGAAAGTAACCCAGCGCTGTCTAATGTTGAAGCTCATCCATTCTGCAGATCGCTGAGTTCAGCACCGTGGACAGAGGCAGGGCCCCTGGAGTCTGCAGAGAACAGGGTGGGGGCAGAGAGGGTGAGTCATGGGTGCTGCGTCCCAGCAAATAGCTCCAGTTACAGAAATACCTGAACTAGAAGGAAAGGGGCCGGGCCAAGCACAAAGAAGCATCTATACATCCATATTAAATTGTTCTTAGGAACATTTTCTATTCTCCCGCCAACTATTAAGCTAGGACATCCATTGTCTTCTGCAAAACGCCATGGCCAGACTGCCACCCAGAGTTTTTGTGAAGCATAGATGAACCAGTGAATGAAAAAATTATCTGATGTCCATAACAATTCACTGTTAGGGGGCCATCTGGGACAGAGCAATCCCCAAATCCCAGTGCCTCAACAAAACAGATGTTTATTTCTCACTTGTGCAAAGTTCCAAACAGATTCCTCAGGGCCATGAAGTCTGCCCCCCAAGAGTGGATCCGGTTCCAATGTCCTTCCTCCCTGTGTGTGGCTCTGGCATCTTCCAAAAATTGTTTCTACGTTCCCTATGTCTATTTACATCAAGCCCAAAGAGGGGAAAATTATGAAGAGAAGCAAGACGATGAGGGACTGTGTTTGGGTTAACACAGAGCAGTTTCTCTCTCCTGTACAAAGCTGAGAAGTTGTCACAATTGCAATGATTAGCCCCGATTGAGACCTTGAGAGTGAGAATAAGTTAAGGACCAAGCAATAACATACATGGCCTCCTGGACTTGCACCGGATGTATTCCTATTCCACACATGGCTATTCCTGGGTTCTCCAGCTGGGCATCTTGCATCCTCCATGTACAAAAATCAGGGGAAATTATCACAAGCTAGAGCTGTTCAGCCATTAGATTGCCTGGGGGGTTAGATAGCTGTGGCCAAGTTGGCATATCATTGTTTCCCAAAGTGGGCTCTTTGGAAGGTGGGTTGATGTGATATTGGGTTCAGTGAGAGAAACAAAAGCAAAAATTTTGTTTGAATGAATGAGTGAGGAAATGCTGGACCAGGCAGTGGAAGGAAGGATCTTTTCTACAGGACTTGTCAGAACCTTTAATTTCCTAATATGCTTTAGGATATTCCAAGAGGACTCACAGTAAGCAGTGTTCCCTAGACATCCTTTACATAGCACTATAGGGCTGGGTGAGTGGGTTTTTTTTTTTTTAAACAATTTTTTTTTAAGATTTATTTATTTATTTATTTATGTATACAAGCACTGGGTACACTCAGAAGCACGGAGGGTGAGAGAATTCACCAGACCAGAGCGGAGAGCAGAGCAGGCAGAAGGACCGAAGTACACAGCGGGCGGCAGGAGAGGTCTGCACGCCATGTGGGACCCTCTTCCAGTGGCCAGGGAGCAGCTGGGGATCAAACCGGCGCTGCAGAGGCAGCGGGCAGCTTCGCAACCCAGCGCTCAACCGCTGCGCCACCGGGGAGGCCCAAGTGGGGAGTTTTGTCTGTAGCATCCTCTCCAACATTTGCCCAAACCTGAACTCAGGGACTATCCATTTGGGAGTCCTCGTGTCCTCAAGGGATGTATATTTGAGGTGCTGACTTTGAGTCCATGCTGCTGTGAAGGGGTCTGGCAGCAAACATCTAAGAAGCTTTGAAAGGGGAACAATATTTGGGAGGAATCATTCTCTGGTCTTTGCCAGAATTATCAATAAAACAAATGAGGTGTCAGCATGTTCATGAGGCCCCTGACTTCTGGGGGCTGGAGTCCATGCCTTGGGGGGTTCTCAGGCTGCATTGCTGACTGGCCATGTGACTTGAGCGTGGGCTTGGCCCCTCTGAGACTCAGGTGATCATCTGTAAAAGGCTAGCTGTGCGGACGGACTGAGACGGTGTGGGCAACAGTGTTCAGCACTAGAAATGCCTGTAAGGAACCTAGGCAGAAGCACATCTCTCGGTCTGGGCCTGTGGAGTTTCACCCTTTGCTCTGACAGCTCCAGGAGATGCTCCAGCTTCCTGCCCACCCTCCCCCCTTGCCTCACCATCCCTGATATGATCCTGGAAGCACCCCAGTCGCCTCCTTCCTTACTGATGTGCAGATAGCTGCAAACACTTGGGAGCCTCTTTGCTGCCCTCTGTGCAGCAGGGTAGGTGGCATGGGGCCATGACCTCCAAGGCTGGGCAGAACAGCTCCCTGCCACCACCTGGGGTCAAGAAGCCACATGGAAATGGACAAAAAGACCCCGCTATCTGCTGACACTCACAGACTGTCCTTAAGGTCACCCTTTGTGATATGTCACCAAAGTGAACAAATCCACGCCGGGTCTATTCCATCAGAGCTTGTTTCTATCTGCATCTGTCATCGCTGATTGCATTTGAATGGGCTTAGTCTCTATTTTAAATAAAAGATTTATGCCTTAGCTGTCAGAGCTTGCCTTTATTTGAAAATTTAATCTTGTTTCTAGGAGTCTAGATTAACTTATTAGATTTAGGTGTCCCTCATGTGTCTCTGGGAGGAAAGAGTAGGCTTCCCCCCACACACAGCCCTGAGCCCACTGCAGAGTGGAAGCCAAGAGGGCTTTGCCGTCCCGTGAGCCCGGGGAAAAAGAGGCCCCAACTCAGATGGCTTTATGGTAACTTGGTATCCAGAGAGTGTTGTTCTGGATTCTTTTTTTTTTTTTTAAAGATTTATTTATTTATTTATACAAGCACTGGGTACAGTCAGAAGCACGGGAGGGTGAGAGAACTCACCAGAGCCAGAGCAGGGAGCAGAACAGGCAGAGGGACCGAAGTACACTGCTGAGGGGAGCAGCGGGCGGCAGGAGAGGTTGTGCACCATGTGGGACCCTCGCCAGCAGCCGGAGATCGAACCGGCACTGCAGAGACTGCAGGCAACTTCGCAGCCCAGTGCTCAACTGCTGCGTGACCAGGGGAGGCCCTGTTATTCTGGATTCTTAGGTCTCTGAGTGAGCTTCCAGGCCACTAGCCCCAGGCCTGTGTCCCCGGAGGAGCCTCCTGCTCAGAGCACTCCCCAGTTAGGCCACAGGGCACAGGGCCTGGGCTGCACTCTCAGCTGCCCTCGGGCAGGTCACACCCCTGACCCTCAGTCTCCTTGTCCGAGAGATGGAGAGAAAGCTGGAGGCCCACCCCAGGGTCATGCTGGCCTGGAATGTGGAAGCTGCAATTGACCAGTCTGTTGCTGCTTTAGCAGATGCAGGTGCCTGACCCTCTCGGAGGAGAGGCAGTGGCCCTCAGGACTGACTGGCTCCCGTGGCAATGAAGTGAAGGTGAAGTGAGAACAGAACCAGGAATCCTGATCCCCACCGGGTTGCTGTTCCAACCTCTCCTCCCCTATCTCTACATTGCTACTTCTCCCTCCCCACCCCACTCTCCCCTCTCTCTCTCTGTTCCTCTCTGTCTCTGTCTCCCTCTGCAGTGGACTGCACTGAGCCTCTAAAATTCATATGCTGAATCCCCAGAGTAACTGGATCAGAAGTCTTTAGGAGGTGGTTAAGGTCAGTTGAGGTCATAAAGGTGGGGCCCTAATCCCACAGGACAGTGTCCTACGAAAAGAAGGATGGTTTTCTCCTTCTCCCTCCCCCTCCCCCGACTATGCACACACCAAGGGAAGCCATCGAGCAAGCAGGGAGGTGGCCGCAGCCTGGGAGCCTGGAGAGGAGGCCTTTGGAGGAGACCTACCTTGCTGGCACCTTGAGCTTGCGCTTCCCAGCCTGCAGAACTGTAAGAGATGAGTTGCTGTTGCTCAAGTCATCCAGATTGTGGCATTTTGTTATGGCAGCCCCAGAAGACTAATATACTCTCTCTCTCTCTCTCTCTAACTTCTGTGTCTCTATCTTTTCCTCCCTCCCTCTCGCTCCAGGTCCCTCCCCTGCAGTCTCTGACTTTCCCGGAGCACTCCCGCCATCTGCTGGTCAGTATCAAGAGAGCAGGCAGGATCCAGACTCCTCCCTCCTCGGACACACACACACACACACACACACACACTCCCTCCCCTGCCAAGGGAGAACCTCTCATCCCCCTTCATTTGTCCAGGTTATTGGGTAGTAACTTGGCACACCCCGAATTCTGAACAAACAAGGCCACCCTGACCCATCTCTTTATCAACTCTCATTCTCACCTACTCACTCATTGCCTGGCACACAGTAGGTGCTCACTAATTGCTCCTTGAATGAATGGGGAAAGACACCCCCTTTGGGATATTTCATGGGCTCTCATCTTTGGGAAGCTGTGACCTCAGGAAGGGAGCCCTTCTTTCTCCCAGTGGGATTCCACCCCACCACACAGACTTGCACCCCACACCCCACTCCAGGTGCCTGCCCACCTGGGCTAAGAGATCAGAATTGAGAGCATTGCATCCAGTCTTGCTAAAATGGCCCCATGCAGCTCTGCCAGCCGGCCCTGGGCGAGGACATGCATCTCTTGCTTTGTCACTTGGCAAAACAACGCAGAGGGAAGGAAAACACAGGAACTATCTCCATAACTCAGCTGCCTCGGCCTTGAAAGTAACTGTTGTCTGAGGGGACTAATTAAGATTAATCTCCCCGAGGGGAGAGGAAACCCCGGCTCCAGTTCCAACCCTGCAGCTCCTCCATCACTCCAGTTCCTAAATCAGCCCAGGGTGGCTGGGGAGGAGGCTCCTGGCAGAGGAGCACAGGCTGACTCCTACCAGGGCTACACCTAGGGTGAGGAGAGTGTGGGCACGGTCAGGGCCACAGGCTTTCCAGGAATCGTGCATGCTGAGGATCACCCAGCCTTCCTTTTTCCCCAGACCCAAATGTTGGCTCAGCACAGCCCTGATCTTGTCTTTATGTAACATATTAATAACTTATACATAATGAACTTATTGTATGGACTTTGATTTTTTGAAGATTACATTGATGAAAGTGGGGACTTAAACAGGTATCTCTGCATCCCCATTCATAGCCAACACTATACACAAATAGCCAACAGGCATAACGCGACCCAGGAGTCCATGATGGGATATGATGGGATGACTGGATAAGAAAATGTGGTATGTACATACGATGGAATATTATGCAGCCCTAACAAGGGAGGAAAATCTTGCCACACGAAGACTTCATGCTAAGTGAAACGAGTCAGTCACAAAAAGACAAATGCTGTATAATTCTGCTGATTGGAGGGACTTGTGGTCAAATCTGCAGGCAGAAAATACACTGGAGGTCACTGGGAGTGGGGTCGGAGTTGGTGTTCAATCAGTAGTTTCCTATGGGATGATGAAAACGTTCTGGAGATGGATGGTGGTGGGGGAGGCGTGGCAGTGGGAAGGCATTTGACGCCACTAAACTGAACTCTTAAAAATGGTCAAGATTATCTTATGTGTATTTGACCACAATAAAAAATACTGCACTGAAATATTGTCTACCTTAATTGTCGAGTTTCCTGGCACTCTCTTAAATTTAATGCCTGACTTGACTGCCTCTCCCCTCACCCTTGTCCAACCCTGAATTCCCCACTTTGTCCTCATGCTCAGTTAATAGAATTGAACCTCAGGGTCTGCCTGCCAACTGTCACCTAGAAAATTAAAGGTGATCCACGAACTTAAAAGCCAAACTCCAGCCCAGCTAAGGACTTAGTCCAGCATGCTCCCCTGCTGGCATACCCCAAGGTGCTTCCAGGGAACTCTGTCTACACCACCATCATTCTGGATCCCACACAAAAGGGCCCCCCCTGAATGAGAGATCCTGGGGCTCCAGCCAGCCTTAAAGAGATAAACCTTCACATCTGACTCTTCTCCTAGAAGAAAGCTCTAGAAGCAGGGTAGAGCTGTCCAGCAGATAGGGTAGGCCAACTAGAGTCCACTCTATTTTTACATGCTCCAGCTGTGACAATGGTTTCTGCCTTCCCCACCCCCCAATATTATCCCACCTCCTTCCTCAGTAACAGAAGCCAAATTTAGCTGGACACAGGCTGCCTAGAATAAAGCCTTCACTTCCTAGCTTCCCTTGCTAGCTGGGGGTGCCCACAGGCCTCTCAAATATGACCCCAAGCCTGGAAACCAAAGCATCATGTGCAGCTTTAAAAATGTGTCCTTATAGAGAGTAACCCCCTCTTTCTTCTCCTTTCCTCCTTCCCTTGGCTGGAAACGTGTGTGGGAGGGCTGGAACTCCTGCTGCCATATTGGAGGATGATGGAGCACAGGGTGGGAGGGGCTGGGCCCTGATGTGGGCAGTGCAGGAGCAGCTGTGAGAGGTTCATTCCCAGCAGGTCACAGGACTCACGCCCTGGACAGGCTGACCTGGTTTTCCTCTCCATGAGGCAGGGATACTCTGTATGTCACTGCTCAGCCCCACCTGGCCTCTCCTGGGACAGCTTCTAATGAATCACTCTCACAGGAGTCCCGGATGTAAGTCCTGTTTCTGGGAACCCAGCCCAAGTTCTCCTCCTTCCACCTGGATTTCACAGGCCATAGGGTGACCTGCACAGCTGGGCCCCAGGGTCAGCCCTGGGCCACCCACTTCTGTGAGTGACAGAGAAACTTCCATCAAGCCAACAGGTATGATCTTGGGCAAATACCTTGACCTCTCAGACGTTAGGTTGCCCTCTGTGAAATGCAATGAGGCCAATGAAAAAACTGGACATGATGCATTTTGTAAACTGTGATATGTTCATATTAAATGTTTGCCCCCGCCCCCCAATTCTTATGTTCAAATCCTAACCCCCAAAGCAATGGCTCAAGGCAGCAAGGCCTTTAAGGAGGTGATTATTTACAGGGGAGGCATGAGAGGACTTGCTTCACTCTGCTCTGGGCCTAGCGAGGACACAGCCAGGTGATGGTCGTCTGCAAACCCAAGACCTCCCTGTCCAGAACCATCTGGACATGCCCGACCTAGGACTCACCAGCCTCCAGAGGGTGAGAAATAAGTTTCTGTTCTTTGAGTCACCCAGTATTTGGTGTTATGATGTTTAGTTCTGACAGCAGCCTGAGCAGACTAAGACAGAGCCCTGGTTTATATTATCTGTGAGTGACCAGTCCCCACAGCAGTGATGACCTCCAAGCCCCAGGAGTTTATTTCTAGCAACTGTGGCTGAGAGGTTGGATCCCTCAGACTTTGCTACAGAGGCTGTGACCTGAAAGTTCCCTATGCAGAGCCGAGGCTATGCAGGCCCACCCCCGCCATCACCAGGCTCCCCCACATGCCCACACTCAGGCTACCTAGGCTCTCCTCAGCCTCCTAAGCCCTGCACCCCAATCTGCTGACTGCATGGCCACTCTCCAGGCAAAGAAGAAGTGATTGGTGGCGGGTGGGGGGGTAGGGACCCAAGAGGCAGCTCTGGCAGGCATGCAGGCCCAGGACCCGGCCCAGCCCCTGTGCCCAGCCCTCCCCGACTGCCTGAAGTCCCGGCAGGCCTCTTGCTTCCATGCTCCCCTTCCTTCTCAGCCCCTGCATTGATGTCACACCTTCACCCTCCCACCAGGCGCCCCTTCCTCTCTTCCTTCTGGAAGCTTTCAGCTGGAGAGACAGCTGGGACTCAGCTCTGCAAACTGCCTGGGACATCTCACTGAGGACACCCAAGCCTCTCGCTGCCTCTGCTGCCGGAAGGCAGACACGGGATTCTCTCAACTGACTCCAGAGGAGAAGTCGCCTCTGCATCATGACTGCCATCATGCTGAGATTAGTTAATCACTAAGTGCGTGGGGCTTTTAATTAACTGCCAGCCCTGCACGGGCAGCTGTTCCACAAGCCATATCTGATCATGGCTCCCCGGTCTGGGCTGATGGAACACTTTAATCACGCCATAGATGCTTGAATATGCTTGATAGTACAGGGTCAGCAGCTGCCGCTTCCACCCTGGGGGAGGCCACCAGCTACAGAAAGGGGTGGGGGCCTATCAGGTGTGTTAGGATGGGAGGGGAGGTCTGCACAAGATGGGTGAGTGTGCAGATATGGGTGTGATGATTATCTGTACATTAGAAGTGATTCAACTTAAACAAGTGTGAGAAACAAAGAAACCTATAGGAACCACATAAAGAGAGACTGACTTCAGGCATGGCTGGATCAAGGGGTGCTCACTGGAGTTATCAGAGCAGATGGGCTAGCAGAAGAGCTACACTTGTGTCCTGGGCACATCAATTGAACGCAGGGAGCATTGAAGGGACAGTGCTATTGTCACTTCCCCAGGTGGGGGCTTCCCTTCCCTTTCACCTCAGGGCCTCCGAAGAACCCTGGCCTGCTTCTACTATAGCATTATTACAGTTAAGTCTGACCATTTGGTTACATACTTGTTGTCTATGAGAACAAGACATTCCAACTCCAATACTGCTATGGGGCTCCCATGTGGATATTTAGCAGCGTCCCTCAACCCCACCAACTAGAAGCACCCCCTCCCCCAGTTTCATAATAAAAAATGTCTCTGGACACTGTTAAATGTCTCTGCGTGCAAGGGCACCCCCACGAGAGCCCCTGCTCTGTCTTGGTGCAGGGCCTGAGAACCAGCGAAAGTCCAGGGAGGGTTGGGGCAGAAGCAGAGTGAGTGGGGCCATGAGACTGCAAGGAGACATGATGTGGGCTCCATCCAAGATGGGCGCCTGTGCTGTGTCTGCACTGCACACCAAAGGATGAATGTCTGGGCCTCCCTGGTGGCACAAGAGGTTAAACACAGCACTGTGAAGCTGTCCACAACCTCTGCAGCATGAGTTTGATCCCCAGCTGGCCAGGGAGCTACCCACATGGCACAGCAGACCTCTCCTGTCTTGCCCTCTGCTCTCCTCAGCAGTGTATTTCAGTCAGTCTGCCTGTTCTGCTCCCCACTCTGTCTCTGGTGAATCCTCTCACACACACACCCCCGCCCCACACCTCTGGCCTGTACCCCAGTCCTTGTATGCATACATAAATAAATATTTTTTAAAAGGATAAATGTCTACACTGGGTCACCACGGGACTCCCAGGGCACCCCAACACCCTAGATGGGGCTTTGGAGGTGAGGGATGCTAAGAAACTGAGCAGGAAACAGACCCAGAGAGGAAGGGGCCCAGGTGGGGGCCAGTGCAGACTCAGCCAGCCCCCCACAGAGCTGTGTCTATCCTCAAAATAACAGACCTGCAGTAAGCACGCCATGGGCCCAGCCTCTTCACAGAAACCTAGGAGATCTACGGCATCGACCTGTCCCATTTTTCAGGCAAGAAAAGAAGGCACTGGAGGGTTTCAGTTGACTTGCCAGAGATGCCAAGTGGCAGAGTCAAGATTCGGGTCCGGGTCTGGCCCTTGAGTCCTCACTCCTGCCCCTTACACTCCATTGGCACAGGAGACCCAGACCCAGGCTGTGTGGAGACACTGTGGGAACAAGAAATGGGGGACACTCCTGTGGGAAGCTTTTCAAAGGGTGATCAGTGGAAACACCACCCACCCCCCCGCCCCCCGCTCAGCTAACTGGAAAGATGGGCTCCAAGGTGGAGGCCTTGTTTAAACGCTTGCCATGGGACTAATGGAAGAAGAACACCCACGTTCCTGAGAAGCAGGAGGAACAGGGGTTCCAGTGCTGACCTGTGGGGCAGGGGGTGGGCTTCACAAGCAACTTGAGCTCTTTGAACTGTGAATTCTCCAGCTGTGTATGGCAGTGACAATGTCCCGGTTGCACGGAGCATTGAGATAGTGCTGGCACACAGGACACCTACCATCCCGGTCAGCCCAGATTGCATTCAAGACATCGCCTCTGGGGCCCAAGGCCTGAGTCCTAAGCCACTAGCACAGGGTTACAGGGGCAAAATCCCTAGTCTCGCGAGTGAGTCGGTGTCAGCCCAACCTCCTTTGCCCACCCCGGGGCAAGCACTCCGTGGCCAGGTGTCTCTGAAGACTCAGACAGCAGGGTTGCTTCTGCACTGGCAGGAAGGAAAGCAGCCAGCCCAGCCCTTGGTGCTTCTGGCAGCCCCACATGCTCTGCTGCTCCCCAGGAGGGTGAGGGGTGGGGTCCTCTTCAAATTACAAAGCTAATAATTGAGTGGAGGCAACAGAGGGAGGCCCCAGGAGGGAGCCCAGCTTGCTTCCTCAGCCCTGGGGGGAGGGAGTGGAGACAAATGAACCCTGAGCTATTCTCTGAGCAGCAGGACAAATTCTTCCTTCTCTGTGTTCCAGGTGGAGGAGGATGGGGGGAGAGTAGGGAGAGGAGCCGGAGGGAGACCTTGGCCTGGGCTGGGCTGAGAGTCCTTTCTGTGCTACTGCGCTGCACTGGACCTTGGGCTGCCCAACCCATGGCCATCACACTGGATGACCAGCCTTGCCACATCTTGGTCATCACATGTTTGTCCGTATGTACTCAGGGCTGCCATTTATTAAGCACCACTGCATCTAGCACCCTGCTAAGCACCTTATCCAGATAGCTCATTGAATGTGCACAATTGCATGAGTAGAAACTGTTGGGCTTTATTTTATAGAAGAAAAAACTTAGACAAGAGAAGTCAAGTCACCTGTCCAAGGGCACACAGCTGGTGCATGGTGGATTCTCCCACAGAGTCTTTACTCTTGATGCTATAATACTGATCATATGCGAGTTTCTACACTTTTGCAAAGTCCCTGGTTGTCTCACAAACACTCTGAACACCACACGAGCGAAGCAAGGCTGAGGTCAGTGCCATTTTGCACGTGAGGAAACACAGGAGAATCGGCCTCCTGGGGTCATAGAATCAGGCAGCCACAGAGAAAGGAATGGACCCAGCCAGTACCTGGTGCCCAGCTCCACGCTCTGCCCACCACCCCCGAACCCAGCCTCTCTGTGAGCCCCTCATCACAGAGGCCTCCCTCCCCACTAGTCCCCCAAGGGAATGCAAAAGCAGAGTGTCTGAGAACTTTCCATGTGCTCCCAACCCCACGGCCCTTCATTTTTCCCCTCCCGGTGGCAGTAGGTGCCAAGGCTTCATTGGCAGGAAGACCTGGAAGGATCCTTAGCCCTAGTCAGCCCAGTTAAGCACCAGCCCAGTCACATTAGATCATTCATGTATTTTTTTTCTGTGCTATTTATCATTTTTTTATTGATTGATTTTTTTATTAATTTTTTTCTTATATCGTGGCAGTCTCCATAGTTCCCCCCATCACCATATCACCCCTGAACCATCGCTATGTTCCCTTGTGTTCATCCCTCCTCTATTTTGCACCCCCTCCTACCCCCTCCTTTGCTGTATGCCTCAGATCCCTCATTTATTAAGTCAGAAATCAGAAATACTTTATGAAATGCCCTGATAGCTGTAATGCCCAAACCTCTGCTAAAATTTGCAGGCTCTATAAAATATCTGATACAAATACCACTCCCACTGGCTTGTAACCCCTTGTCAAGTCCTAGTCACCGCACAGCTAAAAGGCAGGACCACAGAGGAGAGGCAGCAAGCCCAAGGTCAAGCAGCAAGCCCAAGGTCAAGTGGTAAACAGAGCATAGCCAGGCAAGCCTCAAAGGCCTCTGGGCCCAGCTCAGCCCAACATCCCCAGCTCCATGCTGCCTGGTGTTTTACATCACCCACAGAGCCAGAGAGCCCCAAGGCTGCCCCTGGGAAGCTGCCACACACCCCACACCACCACATCCCCCTCCAGCTCTGCAGTGCCAAGGAAGGGCATTCCCAGGACACAGGAGACTGCAGGGCTCTGGCTATGTAAATCCCAGTCCACTCAGAGTGCATCCATCCTGCAGCCAGGTTGAGACATTTTCTTGGAGTGTCCTGGAAAACTCAGGTGCATGTGGGGCTTTGCAAGCCTGACCCCCAGCTTCCTTCAGATGCTTTGTGGAGATGGGGACCGATGACGATTGTTGGGAGCTTGGACCAGCTGCAGGAAAGCTGTTTGTGTGTGTGTGTGTGTGTGTGTGTGTGTGTGTGTGTGTGTGTGTGTGTGAAGTGCTATGATACTGAGTATTAAAATGCCAGAGAGGAGGACAAAGTGGAAAAATAAAGAAAACAATTAGCCCTTCTCTAGGGGAACCAAGCAGCACTGACTAGAAACCCCCGTGGTGGCTCCCCGCTATTACTCCTGGCCTGGGCTGGGGTGCTCGGAGATGTGTTCCGGCCTTTCTCAACACCCACGGCTCCCTGGGCCTTGTTTCCCAGACTCCCTTCTCTCGGAACCTGCAGCATGCTCTTGGACTGGGGGTCAGGAGAGCCAGGGGGTCCAGTCTGGGGAGCACTTGCTCTCCACTCAGTGGACCTGAGCAAGGAGCCTCCGTCGCTGAGTCATTTTCATCTCCTGCCTCTCGTAGCCACCCCTCCCCACTGCAGAGGGTCCAATGTGGCAGAGGCGTTGGTAGGCTGAGTAGGCCACATGGGTTCTGTCCAACCAGCATTGTTTTTCAAATTTTTTCCAACTCTGGGCCTCCCTTGTAGCACAGGGGTTAGTCTCAGCACTATTAAGTTATTGCCAGCCACTGCGGCATGAGTTTGATCCCTGGCCAGGGAGCTACCCACATGGCACAGCAGAGCTCTCTTATCTTGCCCGCTGCTCCCCCTCAGCAGTGTATTTCAGTAGATCTCCCTGCTCTGCTCCCCACTCTGTCTCTAGTGAATCCTCTCACACACACCCCACCTCTGGCCTACACCCTAATTCTTGTATGCTAAATAAAATAAATATAAATATTTTTTTAAAAAAATTGTTTCCAACTCATTTAATGCATACATCTGGATTTCTAGCTTCTCTTGAAAAACCCAAAGATTTGGCCACATAGGACTGAGTGCCAGCTTGCCAGGGCCTCCCACTCATGCTGGCTGTGACGCGTTGGTTTCCTGCCTGGCACTGACGTAATGCATGAAAAGTCTTTGGGGGAAGTACACAGATTCCAGGCCTCTTCATTATAAATGGAACTTCTGGGCCCCCACTGTTTTTCTTTGACCTTGTTCATGTCTGTGGGGTTTTTTGGGCTTAGGTCTCCTCTCCATCTGTGAACTGAGAATGAGGACTGGGGGGGTTCCCAGAGCAGTCTTACCTCTGATACCCCGAAAGCCTCAGTGGGACAGTGTATCTTAGCCCTCCCACAGCAGTCAGAGAGCCTCTGGGCTCCCCAGGCTCTGCCCTGAGATATATCAAAGAGGAGGGCAGGGGAGTTGGGTAAGGCACATGCAAGAGTCACTGAGTCTCGTCTCTTTTAACCCACCCACACCCCATCCCTGAGACAGAGTCCAGCTCAAAAGACAGGAGCAAACGTTGGGGTGGGGCAGCCAGGGGAAGGAATGCACACTGGTTCTGATGACGGAATGGCGAAAACCCATCTTCCCGATGACACTTTCTATTTCTTTCTTTCACATCGCTGCTTTTTATCAACTTTTAATCAAAGATGTTTAATAAGCATCATGTCAATAAATCATTTTGCAATTTGTTTCAGTAAGTACCACTCCACTTGGGAGAGGTACTTAACTGGGGAAGGATCTGCTTCCAAGCTCTCATCTGGTTGTTGGCAGCACTGGACTCATTTATCTGGTTAAAGGGGGTTTACTGGAAGGGACTCCCTGGTGGTGCAAGGGGTTAAGTCTCAGCACAATGAAGCTACTGGCAGCCACTGCAGCATGAGTTCGATCCCCAGCCAGGGAGCTGCCCTACATGGTGCAGCAGACCTCTCCAGACTCCCCCGCTGCTCCCCTCAGCAGTGTATTTCAGTCAGTCTGCCTGTTCTGTTCGCCACCTTGTCTCTGGTGAATCCTCTCACCACCTACACCTCCGGCCTACACCCCAGTTTTTGGATGCGTAAATAAAATAAATCTTAAAAAGGGGGTGTTGGATCTGGAACAGTGAGTAGCACCCACTTTTGGCAATCTTCTTGGTTTCCCTGAAAATCTCTAATCAGAAAAGTGTGAAAGCAACAGCCCCACTCAAGTGACGCTGCAGTTGTGGCTGGGATATACATGGGCCACAGAAACTAGAAAGAGTCAGATCTAAACACACACTCCCAGCCAACCCTGAGGCCAAGGAAATGAGGTAGAGGCCAGAATAAAGGAGACAATAGGAAACACATGAAAATGGCCTGAACTTTGAATTTGTATAGGCTGCTTCTAAAATAGTCCCTTGTGGTTCACCCCTTCTAAGGTTGGTGCTTGTATGACCCCTTGTCATTGGCATGCATAGTGGACACAGCGACTTACCTGTAATGACCAGAACATGGCACAGGTAAGTCACTGTGTCCACTCCCGTCCCTTTTAACCCACCCACACCCTGTCCCTGAGACAGAGTCCGGCTCAAAAGACAGGAGCAAACGTGGGGTGGGGCAGCCAGGGGAAGGAATGCACACTGGTTCTGATGACTGACTCCTGCCTGGCTGTCACTCTCTCTGCTTCTTCTCCTTGCTCTGATGAGGTGAGCTTCCATGCTGTAAGTTGTCCTGTGGAGAAGTACATGTCACAAGGAACTGAGACTGGCCTTTTGCCAACAGCCAGCAAAGAACTGATGCCCTCAGTTCCAGGACGGAATCCAGTCCTGCCAAAAACCAGATGAGTGCTTGGAAGCAGATCCTTCCCCAGTCAAGCCTTCAAATGAGGACAAGCTGAGCAATGCCCCACATGTGATCTAAGTCAGAATGTGCTGAGGCTCATCCAGAATCCTGTCCCACAGAAACTTTGAGTTAGTAAAGTTTGGGATGATTTGTTCTACAACAATTAAATAACTAAGACAACTCTCTTCCTCAAGGAGATCCAACAGCAGAGGACAGATGACTTACTGGTTTGGGATATTTGAGCACAGTTCCTATCCAATCAGCCGTGCAGACACAAATACAACGCGTTGGAAGCTAGACTTAAATACAAAAATCAGAATGCAAAAACTTAATCAGGAACTTTGGTAACTTCTCAGATTCCCAAACAAGGACTATCTGACTCACAGAGCCCAGATAAATTATTTTAAAAGAAACAAATAAAAAAAATAGCAAGAATAAACTTTGGAGGAATAGCAGAATCTAAAATTTTTTATTGTCCAAATTTCCAAATAAAAATTGCAAAATATACAAAGAAACAAGAAATTGTGACAGGTATTCCAGAAAACACAGGTGGGTTGTCAAAAGAAATTGACTCTGAGCATTGCCAGCTATCAGATTTAGTAAACAAACTCTCCAAATAGCAATTACAATATGTTCAAAAGTAAATCATGTTTAAAATTTCAAATGAAAGTATGACAGCAATGAACCAAACAGGGAGAGATTCTAAAGACAAAGAAATCATTAAAAAGGGGGATTTTCAGCTTGAAAAACACAATTGACATGAAAATTACGCTAGAAGAAATATATATGGCAGAGGAAAGAATTCATGAACTTGAAGACAGATTAATAGAAATTATCCAATCTGGAGAACAAAATAATAAAAAATGACCAAGATCTTCCAGAATCTAATGAAAAATATTAAATTTAAAGTTCAACAAAACTCAAGTGGATAAACACAAAGACATCCACACCCAACACATCATAACAAACAGTTGAAAGTCAAAAGTGAAGAGAAAAATGACTTGTGTAGGAAAGCAATGATGCAATTAACAGCTGACTTTTCACATAAAATAATGGGGGGCAGAAGGCAGTGAAATGATACACACAAAATACTAAAAAGTTATTTTCCAAGAATTCTATTATCTGCCACATTTTTCTTTAAAAATGAAGGTAAGGGCCTCCCCTGGTGGCGCAGCGATTGAGCGCTGGGCTGCGAGGCTGCCCGTAGCCTCTGCAGTGCCAGTTCGTTCCCTGGCCGCCGGCGAGGGTCCCACCAAAAAAAAAAAAAAAAAAAAAATTGAAGGTAAAATAAAGATACCGCCACATACACAGACTAAAATAATTCATGCTAAAGTCCAGCAAATATATTATAAAATGAATGAAACTAGGTATGCTAGACTCTGTGTGTATAGTTACCTTGATATAAAACTTCAACAACAGATCTACAAAATTAGAAGTTAGGATTTACCCTTGGAGGGTGGCAGTGACTAGCAGAGTAACAGGAGCCAGAGGAGAAATTTTGGAATATTGATTACACTGTTGTCTTTATTGGAGATTCTGGCACTTTATGTATGCATAATTTCTTGTAATAAAAGCTTACCAAAAAAATATAAATAAGCCTGATGCTCTTACTCCCTGGCTTCTGGAACCCTTTTGCTTTCCCATCACTTCACTTCACTTACCTTCCAGGTCTGATTAGACTTGTGACCTCCAAGGTCCTATCTGGTTTGGCTTCTGCCCACCTGTCTAGAATCATTTCTTTTATTTTTCCTGGCATCATTTCTCACCACTTGGTAATCTCACTCCCCGGCCTTGTGTTGTTCCTCAAGTATGATACATCCTTCCATTATACCACAGGACCTTTGCATATGCTTGTCCCTATGGTCCAAAACCCTGCTGGAGCTTAATTACCCTTGAGCTCCAAGCTTAAGTATGACCCACCCATGACCTCATCCAAATTCTTCTGTTCTGTCTAGCTCATGGAATTATACTGCTTTCCTCCAGAGTGCATGTATTCATTTGTCATTATGGATTCACAGAATAATTATTGGACTGCTCTCACCTTTGCCTCTAACTCACACGTTTTAGAAAGTCTAACTATGTCTTTATCCTGCATTATGTCCTTAGCACTATGCCTGCACACAGTAGGTGTATGATAACTATCTATTCAATTAATTAAAAGTAATTAAGCATATAAAAAGGCTTCCTTCTCATTAGAGTACAGTACGGAAAACTTGGATGCCCAACTAAGGAATGTTCTATAAGCTCTAGGGAACTGCTAACGGTTTTTGGAAAGGGGAGATACATGAGCTGGTCTTTGTTTAGACAGACCTCCATGGGGGTAGAGGCTGGAGCAGCGTCCAGGGAGCCAGGGGTGCCTGAGGAGGGGCGGTGGTCCCATGGGGAAGCCAATGTCCCAGTTGACTCTGACCCATAGGGAGGCCAGCCTGGCAGTGACCTCACAATCACCGTCGGCCTGCCAGCCCCTGCAGCCAGTATCCCAGCTGCTGGGCTAACTCTGGCCTGCACTTTCCCATCTACAGGGTGCACCTACTGTCAGAGCCAACCAGTCAGCAAGCAGAGACAAAGTCTCTGTCAAATGACTCTGTCACCGCCAAGGTCCCCCCCGGAGTTCTGGATACCCCCGAAGCCAGAGGACAAAAAGATGCCGACAGAGAGGAAGTCGACGTGGCGGACGGCCGAGGAGCGGCGCCTGTCAGACCTCACCCGGGTGCTGGAATGGCTGGAGCGGAGGCGGAAGAAGAAGATAACAATCCAGGTGTGTGCTGTCAAAGCAAACTTTCATGGAAGGCTTGGAGACAATCGCTATCGGGAGAGATCAAACTTGACTCCCGAGAAACAAAAGGCAGGAGGGTTTTAAGCGTGAGGTCTTGGAAGACAGCAGTGGGGAACTGGTGGCAAGCCAGGTCATCTGTGTTTGCTAAATAGCACTAAGCCCACTTAGGGTCCTACCCGCTTGCAGAGGCTGGGGGATAGAGTACTACCTTTATCGATTACATTTCAAAGGGATAGAAACAGGCACAGCAGAAAAACACTCCACTTTGTAAGATGGAGGCTAAGATTTATATCTCAAAGGGGCAGAGAAAGAAGTTACAAGGTCTAGTTCCCTGAAGGAAACATTCTTAGAAAACAGAGGTCACAGGCTTAGGGCAGGAGGATCTTGTCTAATCAAAGCAAGACCTTCCCAATCAGGGCAGCAGCTTCTGGGGCCTTGATGTTGGCAGCAGAGCAGCCTTCCCCGTTGCCTGCCACTTCCTCCCCATGAGGGCACCAAGGTCAAAGGGCACTCAGTCTCCACTGCCACTGCCCCCTTTTTTAAAAAAGATTTATTTATGTATACAAGAACTGGGGTATAGGCCAGAGGTGTGTGGGGTGATAGGATTCACCAGAGCCAGAGTGGGGAGCAGAACAGGCAGACTGACCGAAACACACTGCTGAGGGAAGCAGCAGGCAAGGCAGGAGAGGTCTGCTGCGCCATGGGGGTAGCTCCCTGGCCGCCTGGGGATCAAACACATGCCTCAGGGGCTGCCAAAATCTTCATAGTGCTGCGTCTTAACCCCTTGTGCCAACAGGGAGGCCGTGGATGTGGACTACGTCTAATCTAGCTGTCTCAGTCAGTTTGGGCTTCTTTAAAAGAACGTCACTGAATGGCTTATAAAAGCAAGACCCTCTCATAGTTGAACATTTCTCATAATTCTGGGGGCTGGAAGTCTGAGCCTAAGGAGCCGGCGGATGTGAAGTGTGAGGGGCCGGTTTCCCAGTCTCCTTGCTGTGCCCTTGCATGGCCACGCAGGCAGGAGAACACGTTACAGCCTGTGTTACAAGGATGCCAATCCCATGCTGGAGGGCTCACCCTCATGTCCTACTCACCTCCCAAAGTCCCCATACTGTCATTTGGGGAATTGGGTTATGAACTTGCAGGCACAGGGGCACAGCGTTCAGTCTGTAGGACCACACTTCCCTCTTCCTTCAGAACTACAGCAACCAGTTTTACCTCAGTTTCCCCAGAGCTCTCCCCCCAGCCCATCATCTGGAAAAATCAAGCCATGTCCTTGGAAAGTGGTCTTCTCTGTAAAGGATGCCACCTGACCCTGATCCCCAGAGAAAAAGAGGTGAAAGGTGGTGTTACTGCTGGTGATGCTATTTTTAGTGATTCCTGCATGCCAGCGTGTTGCCTCACGGTGCAAGTGTTAGTAGCAGCCTGGGATGAGGGAGAGATCACTCAAGTTCATGCGAAGCAATGAGGAGCCTAGGGGGACTACACATGGTGTAATGTGCAGCCCCCCTGCAAAGGCACCCCGTATTTAGTTAGAATCAAGGTCAGAGGTGGGACAAGTATATAGGGCGTGTCCATGCTTGGGGGATGCAGTTAGCAGGGTGCAAGTAGGGGTATTGCCTGGGGGGCTCCGTTGTCCCCGCTGGTCAAAGCCTATGATTTCTGTTCTAACCTGTGCCTGCTGTTTCAGCAGATGCTGGTCCCCCAGGGTGTTCCTCGTACCAGGACCTTTGCCCTTGGTGAGCGGCCCCTGCCTGACCCTACACCCAGCAGACGAGCAGGAACTCTGGGCACCAAGACAATATCCCTGAGAACAAGGGGGCTGGGGATTCCATTCCAGGGCCCAAGCTAAGTGTTACGAGAGCTGTTGCCAGAAGGGCCAGGCCCGCCTGCTTACCTCCCAGCGCAAGGGTCAGGAAGGCAAAGTGTACCCAGCACACAGGGTTAGTTAGGAGCCCAGCCAGGCGTGGAGCTCTGTGCCTGGGATTAGTGCCTCCTCACCCTGAGTGCTCCCGTGTCTCACCCACCCAATGGGCCCTGCTTGCCAGGGCCACTCATCTGACACACACATCACACACTAAGGTACAAAGATTTATACGTAGCTTACTCCCTGACCCCCACTTTTTGGAGGGGCTAGAGGTTTAACAACTGGGTGGCTCAGAACTCTATCACAGAAATCATATTCACGTCTGTGATTAATATGTTTGGTCTCTTATCTGCTCACTAAGAGTCCATCCTAACATGTTTTCAAGGCTTTATCTTAGATAGGGCTTTTTCATAAACATTTGGGAGCCAGGGTGGAAACACATTTAAATTGAAACACAATTACACCCTCAAGCATTGTTACCCTTCCCAGGAGCATTTGGGCTTTGGGGGAAGCCTGAGATGCATGCATACTGCCTCAAGGCAGGGCAGGTGAGGGCGAGGGATGGCTGGGCCAGGACCCTCTCTCTGGTCCGGTGTTGGCAGCACCCAGGTGCTGTGCACTTGGAGACTATTTGTCAAGGAAGACCCCCGAGGTCATCAAGCCTGTGATTCAGTGGCTATTGCAGCACCCTTGGGTCTGTGGCCTCACCACAGCAGTTTCACTCAGCTGCCCCAAAATTGGGGGTGGGGAACTACTCAGATGATTCTAGTGAGGGTTAGGGGGAGGTGGGAGCAGGACAATCCCTAGCCTTAGTTTCTCTTCCTGAAAATTCAGTCCTGGTTCCA
Source organism: Talpa europaea (assembly GCF_964194135.1). Lineage (NCBI taxonomy): Eukaryota > Metazoa > Chordata > Mammalia > Eulipotyphla > Talpidae > Talpa > Talpa europaea. The sequence continues at coordinate 21,339,619 of NC_140084.1, read as the reverse complement.
AGTTGCTCCTCCTTCCCCCACTAAGCCAAACAAATCTCCAAAGTTGACCAGTACCCCATCTTTAAGCATTAAGCAGGCTCATGCACAGCTTCCTTTCACAAACCTGAGAAAACTCCACTGGGGCAAGAAACGTCCCTGGGATGATGCAAGGCCACAACAGAAAGCCTGCCTATAAACTTTGGAATGTTAGTTTGGTGCCCAAACCTCAGCTGTCAATGTTCCCCAGTTTTAGAAATTCGATATTTTTTTTAGATTTTTTATTTATCTATGCATACAAGAGCTGGGGGTGTAGGTCCGAGGTGCAGAGAGGGTGAGAGGATTCACCAGAGACAGAGTGGGGAACAGAACAGGCAGACTGACCGAAATACACTGCTGAGGGGAGCAGTGGGCGAGGCAGGAGAGGTCTGCTGCGCCATGTGGGTAGCTCCCTGGCTGGCTGGGGATCGAACTCATGCTGCAGTGGCTGGTGATAGCTTGATAGCCCTGTCTTTAACCCCTGAGCCACCAGGAAGGCCCCTAGAAATTTGATTTTTGAAAGAACTTGGTTGAAAACTAATGTGCACCTAAATTGTACAATTGTATGTTTTTCTACTTTTTCACTTTGTATATAATAATTTTACATGTTGCCTATAGACATGACAGTGGGGGGTTCACCCAACTGATCACCATAGAAATGGGGACAAGAATTGAAAGTGGGGAAATTGTTAGAGTAGCCCTGGGGCTCCTGGTTCTCTGAAGGTGGCAGCAGCTCCCAGCTGAGCAGCATCAGCTGGGCTTGATGGCTGACCACAGCATGGCCAGATTTGGGTTTAACAAAAAAGAAAAAAAAATCATTCTGGAGATGCTGGGGTCAGGTTTAAGGCTAGACAAAGCTATTCAGATGCCACGGAGCTGGCTGCTAGGCCCAGTGCAAAAAAACACAGAGCAAGTTTGATGCACTACCAAGATTTTTATTTTATTTTATTTTAAAGAATTGTTTATTTATTTATACAAGCACTAGGTACAGTCAGAAGTGCAGAAGGGGGGCCTCCCCGGTGGCGCAGCAGTTGAGCGCTGGTTGGCATAGCTGCCCGCAGCCTCTGCAGCACCGGTTCGATCCCCGGCTGCTCCCCGGCCACCGGAGGAGGGTCCCACATGGCACGCAGACCTCTCCTGCCGCCCACTGCTCCCCTCAGCAGTGTACTTCGGTCCTTCTGCCTGCTCTGCTCCCCACTCTGGCTCTGGTGAATTCTCTCGCCCTCCCGCGCTTCTGACTGTACCCAGTGCTTGTGTAAATAAATAAATAAATCTTCAAAAACAATAAAGAAGTGCAGGAGGGTGAGACAATTCACCAGAGCCAGAGCAGGGACGAAGTACACTGCTGAGGGGAGCAGTGGGCACAGCAGGAGAGGTCTGTGTGCCATGTGGGACCCTCGCTGGCGGCCGGGGATCGAACTGGTGCTGCAGAGGCTGCGGGCAGCTTTGCAGCCCAGTGCTCAACCACTGCGCCACCGAGGAGGCCCAGGATTTTGATTTTAAATCACAAGCTGGTTTTGAAAATGGACCAACCAGGTCTGAGCTCCCACTGGCACCCGTCAAGTTCAAGCCTGCACCAGCAACAATCAAGTTTTAGAAGAAACTGGTTTGTAAAATGGACCCCTCAGGTTGGAGGGCAGGTAAGCCAAAGGCAGATATAAGCAGAAGCTTGACTCAGTTTGGAAGAGGCTTCAGAGGCTTTGGGGAGACTTGGTTTCAAGAGGGACTCGGCTTCAGGAGAGATTCATCCAGACTCTCTCCTGACTTCAAGGCAGACCCTCACAGATCTTCAGGACCTTTGCTTCAGTTTCATTCATCAGACATGCTGCTGGCCTGTGCCAGCGTCTCTGAAGAGCTGTAGCACTGGTGCCTCTGGCAACACCCCTGAGAGCTGTCCAGTCCAGTGTCTGGGCCTGCCCAGCCCAGCCTTCCATTTACTGTGGTGCTTCCTCTGCAGAGCCACCTGTGCCTACCACAGCTGCCACAGAAAAGTTGGATTCTGGTCCACCACTGAGACCTGTCCCAGGTGTGCCAGCTGGTGTGCCACCAGTTCCAGGCTCCCATCAGTGGGATGCTGTCTTGCATGTGTGGCTTTTGGTTTGACTACTGGACACTGTGGATACTCTCTGGTGTAGGACAGCCAGCCATTAGTGGCCTTGGAAAAATTTTTCTTTTTCCCAATTACCCCTTTGTAAATAAACCATGATGCTGCGCCCTGAGCTTGCATGGTGTCTTGCAATTGTGAGCCCAGAAGTGAGAACCCACAAACTGTGAGCTTTTCTGGTTTCAGTTTCATCTCCAGATAAGGACCTCAAAGAAGTGGTGACTCGTCCTAGGTTGTCCAGTCACTAAAAATAGAGCCAGATTCCAGGCAGGCAGTCTGACCTCGCACCCAAGCTTAACCACCATCGCCCCACAAATCCAAACACCCACCCAGAGGGGATGCAGAGGCTTCAGCTTCCACCACCCCCACCAAGTGGAGACTAGCTGGGTGTGATTCTGTGGGCTCCTCTCCTGCTGGCCCCTGGGGTCCTTGATGAACCTCCCTTCCAGCCCCTTGGAGCAAGAGCCAGGATGTGCATAAGGGACCACCCTCAAGGTGCACCTGTAGGGAAAGGTGGGTGAATTGTGGTGAAGGACAGGATGGGCTGGGGGTGGCAAACAGTGGATGAGACTTTGGAGGCAGAGGCTGGCAGGGCTAGAAGATGCTTTTGACCTAGCTGGAGGCTGCAGGTAAAAGGCCATTTGGGAGTCAGAAGGGATTCCTAAGGTTGGGGAGTGGCACCCTCATGCAGTGATGGTCTCTGAGGTGGAGAGGAACACCCACCTCTCCAGATCTCCTGGGATCTCGGAGGTCAGTTTGGGGTCACTGTGGCTTGGACATCAGGGTGTGCCTGGAGGACAGCTGGAGGGGGCCCAGGAGGGCCAGAGTAGGGGCTGAAAGTTGCGTGGAGGGGCGAGGCAGCGCACTCACCAGGGAGCCCCATCAAGGACGAGATGGCCTATGCCCACAGGTGGCCACAGTACTTTCCTCTCTCCTTCCAGAAGCCCAAGATTAAGGACGTGGTCCTCGCTAATGCAAAAGTGAAGGAAGACATGAAGAACAAGGCCCTGAAACAGCAGGGACAGAACCACAAGGTGCCAATCCCTGAGCAAGGGACACAGCCTCTGTCGACCCCCAATGCCTACTAATCTCTCCACGTCGAGGAGGGGAACCAGCTGGCTCCCGCCGCATCTGGCCATGATGACCACCGTTGTTGTGGTCACCAGCTCTCAAGCCCACGCGCTCTCCACACTAGCACCCAAATGAGCCACCCACCCCCCATCATCCCCCAGATCCCACACCACAAGCTGCCCCCTGGCCGTGAGGAGACTGACCCCAACGTAGAGCATCATTCTCTCCAGGGGCCACCTCCTCCACTCCCTTCCCCAGACCATTCGGGAACGCCATTTGGAAGATGAGACCACCCAGACCTGACTCTCCAGGCCTGTGGCTTCCTTGGCTCCACCTGACCTCTAATTTATGGGGGGTCCACAGTGATGAGCTGGTGAGCAGACACCCACTTGCCATCCTGCCCAGCCCCCACCTTTCCCAGAGAAGGTCTCTCCATTGGTCCCTTGGCCTGCCTTTCAGCAAAGTCTTGAAATCACTCATTTTGGGGGCAGATGAGGCAAGTCAGATCCTATTCCCCAGGGAGTAACATCTCTTGTGTTCCCCTCCAAGGTCTCAGGGAAAAAGGCCAAGGAGGAGAATGCTGTCCAGTACCGAAAGCTCTATGGGATGGACATAAAGGGGAAACGCCTCAGCATTGTCCCCAGCAACTACAACAAGGAGATTCCCAAGAAATCAGGTAAGGGGTGGAGGGGGTGCCTTGGCCAGGATGCGAGAAGTGGCCTTCATAATCGTCCCCCTCCCAGAGGGACCAAGAGTTGGCGTTGTTCTTTGAACAGCCATGTCCACATCAACCCTCCCCCTGTGGCCCTGTGAATGGTGGAGCTCCATGAGGCTCCTTAGGACCTCACCTGTGAGTAGGTCATGACCTGAACCTCCATCCACACCTGGGTGCTCTCTTCCCAGGAAGCCAGCAAGGGTACCCCAGATTCCCAAAGCCATTGGTGACATCCATGTCTCCAGCTGTAAATGATCTAATTAGTTTAGATACTGTGACAGTGTTGGCATGACACAGAAGGTGCCACATCTCCTGGCCCAGTTCCCAAGACTCAGACTGCCTGGGTTCGAATCCTGGCTCCCCTCACAGTTGTACGACCCTGAGCAAACCACTCCATCTCTGGGGTTCAGTTTCCATGTCTACAAAATGGGACAATCACAAGAGCTGCCTCTCAGTGTCTCAGTGTATACACATGGCTTTAGGGACAAGGTTAGTGAAGTAACTTGATACAGAGTACCTGTTCCATTTGTCATCAAAAATGGCTTTTTCTTTAAAAAAAATTCTCAAGCAGAATAAAATAGACACATTGATCATACCCAGCCTCTTGGGATGGAGTTTTATGGAAAAAGAAACTTCTGGAAGGGATTCCAATAAGTCAAAAGGAAAAGTGGGCAAGAAACTTAGAGCAAGGGCTGCCAGTTCTTCTGTACAAAATTGCCCCCATTATACCCAAGAAAATGTCCTTTATTTTCTTTTCACTTGCCCCAAAGCCAGTATAAATAACCAACTGCAGTCACCTGCCTACCAGCCTCAAATATGATTGACTCTCAATGTGTGCAGGATCCTGGGCTGAGCCCTGGAACAGGATGAAAACTGGTGAAACCCCCAAAAGCTCTGTACTGTACCTTGCTGATACAAGATACAAAATGTTAACATGCGGGGAAGCTGAGTGAAGGGAGACAGGAACTCTCTGTGCTTTCTTTGTAACATTTTTGTAACTCTAAGGTTACTGCAAAATAAAACATTACCTAAAAATGCCTGCCCCACGCAAAGCCCCACACCTTCCTTCGCCTGGTGTGTGTGACCCCCAACTGTCACATCTGGCCTTGGAGCCCTGGCTTTGCTGGACTCCCAGTATGTGGGTCTCGAGCCCAGTGGCGGCTCCTTCCTCCCAGCCAACCCAGACATGGAATGCCTTTCCCCCATTTCTGCACTTTCATGAACCTGAGAGTGAGCCCCTCCTTAGACTGTGTCCCTGGTCACTCACTCACCTCCCTTTAGTCCTGTCCTGCTCAGCTCTTCCTCTTTCCTCTTCTCCACCCCACATATTCCCACTGGGGAGACTTTGTTTCCTTTATTTTATGGCCTTGATAGTGTAATAAAAGCAGTTTCTTCCCTAAGAGAAGGGATGCCAGCAGGATGACTTACCAGCTCTGTGGGCCTCTGCAGTAATCCCTCAGTCTGCAGGCCTCTCTCTAGGTGTAGTACAACCAATGGCCACTTGGGGGCAGCAGGCGCTCAGTGCAGCCCAAGTGCAGCAACTGCTCAGAGGCACCCAGGAACTACATGGGTATCCAGATGTGGCACCCCGTACTGAGTCAGGGCTGAGCCTGGGCACAGTAAGCGGACCTCCGTGTGCAGTCTGGCAAGGAGCCTAAAAAAATGAGACGACAGGAGATTCCAATGAGAATTTGGAAGCCAAGATTAAGACAAAGCAGTCCCTAGGAAGGGCATAGAATCACCTAAGACCTAGGGCAGGAATTCAAGAGGAGATAAGTGTGGCCCAAGGAAGAATATTCTAGATAGAGCCAAATGGTTCTAGCCTTCCCCGAACCCACTAGTACCCACTCATGTCCTTGTCAAGAACCAGACCCCCACAACCCTTCAGGGACCTCTCTGCAGGGTGAGCCCTTTCCTTCTTAAATGCCAGTGGGTCAGCCACTAACTCCTTACAAGACCTTGGGTACATCACAGCCTTCCTCCAACTGCTGTTCCTCCATTTATATAGTTGTAAGAGGTCTTGATTAATTCTCCTTAGACATATCCTGGTAAAATCCCTGCAATTTATTGATGAAATCCTGAAAGCTTACAGGGAAAATGATTGGTGTTCTTAGAACAGCCTTACAAAGGAAGTGAATTAGATTACCATCAATCTGGAAGTGAAATCACACCTACTGACTATTGAGTAAAGAGCTACAGTGCCAGAGCCCTATGCTCAGCCCCCACATAGGTCACTTGGGGTGAATAAATATATTTGCGGATTTAAAATATTTAGGACTTTCTCAGCCATGTATCCCTTCACCTGCAGAAATGCTCCAGGAGAGAGAGAGCAGAGGCACCAAATTAGGAAGTAATTGGGTTAAAATAAAAATAAATTGGCTTAATACCAGGTAAAATAGAAAGGCTGAAAATAAAAGAATAGACAAAGAGTTAACAGGAAATGCAAACATACAAGATGTAATTAAGACTAAAAGAAACACATGGGATAAATGAGGTGTTTTATTATTGTTAAAAAGAATAATAATTATAGACCTATATGCACAAAAAAGTATAGTAGCTAAATAGATACATATTTAGAAATGCAAGGGAGACCCTGGTAACACAATTATCAGAGAAGATTCTTTCAGAATCAACTAGCCAGTATCTGGAGTACACAGAAGACTCTAACAATGCAATTAACAAAGCATAACTTCATATTTGAATAATGAACACACATTTTTATATGGCCATAAACATAAACATTCAAACATAAATAAAATTAAAATTAAAAGATACCCCCAATAGAAGAGTTGGAAATTAAGAAACCCAGCCCCAAAACACCTTAACAGAAAAAAACTAATGAAAATAACCCCATAGGTTCATACCAGAAAAATATATGCTCAGATGAAAATTTGCAGTAAAAAATAATGGCATTGTCTTTGTAACAGAAAAATAATTTTAAAAAACTAATACCTTTATTTATTTAGTAAGAATAAAATAAATAATTAACATGAAAGAGAGAATTAATGCACTAAATACAAGCTCATATTTATGAAATGCAAGACAAAAATTGGTAATAAGAATAATTTCAGGGCCTCCCTGGTGGCGCAGTGGTTGAGCGCTGGGTTGCGAAGAGCTGTCCGCGGCCTCTGCCGCGCCGGTTCAATCCCCGGCTGCTCCCCGGCCATTGGAGGAGGGTCCCACATGGCACGCAGACCTCTCCTGCCTCCCGCTGCTCCCCTCTGCAGTGTACTTCGGTCCTTCTGCCTGCTCTGCTCCCCGCTCTGGCTCTGGTGAATTGTCTCACCCTCCCGCACTTCTGACTGTACCCAGTGCATGTATAAACAAAACAAACAAACAAACAAACAAATAAATAAATAAAACATGCCTCTATAAAAAAAAAAAATAATTTCAAAGCCAGCTATTTGGAAAAGCAAGCGAAAAACAATATGAACTTATCACAAGTCTTATTAAGAAGAGTAAAAATGTACAAGATTTTGTATGACAATTGATACATAAGCAAATATAAAATACATTAAATGAATTGTCATCGAATACTTATATGCACAAGATATATGAAAACCTAGCAGAAATGGATAATTTCCTGTTGTCCACTAAATTATCAAAATTGACATAAGAGCAGAAAACTTGAATAGAGCAATTTCTGAAGCAAAAACTGAAAGATGATGGACACTTTCCTACTGAAAATGTAGCCAGGACAAAAGGGTTCATCTAACCTTTAAAGAACAAATAATTCCAGTGTTACTTCAACGACTGTAGAGCATATAAAAAACAGACATTTCTGCGTGGATTTAACGAGTCATCCTGGCCTCAATATTAGACAAATGTAGGCCAATCACAATAATATAAATCTAAAAAAATTTAGCAAAAGTGTTTAAGATATGAAATAAACAGCAGACCCCAGTCCAATGATCAAGTGGACTTAATTTTAGCAAGTGAAGAATAATTAGGTCAGGGGCCTCCAGGTGGTCTAAGGGTTAAGTCTCAGCAATATCACTTCTAGGGCCTGAGTTCGATCCCGAGCCAGGGAGCTGACCCACATGGCACAGCAGACCTCACCTGACTCGCCTGCTGCTCCCGTCAGCAGTGTAGAAGATCTGCCTGTTCTGTTCCCCACTCTGTCTCTGATGAATCCTCTCACCCCCTGCACCCCTGGCCTATACCCCAGTTCTTATATGCATAAATAAATTTAAAAATTAAAGTTTAATTAATAAAAAAAAGAATAATTAGGTCATCAATATCAGGATATTTATTATCAATAACTTCTTGGAAGATGTCGCCAGACAGTTAGATACTGGTTGAGGGGGTGGGTAGGAGGACTGTAAAAATGAAAAGCCACGTGATCCTATCAGTAGGTGATAAACAGTCATTACTAATAAAAAAAAAAAAAAACTTGTAAGCTAAAAGTAAAACTGCTAAGATATTACATCTCATAAAACACAAACTGAATATCATTCTAAATGACAACAAGCTAAAATCATTTTCATTACAATCAGGAACAAAATGAGGCAAGACTGCTATTATCATTGACTGTGTTTTGAAAAGTCTCTCTAATGTAATATGTCAAGAAGAGCAGATCATTTGTATAAATATTGAAAGGCAGATATTTTCATTTTTTCCCCTGAGATTATTTCATAGCTACAAAAATTCTAGTCAGAAATGGGTAAAATTTGGCATGTGATTGTTGCTGTACTCGAAAAAAAATTCTAAAACAATTATCTTTTGTCTGTATTAGTCAGCCCAGTTAGAAGTAAAAATCTGTTAAATACTTAAAAGCAAATTTGACATGAAGAAAAAAATTGAGGTACCTAATGGCATATCAGTCATTACAAAGTCAGAATTGGGGTAATATCAGCTGTCATCCATGCTGCGGACTTGTCCCTGCTGTTCCTCTTGCCTGCAATGCTTTTCCCTCTTTTTAACCTGATAAACCATTTGTCCTTTAGAGCCCAGCTCAACATTGCTCCTTTCTTTTTTTTTTTTTTTTAAAGATTTATTTATTTATTTATTCAAGCACTGGGTACAGTCAGAAGCGCGCAAGAGTGAGAGAATTCACCAGCGCCAGAGCAGGGGACAGAACAGGCAGACTGACGAAATATACTGCTGAGGGAGCAGCGGGCGGCAGGAGAGGTCTGCGCGCCATGTGGGACCCTCACCTGTGGCTGGGGATCAAACCGGCCCACAGAGGCTTCGGGCATCTTCACAACCCAGTGTTCAACCACTGCGCCACCAGGGGAGGCCCAACATGCTCTCTTCTGATGCTTTCCCTGACCTCCAGGCTGAAGTTCCCCTCTGGGGAGGGAGAGGAGAAAAGGTTGAGGAAAGAGGGTAAAGGGAAGGAGATGTGGGAGCTGAGAGGTGGATCTCCATGGGGGATCCCAGCCAGGTGGATCTCCATGGGGGATCCCAGCCAGGACCTTGGGGACCTGGAGGGATGGGTGAAGCCCATGCAGCCTCTCAGCATTCATCACTTCCTGCCTGCCCCTCTCCCACTCTGCAGCGTCTAACTCCCTGGTGACGTCTGTCCAATTTCAGAGGTAGACGTGAAGGATGCCAACCCCCTTGAGTTTGCCCAGCGGTCCATGCGCCGACAGAGCATCGTGGAGCCCATGTTACAGGATGCTATCTTTGGCTCCCGGAAGTCAACGCTCCTGAGGGACTGGACAAGCAAGAGCACTGAAGCCAGTTATGAGCGCAAGCTAAAGAGCCTCATGGACAAGAGCGCAGATCCCAAGACAGAAGTGGTGAAAATGCTGAAGCCGGAGGAGGTGCTGAGCTGCCGGTGAGCAGACCCCCAGAGTGAGCAGACCCCAGGGTGAGCAGGCCCCAAGGGTAGGCAGACCCCCAGGGTGGGCAGACCCCCAGGGTGGCCAGACCCCAGGATGAGCAGACCCCCAAGGTGGGCAGACCCCCAGGGTAATCAGACCCCCAGAGTGAGCAGACCCCCAGGGTGAGTCGACCCAGGGTGAGCAGACTCCCAGACCCCAGGATGAGCAGACCCCCAAGGTGAACAGACCCCCAGGGTAATCAGACCCCCAGGGTGAGCAGACCCCCAGGTGGGCAGGCCCCTGAGGCTGAGACGGGCTGTTCTGAAGAACAGGCTTCGGTCACTATGACCTCTGGCTCAGACATGGGTGTCTGGAGATCTGGGTGGGGGCCTCCCTGGCTGAGCCATGTCTAGTCCCAAGGCTGTTGAAGGGCTGAGGCCTTGGGTTTCCCTACAGCCGGCCCGTGGCTGGTCTCCCGGATGGACACAGGTACACCAGCCTGGTCACAGCCCGTCCGCTATGTCCATCTCTCGCACAATAGAAACTGTGGACACTATTCAAAAAGGAAGACCCAGTTGTGTGTGGCCTTGTTTTAACAGGAAAATCTCCTAAGATCCTCTCACACTTTACAGCGCTGTGGAATTGCTGGGGAGCGCAGTCACCCTTCTGGGGGCCGCCAGCTGCACATTTGGGGTTTTGGACTCCCGTAGGGACCAAGTGTGAACCCATCTTTTCACAGCTTTCCCTTCTCGCTTGTTCTTTGTCTACCTGATGGGGACCCGCTGGTTTTCGGCAACACCAAACAGCTGGGGCTCCACCTAAAATCCAAGTAGCCCCCAAAACCAGTGTGAACATTTGCCATTGAGATGCAACTGACGAGGCTCAGAAACTTCAGCCGAGGAAAAGCAGACAGAAGGACGCTGCGGTCAGCCTCGGGGGGGTGACGGCAGTGAACTCATCTGGTGGTTAAAGACAAAGATGGCCTCCGAGGCCTGGCGGCAGGGCCCATACAAAGCCCCGCCCGCTGGCTGCCTGGTTGAGGGGGGCTGGAGGGAACGGCTGTCTCCGAGATGCACGGGCAGACCCCCCCAGAGAAGGAAGCTTCTTGTCTGCGAGCTCGGGTTTTCCGATGGGTTGTGTGGCCCTAGTGGACCCTGGCAACAGACAACCCATTTGGGCTCCAAGGAAAGAGATTTGGGCAGGGCACTGCCCTCCCTGGAAGGGGAGAATATTTGGAGAGATGGCATCTTAGACGCCATTATTTCCAGGGAAAGGATGAACTTGTCTGGCCTGGGGGCCTAGTGAGTGCCCGCAGCACACGTGTGCGAGGCTCCACAGGTCTGGTCGGGGGCCAAGGGTGCACTGGGGCTGTCACAGCTCACCTAGGTGTCGGGACAGGTGAGCTGGCTGTAAGGGCAGGTAAACTGGACAGGTGTCAAAGGAGAAGGAAGTCATACTCAGTGGCAAGAAATTCTTAACCCAAGTTGCAACAACACACAGCAGCCCGAATCAGAGGCCTGGCAGCTCGCACAGCGCCGGGGGCCAGGTCAGCTTGGTGACGGTCTAAGGAGCACTGAGGATGTGGCGGCAGACACACGCCAGGCCACGCCGTGCAGGTGGCATCAGCTTCACCCCTTCGTGTCAGTCTTCAGAATTGTGGGGCTTGAGCCAATATTGCAACTCAAAGGCCTCGTGTTGTACCTGAAACTTATTAACAGAAGACACCTCTGTTCCCATGACCTTGCTCAGCCCTATTCCCAGGCCCACGCACCCAGCGGGAGGACAGACCAGGTGGGACACCTCGCACCAAGTCACCCCCATGGCCTCTCCTTCTTCCCAAGGCTATTTCAACGTTAGCAGCAGAGTCCTTGAAATGGGGGTTCACTTAGCCTTTCCTCTGCTAAGAGGAAGGAACCCCAATATGAAGACTGGTGTTTATACAGTTTTCCTTTCTGTGTCTCTTCTTGAGCTCAGTGGAGCGCGTGAGCAGAGCTACTGAGTCAAAGACAATATAGGATTTTTTTGAGTGAGGACCAGCGATGGGCCGACAGTCGGGGGGCTTGTACAGGAGTGGTTCTTGGCACGTGTATTACCAGGTCGCTTTCCAAGATTTATGGGAAAAAGTCCCACCCCCACTGTGGGCTGTCCACTCTTGCAAGATGGCCCCCCGAAGTGCCAGAGCCAGTCCTGAGCAGCCCTGCACTGCCTGCTGGAGCCTGCGCCTCCCAGGGGAACTGGAAGCTGCAGCAACCGCACCCCTCACCTGGGCCTTGTCTCGCAGGTACCTGAGGCTGTCCAAGAACAACATCCGGACCCTGATAAAGCTGTGCAAGGACGCGGGCATGGACGTGGACATCCACCCCCACATGGTGGAAAGCGAGATTGATGCCAAGAAGGTGTTTGGCCATAGCCCCAGCGTGCCCCCTTGATAGCGCCCCCCACCCCAGCCATCCTCAGGCCCCCGGCCCTGTGCCAGGTCCCCGCCCCAGATGCCACCCCCTGGCCCTTCAGATCTGGTGCATCCCGCTTAGAAAGTAGTGCTCAGAAAACAAGCTTAGACTCCAGGGCACATGGTGCTGGTGTGATGTTTACCCTGGGCCCCGAGTCAGAACCGACTTGGAGAAATTAGGGTTTTTTCCCCACCGAAAGATACTCCTTAGAAAAGCTTTTCCAGAAAGGAAGGCTTAGAAAAAGTGAAAATATGGAGGCCCAGTGTCCCCAGAGGGAGCTCAGGAGAGGCAGAAGGCTGGTGGCAGAGGACACAGCAGCCCACCTGCCCCCTGTGGGAGAGGGAGTGGCAGGGTCACCGTGGAAACAAGGATGCCACAGGGGGCGCCTTGCTCAGAGTCCCACAAAAGACAAGGAGAGGACAAAGCAAGGGCAAGATGGTGTCCAGTCCTCAGTCTCCAACTCAGCGTTCTTTGATGATGGAGACTCCAGCAAATCCCACAGGACTATCCAGAGCCTTCCCCCCCACCCCCCACCCCTCCACCCCCGTCCTGGAGCCTCTGTCCGTTGAGGTGACAAGCCTAGGCCCTTCTAGCTCCTAGAAGCATTTCCAGTAAGTTTCAGCCCCAACTACCCCACTTACTGTGTGACTTTCAGCAAGTTACTTTACCTCTCTGTGCTTCATTTTCGCATCTGTAAAATGGGGCCAATAATAGGATCTGCTGAGCAGGGATGCTGAGAAGAGGAACAAAGAGGTTGTATAACACACGAAGCACAGATGTTGATGCAAAGAGCTCAAAAATTTGTGAGCTGTTCTCATCACCTCTGGGGTGTGACACCTCAGCCCCAGCTTTCTGGGGGCCCTCCAAACTGGGCGTGTCATAGTTGCAGCAGCCCCTGTTTAAAAGCTGCTGATTCCAAATTCAGGGACCTCGTGGTAACCCCAAAATCAAGTGGCCCCTGAGCTCCTAAGCCAGTGACAGAATCTAGGCTTCAGGGGGCTTCCAGGAGCACACACTGGAGGATTTGGGCACAGAATTTGGGCTTCCAGGATTTGGGCACACTGGAAAAGGCATGACACTCTGCACCTGTCCTCGCGCCCTGTCCCGTGCGCGTCTCACATCTTCCATCATGTCCTTAGCACCCTTTGTAAGGAATCAGCGATCTAGTGAGAGGACGGTTCCCTGAATTGTGTGAGCCCCTCCAGTCAATTCTGGAACCTGGAGAGGAATTGACAGGAGCCTCTGACTTACTGTTTGTAGGTCAGAAGTACAGATGCTAATCTGGGGCTTGTCGCTGGCACCCGAGGGCTGAAGGGGGGTTCATGGGAACCTGCCATCTGCAGCAGTTGGTCAGAAGCCACCCTGGGGCTCACAGCTGGCGTCTGACATGGAGGGTGGTCTCAGGAGACTGAGTTTCACCTGGGGAACAGCTGCCACCTCTGGGTAGACGGTGCCAAAACCAAGTGTAGTTCTCGGACACTCTGCTGGTATCAGGGATTATTTACTGATGTGGGGAGACTCTCCCATCCTCCTGTTGCAAACAGAGCTGCAGGACACCCCAGCTGGGAAGCTTGGTGCTCTTAGAGGGCTAGTCCTCTGAATGCTTCATAAATGTCCACACCCACCTGGAGGCGCCAGTGACACTGGAGGCCAACAGTGCTCTCCACCAAGGTATTGCTCTTTGGGGTCAGAGTGAAGTTGTGGAGACTTCCAGACCCCCCTCCCACCCACACTGGCCAGCCAGGGCATGGGCAGAGCCCCTTAGAGGAGAAGGCAGGTCATACAGAGGTGCCCCCATGAAGATTACACAGAACCCGCTAGGTCACAGCCAGAGCCCCGAGAACCCACATGCAAATGATTGTGAGGCCCTGGCCCCTCCAGGGTCAACTGCGCCTGGCAGAACCAGCTCCGCTAAAAAGGGAAGGAAAAGCATTTCTGAGCACCACTGGCATCGGCAGCTCCGTCGACATCATCTTGAGCCAGTGCCAAGGTCAGACGCTACCAGTAGCCAGAAGGAGCTGCCAAGGCCCTGAACACAGGCAGGAGTAAAGGACTGTGCCCATGTAGGGGCCCCCAGAGGCTCACCTGCACTTCAAGAAAGAGAAGTTAGAGGCTTAGAATAGCATGGTCTGGGTGGAAGCAAAACTTGAGACTCCGTTTTAGAGGAAGAGCTGACAGACTACTCTGTGGCTGGATGGAACGTAGACAGAAGAAAGGACATCAGGATCACTTTTGAGCCATCCTTGGCCAGAGTGACTGTTGAGGGTGCCTAAAATGGGGGTGGGGAACAAGAGAGAAGACAAGGCCCAGCCCTGGACTACTCATCAGCTTCAGCCCCTTGCCACAAAGTAAAGTAATTTTCACAGGAGGCGCAGCCCCTGCCCCGGTTGAGCTGAGTGTCACACCCACAAGGGATGCTTGGTGATCCCAAGCTGTTGGGGGGGACTGCCAGGGTAGGGGCACCTCCCAGACCCCAGATGCTCCACAGACTGAGAGGGGGAAGGGGAAAGAATGCAGGGGAACCTGGATCCATCCCAGCTGCCAGGGCCAATGGGGTGCTCTCCAGGGGCCCAGAGGGCTTCAATGTGTGGGCCCCATGGGCACAAGGCGCCTCTGAGCCGGCCTCCTGAGGTCCTGGCCAAATGAGTCCATACTGAGCCCCAAGATTCACAGACAGGCTGAAAGGGGTGCCCCAGCAGAGAGCTCCATCCGCAGCACACTCAATACTAGTATTCCCTAAGTTCCAAAATTACCTTGTCAGCGATCAATTGGGTTGCATCTTCTAAGAGTTATCACCCACTGCAGAAACAGCCGAACATGCAAGGAACAGATTCAGACAGACACAACCCCCTGGTTTATGGCGAAGGTGAGACAGCGGTCCAGCAGGGGCTGTTCTGTTCCATAAATCAGGCTGGTCGATTAAATATCCATGTGGGAAAAGAGCAACCCTCTGCCTCCCGCCATATGCAAAAATCAGTTCCAGATGGGTGCCGACTGTGAGAGCTTCCAAAGGAACTAGAAGACCGTCTCCATGACCTTGGGGTGGGCAAGAAATTTAAAGGGAACACAAAAAGCCCTACTAATAAAAGATTAATAAATTATATTTAGAATTTCTGTTCATCAAAAGGCATCACTAAGAGAGTGACAAGGCAAGAGACCCGAGTAGAAGACGTGTCTGGCGAAGGTATGTATTCTGCTTCAGTATCATTTGCTAAGAATCCATCAGAAATATGTGCAAAGTCCAGCAGAAATAAGTGCAAAAGTCTTGTCTAGGCCTTTGCCAAAAAAAGTTTAGCCAAGTGACCGATGAACCTAAGAAAGGTCCTGAATCTTCAGGAAATGCAGATTAAAATCACAGCACAGCTCCGCTGCACCCCAGGTGCCAACACCAATGGTGAGTGGGAATGCGGTGGAAGCGTGCTCCACGCGGCTGCTGGGGCGCCCCACGCGCACCTCCACCTTGGAAAGCTGCAAACCTCCCCCAACAGAGCTTGCCCCTAGGCTGTCGCCCTGCCTTTCTGTTCCCACAAAACGCCACAGCATTGTCTGCTCTGTTCCTGCAAATGACGGTACCGGGGTGTTCACGGCAGCTTCATTCAGCAGAGCCAAGTGCGGGAGTCAGCCCAGCTCCCCGCAGCAGCAGAGAGGGGCGCGCGCAGCGGAGCGCACGGCGGAGCACTATGTGCAGGCGAGACTGGACGCACGCTCTGGAGGAATGCATTGCGAATATGGGGCAAAAGCAGCTAGACACAGCAGAGAACCCAGTGTTAGAAGTCAGGACAGTGACCGCCCTTGAAGGGGGTGCAATGACTGGATTGGCGGGGGCGGGGGGCGCGGGCAGTGCTGGTTACCTGACTCTGAAAAATCTTTGCGGGTTAGCTACGCTGGAGAGTATGCCTTTCGTGCAGGAGTACTGTATTTGAATTAAAAGCACGTTTTTAAAGCATAGTGTTTTGGAACAAAGGTCTAGTTTCATTTGTTTAAAACAAGGAGTCTCAGAAATGTGGGGGTTCACGTGCCCTGCGCTCCCCAGCCTTCGCCTGTACCTCCTTTATCTGCTTTCTGCCTCAGCAGTTCCGCCAGGTGGCCACCAGGTGGCGCTCTGTCACAGCAGAAGCCCGCACCTCCCGCGTCTCTACCGGCTGCAGCTGGAGACCTCGGTCCTCGCACAGGGTGAGGTGCAGCCAGCCTGACCAGAGCGTTGGGCAAAACCCAGCTACTCACACAGCAGCTTAGGGGCCCCGGCAGGCCACTTTTCAGAAGCTCCAGTTCTCTCCAAAATGGGACAACAGTGAAATATCGCTTTATACCTGTTAAGAAAGTATTAGTAAGCAGGAGGCGTGCCAGCCCACCCTAGTGCGGGAATGAAGGATGCTCCAAGCTGGCTGGCAGCTAGTGCAACAATTGCATTGCATCCTTTTTTTGGTGACGTTACAGACATTGCAGTGAGCAGCCATTCCTCTCCGAGGCATATATTCCGAAAGTGTCGTCCCAGGACATAGAGTTGAGTCTGTCACCCAGTGTGGAGGCCGTGGCTGGGTGCTGGAGGCCATCCGTGCCTGGAGTGGTGGGTGGAAAAACGTGGTGGGTGAGAAAGATGGGAAGGGGCGACCTTCACACACACACGTATGTTAGCTTGTAAGAACATGTACAAATGCATGTCAGGACAGATGGAACAGGGGAAGGCAGGAAGGAGGAAAGAAGAAGGAAGAAGAGAGAGAAAGAGAAATAAAATAGGGATGAGAATACGAGTTTCTAGGATTGTTGTGAAAAGAACCTAAGTTGCAATAAATGCAGCACTTAGTAGGCACCCAACAAATTATTTTTTTTCTATTTGCACCTCTATACACTAACATTTATCCAGTGCTAACAGTGGCAATGCTCTAGGCACTTGTAACACAATGAGCAAAACAGGCCAAAAAGACAAATTCCTGCCCCAGTGGAGCTGGCTTTCTAGTAGCTTCTAGCCTACTCCACCAAATTGGGCATAAAAGAATGGGCACGTTTTCCTAAATCAGACGACTGTAAATCTGATTTTATGGCCCTGCCACATTGGACTGATGGTAAATTCTGCCATTAGTGGGGTTCCCTCTTCACCCCCAGGTCTCAGGACATGACACATTGGAGTGTGAGCATTCCAGGCACCTGGCCCCAGTAGACTGGCCACTGCTGAATTGCTCCAGGGTGCACCCCACGAAAGCCTGGGGGAGCCCGGAGCTGGGCCCTGACAATGCCCAGTGGTTCCCTCTCCTGCAGCCTGCACCTTCTTCTCACCCTCAGGTTCACCTCAGAGAATCCCAAAGTAGGCAACTATCTGCAGACACGGAATGCCCTGGCAGGTGAGCCACACTCTTTGGGGAGCTGGGAAGAGAGGGAGCATCTCAGAGAACCAGCCCAACAAAGTCTCAGACTTCAATCTTCCTCAAGAGGCCATACCAAACACGGACTCACAGTCAACAGCCCTGATGCTGTCCACATGTCTGGATTCTGCTCATCCGGCACACAACGGTTCAGCTCCTGAGTGGTGTGTGAGGCTGTGAGTGGTGACTGTTGATGGAGCTGTGAGTACCTTGGTGGCAGGTGTCCGGACCAAGGCAGGTGACTTGGCCGCCAACAATAGCCAACTCTGACTAACTTTGATCAAAATACAAACTGCACATGCATGCAATGTGCTGTGCATGTGTGCACACATGTGTGTTACGTGCGCACGTGTCTGTATGTGTGTATCCAGTGGGTATGTGTGTTTTCCTGTGTGTGTATTTATGTGCACATTTGTGTACACGATACACGTGTGTGTGATGTCACAGTTTCTAGAAGCAGCAGCTTAGCCGCTTTCTGGTCTAGTATCTGCCTGAGAGAGACAATCCAGGGAGATGATCTGATTCTCCTCTCCCAGTTCAGGGCCCCCATCTTTTGGCCAAAGGAGAAAGGTGCCTGGTGAGGGGCAGCCCCCAAAGCCACGCACAGTGGAGAAGGTGCTTATTAAGTATCTACTGCAGGGTACGGACTTCTGTGTCTCAGTTTCTGGGGGTCAAAACTCCTGGAGAATGAGGTTGGGTGCTTCTGGCCCAGGTGTCTGTCAAGCTGCAGCCATCTGAGACTGTGCCGGGGTCATCCCACAGCTGCTTCGTGGGTGCTGCCAGCCCCACGCCTGATGCCATGGCGCTGACTGGCTTCCAAGAGAGCACAGCAGGAGCCCGCATGTGCTTACCTGGATGTCCTGGGTCCTGACGGCCACACAGTTGGCCTATTCTATGTGGGAGGGGACAGCAAAGGACGTGAAGACCCAGAGTCCGAGGGAGTGGGGCCATCACGGGGACTGACTGCCCTCCAGGGAAGAAGAGGCAGCGGGGAAGCAACCAGAAATAACAGCCGCCTTGGAGTCCCCAGTCTAGAGGAAGACTGAAGAACGGCCTGTGTCGGTAATTGTTGGCTGAGGACACGTGCATCAGTGCAAAGTGGAACCCAAAGAGGGAGCGAGCTGAGTAGGAGGGTAAATAGAAGTTCACAGCAGAGGTGGCATGAAGGCCAGAGCAGGCAAAGACGGGAGTGGGGATCAGGGGTGGGGGTTCGACCGAGCTGACAGGGAGACTGGACAGAGAAAGCCTTTGAAAGCCCCCGAGTGCAGATATGGGGCACCGCCCCCCGGCTTCCTGCCCCCAGAACTCCAGTTCTCTGGCTGCCAAGGGAGTCGGACTTAGCGTCTCTGCTGGTCAGGCCCACCTGCCCCAGCTAACTGGCCTTCTAGGATGAGGCATGGGCCCTGCCCTGCTGAGCCTGCCCTGCACCCCAACTGAGAGCCATAGTGGGGTGGCGCCTCCATGGCCACCCAGGGTCACGTGCCCTGGCCTCCCTGGCCTTTCTGGGACTGAGGACACCATCGGGCCCTACCACCAGACTTGGCCATCTCCCCCACCCCCGCACGCACACATAAATTCCCACTGGCTCCAGGCCAGCGGGATATGAGCTTCAGCGGGGCCAGGGGAGCTGCCTTGCCTAAGGCATCCACCTCCCCCGGGGCACATTAGGCAGGCTTCGCTGGTCAGAGCAGGGCGAGTCTGCAGAGAAACGGGCTGGGGAGGGGGCTCAAATCCCCAGAGGGGAGGGCTGCCTGGTCCCAGCTGTAGAAACAACAAAGGGGGGCACACAAGGCCCTCTCCCTCCTCCCCCTGGTGGGAGAAGGCGGAGGAAGAGGAGGAAATTAAGATGCAGCCTTGATGCCTTTGCTGCAGCCTAAATAGTCGGGGCTGGAGTCAAGTTCACCTTCCCACAGGCAGAGCCCAGCACCCAGGAGCCAAGGATGCCTTCCTATAGGTTCCCTGCAGTATGCACCCAAGACCCAAGCAGGAGGGGAGGGGCGCAGCTCTGCCTACACCCCAAGGGGCCACTGAACACCAGCCTACCAGCTCCAAAAGAAGCTAACTCTCAGGTCCAAAATAAAATTCCCTATGGCCACCAAGCTTAGAGGGACAGGCCTTGTCCCAGAGCTGCTAAACCTCAACAGCAGGAGGGTGAGAGGTTGGAGAAAGGGGGGTGTCCCAGCACACCCAGTTAGGAAACTGCAGAGCCAGGACTCAACCCAGTTTAGACAAGCAGGCCTGGGGCCCTTTTTAAATCATTCATTGACTCAAGCATTCAGTCAACTTATGGCAAATATTTCCAGAGCTCTTCCCTGTGGCAAAGACTTCCCTGGCCCAGGGATCTCGTGATGAGCAAAAGCAGACATGGTCCCACCATGTGGAGCTCACATGGAAGTGGGGGAGACAGACCTTACACAAATTTTAAAAATATCTAATCACTGGGCCTCCCCTGGTGGCAGCAGTTGAGCGCTGGACTGCGAAGCTGCCCGCAGCCTCTGCAGCGCCAGTTTGATCCCCGGCCACCGGCAAGGGTCTCACATGGCGCAAAACATCTCTCCTGCCATGCCCGCTGCTCCCCTCAGCAGTGTATTTTGTCAGTCTGCCTGTTCTGTTCCCGCTCTGGCTCTGGTGAATTCTCTCACCCTCCCGCACTTCTGACTGTAGCCAGTGCAGTCAGAATAAATAAAATAAATAAATCTTTAAAAAAAAATGAAAAAATATCTAATTACTAGGTGTGAAGAAAAGAAAAGGCACTTTTGTTTTATTTACATTTTTTTTAATTGAGGTAACATTGTTTTATGACAGTACATGAGTTTAAGATGTGTAGCGTAGACTACAGAAGCTTAAAACCACAGGTCAAACTACCATCATCAAAAAATCACAGTGAAACATCACCTCACACTTGTTAGGATGAAGAGGTGCTTGTAAATCATGTCCATGCACCAGCAGATATAAACATTGGGATCGATTAATAATGTCTGTCCTGGCCACTGGAATGGGAGGTGGCGGCATGAGTGACAGATACATATTTCACCTGATGTATGCGCTCGCTGAGGATCCTCCCAAAAGAACTAGACACATTTCCAATTCTCCTGAAATTTGCTGTGAGATAAGTAGAGAAATATTTGCAGAAGAAGCCAGGATACAAGAGGGGTTGCTAACTTCATTCATGGAAAATTCAAGGAAATGACATAAAACGAGCAAGGAGTGATCAGTTGCCACTAGGGTGATGTAGTGAAACCTTGAAGAACACACAACTTGGGAGCTTGTTGAAGAAAAGGCTCTCACGTTAAGGAGGAGAACGTACTTACATCAAAGAATGTTGGGTCATCTCTGCTTCTGGCCTGGCTCAGAAGGACTTCTCTGTTCCT
Source organism: Talpa europaea (assembly GCF_964194135.1). Taxonomy (NCBI): domain Eukaryota; kingdom Metazoa; phylum Chordata; class Mammalia; order Eulipotyphla; family Talpidae; genus Talpa; species Talpa europaea. Next base: position 21,318,765 of record NC_140084.1, on the reverse strand, counting down.
GGTCTGATCCCCCCACACCTGTGACTCATTCAGGCACAATCTCTGATGAGGCACTTCTCCCCAGCATTCAGAGCTCCAGCCCTGCCATAGACCCATGGTGAGGACAGACCTTCTGTCAGCCCGCTCCACCCAGCAGAAGTCTTGGTGGATCTTGTTGCTTGACTGGGCTTCTGAAATTGAGCCCATGGACCACAGCGGCCACCATGACCCTTCCAGACAAGGATCCCAGAGCTGGGTGTCTAGGACTCACGGGTGAAGACACCTATGGCCCCTTGGAGGCCAGACCTTGTAGACAAGGAAAGGCCCCAGGGAGCCACAGGGATGACTCTTTCAGACCTTGGTTTTCAGAATGCACCTCCTCAAAGGAGCCGGTTGCTTTATTAGTTCTCCAAACAGCACGTCTTCCTAGATCAAGACTCGGGTGGAAACACAATGGCCACAAAAGTGTTTTTTGTGTCTTGGTTTTCTGGGTCTCCCCCTCCCGCTCCAATATCTGTTCTCCATTATTGGCCAGACAAAGCCCATCCCAAGATGCCTGCGCCTCCGTTACAGCGAGCGTCTGTCCCTCCTCACCTGCGCGTCCACCCCTCTGCGTCGCCTCGAAATCTTTCATCTGGTCGACACTCTAAGGATTCAAAGTAAGGAGGTTCACATTGTCAAAGAAGCCTTGATCTGAATGCCTCCCCCCACTTTCTCCTTAAATGAGTTGTTAACAGGAACCCAAGTGTCTGTTGAACCTAAAATACTTTTTTTTTTAAAAAAAAAAAAATAACATTTCAAGGTAACTTACGGCGCACACTTTAAGAAGCGAGGGCTCAGCGTGTCCCCGGCAGCTTCCTCCTTGAAGCTCTGGTCTTCAGGGCTGTGGGAGGCATCCAATCAGACAGGCCGCCGCTGAGGGCCAGGGGAGGAGGGCTGCCAGGGTTTTATTTCAGATTCGAGCTGAGACCATGAAATGGAAGCAGGAGGAAAAGTGAGTGAGCGACGAGTGTGTGCATCTGTGCGACGGCCAGAATAATGAGTCGCACTAATTCATAGAATTCCATTTTGGCCATCACGCCGGCTCCCTTTTCTCTTGAAGGCCACTTTGAAAAATCCCGTTTTCATAAGTCATTTACTTCCCCTAGGAGGGCAGGCCTTCTAAAAATATTCCCCATTTCTTACACCTCAGAAGCAAATTATTTATGTTAAAGCAGCTTCGTTATCCTGGCCTCACCGGGCCAGCTGGGAAGTGGAGGTGACTTCCAGAAGGCGCCATTGTCAATAGCAAAGACCTAGAGGGGTGTTCCAGGCCAGGCCCGGCTTCCCGTCAGACCCTCTGGGTCAGGAGAGCACGTGTGGGTCAAAGAAGAAGTTCTGCCCATTTTTCCACAAGCGTTTCCAAGCCAGACACTGCACTAGGCACAGGGAACCCACAGTGGGAGATGGACCATCCACGCTCACGGAGCTGACCCTCAGTGAGGTGGACACTGGGTAAAGACATGAATGGATGAGTTGTGTTGGGAGTGTGAGGGTGAAGGGAGGGAGAGAGGCCTCCTGAAGTGTGCACCTGGCATTTATAGGCAAGTAGTCAGGGCCAAGGGGGCACCCCCAAATGGCAGGAAGGAGAGGGTTAGACAAAGAGCTAGGGGGTGCATTCTTCAGGGAGGGGGTCTGCCCAGGTGGGGACAGGCTGGTACCTTCAGGGAAGAATGAACTGGGCTGGGAACCGAGGAAGAGGCCAAGGCCAGACCGTGAATTTTGGGGCCACTGTTTACTCTTCGGGCAGACCTCCTCTGCAAGTTCCCTGAGAACCGAACCCACAAGACAAGACCCAGGAAGGACAGGGAGGCGGGTGGCAGGAGTGACTGAGACCCGTCGCTGAAAGCGCGCTCCCTGGCCCACGGCCCCCTCTGCTCATCGCTCCACCTGGGGAAAGGCAATTAAAAGTCACCTCTGAAAAGTCCGCAGGAGGGGATAGGCTTTAACTGTTGGTGGAACCTGTCCGTGCCCCCAAGAGGGGAGCCCTTCTCCCCCCCTTTAATCAGTCTCGAGTTCTGTCATTATTCAGTGGTGGGGAGAGAGCGAGAGCACTCCCGGGAGGAGACTTCATTCCTCCCCTGTCCATCAGGCAATTAAGTCTTAAAGTTCGCAGCCCTGAAGGCTTCTATGGGCAGAGCCAACTGGTGTGTCTCCATAATGAGGGGGACCTTCTGCCCCCGAGGAGCATTTTCCAGTTGCTTTTCCTGGCCTCTGCCTCCTAGAGAGGCCACCTTTAGAGGGTGGCCAGCCAGGCTGGGGGTGAGGGCAAGGCTCCTGGGGAGCAAGCGAGGGGCTCTGATGAGAAGCAAGGCCAGAGCTCTGGAGAAGGCCCAGCCCGCGATGAGTGGCCTTCTGTGAACCACCTCATCACCAGCCAGCCCTAGGTCGAGCCTCTTTGAGGGGAGTGTTAGCCACCAGGTCCACTGTGTGCTTCGCAGAGAGAGGATGGTTCACCCCGATATGGGACCGCGGCTGGGTGTCTCCCTGGCATACCTGGCTGGATGGACCAGGTGCAGGTGGGTTGAAATCTTCCCTATATTAGTTTCTACCCTAAAAACTAGGGATACAGAGGTGCAAAACAGCTGGTGAGGGTAAAATCTTGGGGTCTGGGAGCACGTAGGGGAGGTAACAGGAGGTCACACACCTGGAGGGAAACACCTCTGGACATGCGAGGGGTGGGTGAGCAGCCCCTGCTTCAGACTAGGGGTAGAGAGCCAGGAAGGCCTCCAAGGAGTTGGCGTGAGGGTACAAGTGCTCCAGGCTTAACTTGTCCTCTCGGGTGCCTGCCTGGAGGAGGTGAAAGTGACAGGGAATGAGCCTGTAATTGCTGCCCACACCCCAGATTTTAAGGAATCACAGAGGCTGACCTCTCTATGGGGCTCAAACCTATGTGCTTCAAAGCAAAAGTCGTTCCCCCAATGCTAGAAGGAATGAGAAGGATCTTGAAGAACCCAAGGACCCTACCCATACTGAGCCCCAGGAGCCCCCTAAAATCATGGGTCAAAGGAGCTTATGGGGGGATGCTTGGGACAGCACCAGAGTGGCTCCTCCTACCTACAAAGGATCAGCCCCAGGGAGGGAAGGAGCCTGAGGGCCCTGAGCATCTCAGGACCATTTGCAGGGCAGCATTTGCCACACTGTTTTTCAGGGGGTCCTGGGTCCCCACTCCTTATTAATAAGGGCAGCAGTAGCTGCATAGAGGCCAGGCGCATTGCTGCACCATTTATGGGCACCCCATTTTATAGACCAGAGTCAGGGCCGGGAGTGTGGACCGTCACAGTCTGGGGTGTGCACGCTGAGCTTTCGGCCACTGCAGCAGGACGGCACTGGGGTTTGGTCCTCTGCATGCGGCAGCCCACCCCTCTGCACCGAGACCACCGAGGAGGGGGGTCCTGCTGGCAGCACCTCCACCCAAGCCTGGCCATGCTGCAGATCCCCCACCATGAGCCTGAGCTCTCCTCACACCCACCAACACCCGAGCAGGGCAGGAGCCCCGCCGGGCATCATTGCCTCTAAAGAGTTAATTGTAATGGAGGGATGTGTCTCCCCCACTCTGCCTGACCCCCGTCAAAGCACTCCCATGATGACATGGGGCCGTGAAAGGAATCTCTCAGGTGGCTAAATGAGCTTTCATATTTTGCAAGGCAGTAGGGAGGGCAGGGCTGCTTTATTTCAGGAAAGCTTCCATGAGGCCTGTGCTAGGAAAGCTCGTGAGGTCTGTGCCAGGGGTGGTGGTGGCTGAGAGCATCGCTCTCTACCATGCACCAAGCAGTGCCAGGCCAGCACGAGACCAGCCAGCGTGCTTTCCTGTTTTCCTAGAAGCACCCCTAGACATAGCCTGGAGTCAGGCTCAGCCCTAGCCACTCAAAAATTTACAATGGGTGGGCCTCCCCGGTGGCGCAGCGGTTGAGCGCTGGGTTGCGAAACTGCGCGCGGCCTCTGCGGCGCCGGTTCCATCCCCGGCTGCTCCCGGGCCACCAGAGGAGGGTCCCACATGGCGCGCAGACCTCTCCTGCCGCCCGCTGCTCCCCTCAGCAGTGTACTTCGGTCCTTCTGCCTGCTCTGCTCCCCGCTCTGGCTCTGGTGAATTCTCTCACCCTCCCTCCCGCACTTCAGACTGTACCCAGTGCTTGTATAAACAAAACAAACAAACAAACCAGCAAACAAATAAAATAAAGCATGCCTCTATAAAAAAAAAAAAATTATTTAAAAAAAAAAAAAATTTACAATGGGTGATCTCCTAATCCTCCAAAGGGGCAGATGTGTCATAGCAGTTAGGACTCCTTTGGTTACAAGTAACAGAAACCATCACCCTAAGTGGCGAAACTGAAAGGGTATTGTGTTAGCTCTTATTAACTGACAATTCCATGCCCAATTGCCTTCAGGTACAGGTTGATCCAGGAGCTTACTTGTGTCATCAGCCTCACTTTTTTTCTGCCTCTCTGCTCTCCTTCCCTCATGGGCTTTGTTCTCCAGATGGCAAGCCACTGTAGCTGCCCCAAATTTGCCTCTCTTTGCCACAAGCCCAGCAGGGAGTACCCCAATGCTGCTTCCTGTCACTCAAGCAAAATGCATAGCTAAAATGATAAGGATTCTTCAAACCAATCACATTGACCTGGGCAATGGAGGCTGCTAAGAATCAGAACTAGAGGCTAATCTTGGGACTGCTAGGCTGAGACTCCTGGGTTGTCCCCCACACCCTTAACCAGGTCTCCTAACTGCTCTTTCTAGGATGCCAGGAGGCTACATCACCTGATGTTTCATCACAAAGCAGTTTGTGCTTGTATCCAGGCCTCTGCACCTTAGGGCAGCATTATTTCCCATGGGGTGTCTTAAATGGTCCTCCTTTCAGCCTCCAGGGAGGACTCAGGGTCCAAGCATGGAGCCGACTATTTCCTTGCTCTCATCTACAAGCCCTGGAGGACCGACCCTCACAGACGGAATCAGCCCTGTAGCAGCCCAGACAAGAGAGAACCAGATCACTCAGACTCGAGGGCCATCTTGGTCCCGCCAGAAAAAGTTATTCCACCTCCAGCAACCTCTCGAAAATGGGAGTTTGAAAAATGTCTAATGTATAGCTTTGTTGGGAGAATTAAATAAGGGTGCACATGGCTAGTGCCAGCATGGACTGAGTATTTAAAAAGTAGCAAGGAGACACTATTGTGCAAGACGGAGTCTGTGACGCCTCTCAGCAAAGAACTGTGGCTGTTGTTGTCATGAGGGTTGAAGGACCTGGACAGATGGAACTGGATATGGGGAGCAATGCCCCAGCATGCTTTCACTCTTTTTCTCCTGGCAACAGCCCCCCAGTCCCATCAGCAGACCCCAGCCCTCTGCATCTCTAGGGAAACTAGCTACAGGCCAAACGGAATCGTCTGACAGATATTTGTGACCCACGCCTCCAGCCAACAATAATGAATTACTGCTCTGCACTGAGCCCCTGGGAAGGGCCAGAAGCAGAGCTGGTGTGGCACACAGGTCACCCACACAACCCCAACGAAGCAGGACTCTCATCAGCCCCACATCCCACTAGGCTTAGAGAAGCTGAGTGGCCCGGCCAGAGCAAGCAGAGCCAGAGCTGGGCTCCCTGCTGGGACTGGTGGGTCTCCTAACCGTCCGTGCTCACTGCCAGCCAGGACATCCACACAGAGGAGGTGGACTTGAGCCGGGTGGGCGCCTTCTGCTCCCCTCAAGACCATGTGAATGCCCCAGAGCATCAGCCTGCAGGAAGTCCGGGGGTGCTGGCGTCTAGCTTGCTGGCTCCAGGGCCCACAGAGCGCCCGGGGGCTCCCGTCTGCCCACAGTCTAAAGCACACCCATCCTGCCCATGCCTGACTCCCCGGGTGAGCAGAGAGAGTCGGGGATTGCCCAGAGCCCCGACCTCCTCTCTGCAGCACCGCATGCATGTAAGCCTTTGTGCCCGCCCCTCCGCCCGGCCCGCTCAGTGCTGCAGTGTCGGGAGCATGCCATCCCCATGTCACCCAGAGTCACGTGTGTTTAGGCGTGGCCTGGGCTGCTGGACAGAAAGCTGACTTCCTGAGCTTTCTATTCTCCAAGCCTGCCCAGCCCCGTCCAGGGCTCAGGCCGGCGGTGGAGACCCAGCTCCTTCCCTCAAGGAGCCGTGGAGGGTCAGCGGCCGTGAGCTCCTGGCACGGTCACCCTCGGCTGGCAGTGGGGTGGGGGGAGGCAGCAGAGGGCTGCTTTTCCAGAAGACGCCACCACCAACATCAATACCCCCCTCTGAGTTCTGTGCAGCCCAGCCTCCTGTGCTCTTTCTCATCTGTTCCCTCGTCTATCTCGCTGGATCATTTTCAGAGCTAATATTAGTGTGTATTATCTGCGAGACTCTAGGTGCGTGTTCCACACTGTTCCTTCACTCATCAGTGACTTCAACAAGTGAGTTGTAACTCTGTGTTATGGAAATGTTCAAACCCACCTCCCAAAATGAGAATAATGTAATTACCCAGATGTACTCATGTCTAACTTTCACCGTTATCAACATTTGGCCATTCCTGCTTCATCAGCTTCCATTTTTTTCCTAAAGCAGAATATTTTAAAGCAAATCTCAAGCCATTTTGCCCATGAGTACTTCACTAAAGCTGCTTTTTTTCCCACCCTAACCCCAATACCATTACACTCAATCATTAATAATAAATCCTTAATGCTGTTTGATGCCCAATTAATACACAATATTAATACCCGGTATCTAATATTCAGTTCTTCTCAATGCTCCCCCAAATTGCCAATTCACAATATTTGTGAGAAAATATTTGTGAGCAATTGTATGTGGGTTCACTGCAGGCACCAGAGGGCAGAAACCAGACAGAGCCCCTGCCTCGTGAATAACAACTACGAGAACAATAATAATAATGAGCGCATAAACAGACACTGAATTTCAGATAGCAAATATGAGCAGGAAGAAAAATAAAGCAGGATAGAGAGAGGAGGGAGCTGTTTCAGGTGGATGGGGGCGGGAGAACCCTCGGAGATGATATCGAGCCCTGAACTAAGTGACGAGCAGGGGTGAGGGGTGAAGCACACACAGGGAAGATGCTCTAGGCAGAAAGGCAGCAGGTGCAAAGGCCCTGCGCAGGAATAAGTTCAGTGAACTCCAGGCAAATGTGGCTGGAGGTTGTGCAAAGCTGGGGAACGGGGTAGGAGAGGAGAGAAGCCTCAGAAGTCATCATGGGGAGCTGAGCTTTGAACCCAGAGGGGACATGGTCGGGTGGCAGCAGCGTGGCTCACCAAGAGTCCCGTTTGAGGCCATTGGTCATGGAGGATGAGCCACCGATGGCTCTAATTCACGCGACAGCCCTTGAATATGTCCCGGGAGCCCATTTCATGGATGAGGACAGGGTCCGAGTGTGAAGACCACAGTCAGGCCACGGGTTCAACGCCGTCACCCAGACCATCGTGCTCTGTGAGCCCCTATCATTCAGGAGACCGGGGCAGAGGGCAGACAGGGGGCCCATCCCACAGGTGGGGAGACAGGGCCCCGAGGGCAGAGGGGACATGCAGGCCAGTCACAGAGGCCAGCTGGAACCCCGCCTGCTGCCTCCCCCCAGCCCTGTGGGGAATGGCTGCATTACCCACTGGGTGTATCTGCACTGAGGTGTCCACAAGTCAGGACGTCATTTCCGCTGTCTGGAAAGGCTGCTCTGGGCCCGGGGGTGGGCGCGCACGTGCCATGTGATCTCACGAATCCTGAAATGCGGGCGCTGCTCCTCTCTGCAGAGGGACCGGTCAGGCCCTGACAGTTGCACCCCTGAGGACCCTTAGGTCCCCTCCTGCCACAATAGTGAGCACTTCAGACACTTCAGGGGGATGTGAAGGGCAGCACCCACCGCTAGAGCGCTGAGTGTGGGGCCTTGGGGGCCCAAGGGAGGACAGTGACCAAAGAGGGCAGGGAATTCAATTTGTCTGGTTTCTCCAAATCCGAGCTCCTAAGCTGAAGTCGGCCCTGCGTTGTGGAGGATCATTCAGGCAACGGCGTGCTCAGCTTTTCTCTCCCTGCCAATGGCCCCCGAGTCAGTATGATGACCCCCACCCTTTCAACGTGAGGAAACTAGGGTCAGGTTCATGGGTGTGTGAACTGAATAAAGAATGCGCCTTCCCTAACCTCTAACTCACACTACCACCCCTTACATTGCAAGTGTAGACAACAAATCCCTCACTCCCCAGGCGCATCCTCGGTCTCCATCACCAAGACAAAGCACAGGTATTTTCCAATCACACCGCAGTGGTTCAGACACCCCCAAACAGCCCTGACACTGGTCACCACTTTGAAAGAGAGTCAGTGTTCGCCCCCATCTCCCGCCACCCACCCCCTGCCAGTGGTATTATTATGTGAGGAGCTGGCACAGAACCGCATCACTGAAAAAATATTCTAGTAATTGCATGTCATGAGAATCGGCTCCTTTTGCAATGCGATGTCTTATTTTAGGTATTTAAAGCACGAGTCTGAGGCTGCCGAGGGGCCCACGGACTGACCACCCCCAACTGGGTGAGTCCAGTGCCTCATGGAAAATTGGGGTTCTGTAAGGAAATGGGGGGGTGATGGTGTTGCACAGTTGTCACCCTGCAAACGAAGAGACAGAGGCCCGTGCTCGAGGCAGCCTCTGCCGCTGGGCCTGCTCAGACTTCCGGCTGCAGTTACTCCTCTGACTAAGCGCTGCGGGCTACCTCTCCTCCCTTTCGCTCTGGGCTTTCCCTTCTATTTCTGTTCTGCTAAAATGATTCGGCTGTTAGCTGACCCATATCCTTATAGGAAAGTGATGAAATCATTATTTTTTTGGAACCAGCTTGTAAAGAGGGAAAGGCATTTTTAACCTGATTTTACTCAGACAGTCAGAACGAATGGAGTGACATCAAGTAAGGACGCTTCCTTCCTTACTCAGCACCCCTGTTGCTGCTGCCCCACCTGCAGGGGTGTCCTCGCTGCACCCCCACCATATCCCACCAGAGCAGAGCCGCTTTCTGGCTGGGGATGGCATGCGCTTGCCATGCTCCCATTCTAGAAGTCTTTGAGATGATCTGACTTCACATTCTGCACAGTCCCTCCTTGGCAACACTGCAGCCTGGACCACAGTGAGGATGAGATGAGGCCTTTTGGACCCTTTGGGCTAGAAGAGGCAGAGGAAGGCCCCTGACTCGCAGCTCTGTGGAGCATCTGCTGATGAGGGAAAGCACCACCTTTGCCAGCACGCCCTCCTAAAAGCTTTGACAATTCCATCTCTCTGAAATCACATCGGGGAAGTCTTCTATATTACCAAGATAATACTGTATTAAGAGAGATTTTGTATTTGGTGTATTTAATGAGCAATCAACTCCCCAAAGACCTTTCAATAAAAGCCAGTAAATTTAACAGGAGAAATGCATCAATTGGCTTTGCAGCTCTGGTTAAGAGGGCCGCCGCTTTCTGCTTTGACAGACCCTCGCATGCATTATGCTAAGAAAGGCTGGGAATCAATCTTCAAGAAGAGGGCTGAAAGGTGGGTGCAATTAAGCGACTAACATTCCACCCCCAACTGCCCCAGTGAAATGATTATTTTAATGTAAAAGCCACGGAGTTGATGAGAAGCCACCCAAGTTAGCAATGTGCCCGCTCACGATCAGAATGCCCCTGCTCTGAAGGGTCTCTAAGTGAGAGGCTGTTCATAAAGGCAGGCCGCAGGCCAAATCAGGACTAACTACGTGAAGGTATGCCGCCGCCCAGACAGATGCTCGAAGGACAATGACCGTGGAAAGCAATATTGCCGGTTTTGACGAGAAGTTGGAGTGTTCACATCCCTCATCTCTGTGTTGTGACTGCTTGCCGCCCTGGCCCCTTGCAGGAGAACTGGACGAAAGTTACATGGGCAGATGGGGGGGGAGGCTGACCTGGGCTCTGGGCTGGTTAGTCTTTACTCGTAAACAGCGTGGGAGCTTAGCCAACCACTTACCCCATCCTGAGATTGCAAACTCAGCTGGAAGCTTGAGCATATATCTCCTACATACAACCACCCACGAGCTTCCCACTGTCCTCTGTCCACACCAGAGCTTTACATTTGTTGCAATCAATGAGCCTGTATGCAATGGCCTTACAGCCCTCAGGCTGCTGCTATTTTTTGTGTTTTTTTTTTTAAGTATTTATTTATGCATACAAGAGCTGGGGTACAGACCAGAGGTGCCGGGGATGAGAGGAGTCACCAGAGACAGAGTGGAGAGCAGAAAAGTCAGACTGACCAAAGTACACTGCTGAGGGGAGCCGCAGGTGAGACAGGAAAGGTCTGCTGCGCCATGTGGGTAGCTCCCTGTCTGGCCTGGGATTGAACTCATGCTGCAGTAGCTGGGAATTGCTTCATAGTGCTGATGATTAACCCCTGGCACCACCAGGGAGGCCCCTGCTGCTGTTTTTGTAAACAACATTCACACACTCATTCTTTCAGCAAGCACTTGCTAAGCACATGCCCAGGCCCAGTTCAGGTGCTAAAGACAGAAACAAATCACACCAGGTTCCTATGCGAAGATGGTTATAATCACAGATGTCCCAAAAGAAAAATCTACAGATCATCTGCTTATCACCAGATATTTCAATTACATAGTACATGTCACTCACGAATTCTACATAACCACCCAAAAGATAGTTTAAACAACCACCTATTTAGCTTTTATGATTCTGTAGGTTGGCCCTCAAGGCTGGACTCAGCTGGGCAGGTCTTCTGATCTTGGCTGGGCTCCCTCGAGCATCCATGGTCAGGGGCAAGTTAGCAGGCACCTCCTCTGGCTGATGGCTGGGCATGGCGTGCATGGAAGGAGGCAGCCAGACCAGGGTCTTTATTACCCAGCTTGTCAGTCCAGGCCAGTGTACAGCGGTCTCAGGGCCCAACAGCAGAGAGAGACAAGTTCTGTTCAAGCTCTTGTAATAGATTTTCTCCTGTCCCCTGATAACAGTCACAGGGCCAGCTTACGTGAGAAAGACAGAAGAAGACTCCATTTGGTAGGAGAGAGAAAGCCTCTTTGGGTGGGCGGATATGAGCTGCAGAAGAATTTTGCAGCCTGCCATGTTTGTGTCTGGTCTGAGAGAAAACAGAGTGCAAGAAAATCACCAAAACCCTCTTCTCTGCTGAGTATTTTGTTCCAGCTACTGCCTTTCTTCATATTGCAAACTTCTCAACAGAGCAGTTGACACTTGGCCTTTCCCCACTGTGGTAGGAACACCACTCCACCCAGCCTGTCTCTGTGAGGGCAGTGGAAATTGAGCAATTGCCAAGTCTGGATGGTACACTCTTCAGTCTTTATCAACCTGGTTATCTTGGCTGCATTTCATGCTATTAATCTTTCCTGGCTTCTTGAATGTCTATATGTAAGTCAAGTTTATAATTCTTCAGGATATTTGTGCCCCCTTCCCCTCTCATTCCACCTCCATGCCATGTTGACCTCAGGCTTGGCCTGGGGCTGATTTTGGTCAGTGAAATGTGAACAAGAATGACATCTGTGGCTTTGGAGCAAAGGTTTCAATAGTTTCAAGAGCCAGTGGGTGGTTGGAATGTCCCTTTTTATCTCATGCATAGACTGGTGAGGTCACTGGGGCAGGCTACAGTGCAAACCAGGGTCTTGGTGGAGGGTAGTAGATGACCTGAGATGGTAGTGCAGGCCTAGCTATATAAATCACTGCTTTGACAAGTCATTGAGATTCAGGGGCTGTTTGTTACTGCAGCAGAACACAGCATCTCCTAACTAGTACAGAATTGTCACTGGATGAAGGTTACAAACTCTGATAACCTTTACTGTTTCCTACAGTTTCATTTTTCCACTCCAACTGCGTGCCACCCAGCCCAGAGAGGAGCTAGGTTTGGCAGTGGTATGGGTACTGACTTTCAATAATATACATCTGACCAGGTTGATCTGCTTGTGCCTACAAAGTTTCCGCATTATATAAGTATAGGGTACATCTAAGGACTCAAGTCAGGGATAGATTGGTTGGTTATTTAGACATAACTTATTCTACCATTTAGCCTAAAATCTCACCAGATTGTTCTAAAAATCTGACACCCCAAGATATGGGTTCTGATGAAGAGGCTGGGAGTTTGTGTCAGAGGATTTGGATTTGCATCTCAACTGGAATATACCTGTAAGATGATCTGTTGTTACAGATGCTGCAGGAAGAATTTCTAGAAAGGTATGAGCAGTACTCAGGGACACCAGGAAGAGGAAGTCAACCAGGCTTTTCCTGAGGGAGCCCCCAGTCTCCATTTCCACTGGAGAAAAGGCACTTCCCCCAAGCACTCCCAATACCTGGTCTGTGTCTGACACCCCACACCACCTGGGAGGCTATCAAGGGCAGCGGTGGCCAGTTGGTCAGTATACAGCACTGTCAGTAGACTAGGCCATTTTGTTTTCTTTCTCAGCTGAAGTGGTTGATAGTTTTGGCATCAAGGGGACAACCCAGACTGGATTCCAAGGTTTCCAAACGGTTCCATCAAGCCAGGGGTGAGGCTGCCCAGCACCAGCCCAGGCTTCAGACTGTGCCTTTGCTCACAACTGACTGAACCAGTCAAGCTCAGTTGGTGACCTGGCATAAGTGGGTTTGTTATTTTTCATGCATCCATCCACTGTATTTTATCTGCTTTGTTCTGGGCCTTACTCTAGGATGCAATATCAAATAAAGCCAAGGAACTCGACATTCAGTATGAGATTCAAGCAAACAAAAGCTTGGCTGATGTGTGGACCACAGGCTTGCTCCAGCCCCCACACAACTAGCCTGGCATGTGCATGGAGCCTGGACCTGGGTACACGCTCCACAGCCTTGCTTCCCTCATTCCCCATGCTTCCTCTTTTCTCTGCCCAGAGGCTGCTCCCTCCAAGCCCACCTCAAGTCCATTCCCCCTTGAAGCCTTCCTGGGCCAGCTTCAGAACAAATGATATGCACATATATCACATAGCACCGGGCAGAGCGTGGTGGGAAAGAGCGGGCAACAGGGAACTTATCCAAAAAGGACCACAGATTAGTGGACAGGTCAGTGGTGAGTGAGAATGACCTAGTGGGGTGAGCAGAGTTAGGAAACTGAGTCCAGCAGAGGACAGCACAATCCAGCCCTGAGAAGAGACATTACTGACCAAGACATACTGTCCTCTCTCCTCCAGGGGCCTGTGGCCTAGCTTTGGAAGAAATGAGCTCAACTTCAACACCCCCATCAAGGCAGCCTGGGTATCATGGTCCAAGCAAGATTCTTAGTAATAAGTTCCTTTAGAAAAACAGGTCAAGTGGGGCAGGGCACACAACTGCCACAGCAGAGGAGACCCTCTCCCAGAGGTTTGGACCCCGAAGTTCTTTTTTAGGCCCAGGGTGTTTTGGAGGATGAGTCCTTCTGGGCCCTAGTTTTCTCTTTTTGTTAAACGGGCAGAGTAACCTGACCAACTGCAGGGTATCTCCCAGGGACTGAAGACATGGGGGCCACTAGCACACTTTGAACAAGCACATTGTTTAATGGAATACTACTCGGTGATCAAAAAGGGTAAACTGATGCCATTTGCAGCAACATGGATGGAGATGGAAGGGATTCTGCTAAGCATAAGTCAGAAGGAAAAAAGATAAATGTCTGATGGTTTCACTTACAGATGGAATATAGAGAAACTGAACAACTGGTCGGGGAAAAGACAAAACTTTCAAGTTGACTGTAGATCTGAGGTGCACAGCAGGGGAGGGGGACAGAGGGCTCAAAATAGGGGAGGGAGCAGGCCAGGCAATTCTGTCTCAAGAAAGCTGGAGCAACGGGCTGACTCCAAGATTTTATCTTTCAAAAACCTCCACTGCACCTTGCCTGGCCATGCCTCACTGTGAGACCCTAAGTTCTGGGCTCCCCATGGAACCAGCCTCAGGCTAAATCTGCCGCAATAATTCCAGGAGCCGGAAACAGGAGGGAAATGTTGGCAGCCACGGCAGCTGAGCCAGCCCCAGGGGCTCTGCTGAGGAAGACATTGTCAGCCATGCGGTTGCACGCAAACCCCTTAAAGGGGATGGGGATGCAAAGGCAAGAGGAGAGACGCCAGGGCCCGCATCCTCATTGTTTGTTAAATTCAAAATAAGAATTGCCTGGTCTCATCGAGGAGACAGCACGCATGGTGCTCTCCAGACCCTAGCAAAAGGCTTCAAATAAGATGCACAAAGGAGGACATGGAGAAGGGGGGTGCAACCTGGGCTTGGGGGGACAGGAATGTGACACTGGCTAGGGCAAGCATATGAGTGTGTTTGTGCCCAGGCGTGTGCAGGTGTGCGCTGGAGAAGGGCGCTGGGCAGTGAGTGCTGGATGTGGCAGCAAAAGAGGGAACTTTTCCAAACACAACCTTGGGAGGAGGTGAGCTTATCCCAGGCAGATGGTAGGAAGCAGGGAGACGGCTCACTCTTGGCCTTCTCTCCCCCAGTCTGCTTTGCCTTGGGTTTTCTTCCCCTGTCAGCCTCCTTATAAGATCTGTTTCTCTCTCTCTCTCTCTCTCTCTCTCTCTCACTCTCTCTCTCTCCCCCACCCCGTTTCCCATCCCCCATCTCTGTCCCATCTTTGTCTCTATGTGTCCCTCCTCCCTATCTCTTTAGGATTCTGTTCCTCTCCCTCCACTTGTCTCTCCTCATCTCTCCTCCTCCTCATCTCTCCCTGAATAACCTCCCTTTCCCTTCATCCCAAGACCTTCCGTCCTCCCTGCCCCTTGGGCTACGTCCCCTTCTTTTGTGCTCCGTCTTCCAAAAGAGCAGCAGCCCCAGAGACATGGGGTCCCCAGGTCTGAATGCATAATTTCACATCCTGCTCCAGCCACCCCACATCCCGGCTCATCTCACTCCCACAGCCCTGCTTACATTGCTCTCCTCTCCTCCTCAAAAGGGGCGCAGCTGTTCCCCCTAAGAAGGGGCCCATTTCTGGGGTCTTTTCATTTTTTCCTCCCTCTGTGACAGGCACATGCAATGGAAGGTCGGGAAATTCCAGGGAGGACCCTCAACCCCCTACCGCCCAGGGAGTGGGCTGAGGATGTGGGGGGCGGACCAGCTCACCTGTCTGAGAGCCAAGTCCATGCCCTTCACCTTGCTCTGTCCCCAGAACAAGGGCGTCATGGTTTCCCACTGTATTTGCTCTGTTACAAATTGAAAACACAAAAACTTAAATAAAACAGTTCACTATTGGGGTGCAGGAACACACAGAGAGAATCCTACTCACTCTGCAAATACGACATCAACTCCAATGTAGCCGCCTTTTACAGATGAGAAGATGGAGGTCCGGAGAAGCCTGGCAACGCGCAAGGCCACACAGCACCCCCGTGTGGGTTTGAGCCCCGGGTCCGGCTGGAATGTGGGTCTAGAGGCTGCTATCAGCAGCCTGGCTGCTGCTATCAGCAGCCTGGCTCCTCGCTGGCCCCCGCCCGGTGTCAGGGCCGTGGTGCCCTCTGGGCAAAGCCTCAGGACCACCCGCCCCTTCTGCCTGTGAGGCTCCGGGCCTTCCCCCCTACTTTTCTGTAGACCTGCTTCCTTCACCCTTCAAGTCTCAGCTCAAACACTATTTCCAGGGAGATCTTCCCTGAGGCCCCTCAGTAAAGAAGTCCCTACCCCCAAGTTCCCCAGGATAAAGCACTATGTATTCCTCCAGAGCTTGTCACATTGGCGGGGGAGGGGGGGTGTTTCATGGCTACTTTTTAATCTGTATTCCAGGTTGCCATCGCACACCCTCCTCCATCCCTCCATAACCATAATGTCCAGAGCAGGGCTGGGATCCCAGAAACTGCATAGACAAGTATGTAAAGAGATTTGGGCCTGACAGACATGAGAGACATGGTCAGCAGAGGACGGTGGAGCAGCGGTGAGAGGCGTAAAGCCAGGGAGAGCTCCAGGCGCTGGGCATTCATTCTTCACAGCTCTCGGGGGTGCAGGCAGGAGGGGCTGGGGACACACAGGGTTGGCTGAAGGGCCTTGAAGGAATTAGGGCTTGACCCACAGGAATAGGGAGCTAGCGAGGGAGCCAGGGAAGGGGTAGGCTCCCCATTCTGTTTTGGGGAGACTGGGGTGGCAGGGCAGGCGGGCAGTGCGCAGCAGGAGGCCAGGCCAGGTCTCCAGCTTAGAGTGAGGGGGGTGGGGGGGTCGGGGGGGGGTTTGAGGAAACGCCAGCTGCGTGCTCAGCGGAGCCGACCATGAGAAGGGGCCTCCCAGGGTCTGAAATCACCCAGATGCATTTTCTAGAATCAGAGCAGTTCAGGATCTTTGTTTTCTATTTTTCCCCTGCCCATGTCAGGGCAATGAGGAGCAGATTGTGTTTCCAAACACATCCCAGGAATCTGCAGTGGAAGTTGGGAGAATAACCCCAGGCTTCTTGGTCTAATTCTCAAGGTCAACTGATATCATTAGAATAACATGAACTCAATTTGAGTTACAGCAGGGAAATCATGTTAGGAAATATGGGTCACTCATCACCCAGTAATGAAGCTGTTACCTTGCACGATCGCGAGCGCTCTCGGAAGCCTGTCGACCGTCCTCACCCATTGTTGGCTGGCTCCTGACAATGGAGACCCCGTGGCAACCCACACCCACCGAAATTGGGGGACAGCCGGTGGCTGAGCCAGCCGGGACCAGCCTTCCTGTCTACAGCCGCAGAGGCCCAGCCCGAAGGGCGCGGTGCGGGAACAATGGGCACGTCTGATCCCCATGGCTTTCGCTGATTCTCTGTGATTGTTGAGCTTTCTTTAAAAGCAGAGGGAAGAAAAGGCAAAAACCAGCACTCAGCCTGCCAGGGAGGACAGGTTAAGGGGAGAAACAACCAGCCTCTGCCCAGAGTCCGCTCCCCCTGCAGCCTGTGTAGACAGCGAGTGTCAGGATCAGGTGAGGCACCGAGCGTGCTGCGCGGGGCTGGCGTGGGAGACAGGGACGAGACTTCGTAAAAGGGACCACGTGCACAGGGCCCACCCGGAGCCCCGATAGGAATGTGGCCCAGGTTGCCCAATTCTCAACAAAAACTAGAAATTCAGAACCTCGTGTGAAATCCTATTCAGAGTGGTGGCCCGTAATGACGGACACTGTCGGGCTCCAGTGTCCACACAAAGCCCGTCTTGGTGTTGTGGGTTTGTTATACTTTGTGCACAGACAGAAGACCGTCCTCTGGGAAGCCATATCTTGTGGCTGATGTTGGGGTGGGGTGTGGGGGGTGGTATGAAGGCCTGGATTCCTTACCCTAACTGGGAATAGATATCTCTGAAGCACACACCAGCACTGGAACCCCAGCAGGGTGCCATGAGGCCTTTGCTGTGCTACCCTGGCCCAGCTTCTTCCTCCATCTCCCTAGTCCACTTCCTCACTCCTTACAAGCGCCCAACCTGCATGTTGCCTCCCAGAAAATCCAACCAAGATGCCCTCTTAGACCCCAGTTTCCTCATCTGCCTCCCAGAGAAAATCACATTCTTTAGCATATGTAACAGAGTTGCAGTGAGATGATACTGGTAGTGGCAGCTGAGCTGGGATGGCACCATGTATGCAGCAGGCGCTCAGTAAATGCATGCTGTCATTCACAGGCTGAGGACACAGAAGGTAGCCAACACCTTGTGGAGTTCATCCCTACCCAGAACTTCTCGACCCGACCCCCCTTATACTCTGACTGGAGGACCCTTTGTTGAGGTCAGGGGAGCCTTGTGTTGCATGAGGTTGGATGTTTAAAAGCCTGTACCCGGTGTTTAACAGCACCCCCAGTTGTGACAACCCAAAATGACTCTGGATATTGCCAAGCATCCTGAGAGGCAAAACTTCTCCCAGCTCAGAACCACAGCCCTAACCCATGAGAGCTTCTCAAGTTGCAGACAAGGGGAGACCCCAACCTGGGCCCCAGGTTGGCCGGAGCCTTTCCCAGGCCTTCTCCACAGGAAACCCAGAGTCCCCAGCTAGGCCAAGTGGCAGTCTGGGGCAGCAGGAAGAGCCCACGGGGATCCAAGAAACCTTTCCAGTCCCTTCCACCCACACTGCAATTGCCCATGGTTTCCCATCTCCCAGTCTCCCAGCAAAGCGGGGATATTAGTTCCATTCCTCCAACCTCCCGGAGGTGGGGAGAAGGTACGGAAAATTTTCGTTTGGTGGATGTAAAAGCATTTTGATGAAATAGTCACCTTCCCCAAATTAGCTAAGTGAGCTTAGCCCAAAAACCTCCCTGGTGGCACAGGTGGTTGAGCGCAGCGCTGTGAAGCTGTCCGTAGCCTCTGCAAGTGCCGGTTCCATCTGCACCGGCCACAGAGATACCCACATGGTAGGGCAGACCTCTCCTGTCTTGCCCGCTGCTCCCCTCAGCAGTGTATTTCATCAGTCAGCCTGTTCTGTTCCCCGCTCTGTCTCTGGTGAATCCTCTCACCCTCCCGCACTTCTGGCCTGTACCCCGGTACTTGTATAAAACTGAATAAATCTTAAAAAAAAAAGCGAACAGGCAGACAGACAGAGGGACCTTTATTTACACGACCACTCATCCCTGTCCCCACCAGCCAGGCCCAGGGAGGCCACAGTCAAAATGCCCAACACACACATTAAGTTCTTGGCACCCAACAGGTCATGATATACAGGATGGACAGATTTTGCCTTAGATGGCAACTTTGAGTAAAATGTGGCTGGATATTTTTTTAGCTCCCAAAAACTGAATACAAAGCATATCAAAGAAAGTTGTGCCAACCTGACTGCTTCCACCAGCAGTGGGCAGCAGAAACAGAAGGAAAGTTCGGTCTGAAACACCTGGAGGAAGCAGAGGCACTGGCTCCACCTCCTCCCTGCCTGCCCTGCATCCTTCCCTCCCAGGAACAGAAGGGAAGCAGCGAGATCCTGAAATAGCCTCGCTCCCAACGGTGAGGCAGGAAGCCACCAGCCCCACGGCTGAAAGGCATCATGTAATTGACACAGAGAGCCCGCGCTGCCCTAGTCATTTACCGCAGGGCCGGGCTCACAGCCTCCTACACGCCAGAGATGAGGCCGGGGGTTTGCCAGGAGCCTGCGCCCCTGGAGACATCCAGGGGAAGACAGGAAACAGGGAGTGATCGGTTGTTCCAGGGCAAGTGGCTTCTTCCCCCACCCCCCAAACCCCTCGCTCTTCCATCCCACCCCAGGGGCTCAGCTTGGTTCACCCCATAAGCAGCGGAGTCTAAGATTTTTCAGGGGCCATTAAACATGCTTCATATCCAAAAAGGGAAAAAAAGAAAAAAAAAAAAAAAAAAAACGGCCATGGTGTTAAAACCCAAGAAGAAAATTGTAAAATCAAAATTACTAATAATTTCAAAAGCAAGATTCTAAAACCCTTTTACCATTTTTCAGTGAAATAATTATACAAAATAATTACATTTAATGTGAGCTGAGTAGGTTTTAATATAGTGATGCAATCTGGAGGAGGGCCTCACAGAGGTTTTAAATTAAGCCCCCAAATATATTCCTTTCACCTCCCGGGGGTAAGCGTTCTCTTATTTTGCTGCATCTAAGAGACACAGAGGCAGAAAATGTCTGTGCCCACACAGCACCCCTCCCTCTGGGTCTGCAGGATGGCCTGACACTCAGGGCACAGACACAGGGGAAGTCTTGAGCTCTGGAGAGCATCAGTGCACTCTGAGCTCCTAGGAACATCTGGGGCAAGTTCTAAACTTGTCCCTGACCCCCCACCCCAAGTTATCAGAGCCTGAGTAATCAGCTGATTTCATTTCAGCAAGTTTGGTAGAAAGTTCTAGGCTAGGAGTTAGGTACAGGGGCTTGGGGCCAAGCCTTGACTTTCTTTCAGACAAAGGAAATGCAATACTTTCTGCACCCATGTCACTGCCAAAAGTGGAAAAAAACAGGAGATAGAGAGAGCGACCATTTTTATTAAGAAATAAAAATAGGTACAAACACATGTCCAGTTCTTCGTAGAAGAGGAAACTTGGCAGTGATCAGATAAGGTGTGCTTTCCTGGCCTTCCTGCTGGGCATCCCATTAGATTCTCGTCCCTCACCTGCCAGCCCCTCGGGCGCCAGTCCTGCGTGTGAGCCCTGCACGGGGGAGGCTTCCCAACTCTGAGCCCCATGGATCCTCAAGGCCCTGGTGTCCTGCAGGAAATCACACTGGCCGACAGGGCAAAAGCCGCCAGAACCAAAGGCAGTCCTGCCCACTGCCTGCTGATCACCCCAGTTGGCAGAAATCTCTTTCCACAGTGGGGGGGTGGGGTTGTGTTTATTTTGCAATTAACAAAGAACAAAGGAAGTGGCAGGGGACTTTGGGGGGGGGTCATGCCTTGCTCTTGGCGACCAGAGTCCCCGCCTGGCCCCCGGTCTGTTGGCTCCAGTCTGGGGGTAGGAAGGATGTCAATGCCCTCAATCATTGCACAGCGGTCTGCAGCTTTTTTGGCCGGGTCACCAGCTGCAGCAGATGGGCCCATTCTCCAAAAGAGATACAAGGGGCAAACATCCACTCAAATGGGCCCCCAGGCCTGCTCAGGTCTGGCACCCCTTGTCCTCACTGAGGGTGCCATTGGAAGGCCAATGGACCAAGAGATGCCAGTCACACAAGTCTCAGGGAAGAGACTCTGCTGGGGCCATGTCACATCTTCAAAGTGGGCACCGTGTTCCCTGTGCCCCACACAGGGATATGGCAGACACCTGCTTATGAAAGCAGGGAGATTTGGGGGGGGCACCGAAGGTATTGATACAGCAGATAGGACTCCGAGTTACCGATGGTAAACAAAGCAAATTATATTGACTTCCATGGGAGCCTGAGATTTTGACAGCAAAGAGAGACTTATGGTAGAGTTGTTGCAGCATTTATATTTAATAAATTTAAGAGAGAGATGAAATAGACTTTAGCAAGGCTAGTGAAATATTTATAAAAGCATACCAAAGCCATGTAAGGGAGAGAGAGGAAAATAAAACAGCTCACATGTGGGATCAAATCGAGCAAGCCAGCTTTTAACCTGACAGCTCCGAGCACTGCGGGCAAGAAGCTGCCAACGGGCCACAGATGCACCACACCTGAGCTAGCCGGGGAGCAGAGGGGGGTCTGGGGAGGGGTGTGGGCGGCATAGGGGCTCCGCACAAGGCACAGCCAGCTCCATGTGGTCCAGGGCATCTGTCACACCTGCCCGGCTGCTCAGGTGCACCTGGCACCTTGCAGTGCCAGCCTGAGCAGGTTCCCCCACCCCCGGCCTACGTCCAGTGAGCCTGTGGCCTGGCAGGGACATACCAGTCCCCCAGGAAACCTCACAGACATCTGAGGACCCCCCCCCCCACCCCTGGGCACCCATCTCTGGGAGAACCTGCTTCTCTTTAAGCTACTGTCCAAGGAAGTAGGGTTGGGGGATTATTAGACTGAAGGTAAACAGCTTAGATTTGTTTGTTTGCAGATTTATGACATTTTTGGAACACACAAGTAATATATAGTCATGGTGGGAAAATCAAAAAAGATTTAACAGATGCAAACCCTATCACCCATAGTCTCAGCCGCGCTGGCGCCTCCAGCCTGGTTGCGGGCCATTCGTCAAGGGGAGGGCTTGATGCGGTGAGGGTTTCAGAGCATGTTCTTCTCCTACTGACGCTGCGAAGAACTTCTCCACCGTCGTCATCTCAGCCTTGCCCCTCAGCCCCGGGCCTTTGCCTCAGCTGGGATGTCCTTTTCCAGTCCTGATCCAAATCTCAATTCATCTTGTAGGCCCGTTTCCATCCTCTCTCCCCAAAAAATACATGTACTGGCCCTCTGGCAGTTTCTTCCTCTGCCTCCGAACCCCGTGTGATTTCTGTCACCCATGGGGTTCATTCTTGACCCCTGTGTGTTGACTGAACTGCATGCTGACCTTGCTTGTCTTCCTGTCCCCATGAAAGATTCTGCCCGCTTTCTCTCTCTCTCTCTCTCTCTCTCTCTCTCTCTCTCTCTCTCTCTCTCTCTCTCTCTCTCTCTCTCTCTCTTTCTCTGCCTTCATCGGACACCACTACCCAGCCTCGGTCCCAGAGGCTCCAGACAATACCACCAGCAATGTGGCCTCAGCAGTGGGCTCAAGCCTTCTGACTTCAGCACTCTCCTGAGGACCTTCTGCTCACCTGGGGAACTGCACCAACAATTGTCAGTTCCACCCAGGAGCTGCAGACTGCTCTGCAGAAAACAGGTTGAGGAAGATCAGTTCTCAGGT
The DNA here is from genome assembly GCF_964194135.1 of Talpa europaea. Lineage (NCBI taxonomy): Eukaryota > Metazoa > Chordata > Mammalia > Eulipotyphla > Talpidae > Talpa > Talpa europaea. Next base: position 21,296,629 of record NC_140084.1, on the reverse strand, counting down.
GGACCCTCTGACCGAGCTACTGAGTGGTGTTCTGAAATTCTTAGCTCTCCCATCCGATCTTGCCCTGCTCCTGTCACTTCTTGGGGATTCCTGGGCTGCCCCAAACATTGCTGGCTGAGCACGTCCGCCTCCCCACCCGGGCTTTGGACTTGAAATGGTGCTGAGAACTCCACCAGGCCAAGGCTTAGCTGTGTGGGCCACTGTGCATTCAGCAGCTGGACTTTGATAAACAAATTCTCTGCACATTGGCCTTTGTGAAAAGACATGCCCCCTTCTGGGCTGGAAAGGGGGTTCTGAAGCAACATGGAATGTGATTTCCAGCAGCCCCAGCCCCCAGGCCACCCCCAAGACTCTGACCTCGTGACCCTGGGCGCCTGCCATGTTCTTCTCCTTCCAACAGACAGCTCCTTCCTACAGGCACTGCCCAACTATTCAGAGCTGGCCCCCCTGGTCTGGATCCCCTCGGATAGCTTCACGGGGTGTCAGAGTGCCACGCATGCCCATAAGCAGCAGAGAAAGTAAGATCACATCAGGCATTTCTGGAGCCTCCCAGAGACTCCTGCAGGAGGCACAGATCACATGATTAGCAGATGGCAGGGACCAGTGACCCACTTCCTGTCTCCACACTCCCTGGCCCGTGCTGAACTCTCACTTCTTACAAAGCTCGTTCTCACCTCCCGGGCTTGCACAGCCTGTCACCTCTGGCTGGTGCCTTTCCCCTGCTTCCTCATTACCTTCCTTTTTAAAAAACAGTTTTATTTTGATATTGTTTATATGCACTAAATAGCACACAATTTTTTAAGAAGTTGATTTTATTCAACAAATGCAAATATAGATGACTCTTGAACAACCCAGGAATTAAGGGAGCTAACCCCCAAATAGCACACATTTTAAAGTGTACCAAGTGTTAAGTTTTGACACAGTTATACACCCGTGAAGCCAAGAGCATAGTTAAGGTAGTGAAACTGTCAGCCCCGCCCCCTATTCGCCCCCTGATTCTGTAATCTTTGTCTTTGGACCCAGACAACATTAGATCTGCTTCCCGTAGCTTAGTTTGCAGTCTAGAGTTTTATATGCTTTGAATACATGATATACACTCATTTTTAAATCTGGCTTCTTGCCCTCGGCGTCATTATGCTGGAATCATGCATGTTATGTTTCTCCATAGTTCATTCCTGTTCACAGCTAAGTAATATTCCCATGTGTGGTTACCCCACGCTTTATTATCCACTCACCCACTCATAGACATTTGGTTGTTGCCAGTTAGTTGCTAATAAAAGTACAGCTGTTACGAACATCCCTGTACAAGTTTGTGGATGGACATGTGCTTTGATTTCCCCTGATAAATCCCTAGGAGTAGAATGGATGGATTGTACGCTAGGAGCATGCTTAGATGTTTTAGAAACCATTTTTCAAATCTGCAGAATGAGAGTTCTCATTTTTCCATATCCTCATCAACACTGGGTATGGTCAGTTTAGTCATTTTAACCATTCTAATAGATGAGTACTGTGCTCACTGCGGTGCTACTTTAAAGTCCCTGGCAACTAATGACAGGGAGCATTTTCCTTCCATCCACCCATCCATCCATCCATCCGTCCGTCCATCCATCCATCCATCCATCCATCCAAACATCCATCCATCCATCCATCCAAACATCCATCCATCCATCCATCCATCCATCCAAACATCCATCCATCCATCCATCCAAACATCCATCCATCCATCCATCCATCCGTCCATCCATCCATCCATCCATCCATCCATCCATCCAAACATCCATCCATCCATCCATCCAAACATCCATCCATCCATCCATCCAAACATCCATCCATCCATCCATCCATCCAAACATCCATCCATCCATCCATCCATCCACCCATCCATCCATCCATCCATCCAAACATCCATCCATCCATCCATCCAAACATCCATCCATCCATCCATCCATCCATCCAAACATCCATCCATCCATCCATCCATCCATCCATCCATCCATCCATCCATCCATCCATCCATCCAAGTGTCTTCTTTGGTGAAGTATCTGTTCAAATCGTTTGCCATTTCCTATTGCATAAACCATTAGAAAAATGCATAAACCATTTCTATTGGTTTATATTCTTACTAAATTTTAAAATTTCTTTTTGTAATTTAGAAACAAATTCTTTCTCAAATAGATGACCGACAATATTTTTTCACATTCTGTAGTTTGTCTTTTCATCCTACTACTGGTGTCTCTCCAGGAATGGGAGTTTTTCATTTGAATGAAGTCCAATGCATCAATTTTTTGCTTTTAGAGAATCTTGGTTTTGGAATCATTTCTAAGAAGTCTTTATTGAAACTTCACAAAGATTTTCTCCTATGTTTTCATCAGAAATGTGTAAAGTTTTATGTTTTACATGTAGGTTTTTTTTAAAAAAAAATCCACACTTTTTAATTTGCTGTGTGACTTTTTTTTTTTAGATTTATTTATTTATTTATACAAGCACTGGGTACAGTCAGAAGCGCGGGAGGGTGAGAGAATTCACCAGAGCCAGAGCAGGGAGCAGAACAGGCAGAAGGACTGAACTACACTGCTGAAGGGAGCAGCGGGCAGCAGGAGAGGTCTGCGCACCATGTGGGACTTTCACCTGGTGGCCAGGGATCAAACCAGTGCTGCAGAGGCTGCAAGCAGCAAGCAGCGTCGCAGCCCAGTGCTCAACTGCTTCACCACCAGGGAGGCCCTATTTTACATTTAGATTTAGGGTCCAATTTGCATATAATGAGAAGTACGGGTCAGAGTTCATTTTTTGGCTTCTTGTTAAAACAACTATCTTTTCTCCACTTTTGCACTTTTGTCAAAAATCAGTTGTCCCATTTGTTGAGAAAGCCCTATTTCTGGGTCTCTGTGCTGGTTCCTTCATCTCTTGCTGGTTAGTACCAAGCACCCTAGTACCAAGCACCCTAGTACCAACTACCCTAGTACCAAGTAATCAAGTACTCGTTTGACTACTGTGGCTTTATTGTAAGTCTTGAAATCAGGTCATCTTAGTTCCTAAGTTTGTCTTTTGCAAAGTTGTTTTGGTTATTTCTACTGTTACCCCACTTTTAAAGGTCCAAATGAATTTTTGAATCAGCTTGCCAATTCAACAATGAAAAATCAAAATCCTTATAGGGATTTTGATGAGGATTGCTTTAAATGTGTAGATAAAATTGGGGAAAACTGACATCTTAAAATCTTGAATCTTCTGACCCATGAACAAAGCACATTGCTATTATTTTAGGTCTTTAATTTCTCTCAGCACTCTTTGTAGTGTTCAGTATAAGATGCACATCTTTTGTCAGATTTATTCCTAAGTATTTCGAATTTTTTGTGATAGTGCTATGAATAGTATTTCAATTTTAATTTCTTCTTGTTCCTTATTAGTATAAAAATACAAGTAAGGTCTGCAATGCTCCTAAACATCCTTATTAATTCTAATTGCTCTTTTATAGATTGCATCAAATTTTCTATAGAGATAACCATGTCACCTGCAAACACCACCTTAGTCAACACATATTATCCCTTTATTATGTTGCTGGATTCAATTTCCTGGAATTTTGTTTAGAATCATCTAAACACAAAGGCTATTGATCAGTAATTTTATATTTTATTTCAGTAGCATTATTTCACATCTTTGTTTGTTTTTTCACAATCTAGGATTTCATATCCCCCAGGGGTGATCACCATAGTTTTCCCACCACCAAAGCACCCATAGTCCTCCAACACTCCATTGTGCTCCCCACACAACCCCCCACAACTGCCCCTTACCCTTTCCTTCTGGATGCCTCAGGTCTGTGGGTTAGTTTTAAAGTTTGCCTTTCTCTGCTCCTTTGTTTGGTTTCTCTATATTCCACCTGTACATGGACTTATTGGTCCACCTATAAGTAAAATCATCCAGTATTTATCTTTCTCCTTCTGGCTCACTTCACTTAGGATAATCCCTTCCAGTTCTATCCATGTTGCCTCAAATGGCATGAGTTTATCTTTTTTGGTTATTGAGTAGTATTCATTGTGTGTGTGTCTGTGTGAGTGTGTCACATTTTTGATCTGTAGCTATCTTTTCTTATAATAATATTGTCTCGTTTGATATTACGATAATCCTGGCCTCATAGGATGAAGTGGAAATAGTCCCTCCTCTTCAATTTTCCAGAAGAGTTTGTATAGAATTACCATTATTTCTTTTACTAATATTTGATAGAACTCATAAGTGAGGGCATCTGGACTACAATTTTCTTTATAAGAATGTTTTTAATTCCAAATTATTTTATAAAAGTCATGGAACTATTTAGGTGATCTATTTCTTCTTGGGTGAGATTTGGTCGCTCAAGGATTGTGTTCATTTCATCTAAATAGAGCTACATAGAGCTGTTCATCATATTGCCTTATTATCCTTTTAACGTCTGTAAAGTCTATAGTGATGTTAATTCTTTCTGATGCTGATATTGATCATTTCTCTCTGTCTCTCTCTCATCTCTTTTGTCAGTCTCACTAGATATTTACTATTTTATTATCTTCTCAAAGAACCATTTTTAATTTTTTATTTCATTGATTTTCTTTGCTATTTTTCTGTTTTCTATTTCATTGATTTTCATTCTGATGCTTATATTTGATTTATCCTGCTTACTTTCAGTTTAATCTGCTCTTCTGTTTCTAATTTTAAGAGGTAAAAGCTGTTGATTTGAAAACTTTCTTCCTTTTTAATGTAAGCATTTAGTAGCTACAATAAATTTCCCTGTAAGGACTGCTTTAGAATCACCCCACAAATTTTGACTCATCATTTTCATTCCAAAAAAAACTACCCACCCCTCCTTCCTTTCAATTTCTTCTCAGACCTATAGTTTTTTAGATGTGTATTATTTTGTTTCTAAATAATTGGAGTTCTTCTAAAAATCTATTATTTCTTACTACTTTAATTCCATTGGGATCAGAAAAACATTTCAAGTTTATTGAAATTTATTCTGTGAAACAAATATGGTCTATCTTAGCCAATGTTTTCTGTGCACTGGCAAAGAAGGTGTTGTCCACTGCTGTTGGGTGGAGAGCTCTGTCAATTAGGTACTGCTGGCTGGTCATTTTGTTGAAGTCTTCTATACCCTAACTAATTTTATCAATGGGGATATTCACATCTCTAACTCTAACAGATTTCTCTATTTTCCTTTGCAGTTCTATTAGTGCTTGCTTCATGTATTTTGAATCACACACATGTGTCTGTTATGTCCTCTTGTGGTAACCCTTTATTATTATAAAATGACTTTCTTTACAGTTATACTATTTTTTGGTATGAAATTTTAACATGTCTATGTTTTTTCATTAGTGTTAGTTTTCTTTTTTAAAACATTTTAAAAGGATGGGTTTATTAAGAAGAAGAGAAAGCAAAAGAGAGGCACTTGCAGGCAGGCAGAAGAGCTGTCAGCATGCTTCTTTTTCTGTTCTTATCAGTTTCACCTATGTGTGTCTTTGCATTTGTATGTCTAAAAATCTTTATTTGGCTTCATTTTTTAATTGTGGTAAAATACATGTAAAATGTACCATCTTAATCATTTTAATTGTACAGCTCAGTGGTACTAAGTGCACCTATAGTGTTGTGCAACCATCACCACAATCCATCTCCAGAATTTTTCCTAAATTCTAAATTCTAAAACTGAACTAAATATTCTAAGTTGAACTAATGAATAATAGAATTTTAGAAAAAGCCCAACTATTTAGAAACAAAATGATATACTTCTGAACTGCACTAAATTCTAAAACCCATTTCAGAATAACTTCCCTCTCTCCCCTCCCCGAGCCTCTGGCTTCCATCATCCTACTAGGATTCCTATCACTCTAAGTAGCTCCTGTAAGTGGAATCATATAATATTTGCCTTTTTGTGACTGGCTTATTTCACAGAGCATAATATCATCAAGGTTCACCAATGTTGTGTTTATCAAACATTTCTTCCTTTTTAAGGCTGAATAATATTCCATTGTCTATATGCTGCAATTTACTTATCTATTCATCTATCAATGGATACTAGGATTTCTTTCATGTATTAGCTTTTGTAAATAATGCTGCTATAAACATTAGTGTATAAACATCCCTTTGAGGCCCTACTTTCAATCCTTTTACATATATACCAGAATAGAGGTGCCAGGTAGTTCTATTTTTAATTGTTTAAGAACTGCCATCTTGTTTTCCATAGCTGCTGAAACATTTTCATTCCCACGAATGGTTCACAAGAGTTAAATTTTCTCTGGTAATTCACTAGATTTTTTAATTACAACCATCCTGATGGGTGTAAAGTGGTATTTCATTGTAGTTTTAATTTGCACCCTAATGATTAGTGCTACTAAATATCTTTCCATAGGTTTATTGGCCATTTGAGTATCTTCCTGGAAGAAATGTCTATTCAAGTTCTTTGCCCATTGTTTAATTGAGTCATTTAATCTCTGGTCTTGCTTTCTCCATATGTTCTAGATGTTGATCCCTTATCAGATAGGTGATTTGAACTACTATTCCACAGACTGCCCTTTTTTTCTGCTGATTGTGCCTTTTGATACACCAAGTTTTTAAATTTTCGTGAAATCCCATTAGTCTATTTTTCCTTTGTTACCCATGTCTTTGATGTCATATGCAAAAAAATCATTGCCCAATACAACACTGTGAAACTTTTTTTTTAAGATTTATTTATTTATACAAGAACAAGAACCAGGGTACAAGCCAGATGCGCAGGAGGGTGAGAGGATTCACCAGAGACAGAGCAGGGAACCGAACGGGCAGACTGACTGAAATACACTGCTGAGGGGAGCAGCGGGCGAGTCAGGAGAGGTAAGCCTCGCCATGTGGGCATCTCCGCAGCCGGCAGGTATTGAACTGGCACTGCAGAGTCTGCGGACAGCTTCACAGCACCGCGCAACCACCTGCACCACCAGGGAGGCTCAACACCGTGAAACTTTTGTCCTGTTTTCTTCTATGAGTTTTATTGTTTTAGGTTTTACATTTGGGTCCTTCATCCATTTTTATTTAATATTTGTATATGGTGTTAGGGAGGTGTCCCACTTCATTCTTCTGCATGTTCATTGAAAAGACTGTCCTTTCTTCATTGAATAGTTTTGGCACCCTTGTTAAACCATTTGTACATATATACAAAAGTTTATTTCTGAGCTTTCTATTCTAACCCACTGGTCCACATGTATCTTTATGCCATTTCTATACTGTGAGTGCTCCAGTTCTGTTCTTTTTTTTTTAAGATATATTTATTTATGCATACAAGAGCTGGGGTACAGGCCAGAGGTGCGGAGGGTGAGAGGATTCACCAGAGACAAAGTGGGGAGCAGAACAGGCAGATCTACTGAAATACAGTGCTGAGGGGAGCAGTGGGCAAGTCAGGAGAGGTCTGCTGTGCCGTATGTGGGTCAGTCACCTCCCTGGCTGGCTGGGGATTGAACTCCTGCTGCAGTGGCCCGTGATAGCTTGATAGTACTGTCTTTAACTCCTGCGCCACCAGGGAGGTCCCTATTTTGATTTTTAATATTTCTGAGTAGAGGATTGATTCTGGCTCAGGAAGCTTTCTGTCAGTACTTTGACTCTCTCTTTCCAGTTCCTTCAAGCTTCTGATGTTTCTTTTGAAAAATCTGCTTGTGATCTAAATGGTGTTCCCTTATAGCTTGCCTTTATTGTCTTAATATTTTTAATATTCCATCCATATTGTTTCTCAGTAGCTTTATTGTTATGTGCCTTGGGGTATGACTAGCTGGTATTATTTTGTTTGGAACTCTTTGGACCTCTTGGATCACAACTTTTGGTTCATTTCCCAGTTTTCAGTGATTATTTTTTATTTTTATTTTATTCTTAAAGATTTATTTATTTATTTGTTTGTTTATTAAGATTTATTTATTTATTTTTACAAGCACTGGGTACAGTCAGAAATGTGGGAGGGCGAGAGAATTCACCAGAGCCAGAGCGGGGAACAGAATAGGCAGACTGACGATGTACACTGCTGAGGGGAGCAGCGGACGGCAGGACAGGTCTGCACACCATGTGGGACCGTCGCCGGGCAGCTGGGAAACGAACTGGCGCTGCAGAGGCTGCGGGCAGCCTCGCAGCCCAGCACTCAACCGCTGCACCACCAGGGGAGGCCCTCAATGTGATTATTTTTTTTAATAGGGTTTCTGGTTTCTATGCCTGTTTTTTTTTTCCTCTCCTTCTGGAATCCCCATGGTACAGATATTACTCCTCTTTAAGTTGTCGCAGGGAGCTCTTACACTGTTTTCATTCTTTAAATTATTTTTTCTCTACCTTATTTTTTCTCTAGTATTGTATTTTCAAGTTCATTAATTCTCTCCATTGCTTCTGTCTGCTATTAAAGCCCTCAATTGTGTTTTGTAAATCAGTTATGGTGTTTCTCAACTCCATTATTTCTGAATGTATCTGTCTTGTACTTTTATCATGTTTATTCTGTGTTTATATTCTCTGTTCTTTTGGTTTTTTTGTTTGTTTGTTTGTTTGTTTGTTTGCTTTAAATTCCCCCAGCATTGTTGGGATAGTTGCTCTGAAGCATCCTTCTGTCAAACCCCACCGAGGCAGGGTTTTTGTGTTCTGGCACTGTGTTCGTCTGTCTTCTCAATTTCAGTTTTGCGTGGGTTTTAGTAAGGATAGATTTTCAACTGTTGTTCGTACTTGTTGGAGTTATTGTGGGGCTGGTGCCAGGGAGAGGTCGTAGGTTTAAAAGTGGACCGGGCAGTAGGCCAGACAGAACCTGTAGACTCAGAAATTTTAAAAATATGAAATTCCTATTGTCAAGTGTTTCTTTGCGGAGAGTGGCATGTGTTTCAGAAAGCTCAGCCTGGGTTGGGGGGGGGCAGGTTGCCAGATATCTCAGCCTGGACTTGAGCCTCTTCTCTAAGGAAGCCCAGATGCTCTGGGTTACAGGCAACAGCTGTCCTGTGTTATGAGTCTCAGATTCAAGCCAGTGGTCCCTACTTTGTGTCCTCCCCTCTTGGGTTCTCCAGCAATGAGCCCTCCATCCTGAGTGCCTGCTCATGTACCCCCTTATCCAGTGCAGTGCCAGGTCTTAGGAACCCCAGTATTGGTGTGTGCCTAAGTCAGTGGTCACTGACAGTGATCACTGGTTTTCCCTTTCAGTTGAGCCGATGTTTCTATTATGCACACTGATAATCAGTTTTTACCTCAGGGGTTTTCTGCTTTGTTTTGCATCAGTTTTGGGGTGTGTGTGTGTGTGTGTGTGTGTGTGTGTGTGTGTCTTGACCCTGCCACCATGTTGCCAGACTTTTCCAGAATTTCTTTTTGATATTTCCACTATGTTCATGCCTGATTTTCTTGACTTTCTTTCCATCTTCCTGTAGTTCTCTAAACACCTTTAATACAACTGTTTAAGTCATTGCCTAGTCAATCGGCTTTCAGGTCATTTCAAGGACAATGTTTAGTGAGTTATTTTTTTTCCTCTTTGAATTGGTCACAATTTCTGGTTTCTTGGTATGCCTTATGGTGTTTTTGCCAAAAAATGAGCATTTAAATCTATTAATGGCATTTAAATCCAATGTCTGGAAATTAGATTTTCCCTCTTCCTCAGGGTTTGTTGGGTTTTGTCATTGTTCTGTCATTCTTGTTTGTTCACTTGTTATTGTTGCAGACTCTGTGTCAGAGAAATACCTGAGCTATAAACTTAAGGTTTTCTCAGGCCTTTGTGAGCCTGCACCTTTCTTTAGGCATTTACAGTCACTTTCTCATTGTCAACAAACATTGTCCTTACAATGACCTGAAAGTAGATTGACTAGACAATGACTTTAATGCAGTTACTTATGAATGTCCTAGTCTTTAATGTCTGGCTCCCAAAAGGGGATAAAGATAAACATTAAGGGGGGTGGGGCGATGAATGAAGTTCACACTTTAAATTCCTGGAAATCATTTGAGTTGGAGTGGGTGGAACTTAAAACAATGAGGGGGACAGTTTATCAGAATGGCTGCCCACCTGCTTGTACCTTTGTGCTTAGAAAAAGCGCCCAGCATAAGTTCCTGATATTTTGAGGACAGGGTCCTTTTTGCCTGCCCTAATGCCTACAAGTTGCATTCAAGCTGCTCCTGGACTATAAACATGGCTGTCCACCACAGCACTGGGGATGAAGGTCTGGTAACCGCCACCATCCTATAAGCTGAAACTGACCAACATTAACTGAAATTTACCTTTGAAGTCTTCTCTTGGATGTTGCAAGCCTTCATAGACTCCAGACTTCCAAAATATTTACATCAGAGAGATTCTGCCAATGGAGAAACAGATTCCTGAGGCTTCCTTCTCCACTACCTTTTCAGAATCCTCTATCCATTTTGCCTTCATTTTTGAAAAATACTTTCACAATGTATGAATTCTAAGTTGACAGTTCATGGAATTCTTTGAAGGTGTTGTTCCACTGTCCATTCATTTGCATTATTTCTGTTGAGAAATCTGCTGTAATCCTTTGTTCCTCTAAGATAATGTCCTTTTTTCATGACTTCTTTAAAATTTTTCTTTTGTTCCTTGTGCTTGAAGTTCATTGAGCTTCTTGGATCTGGGGTTAAATCATTCTCATAACATTTGGGAAATGTTGGCCACTGTTATTTCAAATATGTTTCCTGCCCCCATTCTTTCCTTAATGAATTTCAGTTGCATGTGTATTGAGCTATTGATATTATCCCACAACTCACTTGAGCTATATACTATCTTACTATATATTATTTTTCTCTTTGTTTCATTATTAAAAGTTTCTATTGCTATGTCTTCAAGTTCACTAATCCTTAATTCTGCGATGTGTGATCACCTATTATTGCTACCCAATATACTTTCCAGTCTGAGTGATTGCATTCCTCATTTCTAGAATTTTGATCTGGGTCTTTTTCAAGTCTTCTGTGTCTCTAATTAACTTTTGAACATATGGAATGCAGTCATAAGAAATGTTTCAATGTCTTTGTCTGCTAATTCTAACATCTGCCTCATTTCTAGGTCAGTTTTGATTAAGTCATTTTTCTTTTCATCCTGGGTCATATTTTTCTGCTTCTTTACATGCCTCACAATTTGTAAATGTACACCAGACATATTGCATTTTATCTTTCCAGGTGCTGGAGGGTTTTATTCTAGATGCAATTAGAGTACATGCAAACCATTTAATCCTTTGATCTTATTTTTGAGGGTTTTTTTAGGTGCAATCTGAGCAGCTTTCAGTCTAGGGCCAATTATCTCCTACTACTGAGGCCACACCTTCTTGAACAGTCTCCCCAGTGCTCTGTGAATTATTGGTTTTCCAGTCTGACTAGTGAGAATAGGCACTATTCCCAGCTCTGTGTGAACATTGGGTATTTTTCACACTGACCCTTTGGATAATTCATTCCTGGGCCTCAGGTGCTTTCCCACATGCATGTGCTGATACTTTCAGCTGGATGGATACTCAAGGAGGGCCCTCTGCAGATCTCCAGAGGTCTCTGTGCAGTTTCCTCTTTCAGATTGTCTCTCCTACAAACTCTAATAACGACACTGTCTCCAGACTCTCAGCTCTGTCTTTTCAACACAGTCTCCCCATCTCCTTCTGGGGGCCCCTTCTTTGTACTGCAGCATGGAAACCCTCCCAAGGAGTAAACTGGGGCAATCAAGTCCCATCTCATTTGTTTCCCATCTGTCAGAGGACACTAACCTTCATTTGTAATGCCCAGTGCCTTGCAAACCATTATTTCATACAGTTTGTCCAGATTTTTGGTTGTTTCAAGGAAAAAGATGTATCTGGTTCACGTAGCCTGATCTTGCCTGGAAGTGGAAGTTCCCTCACTAGCAGCCAATGAATCTTCACAACTTAGCTCAGATGTCACCTTCTTCAGGCAGCTTTCGTTGATGGCGTCCAAACCAGGTTAGGCATTCCTGTTACAGAGCCTCACAACCACAGTACTTCCTCTTATAGTTCTTATCGGTCTGCATTTCACTGCTTGTTTATTTACTTACCACCCTAACTACACTGAAGGTTCCCCCACCTTCCCCTTCCTTTCTCCACAGTGATGGCATTTCCATAAGATTTGTAAGCAGAGGAGTCTTACTCAGTAGATTCTGGCAAGTACAAAATGATCTATGTTGACAATTTTGAAAATGTTTTAGCCCCCAAAGATTAAAACAATATTATCAGGAATTTTCCTCTGGTGTCCAGTCAGATATTGGGGACAGGAACTTTCATCAAAAAAGGTGTGTGTGTAGGGTGCACTTGAGCCTTACAGGGCAGGGTACTAACTCCTCTGTGTTCATTGTCAAGATCCCAGGAGTCACAGTTGGCCAGTCAGCAGCAGTACACAAGAGGCACATCAGGAAGCAGAGGGGGCAGGCAGAGCCGGAGGTGGACCAAGGGCTAGGCTTCCAGAGCAAGCAGGGAGACCATCTCAAATGAAAAGCCCATGATCCCCCGAAAAGTCCCAGCTCTCCAAACCCCCCAGGTTCCTGAGAGGGCCCTCAACCCAAACAGTTGGGGAATGAAGCAAGTTTGCAAAATGATAGATGTTCAAGTCTGCACTTGGTGAGCAGGGGTGGGGGAAACTCACTCTTTTTCAAAGAATGAAAAGGCTTTCCCCCTCCTGCCCCTTCCTTTCTCTTCAGTGATGGCATTTCCATAAGAGAAACTGCTTGATGGGCCTGTTCCCTTTAAATTATTTTCTAACGATCCAGGCAGTCACACGCGCGGGCTGCCTATCCTTGACTCACCTTTCCTTTCAATTACTTTCCTTCTTAAGCCGAACAATGGCAGCGTCACAGCCCCTCCCAGCCGGGACCGCTGCTACTCAGCGCCTCTGCGGCCAGGTGCCCAGGCCGGGCTCCGGCTTTGTTCCCCTGGCCAGACGGCCACTGTTTCATCTTCCCGTCTCCCCTTTCTGTGCCATTTAAACTTTAACCTGGTAGTAACTTTGCCTGCCTTGATTCCCGATTCAAAGGCTGGCAGATGAAAAGCCCTCCCCTTGGATGTGGCTTGAAAACTTCATCCCCAGTCTCTCTCTGTCTTTGAACTGCCTTGGCGCCTTTTTGCCCAGGATGTTTTATTCTCCCTGGGCCTCTGACTTTCAGGACTGGGGGTTGGGGAAAGCAGCTTGGGGGGCTTCGTAGTTGGAGTCCCAGAGGACCCCAAGTGCTCAAGGTGGGCAGTTCATATGCCTGCCCCCCCCCCCCCCAGCCCTCGCCACACATGTCCACTCTGGGCTCTGGGGCTGGGGCCAGGAGACCATCTCTAGCGTGCCAGGCAGTGCCCCCCCCCAGCCCTCCCCTCTCTCAGCTTCCCTTCATAAGCCCCAGACCCACAGCAACTTCAAGGCTTCTAGCCCCAGGTGGGTCCTCCAGAAACTTTTTCCTTTTCAATGCCCAGCAGGCCACTTGCTGTTTCAGATGTCGGGCAAGGCACAATGAGAGAATCCTGCCATCACAGAAAAATTCAGGTAATCACGAGCAGATGGGCTGAACCAGACAGAGGGTTAGAAGTAAACCCAAAAGCAGACCCAAATGTCCCCTCTCCTGCAAGCAGGCCCTGCCCCACAGGTAGCATTGCCTCTCAGTGGGACCCCCTTCTGTTAGATGCTGGGATATAGTTTGCCCACTGAGCGCAGTCACCCTACCACCCTCGTCTCTGCCAATGGAGATGAAGAATTTTGAAATTGCAGGAAAGGTAGTCTTCAAAATCGTGGGCCCACATCCCAACCCCTGCAATCTGTGAACGCTGCCTTACTTTGGAAAAGGTCTTTAAAGATGTAACGTTGGGGATCTTGGGATAAAAAGACTATTCTGGGTTATCCAGGTGGGCCTGGATGCAGTGACTGGCATCTTGGTAAGAGCCGCACAGGAAAGAGGGAGGTCATGTGGCCACAGGAGGCAGAGAAGGGGGGTGACTACAAATCAAGAAATACCTGGAGCTACCAGAAAGCAGGCAAGGCAAGAAACACACTGTCCCCAAAAGCCTTTGGGGGGAGCATGGCCCTGCCACTGGCACCCCAATTCTGAGCTGTGCAAGACCAGATTTCTGTTGTTGTGAGACACCAAGCCTACGGTCATTGGTTACAGCAGCCTCGGGGAACTAATATAAGTGTTGGAAGGTCTGGAGGGAAGTTTTGTGGCTTCTGGCCTTCCTCACCAGAGTCCAGGGTTAGGGTCATCACCAGCCCGACCTCAGGGGATGGGTCTCCACAGGTCTCAGCCCGTCACAACTGCCGCAGGGCCCTCGCCAGTGATTAGAACAGGCAGGGAACCTCATGCCAGCCACTGCGGTGAGAGGGGCGGTGAGCTGGGGGTTCCCTCTCTTACCCGGGTGTGATCATCTCTTCCCGTGTGTCCTTACAGCCAGCCCGAGGAGGACAGCCGGGTAGAGAGGTAGGGCAGGCATGGGGAGTGATATAGACTAGACCATGATCTTGAAGGAACAGCTCGAGCCTGAATCACGTGTCCTGACGGAGACAGGACGGAGCGGAAGTCTACTGCCAGGGACTTAACGAGGCCCCTTGGAGAGGATCGTGTCTAAAGGGAAGGCCTGAGAGAAGACTTAGTTTTACAGCAAAGGTTTGAGCAAGGCGGGGGGCAAAGAGAGCTCTGGGGCGCCTGTTTCTGAAGGCACATTTATTTGCCAACCATGCTCCCTAGATTTATGTCCCAAGTCCTGGAGAGAGAGAAATGCTGTCAACTAAAATTAAAACACAGTTTTCATTGAAACCCCAAAGACGTGGAGACCAGCAACAGAGAGCAGTAGGGGCTGGGGAAGGGGCGCATCCCCCACTTTAGTCCGGCAGGGAGGACTGACTATGAAGACCACTGGCAGTTCACGAGTCCGCCCATCAGCGCTGGGGAGTAAGGCTCGGGGGCAGGAAGGAAGGCCCCAGCCCTCGTGCCGGACCCGGTGGCGTCTACAGTGGGTCCCGCTGACACCACGCACCTGGAGGGGCAGGCGCGATAGAAGCACAGAAACCAGGGGGCGGGAAGGCAGGCTCTCCTGCCTGGGCTGGGGCACAGGGGCTGGCACACAGCGGCTGGGCCGCTCTGAGCAGCTTCCCAGGAGCACTGGCAGTGCTTGGCACCGAATCAGGAGAGAGACCTGTCATGTGCAGCCTGGAGAGGCTCAAGATAATCAGGTGCGTGTAAGGGTCTTCTGGTCTTGCAGTGCCACGCGAGAAGACACAGGTAAAGAGACCTGCTACTGCTAGTGCCCTTGGGGCCCAGGCTGCACCAGCTCAGGTCAAAGCTGCCCCCTTTAACCACCTGTGGCCCTCAGCCATGGAGTCTATCGGGGGTTGCTGGGGCCACCAATGACATGAGGGTCTCCGGGCAGGGCCCAGATTCTTATATGTTGACAGCGACCCACGAGAGGAACATGTGCAGCCAGGGAGGGCAGCCTCCTCCGCTGTGGCCAGGTGCCCTCTGCCCCCAGGCAGGAAGCGGGACAGTCCCCACCTCCTCCACCCAAGCCACGAGCCTCAGGATCCCTGCTGGCACGTGGGAGGTCAGGTCAGCAGCTTCCCTAGAGGTTCTCAGCTCTGCTGTGGTGTGAAGGGCCTGTGAACCTGAGGCATACCCCTGCAACCCTCACCCCTGCGCGTGTACACACACACACACACACACACACCCCACCAGCTGAGCCAGGGTCTGCTCATGCTTCTTGCCAAGAGAGCAAGAAGGCAAGGGGGGGCAGGGGAGGCAGGGAAATGACCTGCAAAGCCCCTCTTCCGGCCTCCCGGGCAGCCGCTCCCCACGTGGCCTGGTGTCCCCCGCCCCCCACCCCCCAGCACCCCACCCCCGGGACAGAGTGGAGGCAGGAGTCACCACAGGGAAGTCTGTGCTCAAGCTCCGGAGCTGCTAATGGACCTGCACGGTCGTTAGGCAGAGGACAGACCTTCTAGAGGTGCCGTCTAAACCCCATTTAACTCATCATTTCCGTGTACTAACAGATGTAAGCCCCCCCCCAAAGAGTGCGGAATGGGCCGCAGGTCCCCTTCCTCCGACTTGCTCTGAGGAGGACAGAGCACCGGGCCCTCTAATGGCCGTTTGTAAATGATGATTATAGGCAAAATGGAGGGCACACGGCCCAACGCTCTCCCCTTGGGAGGCATCCCCCATCTGAAGGCTGCTCTGCACCCTATGAAGGTCTCAGTGCCCTTTACCACCTGTGCCCATGCCTCCTTCTTCAGGGCAGCCACCCGGGCTTGGCAGCTCAGAAGGTCTCCAAGGCTGTGATGGTGCACGCAGACCTCTGCAGCAGAGCTCAGGTGCTACCCATGGAGAAGTGGGGGGTCCTTCGGAGACCTGGGCAGCACATCAGCTGTGCCCCCAAGAGGCCTGCTCCCACAGGGACCTGGCCAATAGCTTCTGGGCCTGCTCAGGCAGAGCTTTAAGAAAGCTGTTTGCAAAATGCTGAGATGCTTCTCTGCAGAGACAGAGCCACTGTGTCCTTTGCCAAGGACAATGCCTTTCAAGAGGCCCCCTTGGGTGGGCAAGTGTCGGCAAGTGGGCACCTATGACTGAGGGAAGAATGTGGCCACACCTGCTGGGCTCCAACCAAAGCTACCCCTCCTCACCTCCCATTCAAGCCCACCCACCTCCCCGCCTCTGGTGGGGTCAGGGAGCCTCATGGCGGCAGAGTGGACACTGCCTCTTCCTTGCTGGAGCACAGGCTACATGAACTGACAGGTCCTGACTGTCACCCTTGGCCAGAGAGGATCTTGAGGACCCTGAGGGGTCCCCCCACCAAGGAAAGGGGAAGTCTGGGTGGAGATTTTCCCCCTGCCTGTAAGGCTGGGAGGGACGGGCGTTGGCTCCGACAGCCTGGGGCCCACTCCTGGCCTAGCCGCTGGCTCACAGGGTGGGCTCTGAGCAGAGGCTGGGTGTAGGGGGTGAGCTCTAGGCTGGAACTGTGGGAGGTGGACCAAAGCAATGGGCAAGTGGGCACAGCCTCTCACGAAGCGCCCCTTCTCGCTGCCCTTCTGGGGCTGGCATGGCAGGGGCGTGAGCCTCATGCTCAAGGACACGCTCTTCCACAGCAGCCGGGCCACCTGTCACCCCAGACTCGTTTGTTCTGCTTCCTCGTCTCTTCTCCCCACAGATACAGACAAGCATCCGTCCTGTCCATCTCCCCAGCACCTAGGACACGACTAATAATTCATAGCTGTGTCACAGCAGAATGTGACCACTGGAACCCCCCACATCCGTGGGCACCCTCCTTCCCCACAGGCTCCCCACTCTGTGGGTTTTCCACAGCAAACACCTCCTCCTGGCTCCCAGCCGGCTCCCGGGCCACCCCACCCTCACTTTCTGTGAGCTCAAGGATTACAAACTAATCCTAATATATTTGCCAGAGTGAAACCTAATTAGGAAGGTAAATGTGAAAAAAATAAAAGGTAAAACAATATAAAAACCCACGGAGAGGGTCCCCCGCCCCCCAAAGCAGAACTGAAGGTTGCTTGGGCTTCCTCGTTCTCCGGTGTCTCTCTCAGCTGGGGTGACGAGCAGACGGCCCCTCTCTCCACCAGGCCAGCCCAGGGAGAGGCAGAGGACGATTTGTTGTTTGTTGTTGTTGAAAAAAGGACCCGGAGCCTCACCGTGGAAGGGGCCGTTTTCCCGCCCTCCCTGTTTCCGGGGCTTGGAATTTCAAATTCACTGGAGACTCAAGCACATGGTTAGAGATTTCAGTTGAAAGGGGTGGAAGTCCACTTTTCATCTGGGGCCAGGGCGTGTGCTCCGCGCACATGTGTGCAGAATTTACGGCCCCTGCACCTGCAAGGGCAGGTAGGACTAGCAGAATCCAGCACCTTGAGCAAAGAGCTCTCTTTTCCCTCTGTATCTTGCAAGAAGCTGACCCCAGCATCCCTGCCAGCAACCAGCTTCTCCTTACTCACTCGGCGGCCAGTGGTAGGAGAGCCTCTTGTCAAGTTTACGGAACCAAAGTCCCGGGAGTGGTGTCCCTGGGCCTGACTGGCTTCTCTTTGGCCCTGTGGGCCCATGAGCCAATCCTACGGTCAGAAGGACTTGGCCCACTCTGAGGGGTTGGTCCTGGAGACATTCCATCCCTGAGTCAGGGGTAATACCAATTTCACCCAAATCCCAAGGACGCAGGTG
Organism: Talpa europaea; assembly: GCF_964194135.1. Classification (NCBI taxonomy): domain Eukaryota; kingdom Metazoa; phylum Chordata; class Mammalia; order Eulipotyphla; family Talpidae; genus Talpa; species Talpa europaea. The sequence continues at coordinate 21,278,529 of NC_140084.1, read as the reverse complement.
AGGGAGAATGTGGTCCCCCAAAGGAAGATAAGCAACAAAAAGAAGTTTGCATGGCCCAATAAGGGGAATAAGCCTGCGCAAGCAACAGCCGCCCCCTATCAGCCTGAATAATGAGGAAGGAGCGGCTTGGGGGAGTGTGGGCAGAGCAGACTAAGCCCACCCCGGAGGTGGGAAATGAGCAACAAGTGCTGGGGAGGGGGGCCGAGGAGCTGAGCAAGCTGCAGAAAGGCACCCCAAGACACAGATCCATGGCTGTCAGGGTGTAGGCTTGATGGGCACATGGCCTGGGGTGTTCCTGGGGGCCCCGGATATTGAAGGGAACATCTAAAATCCTCACTTTGAGGAGCAGCAAAATGACGCTTTAGCTTTACGTTCTGCTCTCTAGGGAAAACAGAGGTAAATGTAGAAAAAGCAAAAAAGTACTGTCCCCTTGATCATAATGTAGTGTCCGTCGGGGTCTCTTTTTACCTTTTTGAGTTTGAAATCTGTTTTATATGATATAAGTATAGCTGTTCCTGCTTTCTTTTTTGGTCCATTTGCTTGTAGGATTGTTTTCCATCCTTTTACTTTCAGTCTATTTTTATCTTTTGTAGTTAAATGTGTTTCCTGGAGACAGCAAAAGGTTGGGTTTTGTTTCTTAATCCAGCCTGCGACTCAGTGTCTTTTTATTGAAGAGTTTAGTCTGTTTACATTTAGAGTTAATATTGATATGTTAGCATCTGTATTTGTGATTGTTTGTCTTTTCTCCGGTTTTATTTATTTATTTTAATTATTATTATTATTTTTTTTTGTCGTTTCGTTCTTATTCATCCCTCTGTTGGTTCTGACTTTAGGACTCCTTGTAGTATTTTTTGGAGTGAGGGTTTAGTCATAATGAAATTCTGGAGTTTCTGTTTGTCTGGGAAGGTCCTTATTCTTTCTTCATAGGGGAAGGAAAGCTTTGTGGGATAGAGTACTCTTGGTTGGCATTTGTTATCTTGGAGTCTGTTGACTACGTCCCTCCGCTCTCTCCTTGCCCGTAGTGTTTCTTTGGAGAAGTCTAATGTCAGCTTGATTGGTTTTCCTTTGAATGTTATCTTTTTCTACCCTCTTGTCAGCTTCATTATTTTTTCCTTGCCTTGGATTCTTGGGAGCTTTACTATTATGTGTCTTGCTGTATTTTTCCTTTCATCATGGAAGTTTGGTGTTCTTCTTGCTTCTTGTATGTCTATTTTCAGCTCCTTCTTCATGTTTGGGAAGTTCTCTTCAATTATTTCCTTGAATATTTTCTCTGTTCCTATGTCTCTCTCCTCTCCTTTGGGATTCCTATAAATCTTATATTTCCTTTCCTCATGGAGTCAGATAGTTTCCAAAGTATTTCTCCAAAGCTCCCTTCTTCAAAAAGAAGGGAATGGAGGCATCACACTCCCAGATTTCAAACTATACTACAAAGCCATAATAATAAAAGTGCATGGTATTGGAACAAGAACAGACCCACAGACCAATGGAAACAAACAGAAAATCCAGAAATAAACCTATACATTTACAGTCAACTAATCTTTGACAAAGGAGCAAAGAATATGCAATGGAGCAAAGAAAGTTTGTTCAATAAATGGTGCTGGGAAAACTGGGTCGCTACATGCAAAAGAATGAAGCTTGACTACTACCTCACACCATGCACAAAAACCAAATCAAAATGGATTAAAGAACTAGACATAAGACCTGAAACCATAAAATATATAGAAGGAAATATAGACGAAACACTACATGACGTACACCTCAGCAACATCTTTAAAGACTCATCACCCAAAGCAGTGATAGCAAAGGCAAAGATAAACAGCTGGGACTATGTCAAATTAAAGAGCTTCTGCACAGCAAAAGAAATAGTAACCAAAACAAAGAGACACCCCACTGACTGAGAGAAAATTTTTGCACACAACACTAATGATAAAGGACTGATGACAAAAATCTACAAAGAGCTAAAGAGACTCAACAAAAACAAAGTAAATAATCCAGTCAAAAAATGGGCAGAAGAGCTAAAAAGGAACTTCTCCAAAGAGGAAATGCAAAGGGCCAACAGGTATATGAAAAAATGTTCAACATCACTTGTCATCAGGGAAATGCAAATCAAAACTACCATGAGATACCACCTTACACCAGTGAGAATGGCACATATTAAAAAAACTAGCAACAACAAATGTTGGCGAGGATGTGGAGAAAAAGGAACTCTCCTGCACTGCTGGTGGGAGTGCAAACTGGTCCAACCACTATGGAGAGCTGTGTGGAGATTTCTCAACCTGCTAAAGATGGAGCTTCCATATGACCCAGCAATTCCACTACTAGGTACTTACCCAAAGGACACAGAAACATTAATTCAAAAGGGCACCTGCACCCCTGTGTTTATAGCAGCACTGTTTACAATAGCTAAGCTTTGGAAACAACCCAAATGCCCAAAAATAGATGACTGGATCAAGAAGATGTGGTACATATACACCATGGAATATTACTCAGCAATCAAAAAGGATAAACACATGCAGTTTGCAGCAACATGGATGGAGCTGGAAGGGATCATGCTGAGCAAAATAAGCCAGAAAGAAAAAGAAAAATACTGGATGGTCTCACTCATAGCAGGAATTTAGAAAACCTAAATAAGAGACCACGAAAAAGACTTATTATAATAAAGTAAAAAATCAAAATCAACAAGCAACTATAAACCAGAGACACACTATGGGGAGGGGTGGCAGGGGAAGAGAGATTAGGGTCAAAATAAGGGGGGTGGGAATTGTATGGGGAATATAACCAAGATGAAAATGCATACATTGTGCAAAAATGAAAAATGATGTAAAAAATACATAAAATTTTTAAAAAAGCAAAAAAGAAGAAGAACAGACAAGTCATCTAGATGATGGTCAGGCTGGGCTAGGAAGTTGTTACTGTCCATCCCCCAAATTCAGGCCCACACTGGGCTTTCTGGAACAGTGAAGCTTAAAAAACTTCAGGACAGAGCAGAACTGCTTTTTGGTTCCAGGGCAGTGGGGATTGCCTAAGTTAAGGGGCCCCCCAGCCTGGGGCACCTCTCCAGAGAAGGGTTTTCAAAGGCTCCCTCTTCACTGGGCTCAGGGCATCAGTAGGCATTTAGTGGGACAGGACAAGTGCTGAATCCTACAGAGACAATGGGAGGAGAAAGCCAATGTAGCTCTGGACCTCTGGCCAGGCCCATCCTGCCACATCAGGAGAAACCTTTCTGCTACAGAGCCATCTTGTCAGACCCCTGCAAGGACAGGAAAATCCCCTCCTGCTGGAGCCTCCTATGCTTGACCCAATGCTCTGGACATAGCAGTAGCTCAACCCCTACATTGCTAATGAGTGAATGAATGAACGACTTTCTCATTGATAACTATCATGACAAAGAGAACACTATTGAGATGCCAAGCAGAATTCTATAAACTCAGAGATCATTCCTTTCTGGCATGTTATTTATTGAGCACCTATTATGTGCACATGCTGGCAATACTACAGAGTGCAAGAAAGAGAAAGCCCTCTCCGGTGGAGCTTGCTCTTGGGGGGATAGCTGTTTCCATCAACAGATGAGGAGACTGAGGCTCCAGGGCTTGGTGAGCATGCTGTGGCTGCATGCTGGGAAGCCAGCATCTGCCAAAATGAGACTCAAATTTACATCTCCCTGATCCAAAGCCAGACCACACCAGCTCTTACTGCATCACAAAGTAAAATAAGAACCATATTCAAGCATAGAGCCGCTGGAAAAGGTGTGATCAATTCTTATCTGAGTGGAGAGGTGTCCTGAGCAGCTAGCACCAGGGCGAGGAGCTTCCAGTGTGAGGAAGGAAGTGAGGAAGGGGCTGCAGGGAGGGGTGGGCGAAGATCCAGAGTCAGAAGGCACAGGGTGGTCGCGCTTCCGGCTGGCGCTCGGTGGGGAACAGATGTTCAGGCAGCTGATGAAGCTGGATGGAGGGAGCTGGGCCAGCTCTCCGAGGCCTGGGAGGCCAAGGGCTTGCCCTCTTATAATAGATCCCATTTATTTACCCTTCAGTCTGGGCCAGGCACTGGGCCAAGCACTTTCCATGCGTCTTCTTGTGGCCTATTACTTAGCCTGTGTATTACTAAGTTAAGTGCTTGTGGCTATTATCTTAGAGTACCATTACTTATACTATTAGTGTCTATTGCTATTATCCTTGCACTCTTTCTTATACTATTAGTAAGTAGTTACTACTATTATCTCAGAGTACTATTACTTAGAGCAATCACAAGTACTGTTAGTATTATTTGAGCGCTCCATTATTTGTGTTAGTACTTATTACCTTTATGTTAGCACACTGTTACTTCTGTTAATGGTGAGTACTTATTACTACGACTTAGAGTACTATTGCTTACTTTATATTACTATCATCTGAGGATACTTAGAGTATTTATACTACTCATAAGTGCTTATTACTATTATTTTAGAGTACTATTACTTGTATTGAGGGGCCGTTGTAAGTACTGATTACCATTAGAGTACTGTTACTATTAGTAAGTGCTTATTACTATCATCTTGGAGTATTATTACGATTCCCGAGTACAAATAGGGCAGCTGAGGCTGAGAGGGGCCAAGTGCCTCCCAGAAGCGGGTACCCAGGCAGCCTGCCCCCCGCCATGGGGTCTCCCGCTGCGGGGAGCCTCGGCCTTGGTGGGAGGCAGGTGGGTGCGGGCCCCGTCTTATTGTGGGGAGCCTCAGCCTTGATGGGAGGCAGGTGGGTGCCGGCCCCCATCTTGCTGGTTGCACCCACCCAGCCAGAGGGGCGGCAAAGCAGCTGCCTCTTCGAGGCCCCAACCCCTTTTCTGAGCTGACGAGCAGAGCAAGGAGCAGATGGGAAGTCGCCCACCCAGGGACCAGCTCCAAACCTTCCAGAAACCTGCAAACATGAAACAATCATAGATGAGAGGAGGCTTGAAAGGCACCGTTTTTAAAATAAAAGGAAATCGCATTGTAAAAGCCCTGGCAAAGATGACCAAAAAAAAAGAAAGAAAAAAGAAAAAAAAAACTTGTTAAGATCAAAAAATGCAGCCAAACCTCAAAAAAAGAGGCTTAGGATAAAGGAAGGGAGGGGTTTTACCTGGGGGCTTCTGAAGGCAGGGGGGAGGGGGGCTGCTCGTGGGCGGCCTGCCCTGGTCCTCCTAGGAGGGGCTTTCGCCCCAACCCCCACCCCCACCAAGGGCCGCCAGGCGGGAGGATGGTGCCCAGACACAGGACACCCATGAAGTTTGCCAACTTCAAACTCATTTCTTTCCTTTCAAACAGAGGAAACTTGGGGGTCTTTTTGAGACACCAAGAAGACAGGGATTCAATGCTGCTCACTCCTCCGGGCCTCCACGTCCCCGGGCCCACGCAGGTGGAGGCTTTCTCTGGCCTGGGCTGGCAGGAGGACTCTGGCCAGAGTCCCACTATCTGCCCCTCAGAAGGGTCTTTCTGGTCCGCAGGCCCCTAAGGTGCAGGTGACCACACAGTCCACAGCACAGCACTGGCCTGGAGCACGCGTTCTGGGCGGTGCTGAACACATTTCTCAACACCTTATATCACGTCACACAGCAAAGGGGGAGAGTGGTGTGGGCAGAGAAGAGTGTAGGCACCAACCTGGAATTCCCCCAAGACTCAACCAAGCCTATCAGGGTCTCCACAGCCCTGCCCCAGGCCAGGAGGGGTCCCCACAGCAATGCTTGTGAGGCTAATGTGCCCCCTAAACCTTGCTTGGTCTCTTGGCACAGAAGAGATCACATAGCACCCTTTCTGAGCCAGGCACCATGGGACACCCAGGGAAAAGGGGGCATAGAGGGGGCCGTGCAGGTGGGGCCACCTGTATGTGACTAACTGTGGGACAGGTGGAGTTCAGTAGAGCCTAGGGAGTGTCCTTCACAACAGGGCAAATTCGGCCACACGCACATGGCCAGAGGGACCCACACCCAAAGACCATGCAGGCTGGGTCCTTATCCAGCCCCTCTCCCTCCCCATGTTCACAAGTCACCAGGTTATCTCACCTGGGCAGGCAGGGCTTGGGCATCAGTGGGGAGCAGGCCCAGCCCCATGTGCAAGGATGGGAGGGCCTCCTGGGCCTGAAGGGAACGACAGATGGGCGATGCATGTTCAGGGACCCGGAAGAGGGGCAGGGGTGAGCAGAAAATGAGAAAAGGGCCTCCCTGGTGGCGCAAGGGGTTAAGCACAGCACTGTGAAGCTATCTGCAGCCTCTGCAGCATGAATTCGATCCTCAGCTAAGGAGGTGACTCTCATGGCGCAGCAGACCTCTCCTGTCTCGCCCACTGCTCCCCTCAGCAGTGTATTTCGTCAGTCTGCCTGTTCTGCTCCCCGCTCTGTGCCTGGTGAAGCCTCTCACCCCCCACACCTCTGGCCTGTACCCCAGCTCTTGCATGCATAAATAAATATTTTTTTAAAAAGAGAGAAAATGAGAAACAGAGTAACTGAAAGAGGACAGGAGGGTGGGGAGACAGAGGCTGAGGAGAGGACAGGAGCAGAACAGAGACACGCTGCGAGCCAGAGAGAAAGGAGCTAAGACCAAGGGACAGAGACAAAGGGGTTGAGGGGGGTGGGTTAAGGGGGGAGAACGAGGGTGCAGAAAATAAGGAGGGAGTCGAGACACACAAATCAGGTGGCGAGAAACTGAGGCAGACAGAAGGTGAAAGGGAAAGGGAGAGCTGCGGAGAGGAGGGACCCACAGCGACAGAGGGAGGCAGGCAGAGCCAGACAGAGAGAAAAGATGAGAAAAAGGTCAAGAGAACAAAACGCAGAGACAAAGGAACAGGAGACAAAAGGACATGGACAGAAGAACAAGAGAGTAACCCCCAAAATGGAGACAGGTAGACGGACCGAGGCGGCGAGAAACGGAGAATGCCCAGCACCCTCCACGCCCCACAAACACACCCGCAAAGACAAGGGTCCCGGGAGCACGCGCCCACACCTCCCTGCACAGCCAGCGCTCGGCATCTGCCCGTCCGTGAGGCCAGCAGGGGGACCCCGCAGGGCGCCGGCCTGAAAGTCCTAGAATTCCTTGAGTTTGCTGCAGGCCAGAGCACAGGGGCCGCACGGCCTCGTGGAAAACCCAAGTGCCCTTTGCCGCCTCACTTAGCCTCAGTGTCCTCGTCTGTGGAATGGGAACATAAGAACCTCCTCGTGGGCTGCCGAGACCGTCCATGGGCTTCCGCAGCAAACCCTGTGTTTGAGGCTGGCCTCGTTGCCTCCACGGTCTTTGGTTTCCATCCCCTCCTTAGGGGGCCCCCTTTTTTCTTCGCTTCGTTAGAATCCTTGAACTCTGGACTCCACTGCCGACCAAGGAACACAGGCGTGCCCAGGTCAGCAGCTGTTTCCATCTGAAAGACACTGCCCACTGCCAGCTCGCACCGAGGGCAGCTACCCCTCAGGAGACCTTGCCAGCACATGCACACCAGCCCCCCTGGGACACGCCACAGCTCCAGCCCCCGAAGGCCCGGGAAGTAAATGCCAAAACTTATACTTCCTCCCTTTAAAAGGAAGGGGACTGGCGGGGGGAGGGGGTGGGGGTGGGGGCTGCGTGCAGGGCACGTGGGTCTCACTGAACCTGATGAGCTGCTTTTGCACAGGGATTTCCATGCTCTGGTTACAAGACAGTTGTTAACCTCCTCATCAAAACCTCCCCGGACCCAAGGCCGAGGACAGGTCAAGAGGTCGGGATGGCACAAAGCACAAGATTGGCAAAAGCAGGGCAGGTAGGGGAGGGACCCGCAGGGAGATGGTGGCCTAAGTGTCACCTCCTCAGAGAGGCCTCCCTGTCCACTCTGCCCGCGAGCCTCTTCCCAGCCGTCTCTGAGCTTCACCATCTGCAGCGAATATATTACCTCCTTGGCTTCTGCTGGCTGGGAATCACACCTACTTTCTGGAAGGAAATATGAGTTACTTCTAGTTAACAGAGAAATTGGGCAGGCAGCAGATCAGGAGTTGGGGTTCTCAAAAGGAGAAAAGGATAGAGAAGGTGGGGGGCCGGAGCAAGGAGCCCAGGTCTGGGGGTGAGTAGGCCAGGGTCTCAACCCCTGTGCGGTCTGGGAAGGCCCTCACCTCCCCAGGCACTGTCTCCCCATCCTTAGAAGGGGCGGGGGCACCTAAGCAGACATTAGTCACTCGTGACGCGCGCTAGCTGGCTCCGGGGCACCGGTGTCCGGGACCGTGTCGTTACACATCAGTGTTGTGTCGCGCCAGGTGAAATTGACCGAATGTGATGGTCTAGTACTGGGCATCTCATAGCGCTAACAGCAATCGAGGTTTATGGGAACGATGATACCAGGGTCAATCTGAGGTCCTTTTAGGACAAAGAAATTGTGGGTTGGGTAAGTTTTCTGAGTTCCCTTTAAAGCGCTGGGAACCATCATGTGTGATATTGGACAATTCACTCTACCGCTCTGAGACAAGTACGGACCGTTTGCCCACCCTGCCTTGATCACGGGGCTGCCTCCAGGTAACAAGGCTGGGGGGACAGGGGTACCTGGAAGGTGGAGGATTACACAAATGAAAGGCAAGCTCACCTCCATAAATGTGGGTCACCTCTGACTCCCCCCTCACGTACTGGCAAGATCCTAGGGTGGAGCCAAGATGGCTGAGACATGTGCATCAAGAGATCTGGGGAGGGGAAGAGCAAATATACAGAGTGGTAGGCAAGGTACACCTGGGGGCGCACAGATGGACCCCCAGGAGCACACAGACATGGTAACTCACTGCTCGCACAGGGCTACAGGTGTGAGATTCCCAATCTGTCCACCTTGGAGCATCATGGGAGGCCCGCTGGGACCCCTCACCTGCAGGCCAGCCTTTCCCCTGACTTCCGGGCCCAGGCTCAGCTCCAGATCCACCAGCATCCTTCATGCTGCCTAAGAACCCCTCACCTTCTGAGGAGACTGGGTCCCTTCTTCACTTCTCTCCTGCCAGGAGTGTCTCTGCTGGGTCCCCTGGGCACCTGGCAATATTGTGCCTGTGAATCCAGCCTCCAGATGTGCACACAAGTACACAGAGGTGCAGGATACCCCAGGAATATACATGCACACCACCCCAAACCCAGGCTCAGGGGCTCCTGGCTCCTGCCATTCTGTTCAGAGACCCCCTACTCCAGGGAGCCCTTCTTGACTATGCCCACCCTCCCACATGCCAGGGTGCCCTCCTTCCTCCTGGCTCCACTGCACCTGCACAGACCCGTAGCACTTCAGGCTTGGTCTCGGGACAAGAACTGTAAGGACTCACCTCTGTCCCCCAGCACAGGTCGGCCACAGAGCAGGTTTCTGCAGAACGTCTGCAGAGAGCATAAGGGAGCTGAGTAACATCGCAGACACAAGCACAGCCCCCAAGCTAGGTCTCCTGGGTTCAAATCCCAGCACTGCCACTGCCTGCGACTTGTGCAAGCTGCTTAAGCCTCTCTGTCCTCAGTGTTCCCAGGTAGCACTCAGAGTGCTACTTCTCCAGCCAGGTGAGCACGAGCTGCAGGTGAGTTTCTGCAGCTCGTCAGGGACGTGGCTTTGCTTATCAGTGTTTGCTACTAGGACCGCTGGTTCCAGCAGGGGCACCTTTGTAGAACGGTGGGTGAGACAGCAACTTCCCAAGCGTGCTCGCCCAACCAGCCAGGCTCCCCCAGACTCGGTATTGACTCCCACCTGCCCTGGGGCACGTGGCCTCTCTCCTAAGCAGGGCATGTGGTGAGGATGAGCAGCCCCGACAGGCAGGATTGATTTTGAAATCTTGTCTCTTACATGAGAAAAGGTCATGTTTGCGGGTGGGCGTTGCGAGGCCTCTTTCCAGCGGGGCGCCCTGGCCGAGCCGTGGGACTTCCATTAGCATTAATGGGGACTCTCAGTAGAGGGCTCGGGCCGGAGGTGCTGCGAGGCCTGGGTGTGTGTCAATGTGGAAATCATTCCTAATGAAGCTGCTCAGATGCCGGGGTCTTCAGGGGAGGTGGGGCTCCGAGGCCAGTTCCAGCCTCTTCTGCCTGAGTTTACCAACAGGCTGTGATGCGGCGGACCCAGGTAGGGATCCTTAGGGTCACATTCACTGCCAGGGTCCCCAACAGAGCTGGGGCAGGAGGTGGCCCATCCTCACTCACTCTGCATCTGGCTGGCTGCATGACCCTGGCAGGAGTCTGAAAAAGTGGGTCAATAGGAAACAACCTTGGGATCAGGGCACAGCTCCTGCCCCCTCCCTGCCAGCCTCTGCTGACTGTGGCAGGGGGTTGGACCACAGTGAGGTTCCTTAGGTGCTTTCATCAGAACCAGACGACCACCCTGCCCTGCCCAAACCCCTAAAGACCTCAGGCTGGGTGCTCGCTGGGGTTGGGACCAACAATTTAGGATCATACTCACAGGGGCCTCACAGAGCAGAATCTAATGCTGTCAATTGGTTGCTCACAGATTGGATCTGGCCTGTAATTAAGTTCTGTTTAGCCTCAGCACAGTTTTAAAAAAAATCTTAAAATTAGCTTCCAACACTTAAAGTTGTAAGTTCTCACATGTTAAAACATATGTCATCAGTTACTGCCGGCTATAGGCCTGGCATAGCTGCCGCAGTCCTCGCCACTCCCTATCACCTCCTTGAGTGTCTGCTGCATCTGTCATCACACTTGTGCCTGGCTCACCTCTTCCATGACTGCTGTGTAGATCCACAGGGAATCCATGATCCCTGCTTGTCATTGCAGTGAGTGAGCTCCAGAGAGGTCAACCCCTCCCTACCTCTTGTCTTTACACTTGCTGTTTCCTCTACCTAGAATGTTCTTCTTGAGGCTGGACACATAGTCTCCATCCCATTTCATTCAGGTCTCTGCTCCAACTTCTGAGAGGCTTCGCCTCACACTTGCATCGTTTCTCCCATCCCTGAGCCCTGGCTGCCTTTCACAGCTCTTCTTTCCTCCTGGCACATAATACGCACGTCTGCTTATTGACCCTTTCTCTCCACTTCCCCTACCAACAGAATGCCAGCTGCGAGAGACAGTGACTTTGTGAAAGGTATTCGTCTCATCCTCAGCTCTGCATAGGACTTGCAGGACTTCACACATAGTAGGTGCTCAATAAATCCTTTTGGATGGATGAATGAAAAGGAGAGAAGGTTGGATGCAAGACCATGGAGAACCTTGAAGCCAGTCTGAGGAGAAGGTATGGGAAGCCTCTGCCAGTGTAGACAACCAAGTAATGGGGTGAGGGGCTGTGTGCTTCAGCATCTTCTCTGGGTCTGCCTTCCAGGCACACTAGGTGGCCCTTCAGGGAGCCTCATTTCCATGCCACACGGTCTGTCTAAAACAGAAGGCATCTTGGAGGAGTCAAAGGCGCCTGTGCTCTGGCCGGGGTGGCAGTAGAATCAGGAAACAACATGTGGTGAAGGACACGGAGGGATGGCGGTAGGGAGGGGCAAGGGAGGAGTCCCCCAGACCATGTCAGGAGACAAAGACTCACCGAGGACCTGCTCTGTGCCCCGTCCCCGCCCCGGTGGCGTCGTCTGGTGGTGGGGACAGATGCTCATCTGGCACACATGCACAGGTCTAAACACAAGCTGGTCGGGCTTTGCAGGAAAGCAAGGAGGCTTTGAGGGCCTCCTCTTGCTCCTCGTTCGCGTACAGAGTAGGTGCTCACATCTGCCTTCCGAACGAATCAGGACTCTCCTGTGGACCCTCCCTGTGGGGAGTGAGTCCTTGAGGGGTCACGGAAGGGTGCTTGAAGGAGGTGGAAGGGCAGGGCCGGTGGCGCTCCCAGAATCAAGGGTTTGTTGTTCCCTGATGGGACTCCAGGCTGGGGAATGGGGGGGTGGGTCTAGGAGTAGGGAGCTGGGTGCTGGGTGCTGGGTGCCGAGCACTGGGTGCAGGGCAGGGCTCTCCTTGGGAGAAAAAGATGCTCCTCCTTTTTCAAGAATGCACTCTGCCCCCACCCCCACCCAGGATGGGCCCGGCGCCACTTGGTCTGCCATTTTGATGCTCTCGGTGGGACCAGGATGCTGTAAACACCCATACGCAACTCTCCTGCAGGGTCTCCGGGTTGCCAGCAATCACGGCCATCTGCTCGCATGGCATCGCGCCCAAGCCCAGCGCCCGGGGAACCATGCCAGGCAGCGATTGGTTCTGAGGCATGCCCCTTAAACCGGGCGGGGGGCCTCCTCTTCCGAGGGGCCCCTGGGGGAGCAGGAGAACAAAAGACAGATTTCTCTTTCCTTTAAAAAAAAAAAAAAGATCAATTTCACTTAAGACTCAGCACAAAATGAGGAGCAGGGGAAGAAACAGAGTGTCTGCGGGGTCCTGAATATTCACGAGGCAGCTCTGCACAGCTCAGCGTCCTGGGCGATCCGGGAGGAGCAGGGCTCGCTCCATATTTAAAACATCCTTCAAAAGTCACAGTTTCTCCTTAGAGACGCCTTCTCCAGCCAGCCCCATGGCTCGGCCGCAGCAGGACACCAGAGAGAGAAGACCAGGAAGCTTCTGTGGAAAGAAGTCACAGAGAGCACTGAACTGGGGGGCCAGGGCCTGAGAGTCCCCCAGCGGGGCGACTGGGAAGCCACGCAGCTTGCCCTCTCTGAGGGTCCGTAAAACAGAGGTGGCCGGGTGGCTGTGCCGCTGGACACGTGGCACATCTTTCCGGAGCAAGGCGAGGGCTGGGCGGTGGTCAGCAGCTGCCACGAGTGCCCCCTGCCGCGTGTCCAGTGCGTGTGTCCAGGGAAGTCAGCTCCCCCTGCGCGGCTGGGGCATGCGTGGCGTCGGCCCTCCGGGTCTGTGCGTGAGACTCCAGGGGACTGCGTGGTCTCTTGCTCTCCCCCACATTTGCGGCCGTGGATACATGTGTGGAGGGTCGATCAGTGTACACGTGCGTGCACATGCGGGCATGGCAGCCCCTTCCCAGCCCCACCCCTGCGGTTGAGGGTGGCAGATGGGAGTCGGCCTGGAGGGAGTAGCTGGACTCAGTTCTTCCCCAGCCAGTTTCCCCTCTGGTGTGTCTGACCGGAACGGACAGAGCCAGGTCACCCCCTCGGTGGCTTTTCCCCAGCACTCCCCACCCACTGTCCAGCTGGCACGCACCAGGGGCTGGCAATCATTTCAAAGCCACCAAGGGACTAGTGGTGGTGAAATCACTCTGGACCCAGCACCACCTGGGCCCTGGGCAGTGTTGTCCCTACCAGAGGGGTTCAGTGGGGTTTTGAACAAAGTGGTAGAAACCCCACCTGCGTCTCCCTGGCCCAGGCTGCAAGGGGCAGGCTTATGATACAGGGTCCCAAAGGGACATCTGAACAAGAGGAGCAGAGGAGGCAGAGCATCCCTTGGGCACAGAGTCTTTCCTAGGCAGTGGTCCACCCTTGCCACCCTGCCAGGCTAGGAGCAGAGCCAGCCTGAGTCCACCATAGAGCGTGATTGTCTTGGTGCTGGCTCCAAACCTCACGTCAGCAGATGACTGGCCATGGCCCAGGGAAGCCTGGGAGGAGAAACATCTTCAAGGGGGGTTGAACTGCTAGGCCAGGTGACTCACAGTGCTCATGGGTAGGCATTGTTTTAAGGACCTGGGTCACCCTTCCCAACACCCCATCAGGTAAGTACTACTACTTTCCCTGTTTTACCTGCGAGGACACGGAGTGGACAGAGGTGAACTCACCCTGAGTCACACAGTTAACAGGTGAGGCCCCTGTTCATGCCATAGAGGCCTGGGGAGTTCGCAGACTCATTTAAAGAAGAGAGAGAGACGTGGAGCCATTTCTTGCCTCCTCTGCCCAGGAGAGGGGAGAAAGGCGGCCATTCTGCTGGACAGAGGGGTCCCCCAGCATCCAGATGCCCACTCTCTGCCCCTGAGGTACCTCTTTCCAGCCAGGTGGAAGGGGCAACTTTGAGGGCCTCTCCCCTCTCTCAGACCCTGTGGTCAAGACTTCCTTGTCTGCACTGCTCCAGAATCCTCGGCAAAGGGGCGGGGGGGGGGGGGGCTGCGGGACAGAGATAGGCATCTGCCTGCCTCGTCCCCCCGCCCTCCACAGCCCCTTCTGAGCCAGCACTGGATTATTCAATGTAACATTTAATTACACTGAGAGTCTAACGAACACAAGGAAAGTCAGATGTGGAACTCGTGCCCCCCGCTGAGCCTCCTGGAAACCATGGGGGAAGGCAGGGTTGCTCCATATGCCTCTGTGTGGGTGTGTGGGGTACAGGCACGTGTGGTGTGTGTCTGGTGGGGCCTGTCTCAGTGTGTGTGTGCGCATGTGTATGTGTCCAAGTGGGCAGCCTGTGTACATCTGCTTGGCGTGTGCCTCTGCATGATGTACGTGTGCTGTTCTGCTGTCTGAGAGTGTGGGTATCTGGTTCTGTCTAAGGTATGTGTGTTCATGTGGATATGTGTGTATGTGTCTCTTTACAGCCACCTTTGGCTGCTGAAAACAGCTTTTTCCCTGGTGATGATGTTTTTCAGGCCCCCAGTAAGAGTGGAATGGTCAAAAAAATCTTCCTCTGTCATTGTGTTGCTGGTAACTTAGTCTAGCAGTCCCCTGGGTAATTCTACCAGATCCCCTCCACTCTTTCTTTCCACTTCCTTTCCTTTGGCACTGCTCTTGCAAGGCAGCCCTAGATTTGGGTGGGCCTCTCTCTGGTCACTCGTTCCTCTGTGCTTGTTCCAGAATGTCAATTTGGATCTGTTACTCCTCCACTGGGATACAGAGCCAGACCACTAGGAACTGAGTTCTACATCTGCCTCTCTCTGGTGTGTGACCTTGGACAAGTCACTTTACCTTTCCTAAACCACATTCCTGCAAGGTAGGGAGCTCCAAAGAAGATGATGCACTTCATGTGCACTGTGCTCTGTGTAAGGCAGTCTGGGTCCCACAGGAGGGCACCCCTGAGGCCCTACTGGTGCCATTCCCACCTGGGCAATATCAGTTGGTAGGGAGAAGGGTTTATGCTCCATAACTTGCCTCTGGGAATAGCCCTGAAAGATGCCAATTAGAGGCAGAGACTCTTGAAGAGCAGGACCAGGCTGGGCCAAGGCCAGTGGAGACTATTCTGATCGATTGAGGCAGTCTATTTTGTGCTAGGCCTAGTATCTGGTCCTTCTCATCAGTTCCAGTCCAACTCTCCCCTCTCCCATTGTTCTCTCATTGTTTCTTTCTTTTTTTTTTTTTTAAAGATTTATTTATTTATTTATACAAGCACTGGGTATAGCCTGAAGTACGGGAGGGTGAGAGAATTTACCAGAGCCAGAACAGGGAGCAGAACAGACAGACTGACGAAAACACACTGCTGAGGGGAGCAGCGGGCAGCAGGGGAGGTCTGCGTGCCATGTGGGACCTTCACCCAGTGGCCAGGGATTGAACCGGCACTACAGAGGCTGCGGGCAGCTTTGCAACCCAGCGCTCACTGTACCACCAGGGAGGTCCTCTCTCATTGGTTCTTCATTTGTTTTTCCACCAAAATCTTCTACCTTAAGAGCCATCTTACCAAATGAGATCCAAACTGTTCAGCCAACAAATCCTGGAATTGTTATATACTCACACAAAAATGTGCAAATAAAAATATTCTTGACCACGTTGTTTATAGCACAAAAGCTAGAGACAACATAAGATGCCCACACCAAGGATTTGGTTCAATCAATTATGTTTCACTTATCCAATGGGACCCATCATGGCAATTATAGAAGTACAAGATGTAGAGGAACTTCTGCTTCCAGCAAGATGGAATAGACACATCTTTCCTATTTGTCCTCCTACTTACAACTAAAACCCCTGGACATTATATAATTTTTTAAAATTAGGAAAAGTCAGAAAGGTGAAGATGGCAGACTGACTATGGTCATCAGTACCCAAGGAACAGCATGATAGTGAAGTTACTGGGTTTTCTTTTTGGTATATATACCCCAGATTTGGAACTGAAGAAGCCAGCAACCAGGAAACATCAGATCAAAAGCCAAAACCTAAACAACAAAAGACTGACCTCTCTACCCAGAGATAAGATATAAACAGATTGAAAATAAAACCATGGGAAAGGATATATGATTCCAACATTATTCAAAAGAAAAAAAGGCGACTATTTTGGTATTAGATAAAATAAACTCCAGAACAAAGAAAAGTACTAAAAACAGAGATAAACATTTCACAATAATATAAGGATCAATCTAATAAGAAAATATAGCAATCCTCATTGTATATGCACCAAGTAACAGAGCTGCAATTTAGGTGTAGCATAATGAAACTGGGAGATGAAACGCAATCACAATTATATTTGGATAGTTCAGCAACCCCCTTTCAACACCTGATAGAACAACTAGACAGAAAATCAGAAGGGCATACAACACAGTCAATAGAACCTAAAACATTTCATCCAACAACTGCAAAATGCACATTCTTTTCAAATCCCCAAGGAACATATACCATAATAGACCATATTATAGGCCATAAAATAAATTTCAACACATTTAAAAGAACTTAAATTATAGGGTGTGTTGGCCAACCATATGGAATCAAATTGGAAATCAACAGAAATAACAGGTAAATCACCAAACATTTGGAAAGTAAACAATACTTCTGAGCAATTCATGGGTCAAAGAGGAAGCCTTAAGAGAAGTTTAAAAAAATAATAAAGAAATTGAACTGAATGAAGATTTTAAAATTTTGGTATGCAAGCAAAGCAGTACTGAGAAGGAAAATTGTAACTCTAAGCATATATATATTAGAAAAGAGGTAAAATTTCAAATCAAGAATCTAAGCTTGCTCCTCAATAATGTAGAAAAACAAAAATCTAGACAGAATATATTCAACACAAGCCAAAGATAGGAAGCAATAAAGAACAGAAATGATGAATTGAAAACAGAGAAAAACAATAAAACAAAGAGTTGATTCTCTGAAATGATCAATAAAGTTGAAGAACCTCTAACAAGGGTGATGAAGAAAAAGAGAGAGAGAGAAGAATCAAAGTAGCCATATCAGCTATGAAACAGGGGCTATCACTATAGACCCTACAGATATCAAAAAGCATTAGAGAATGCTGCAAATAACTCTACACACATAAATTTGACAAATTAACTGAAATGAATAAATTCTTAAAAAACACAGGCTACCACAATTCACCCAAAATGAAATAGATCATTTGAATAATCTATGTATAGAACTTACAACTACTGAAGAAATGGAATTCATAACTGGAAAGCTTCCCTCAAGGAAGAATGAGAACTGTGTGTGTGAACATGAAGAGAAACCAACAAGATATCAGTAAGGTATGGTATCAGGACAATGTGCAGAATAACATATATTTGTCATTTTAAAGAAATGATATATGCATTTAAAGAAATGATATATAGGGATATATGTAAACATCTGCTTTCATGTACCTGGACAGTATCTGAAAGAAATGAAGCTGGAGAAAGTGAATGTGTATAGGAGGAATAGTTGACTTTTTAAAATATTTTAATTTATATTTTCTATGATTATTATCACTTTTTTACATTTTATTTTAAGCACCCACATGGTTGGTTGGCTAGAGCCCAGTCTAACAGACCAATCATCCAGTTTCACATCTTGGCTTTGCAACCCACTAGCTAATATAATTGATCCCCACTTCCCTTGTTGTAAAATGAGAATGAAGATAATGAGGAGTCTGGGTGTCAGGACTCTGGATTCAGCAAGTAAGACCCATGTGACTTACACTGTGTTGGGTGTGAGGACTTAGCAGTGAGCACAGCTTAGGCAGGTGCTGAGAGAGGGCAGGCAGTGGTGCGCTGTAGAATCTGTTGAAGATTCTACAGCTGAAGAAGCTGTAGGATCTGTTTTGGCCCCGGAGAAGGAAGAATGTGATTTCAGACAAAGATGCCAAGAGGCAGTGCAAGTCCACGGAGCCTGGGGACAGGTGGCCAGGGTGCAGCCAGAGCCAGGAGCCCTCTGGCTGCCAGGGCAGGAAGTTCTGCAAGGGGGAGCAACTGGAGTGTTACTTTAAGAACACAGAAGGGCCAGGGTAATTTCCTCCTCATGTTCTGGCTGAGATTTTCTTGCCTGCTTTCTATGGGACTTTAAGAACCATCAACTAATAAAAATTGTCCCCTGGGCACTTGGCACATGCAGAGACTGCCAAGTATGTGCTCAGATCCTCTGCACAGCCCAGAGGGAGGCATCCCTGTCCTTTATAGACTCAGAACCTTCCTTGGGCCCTGTCCCATCTCCCCAGGCCTTCTGAGAAACTTCCAGAAGCACAAGGAGCTCTGAAGTCGAGATCAGCTTGGAGACCTTCTGATTTAACACTCTCATTTCAGAGATTGTTAAGGAACACTCTCTGTTAAGGAAACTGAGGCACCAAGTAGGGGAGGGACTTTCCCAAAGCCACTCAGGGAAATCAGAACAGAGAAGCACATGGACTCCCAGGCTATCGTTGCTCCACAAGAGAAGCAACCCTCCACCACAACACACACACACGCCATTTGCCATTATGGTACAGAGATTAACCTCCCAGAGCTCGAAAACCCACTCTAGTTCTGGGGTAGCCCATTCCTAGTTATTAGCCAGCTGTCCCTCAGAAGTTCAGGGACAGAAACTATTTTCCATGTGGCTTCTCTTCTTCTTGGTGCCTCTGGACCCCACTCCACCTGCAGGAACCGGGTGACCACCCTGTTCACATCCTCCGCTTGTAGCTACCAGTCAGGAAACTGCTAAGCGCCTGTTATGGCATCTCATCAACATCTCACAACTCCGGGAGCATCCTCGAGCCCTATGTCACAGAGGAGGAAAGAGAGGCACAGAGAGGCCACGAAAACAGGCCCCGACAGAGCCAACTGCTTAGAGGAGAAGGGGGGCTATGTGTGCCCTCCCACTGCCTCCTCCAGCCCCAGTCCAGGGAGGGGCTCACTTCCCTGGTCTCAGAGCCACCTTCCCCAGGCCCTCTCTGAGAGGCTCAGTCTCTGTCAAAATGGGCCTGACCACACCCTCCCTTCCTCTCACCTGCTGCCACTTTCAGAACCTCATGGCCTTCTCGCCAGAGGCCTCAGACCCTATGGCCACACGTAGCCCTGTTTTCATGGCCTTTTCCACTTGTTTGCTTTTTACATTAAACTCTGAAGAAAGGACCAGCACTAAAGGTTGAGATGTTTTCACAATAAACCTGGATTTCTTCCTCTCAGCAAATTGGAATCTGGCATTCTTGAAGGACAGTTAGGGACTGGACCCCCTGGAGGTGACCAGTTATCCTATAGCCTCCACAGCCAGCCCCCAGCCCCGACCCAGGTCCCCTCCCGTCTCCCTGGGCCTGCCTGCTCCTGTGGGCCTGAGTCTGTGGCTCCTGTGGTAGAATCTCACCGTCATCAACTAATATGGGTTGAACACTTACTAGATGCAAGAGAATGGCTGCCTAGAGAAAGGGGGAGGGGAATGCACCCCCCAACTGATCCTATCAGACCCTCCAGAGGGTGAAGAGGGGTAATAATAGGCACATCCAGTTTGAAAAGTAATTCCCAGTATTATGATCTAACTTTATATTTGGAAAATTTTTAAATCCTATTGCACTTTAGTACCAGTAGTAATGAAAGCAAAACACTTCTCATCCATTTGTTTATTCAACAAATACTCATTGAGCATCTACCATGTTCTGGCACTGTTCTGGGTGCTGGAGGTACAGCAGAGACAAAAAGACAAAACTCTGCCTTCTTGGAGTAGACCCTGTCCCAGGGCCTCATTCCACCCTCAGAGCGCCTTATGGGCGAAGGAGCGGCACAGTCTCCATCCTCTGACCCTGGCAGAGAGGTGGAATGGCCTGGAATAGACACTGGCCACAGCTCCAGCAGCCTCTAGCCCTCCCTGCCTCTGAGACCCTTCTTCCAGCAAGACCACCTGGTTTCGCCAGGGTAAGCGCTGCAGTGTCTGTGGAGGCTGAAATCTACACAGGCAGGGATTTAGAAGACAACACAGGCTCTGCCACCCTGGGTATCCTTCAAGGGCGAGAGGCAGGAGGGATTGGGGGGGAAGCAGGAACCTGCAGGTCACCTGCCTCAGGTTGCCCAGCTGGAGAGATGGAGGCCTTCAGGAATTCCCAGTGACCTCCTTCTCCCAGTGACCTTGACTTGGGCTGGGTTGGCCTCTGGGAGACAACATCCCCCTTCCTCCCACTGCCTGTTTCCCAAGGTCGTGCAAAGGGTGCACTGAGGACGTGCAAAGGGTGCACTGAGGAGCAGAGGGGGCCTGGCGCGTGGGTCTTATGCAAAGACCTCTCTGTTCTCGGTATTTTCTGGGCCTGGGGCTGGGTAGGGCCCGAGCCTGGGCTTGGCGTTAAACTAGGAGCGGCCAGGGCAGGTGTAAATTATGCATAGCTATTTCTGGAAACTTCTCAGATTTCTCAAGAGAGAGAAATTAATTTGCCTGTTTGGGCAAATAACACCAATTTTTTTTTCCCTGCTTAAGGTCATTTTGTTAAAATAAAATTGATTAACGTTCTCTTTAAAGTTTAAGTAGAAACTGCTCAAACATATTTTTATGCACAGAAGCACGGTTTGCGCCCCTCAGTAATTAATAACTCCGCGAGGAAGTTCACAGCGCGCGGCGCCACTCGGCCCGCGGCCCGCGGCGGGCGCCGGGTGGGCGGGGCGGGCGCCGGGTGGGCGGGGCGGGCGCCGGGTGGGCGGAGCCGGACCTGGGCAGAGCCAATCAGAACTCGGGGGAGGAAGGGGGCGGGCCGAGCCGGCTGCCTCCGCTTCCCCGTCTTACGCGGAGATGGTGCTGGCCCACCTCCGCTCCACACCCTCCAGGAGCGGAGGACCTCCCAGGTCCAGGCTCTGCCTCGCCTGGAGCTCTCTCCTGGCCAAAGCCGAATGCAGCGGACCGACCTCTGTAATCAGCGCCCCCTGATGAGAGTATCAGGAGCCACCGTTTCTTGTGCGCTCTGCTAAAGTGCTTCTAGGGGCTGAGGGCAGGACTGTGCAAGCCATACCTGGGGCGTCTTGGTAGAAACCAACCAAGGCAAGTCTCTCAGCCCCACCGTCTTGGTTTCCTCATCTGAAATGCGGAGGAACAGTACTAGGTGATGTTTGTGGGGTTAATACCAACACGGTGCTCCCATGAATGCCGCGCCTGCTCATCAGCGTCCTCGTGGACTCATCTCATTTCAACTCCACAACAACTGAGTGCTATTTATTCTCCTCCCTATTTTTCCAGTGAAGAAGACACAGAGGCTCAGAGAAGTTAAGTGGCGTGCTTGAGGTCACACAGCTAATAAGCGGTAGAGTTGAGGGCTGAATCCTGGTCTGATTTACTCCAAGCTTTTAGACAATCAGGATATCTTCATATAATGCTTTTGGGCCTTTGTAATTGTCATTTATTCACTGTCCTACTCATCTCCTGCATTCATTCAGTAAATACTTGTCTGTTCCAGCTCCTGTGCAGGAGATGATATACCCAGATTTAGTAACAGTCAGCCTCTGCCCTCAAAGATGAGGGTCCCCTGGAAACCCAGGATAACCATCTAATATGAATGGGAAATAAATCTTTGTTGTGTTAAGCCCCTAAATTTTGGGTCTTTGTGTTACTACACCATACTCTAGGCTACCCTGACTTACATACATCTGTCCATCTGAGACAGATTTAAAAAGTGTGTTGAGGGGACTCCCTGGTGGCTCAGGGGTTAAAATCTTGCCCTATGAAGTTATTGCCAGCCTCTGGGGCCTGAGTTCGATCCCCAGCCAGGGAGCTGACCCACATGGCGCAGCAGACCTCTCCTGTCTCACCTGCTTCCCCTCTCAGCAATGCATTTCAATAGATCCACCTGTTCTGTCTCTGGGAAATCCTCTCACCCCTGCATCTCTGGCCTGCACCCCTGTTGTTGTATGCATAAATAGAAATAAATCTTTAAAAAACAAACAAGTGTGTAGATGTCCAGCGACGGACTTATGCACCCAGTATTCCCAGAGCTCTTATCTGAACATTTCACAGCTGTGGGGTCAGAGCAGAGTGCCTGGAGGACAGACAGGATAAGCAAGGCATTCACCTTGACATGAACTGTGAAGTGAACACCAAGTAACTCAGAATAATACTGTAATGCAATGTTTAAAAAATAAAAATTAATGCAAAACGTCCATGATGAACAATAAAGAAAAAAACTGAAGACAGGACCTAGTGCTGCCTTTGTAGAACCCTGCTTCACCCTAACCCAGCCCTGGTTCCAAAAATATTTTCAAAAACAGGCAGCCAGTATGTAGGCTGTAGTTTGCCTATTTGATTTTTTTAAATACTGCATTAAAATATTGTTTACCTTCACTATTGAGCTTTTTGATTGCCCCTAAAAATTGGCATCCATGGGCCTCCCAGGGCGCAGCAGGTTGAGCACAAAGCTGTCCACAGTGCAGGTTCGATTCCCGGCCAGCTAGGGAGATTCCCGCATGGCGGGGCAGACCTCTCCTGCCTCACCCGCTGCTCCTCTCAGCAGTGTGTTTCCGTCCATTTGCCTGTTCTGCTCCCTGCTCTGTCTCTGGTGAATCCTCTCACCCTCCCGCACCTCTGGCCTGTGCCCTGGTTCTGGTATAAAAATAAATAAATCTTCAAAAAAAAATTGGCACCCACGCTGACAGCCTCACTCTCCCCACCCCGGTCTTAGGCCTGAGAATTAGACACCTAAATTGAGTGAGTTTAGTCACTTAAAAATTGGAGTTAACCAGATGGAAAAAGAAGGTGAGGCGTTGTAGAAAGAGGACACAGCACACGCAAAGGCAAAGGGGATAGAAACAGCCAGGGGTGTGCGTGGCCAACTCGAAGCTATTTGGTGCTTCTGCAGAGAGACGAGCTAGAGTCAGACATTTCCAGCCCCTGTGAAGTGATGCGAGTTCTCCCACATTTCCCAAAATGGAGAGTGGCATGGGGCATATATACTCCTTGGCCAGTCTCCTGGCAAGCTAGAGCAGACCGAAATCATAAATTGTAAAAGTAGGGTCCTCATCCTTGCTTTGGCACACGGTAAGCATTTGGGGAACAAATCCTTTGAGGGTAATCCTCTCTTCTGCAAAGCCAAGCTCCAACCCCTCCAGACTAAGCTGGGTCCCCTCTACGCGTGCATTTCCCAAGCTGTGGCCTCAGATGGTGTCTAGTCATGGTTTTGCCTTGGAGGAGCGAAGGGGATCTTTCAACCCTATGGTAGCTTTTATTATACAACCCCAATTCTCCATGCCCCCTAAATCCAGCCCTTTGTCCTGGGATTCTGTCGTTTTTCCCGTGAGAAGGTAGAGTATAGATCCCTGCCGTTCGGTCTGAGTTTGGTCCTGTGACTTCCTTTGGCCAGAGGGACATGCACAAATATAATGCATGAGCAGGAGCTTAAAAAGCAGTTGCATCGGGCCTCCCAGGTGGCGCAGTGGTTGAGCACTGGGTTGCGAAGCTGCCCGAAGCCTCTGCAGCGCAGGTTCGGTCCCCGGCTGCTCCCCGGCCACCAGCCGAGGGTCCCACATGGCACGCAGACCTCTCCTGCCGCCCACTGCTCCCCTCAGCAGTGTACTTCAGTCCTTCTGCCTGCTCTGCTCCCTGCTCTGGCTCTGGTGAATTCTCTCACCCTTCCGTGTTCTGACTGTACACAGTGCTTCTAAGTATAAATAAATAAATAAATCTTAAAAAAAAAAAAAAAAAGCAGTTGCATCACTGGGCTTTTCCTGGTCAGCGCCATCAGAACACGCTCAGGCTATCCTGCAGGAGGACGAAACACGAAGATTTAGGGGGCTGCAGTCATCCCAGCTGAAGTCACATTAAATTAACCAGCAGCCAGACAACCCAGCTCAGATCAGCCAAGCTAAACCCAGCCCAGCCGGGATCAGCCCCACCCCATGTGCTCTTGGGGCTGGTCATCAGATTTTTTTGACCATCCCATACCCTTTCCGTGAACCTTCTCAAGTCTCTTACCTGGAAACCATATACATGTATTTCAATTTGTATTAGTCAAGAATCATTCAGTGGTAACAAAAAACTCAAATGATAATGGCTTATACAAATGAGAAGTATATTTCTCTCTCAAATTCAGGTGGGAAGCAGGACAGAGCTGGTGTGCACTTGCAGTTGGAGCCCAGGTTCCTATGATATTGTTGCTCAATCCACATGGGAATTCCCATTTCCAAGTTACCTCACCGTTCACAACAGTTTCCGGGGCTCTAACTATCGCATCCACATTCAAGCCATCGGAGAGGCTGCTCATTTATCAGAATTTGCTCCTATCACCTCTCTGTATCCCTTCGCAGAACCAATATGGTCACCAAGAGCAACATGGCCGCACTTCACTTCTAGGAAAGATGGGGTCGGTGCCCTCCCCTCTCCGGGGTAACACATGCTCAGAGAAAAATCGGAGTTACTTTATGAAGGAAAGGAGGGCTGCCAGCGGTTCTTCCCACACAGTACAATGTCATGTTATTCATCATCATCATCATCATTCAATCAATTTTCTTTCCAGCAAATAGAAGCTGACCACAGAGGGGAGCTAGAACCCAAAGCTCGAAGGCAGGGCACCCAAACTGTAGTCTCAGTTCTATCTTTATTATTATTTTTTTAAGATTTATTTATTTATGCATACAAGAGCTGGGGTACAGGCCAGAGGTGTGTGTCAGGAGGTGTGAGAGAATCCACCAGAGACAGAGTGGGGAGCAGAACAGGCAGACTGTCTGAAATACACTGCTGAGGGGAGCAGCGGGTGAGACAGGAGAGGTCTGCTGTGCCATGTGGGTAGCTCCCTGGCCGGGAATCGAACTTATGCTGCAGTAGCTGTGGACAGCTTCATAGGTGTGTCTCAACCCCTTGCGCCACCAGGGAGGCCCTCAGTTCTGTCTTTAACTGTGTGACCTTGGAAAAGACTCTGAACATCTCTGGGCTGGTTTTAAACTGTCTAAAATCAAATCCCAGTACAGCCAGAGAACCCTACGGGTATTTACAGCACATTGCCCACTCAGGTTTTCCCTGCCTAGCTCCTTTGGTTTTTAGGCCTCAACTCGGTGTGCTTCCTCTGCGAGGCCTGCCTTGATGCGTCCCTGCCTTCATCGTGCTCTGCGCCCTCCCCCACCCCCATAATCACACACAGTGCTGGTTCTTGTCCATCGCAGCACTGTGAGTGGCTGGGTGTTTCTTGGCGTGCTTATTTATCAGGTGGCTGTTACATGGCCGTGAGCTCTGCGAGGGCAAGACACCGTCCCTGGTCCATCTCTGTATCCCCAACACCGTGCAAGATGTCTGGCACGTAGGAGCAGCTCAATAAATGCCTGCGGATGGATGGATGAATGATTGAAGTGTCGAACATGTGTGGGTGTGGATTCCACCCCTAAGAATATACACTTTAGAAGGAAATTCTTAAAAGGCAGAACATTAAACTTACTGTGAATTTAGGGGGAGCATTCTCTCTGAGTGGGGAAGCGAGAATATTTTCTCGTGGCATTTTCTTTACAGAGAAAACCCTTATCTGTCTGCTTCTGGAAACTCCGGGCAGGCACCCAATGTCAGGGCTTGTGGCCCAAGGGTCCTGGTCCAGTTCTCAGCCCGGGCAACATTCCCACGCCGTAGAGGCATTAGAAGCTGACAGTTTGAACACGCAAACTCAGCAACAGTGACACTCAGGTGCTCTGTCACCTGGCCCCCTCCCTCCTCACCGCCACCTCTTACTCCAGTGACCAAACCCCTCCTGGCTGATGCCCACGAAAGGCCTTCTGGGGTTTCCTCTGTCCTTCTCAGCTGTGGCAGAGGCCTGATTTCATGTCAGCCTCCCAGTGACCATCCGGGCCCCTCAGAGCTGACACTGCTCATGCCAGGTCCAGATCATTTGGCTCATGGCCCCACACTATTCCCCACCCCAATGTTGCCTGGTGGTAAAAAGAGTCCCAGTAAGGGCCTCCTGCTTCCCCCACCTCCCGCCCATGAGTCCTCTCCTCATACACGTCGTGAGGGGCTTTCAGTTGAAGCAGTGGGGGCAGAGGCAGCCAGAGAACAATGGGGCCCGGCCGAGGGGGGAGTCGGTGGGGTTCCCTGGCTGCCTTGTCATCGCCATAAACCTCATTACCTCGCGGTCCCCTAGGCCGCCTCTCTCCTTACCCAAGGCATCCGCCGGCTTCGCTGCTGATTCCCACACGGCGTGAAAAGCTCTTAAACCCCCCGCTGTATTTTTAATGGGGGCAGTGACTAATTTAGCCCTACGCCACCAACCGTCAAATCAAATCTTCTATTGGTACTTACTGAGGACTCACCTGGGCTCCATGGGGTTCAGGATAAATCCAGAGCTGGTGAGGGCCCGGCGACAGTGGTCTGGCCAGCCCGGGATGTGTTGGGCCTGTTTGGTCGTGGCGTTGTCCGAAGGACAGCCTGGCTGTGCGCAGCATCCAGCCCGGTCTGTGACCAGCCACACTTTGGGGGACACTGATGCCCACTCGGAGGCATTCCCCTAAAATAGCCAAATCTCCAGGGGAGCTTCAAATCACATTCCATGGCTTTCAGCTTCCGGAGACCAGAGCCCTAAATTCTAAGGGTGATTGCTCCATTCTGCCCAACACCGGCAAGAGTCTGCTCTGCGATTCGCAGATGTAAAATGAAAATCCCCACCCACCATAAGAGAAAGTTTCCTGAGGTGCAGAATGGGGAACTCTTACTGGTCACCAGAAGCCCCCCAATATGACAGTCGGAAGATGCTGGGAGTAACTGCTCCAAATTCCACGCCCGTGACTTCGTGCGACATTATAATTAGGTGCAATCTGTCTGCCTGTTTCGTTTCCGCTCTGCAGAGGGTAATAACCAATTTGTTGCCCCTTGTGAAAAGTTAACAAGGAAGGGCTTCCCCGTGCATGTTTTGAAGCCCTGGTCTCTGCTTGCAAGTCAGCCAAGCCCCAGCTTGACAGAGGGAGAACACCGTGGGGGAGACGCTGGGTGGGTCCCGGGTTGCTAGCAGAGCCAGGAGGTGAGGCAAGCAAGGCACCTGGGGTACATGATGGCAGGAGATACCCATTCTCAGGGTTTGCAAGAGCAGTGGGCTCCGAGGCTTTGCACGTAGGCCTCGTGTTGCCCCTGCCACGGGGTCCTGGCCTCCCATGTCCCAGCGGTCTCTGTGGTTGGAAACCTGCTCCCACCTGGCTCTTCTCAACAGCTCCAGCCCCAGATTTTATGGAGCAGGGGAGGTGCCCCCAGTTCCTGTCACACCCCCAGACCCCGGCCATAAGTATTGATAGAATCTAAGCCCTACTGGTGAGGTAAGGGTTAACCATGTGACTACCAGCCCCCAGGACCTGGGAGAGTCATCCTGGAAGGGGAGAAGTAAGGGAAGACTGTGGGCTAGCCCACTAATGCTTGGGTCTTGGTCTCCCCATTGATAAGTGAGAAGACCCCAATATTTCAAGTTTAAGCGTTCTCTCCACTGTGACTCCTGTGACCCCCGGCAGCTCAGCTGGACTGGTGCGCGCGTGGAAGGTGACAATGCTTCCTCTTTGCCCCGGGAAAGTTGTGGGTCTGTTGTGTGCAGGTGCCCACGGGCACGTGCGTTCCCATGGGAACTTACACTGGGATACCCCCCATGGGTGAGCACAGCCCCCCGCCCCCATCGCAGCCCGGGGCCAGGGAGGAGAGAACCAGGCAGCCGATGCTAATCGCGTGATTCCCTTTATTGAACTGTACTAGTTACTGCAGTCAGATTAAGTCACATTTAAAAGCAGACCATCCAGTTGCACTGAAACCGATTATATTCATTACATAGTTTTAATCACTGTCCGGTGAACTGGCAAATCCAATCAAAGCATTAGTCTTTAATTAAAAAATTAAAAGGAAATATTCAGACAATAGCCAAGCAATCACATCACGATGCACAATTACCTAGAATTGCAATTAAAAAGTAGTTAACCGAAGGGGGGGAAAGAAAAACAAGAAAGGAAAAAAAAAGAAGCAAAGAAAAAAAAAATCACACTAATCCATTTTTAAAAACTATCAATATAATACATGAAGGAACAAAGGACAATAGCCTCCAAAAGCGGGTTTCTCTAACTCTAGAAATGTAGTCTGCGGCTGAAACTCTAAAAGCACACTAGTTGTAGCAGGACAATAAAAAATACTGAGCATGGAATACTTTTAATCTCTGCCATTAATATTCATTTCCAGCTGCTTATAATAGCAGCGCCTCATGGCCAAATCATTAGAGTTTTACATCTGGGTTGCAAATGACACTTTGATTGGATGTAATGTTCAAATGGCCCTCCCCACGGCGTCTCCGGCAAGCCTTCTGCGGAGAGGTGTCCTGTCGAGCGGTCCCTCACTGTGCGTGCTGGCTCATCGTGTGGTTCTGCAAAGGCGAAGAAAGGAGACACGCATGAGGGCAGAAGAATGGAGAGCATGCCTGTCCCCTCCCACTCGGTGCATTTACGCCGAGAGCCACAGAAAGCGTCGCGATCATTACAAAACAAAATGCAACAAGGAAAAAGTGCTCTGGGGACGCAGCTGCCAAGATGCCACGTTGATTTGGGGCTTGGGGATAGGTTCCTGTTGCTGCCAACCTGGGCTCCCTATAAATTGTTTTTTTAAGACCATTTCAGGTCTTACCACAGGGACCAGCTAGATGGAGGTTATAAGGGGAAATGCTGGGGAGGTAGCAGGAATACAAATCACCCCCCTTCACTCCTCCGTCTCCCTTTTGCTCTAATGATGAGGAGGAAATTCTATCTGATCGCCCGCAGCCTTCCCCCAGACCTCCCTCTTGGTCCTTCCTGGGAGCTGCTCTGAGCTCAGTGGAGGGAGACAGCAGATGTGCCTCGCCGCTCCCTGGCCAAGAAACGCCAGAGGAGCACAGACGTGCCGGGGCAGTGGGCAGCCACGGTGCCTGCAGCCCAGGCAGGGGACCGTCACCCGGCGGGAGGGTGCAGGAGGAGGGAGCCTGTTCAGTCACGTGACAGGTCTCCAGCCTGAAGAACATGGCACGGTTTGGCCAAATCCACCTGGGAAGCTGGGGCCCAGGTAGGACCCTCTGGCCCAATGCTCCCCTCTCTCTACACCCTGTGCCAGCGCGAGCAGGCCAGCAGTGTCATGTGTTTTCAGAGGAGCCAGCAGCCTGGGGCTGGGGGTGGGATTTGGCCTCTAAGAGCTTAGTCTTTTTGTTTCTTTTCAGTGGTCCCTGTTCCAAATTCAGACCAATCTCATCAAAGCTTCGGGTGCTGTTTGACCTCGTGACACCTGCAGAAAGGAAGCAAAATTTGCCCGGAGGAGCAGCCCTGCTTGGGGCACAGGTCACCCAATGCCCGGGAGCAGTGTCTCAGGGCTGCACCTGCCTCCCCAGACCTGGTGCTCTCGCCAGCACAGGCTCCGCTGGGGCTGGAGTCGCTGCCTGCAGTTCTCCCAATGACCACCAGGGGTCAGATGTGGCACTGCGAGTCTCTCCCCGGCTCCAGGTCAGGGCTGCCAGGGCCCGAGGATGCCAGATGCTCTGCCAGGAGCAGGGGCCACCCCATTCTCCTCTCCCTGACCCAGTAACCCGTGACAGCCCTTCCCACAGCTGCCACCTCTGTGATGATGTCACCTGCCCTCGGGTGAGCTCAGGGTCAGGGAGGGCCAGCACCCATGCCCAGTGACGCCCAGCACAGACCAGCGCTGCTGCTTCCTCCCCTGGGCTCCTGGGCATGGGCCACAGGTGAGGGTTTGGCAGGGGCACGTGCTGTGTGCAGCTGCCGCAGGCCTCTCTTTCCGTCCTCACACGCTATAAAGTAGGACATGGGCGATGAGGACAAGGAGGCATAGCGAGGCTCTGTTACTGGCCCGGGGTCACCGGGATTTGACCACAGGAGGGGTCAAATCAGGAAAGTGGAATCCAAGAGAGCCAGGGGCTCAGGAGAGAGGCAGGCTTCCCTGGATCCCAATGGGCACCCCACCCCCACATCCACACTCTGCACCCCGCTCTGCCAATGTGGCCCACACCTCAGCGGGGTTGTCACGGACCCAGAGGCACAAGGCAGGTTGTCTGAGACCACACACAGGATGTGGGCAGTTTCCTGGGGACACCCACCCTCCGGCGGAGACTCTCCCTGAAATCATGCTAGGGCAGCCGGTGGTCCCAAGGGCGCTGAACCCACACCCATCACACCATCCGGGGCCACAGGGGAGGCCGGGGTCAGTTTTGACTGTGGACAGTGGAGACACTGAGTGGCCCTGAGTGTGGACTCCGCCACAGGCAGCAGAAAGCCAGCTTCCAGGCTGACTGGGTTCTGCCTCCTCTCCTCCTCCCAGAGGCCCTCAGGCCACATAGCTGCATCCCGTCCCTGTAGCCCCGAGTTCCATCCACCCACACCTCTGTGTGCCCCTGAGGGCAAGCTGGCCCCCTCCTCAGTTGCAGGCAGGGTCCACAGCGTCCTTCCTTGGCACCACTGGCTGGGCACACAGTGTGATGAGCGGACCAGCTGTGGCATGGTGGGCACAGCCCAGAACAGCAAGGAGGCCCCCTCCCCAGCCTGCCCAAAGCCAGGCAACTAACAGCCACAAGGCCCCTGCTATGTGGGTGTGAGCAGGTCCTTCTTCATTTCTGTGGGGATGAGGAGGGAGAGGAGGGAAGTTGGGGTAATGCACAGCTCTAGCTCTTTTCCTGTTCTTAAATAATGGTTCCCAGGGCCCTCCACAAAGTAGACGCTAAATCGGTAGACATTTGTGAATGAACCAAGGGAGGGATGAATGAGTGTGTGTGTAGGACGCAGATGTGGGGGCGGTCGGTGGGGGGGGGGCACTCCAAGAGGAAGGAACTGCACCGACAAGGTGGAGGCTGGAATGAGTTCTGCCAACGCAGGCATGGGGTGGGGGGTGATCCCAGCAGGGGGTCACAGGGGAGCCGGGGGCAGTTTTGACTGTGGACAGTGCAGACACGGAGTGGCCCTGAGTGTGGACTTTGTGCCGCAGGCAGCGGGAAACCAGAGAAGACAACTGATCCCCACAAAATCCTCCAGCGCCACTCGCCACCAACGCGGGCGGCGCTCAGCCATCTCTGAGTAACGAAGCAGCTTCTTGCCAGAAGGCCAAGAACAGGGCCAGTGGACACGCATGGCCCACACTGGCTCGCTGGGGCTGCTGGCACGCGCACCCAGAGGCAGCCATCTGGACCTCAGACCCACAGTTAAAAGTGTGAGAACAAACACCCCCTCCGGTAAAAACATGATCTTCCCTCTGAAGGGAAGCAGCAGCAGCTGATTCTTCGGTTAGACTCAAGAAAGGACTTCCTAAGAGGGGCACTTCCTTCCCCTAAGCTCTGCAGCCGGGATGGATGGCCCCTCAGACGGAAATGTGGAAGCAAGGTGCCCCGAGGGGCACTCAGCGCTGCATTATTAAGTGCCTGCTGGATGCTCTGCTCTGGCCGCACATAGTGGAGGAGCCTGATGCGGGTGGGGTTCGTGTGTGATGAGTGGTGCAGGTGGCCGGCAAGGGGGAAGGTCAAGGCTGCCCAGCAAATGTGTGCGTGGGGTGGGGAGGGTGCTGAGGACCCAGGTGCTCGGCAGAGAAGGCACCAGCTCCTCTGGTCTCCTGGGCAGAGGGGGTGGCAGGGACCCGTCACCAGGACTCACCAATCACCCAACACACCTGTGCGCTGAGCCCCCTGGCTGCCAACTGGCACAGTTCAATAACCCTAAAACCTGAGGCTTCGTCCCCCACGGCTCAGAGCTGCGGTTGGAGGGGCCGCCGCTTCATCAAGCCTTCTTAAAGAACCCCTTCCACTCGGCATGGTTCTCACAAGGGCATTTTGGCTTAATGTCTATTTCTCTGTTTATGCCTGTGCTATATTTAGCCCCCTCAGAGAAGGAAGAAAATCGTTTTTTAAAGATGCTACCGACCCCGCAGATGAACACTTCCCAGCACCATAAAGGCTGGGGGTGGCGTGGGGGTGGGAGCCAGGAAGGACTGGAAGGTGCCTAGAGGGGAGGCCTGGCAGCCACGCGGGCCTCTCTGCCTGCCAGGGAGACGCAGGTGTGGGTCGGGAAGCAGGTGAGAAAAATAAAATGGGCGAGCGGGAGGGTGCGTGGCATGGCTTCGGCTGGGAGTATTCCATTCGGCAGAGCGTGGTAGGTGGGGGTTCTGCCCCGTTCTTGCTCCTCTGCGTCTGCCCCAGGAACACAAGCTGGTGACAGTCAGGGGGTGTCATGGGAGGAGATGCAGATATTGCACCCCGTAGGAGTCTGGGCCAGGTTCCCTTGGGGGTCCTGCTGAACCCTCTCTCTGAGCAAGGTGTCAGTAGCGCACAAGTGCCAGGCAAAGGCTCCCTTTGACACACCCTGGTATTCATTCTCGTGGTCATTCATTCATTCGACACCGCTACTGCATCCCCACTGGGTGACAGCTGTGGTGCTTGTTGCTGGGAATTCGGCCGCAAAGCACCCTGGACCTGAAGGCCAAACCCAGCTATGTGTCGGGCACAGAGCAAGCTTGGCAGCCACAGAGCCGGCTGGACAGACCTTCCCAAGGCACCGACACCCACTGGAATGGGCCAGCTGGGGGGTCAGGTTCCACTCTGGCTTCACAGCCCCAGGAGACTTCCTGGCTCAACCCACTTCTGTGTCCCACCACAGCTGTGCCCATGCACAGCCACACACATGAATACACACATGCACGTGGGCACCGGTGTGTCCTTCCCTAGTCTGCACCTGGGATTCCTTCTGGTTTTCCGCCCTGGCTCCACCTTCGTCCCCTGACCTGGTAGTCTGCAGCTGCCCACCGCGGTGACCGCTGGGGAGACTAGAGGGGTGTAAACATGTTGGCCTGGAAAATGCTGTCCAGGCAGCAAGGAGAGACTTCCTGCATACCCTGGATGTGCAGGCACCGGCTGGAGAGGGTCCCTGGATCACGCAGGGGCAGCCCCTCCTGGGCTGCAGCTACTCTGATGAGAAAATGTCTGTGACTTCCTGCACCTGGCCTGGCTCTCAGCCCTGTGTGCTTGCTGCCGCCCTGGGGACTGCAGAGAGGACGGGAGCCTTAGCAAGCTGAGTCCTGGTTTTGACTTCTGGCTCTGCAACTTACGAGCCATGTGACCTTGATTAAGTTCCCTGGCCTCTGGGGGCAGGGATAGGGGGATAACTGAACCCTATTCCTAATTGGCCCTGGGAACTCAGGAGATGATGTGCATAGACTTCTCCGAGGTGGGCCAAGAAAGAACAAGTGCCCCACATCTCATAAATGGTGCCCATGGTCTTTCTGACCAAAGTGGGGGGTCTATGAGTAATGACTATTTGACCCCTTGGCACAAACCTGGCTTGGGATGTGCAGTTGGGGCCTCATGGAGGTTTGCTGGACTGATCAACTGTGCCCCTCCCAGCTCCTCCTGCGTGCACCGCAAGGGCTGGCGAGGTCTCAGGCATGCTCCTAAGATGGCAGAGCCCGGGCTGGTCTTGCCCTGGAGAAGCAGGCATCTGATAAAGGGCCTCTCCCCACAAGCCCCTGATGACAACCTCCATTCCCACAATTCACTGCTTTCCCCTCCCCCCCAGGGAACAGAGTGCGTTATCTGGTGAGGAGGAAGGAGACGTGTGCTCATCCATCCATTCACTTCCTCGTTCACTCATTCACTCCATAGCCGTGCACGGTCCCTGCACACCAGCACTAGGCAGACAGAGGTGGAGAACTAGGGAGAACTGGACTGGCAGACCTCACTCTTAAGAGGCACAAGACTGGCGCCAGGGCGGAGCCCTCACATCCGTGTGACAGATGAAGGATGCATGAAGGTCTGGCCACCCCACCCTGGCCACCCGCTCTGCCCTGCTCACCTGCCCCCTGCAGAACCCACTGGCTCCACCTTGACACACACGACACCAACCTCTGGTTCTAGGTTAGGAAAGAGGCTGTGAATCCCGTCTCCCCCACCCACCACTAGGTCATTCTCCCCTGCAGACCCTCCCCATCCCTTACGCCCCATCTCCTACACGCACCCCCACCTGCTGGCAGGTATCAGCCGTCTTTACAAAGAGCTGTCTCCAGGAGCAGCAGCCAGTCTGAGAGCCTGACTTAGCCACAGGAAGATTTCATTGCCAGGGGGAAAGTCAGGTCCTTCAGGCTCACATTGCCGCCGCGGTCAAGCTAAGTGGGTCCTGTTATTTCTTCACTCAGCACACACAGAGCCTGGCCCGGACATGTTGGAGGGAGACGAAAGAAAGACACATTCTGGCCCTTTACAAGCTCAGGGCCAAAGAAGGGGGTGAGTTTTCACAGAACAAGGACTCTGCAAGGAAGACTTCTGATTGAGAGATGCTTGAGGAGGAAGCTGGCCTCCCAGCTGCCCCCCGAGGACTGCTGGGCTTAGGATTTAGGGGGCGGGGGGCGGCGTGCGTGCACATATGGGTGCTGAGTGATGGCTTTTCGGGAGAAGGAATGTGCACAGCAGGGCACGGAGGTGTGGCCCATACTGACAATGGCCTTAGCTGACACTGACTGCCAGGTGTCATCCTTCACCCCTCACTTCTAGCACGTCATTTAAGCCTCAGGACCACCCTGGGGGTTAAACACTATTATTATCCCTATTTCACAGATGAGAAAACTGAGGCAGAGCTAAGGTCCTGCAGTGGTCTGAGGCAGCGCTGGGCGTGCCCTGGGCAGTCTGAGTGCTGAGCCCACTCTCCACCACAGCCCTGCTCTGTGCGAGATGTGAAAAGTGCAGCATATGTTGGGGGAACAATGAATAATTCAGCTTGGCAGAAGCACAGGGTCTGCGCCGCGGAGATGAGCCTGGAAAGGAAGGCGGGGGGCTTATTGATGAGGCTCCTTGATGCCAGACGAGGCAGCTTGCCCTTAAATCTGGGCCATGGGGAGCCATCGAAGGTATTTGAGCTGCGGAGTTACACAAGGGGCGAGGAACAGGGAGACGCTCACGCCTCCAGCCAGACAGGAACATCAGCCGGGCTTTCATGCTCTCCTTCTCCCTCTGCTTCCTTCCCCGGGTCCCCCTCAAACCCTCCTCTCCAACACCCGCACGCTATGCCTTTCCCTTTGGGGAGGGCGCAGACGCAGGCAGCCCTCCTTCGCTCTCTGCTGTGTATCACCTGGGCAGCCCCTTTCTGCTAGTGAGCACTTATTTTTAGAAGCGTTTGACAATCGTCCAAGGGTCTAAGACGAACAGATGGCCTGTCTTAAAGGCTCGTATGTTCGCTAGTTTGCACTTCTGACAAACGGTAAGCGCACTCGAGAGCATGCCATAAACAGCACTGAATGAATACTCAGAACACAATTTAGCTAATGCACGTCATTAAAATTAGGAGTGAGTGATGGCAAGGTTCCCCCTAAATGCCTGCCCGGAGATGCACCCCTCCCCGGGGACCCCAGGCTATGACGTGCAAGCGCCCCACTTGGCCCCGCAGCCCCCCACGCAGCAAGCCGGTGTTCGCCCCATCTACACAGACAGCAGGAATAGCTTTGCCCATGTGGAAGTGATGCCCCTCGTTGGCATCAGGGTGCTAGGTGAGGTGGGTGATGCACTGGACTGGGACAAATGTCCTGCAAGGCGAAGGCAGCTCTGCGCGTGGGGGTGCATGTGCGTGGCACGTTCCAGTCCCTGCCTCCCACACGGCGAGACAGGCTGTGTGTCGTCTGCCACTCCAGAGCAGCAGGAAGTGAGCGTCTGCACCCGCTTCGCTGGTGATCGGGATGTCTGTCTCGCGTGAGAGCCTTGATTCATCCGGAACTCTGGCCTGGAGGGAGATTCCGACTTCCAGGGAGCAGTGGGGTTGGCTTTTGGGGGTATCTGCTGCTTTCTTGCAGAACCAAGAGCAGGAGCAGATTCAAGCACCTCAGTCACCTGGGGGCATGGGAGGTGGTCTGCCCCCATCTCCTTCCGGGGGAGGGTCCCAAGGGTCTCCCAGCGTGGCGGGAAAGCGTTCACCTCTAAAGCCTCTCACCAGCGCCCTGCAGCACCAGGACATAGAAGACCGGAGCACACGGTGGGGCCCACATGACCGGGAAGTTTTCTTTTGGTGAAAATGTGGGAGAAGATGTTGTTGTGAGAAAAAAAAAGTCCAATAAACTCCCCAAGGGGCAGGTTCTGTACGGCTGTGCTTTGGAAATAAAACCCACCAGAGAATAGATTATTAGGAGGGAACTGAAGCCTTCTATTAGGAGCCCAGCCCATAAACAGGCTCCCGTTCGGAGTCACCCAACAAAACAAGGGAACTAATAATACCTGCCCAGAGGGACGGGGGCCCAGGGGAGCCGCACTTGAGCACAGACGACCGTCGGTCTGTTGTGAGCAGGGAATCGCAGGCAAGCATGTGGCTTTAGATGGCAGCAAGGGAAAAGGAGAATTTTCTGGCTATGGTGGCCAGATGAGGAAGGCTAAATCTCTCCAGGACTGCATCCAATTGGCCCCTCTTCAGAAACAGAGACCCTGAGGCCTGAACCCCAAGTCCTGAGTTAATTTGGCTGCTGTTGCTGTTTCTCCAAGGGGAGGTGGGGTCCCTGATGGCTGGGCACCTCGGGGACTAAGGGCTCCAGCACCTGTACCAGGTGACTGAGGTTCTCTCTGTGGATCTGGCCCCCTCCAGGGTGTGGACACCAAACTGTCCTGTCAGTGGTCGCTGGGAAGTCCATTCCTACCACAGCAACCGAGCACCCGCTTGGAACCAGGCCTGGGGTATGAGTTAGGATGTGAGCCCCTGCAGTCAAGGATCCTGAGTCCAACCCCTAAAGGGCAGGAATCAGAGCACACACCATGGAGCCTGAGGAGAGACCAACGCAGAACTGAACCCCATTAAAAATGGCACTGGGGGCCTCCCTGGTGGTGCAGGGGTTGAGCTCAGCACCGTGAAGCTGTCTGTAGCCTCTGCAACACGGGTTCAATCCCTGGCCAGCCAGGGAGACACTCATATGGTGCAGCAGACCTCTCCTGTCTCGCCCGCTGCTCCCCTCAGCAGTGTATTTCAGTCAATCTGCCTGTTCTGTTCCCCACTCTGTCTCTGGGGAATCCTCTCACCCCCCACAACTCTGGCCTGTACCCCAGTTCTTGTATGTATAAATAAATAAATCTTTAAAAAAAAAACAAAAACAAAAAAACTGGCACCGGACAGATGGGTCCCCAAGACCAAGAGAGGGATCTCTCCATCACAAAATACACCGGCCTAAAGGTTCTTAGTATGGGCCGAAGAAGACCAGGCACAGAAACTTGGGGAAGACCGACACATCCTGTTAGTGGGGGCGCCAAACTCGGCGGAAGCTGATGGACTGAAAACGAGCAGCTGACTTGGGGAGCCCTGGGCTCCTCTGACCACGCGCAGCCTGGACGGAGGCCTCCAGCTCAGAGTCAGGGTGCTGCGGTCCACTCTCTGAGTAGGTCAGCTCACAGTCAGCACAGCCCAGGCCGGGAGTGGAACAATAAGGCACAACGGGGACTATGTCACCCCCAGAACCCAAGTCTCATCAGAAAGGGGCAGCAATGAGTGCGCCTAGGAAATGCAGACCCAGTGTTGCCAGAGATTCTTGTTTTGTAAGGGAAACTGGAAATCTAAATGTTTTAAATATAAAACAAGTTGGTGTTTAAAGCACTATGCAGGCCAATTAAAACACATCTGCGGTTGAATCTGGCCCCCGGGCTGCCGGCTGAGGCCTCTGGCGTTTTGTGAGGATTTCAGAAGCCCCAGACCTCTTCCGGGAGTTGCTGGGATCCTGCCAGCAGGGGCGTGGGAGCGTGGTGGGAGCGTGTTGTTAGGATCCTACTGCTGTCATTATTTAGGGTCCTCACCTGAGGGGTTGGGGGTGGGATTCAGCCACATTATGTTCTGAAGCAGATACTGAAGGGTGGAGGATGAAGTTCTGTGAGACCAGAACCTCCCCAAAGGGCCTGGCGGCCTCCTGGGCATGCCCCACCCACACAGCCCAGGTGTTTCCCAGGTGCTAACAAACAGGCACCTAGAGTCACACACAAGGGAAAAATGGGTGCATCTGGGAAGGGCCCAGGCAGCCCCTCACTCAACCTGGGGAGACAGCACCTGTGTGCTGTGCCACGCCCACCCCCTACGAGAAAGTCTAAGCAAGCACCAGCCCCTCCTCCTTCCTTGCTTTCCAAGAACCTGCAAATCCTCCCACCATTGTCCACTGGACCTCACGGGGGAGGAGGGGAAGGCCAGCTATTGCAGGGGACCGCCCTTCGGGGTGCTTAGGCATGCAGCATGGTACAGCAGAGTTCCTCTTTCCACAGCCTCCTCCACACCCATGTCCACCCCCAGACACACACATACACGGAGACACCCCTCAGTCACACCGTGAAATGTACACACATACATACACACGGATATCCCATAATGCTTGCACACACGAGCATACACACTCGATACCCAAAATGAAATGTGCACACACACTTGTGGACAGCCCACAATCACACACATACACACTCACAGATAACCCAGAATGAAACACACACACATACATGCACACACACATATTCACAGACATTCCACAATCACACACACGGACACCTGCCAAATCTCAGGTACACACACACACACACACTCACAAACATAGAGACAGTGTAAGTGTACAACAAAGAGGTTCAGGGGCTGGTGGTTGCTGTTTTTCATTGGCCCACACTGTACAGCCAACCTGCACAGGCTCACACCACTTCTGGGGCCCCTCTAAGAGCCCACATGACAGCCAGAGCTTCCTACCAGGGCACCCTCTTCCCGGCAGTGGGAGTTGAGTGAATACAATGTGTGTGAGAAGCCTGCCTGGGGTTTCTCTTTAAGGAGGCAGGGAAGTTGGGGGGGGGGGGTGTCTGGGCTTAATCTCCCAGTGGGTGCCAACCATACCCAGAAATCCAGACCCCTGACCTCAGCCTAACAGCCCGACAAGACCTGGCAGCTTCCTCCAGCGCCACAAACACACCAAGCTCTTTCCCAGCCCGGCCCTCGCGGATGTCCATCCCTACACGGGCCCCAGCAGGCGCCTCCCGTCTGACCTGAGCCTCGGAAAGGCCTGTCTGCCCAGTGAGTGGCGTCTGTCCCGCTCTGCCCTGCGCGTGTGTCCTTGCCGGTACTTCCCTCAACTTGCCGTGACCTGGCTGTGACGCTGCCATGGGAACCGCTGCTGTGTTGGCTGGAGGCTGCACCGGGCAGCGACCTCACCTCTCAGTTCTTGGCTGTACCCCTGGTGTCAGGGGGCCGGGCAGCTCGGGCTAGAAACTCAACTTGTCATTCTGGAACGACAGCCCGCAACTATGGTAGCGAAGCAGAACCGCCACGGACAGGGTCAGGGAGAGAAAAGGAAGGACCGCAGCCTCCTCCCGCCCCTGCCCGGCCCTGGGGGTGCTGCGCTTTCCCCCTTAAAAGTGAAGAGATCCTTGGAGGACATGACTCTGAGCGCCACAAGCAGGGCACAGGAGGACATGCTGCTGCCTCCGCTTCCACAAGCTTCCTTGAGCAGCCAAGATCGAGCACAGAGTCGGATGTGCATGCCTCAGGGGCTGGGGAGAGGGAGCAGAGTCAGTGTTTCAGGCGGGCAGAGCGTCAGATCTGCAGGACAGAAAGCGTTCTGTGCATGGTGGTGATGTCTGCACAGCAACGTGAATGGCCTCAGCACCCCTGAGCTGTCCGCTTAGGAGTGGCTAAGAGGGGACATTTTATATACATACACCATTTAATTGGGGGGATCCTACAAGGTAAGCTGGCAGGAGGAGTAGAGAGGGCTCAGGGAGGCTCCCGAGGTGCTCCCCTCCTATGTCTGGTTCCAGGGTTGGAAGTGGGAAGCTGCACAGACGCAGCCGTAAGATGTGCCCTGTGGAGACAGCGGCGGGAGGGAGGCTTGGCAGCCCGGGCACACGTCACCGGCCAGGACCAGCTGGCACTGGCGGCTAGACCTCCTCCTCCTCCGTGCTGTCAGGGCCTGGGGGGCCGAGCCCACCGCCATCATGGGCAGCAGCTACCAGGGCCAGGCGGTGAGGACAGAGGACCCCGGGAGACATGAGGGAGCAGGACGCTCCCCAACCCGGAATGGGCAGGCTCCCCTGCGACCATGGCCAGGTCAAGAGCACTGGGCCCTGACGGATGGACATGCCACATTTTCTCTGCTACTTCAGCGGGGGCTGGGACATGAGCACGAGACACACCTATACACATCAAATATTTTGCCATGCTGGGGGGAAAGTGGGAGGGAATTTTCCCCCTGGAATTTTCTGACTTTTTGCAAGCCTTCACTACTTCAAATATTTATTCACTAAAATTGGATGAGAAAACCCAGCTCTCTATACAGTCATCGTATTTCACCAGCCAGAGCTCAGGATAAATAGCGAATGGCTGGGGTGGAATACTGGAAATCAGGGCTGTCCTGGAAAATCTGGGTCACACGGTCAGTAATTATACAGAACACATATGCTCAGGTCTCTAAACTAACCCAGTGCTTTCAGGTTCTATCAACAATATTTGAAAACTCTCATCATATCCATTTCGACTTTCCTCCAAATTTTTGCTGAAAGGAAAATTTCCTGCATCCTCCAAATGTCTAGAAAATCAACCCCTATGGATGGAAAGTTGTTCTGGCAGATGATTCTGAAGGTGGTCCCCCTCAGAAAACATCACCCATCACCCTAAAATGGCTTCCAGAGCCCACATGCCCAGCCCCGCCTCCCCGACAGCCCCCCAGGCTGCAAGGCAGGAGTTCTGAAGATGGACCTAATTTGCTATGATGAATTGTGTGCACGCACCAGCGAGCAAAACTGCAGCTGAGACCGATTATATTTAATGATCGGGACGGTTCTTGTGAAGACACTTAGGCATATACCCTGTCTGACTAGAGAGGAAGTTGGGCTGGACTGGCATGAAGCAAAGGGCAAAGAGCAGAGAGAAGCAGACCGGCAAAGGTTGCGTGGAACCAGGGAAAATACCTCTGTGTCTAATGCTGGTAGCCGAGTGGGCCACGCACGTCTATGGTCCAGGGGCTGCCACGTCTGACTTGTGGAAAAATCAAGAGAGTTAGCCATTAGTGTAGTGGCAAAGAGGACAATCTGGGATGTGGAGTGGAGACTGGGTCCAGCGCTGACCAGGCCTGTGGCCTCGGGGAGTAACCTCTGTGCCTCCAAATCCTTGTCTTAGTAACAGGCACGTGGGAAGGCGTAGATGTGCCAAGAACAATGCCTGGCATTTAATAGGCACTTTATAAACGTTAGCTGCGCTAATGCTAGGAAATCTCCACGCTGAGATACCACCAATAAGATCTCCAGGACCCTGGGGCCGTGAGCTACGAGAATTTGCCCTTCACTCACTCTGTAAAAATGTTCAAGGGTTCTATGCTAACGACTTCTTCCGGTGGCTTCCACTTGAAGGAACACTGGCACGTCTTCTCCAGCGCTCTGGAGAGCCCGAAGGGAGGGGAAGTTCTGGTATAGGCTCCCCGAGCCCACTGGGAACCCCAATCCCTGCCCCAAACAATGTCAGCCTCTCGCGTCCTCCTCGTCCTCCACCAACTTCCTGCCAAAGCCACATCTAAGCCCCAAAAGAGGATAGGATGTGCGTGATGGACCCCATCAGATGAAAAGTGATCCCTGAAACCACACATATGAACGAGGTTATTCCAGTGTAAGGGAGGTTTAAAATGTGCCTTTTGAAAATACGTCAGCAAAATACGGTAACAGCCACCATTTCCTGAGCTCCCAATATGTGTCCAAACTGAGTCACCTGCTCTTCATCCATTATCTTTCCATGCCCCGGTCGCCCCCATTCTGCTGATGAACAAGCCAAGGTTTGGGAGACGAAGCAGCTGGCGAAGCCGTGCACCCTGGTGAGCGGTGGCGCTAAGAGCGGAGCCCAGACAGCCAGGCCGTGAGGCCACCGCCTCCCCTCGATGCCCCCAGCCCCCTCCACTGCCCCCTGATGCCAACGAAGGGAGACACCAAGCTGCAGCTATCCCCAGCCCTTGCCATGTCCAGTGCAGCGCTGGACAAGCCTCAGCCAGCCCACGTCTGATTTGTCTAAACTTTAGAAGCAGAGCGAGTGGGGCCACATTCATTATTGACACAGCAAAATTAATTTCTGCCATGTCCTCCCTCTCCCCTCGTGCCCGCCCCCCCTCTCCTGTGAGTGCTGACGCGCGGCTGCTGACTGGCGCTCCTGAAATGCCAACTTGCATTTCTCATCATTAATTTCTTTCTAAATGTCATTAGTAATTGTTCCTGCTCGACCAAAGAGTGCAATCCAGGCTTCCGCCGAGAGCACCCGGTTCTCATCTCTCAGCCGGTGGGGGCCAAGCACCCCCGGCTGTGCAGACCCCAGCATCTTCCAACTTGCTGGGAGCAAGTTGGAAGACAGGCTGTAGGTGAGAGAAAGCAGGCCTCGCCTTACCACAGAGGGGGCCCAGCTACACGAGCCCTCCAGGGTGCGAGGACAGGGCTGAGATGCTCACCCCGGAGCCGAAAAATGGGGAGAAGAACCACATGGGCTTCACAGACAAAGGGTCCCCAGATTGCAGGGGCTGTTGCTGTTATTGTTCCCGACCAGGGCGAGGCTCGGCTCTGCCACTTCCGAGTGTGAGCGACGGGGAGTGTCCCGTTGGTGCAAGTGGGACATCGACACCATGCTGACTCCACCCGCACCCTCCACCGGCCCTCCCGGGGCCAGGCACTGTTCCAGAGCCTCAGACAATTGTTGGCATCACACACATTACCCTGCACCCCACAAACCCTCCAGGAGAGGCAGCACAAGCCCACCGTGAGGATGTGGACCGGGCGCCTCAGAGGGGACGTCACACGCCCAAGGTTACTGCGACACCAGAAGCAACTCAGATCCGCACCCTCTTCCTGAATGTTGGGCTCTTTGCTAAGTCAACGGGGAGGGCAGGGCTTTGAACGGTGCCGCCCTCTGGGAGTCTCGGACCAACACGGCACCCACTGTTACTTGTATTATCATTGTTTCGAAGAAACTGAAGGCATTTGGTCCCGGCTGGGACGGAGCCGGCAAGGGGCTGGGCTCGAGGCGCACACAATGGCCGCCGGCTTGAGGCTCCTGGCAGCTCCCCCATGCCCATCTGTCAAGATGGCACAGTGCCCCTCTAAAGTTGGTTGGCCCCCCGCCCTAGGGCATGAATGACAGGCTCCGATGGGCAGACGGGCAGCCCGAGGCCTATTCCAAGTGCCATCTCTGCCCAGAGCTGGACCTTGGGGGAGACCCCCACCCCAGTCCCCACCTGGGCCTCCACACACTTCATGGCTCAGGCAGGCAGAGCTGTGGGGCTCCTGAGGACATCTGAGCACAGCCAGGAGGTGGCCTTCTCTCCGCAGTGACCACGAGCAGCTGTTGCTCACCCAGGCCACCCAGAGTAACACAGCCACAGGCTCAGGAGTGGTGCGGCCTTGGAGTCACCCCCTAGAACTCTCATCCCCAGGGAGGGGAGGTCTGCTTGTCTGCACCCAGCACCCAGGGACCTGCCTTAGCTCCTATGGGATTTGTAAGCCTCCTATCAGCTCATCATCGCAGGCCAGGAGCTAAGAACACAAGCGTGAGTGTCAGGCTGCCCCATCACAGGTCAGCGCTGTGATCCCAGGGAGCCTTAGTTTACCCATCTGTGATAAGGAGACCACAGCCACACTCATGGGGTAACTGTGAGGTCCCCAGAAAGCACTCAGGAAATGCTGTCTTGATTTCATTATGTTGAGGCCCGTGGCTCTAGCCTGAGGCCTGGGCTTCCAAGAATAAGGAGCAGAGTCAGTTCCCACCTCTGAGTATTC
The DNA here is from genome assembly GCF_964194135.1 of Talpa europaea. Taxonomy (NCBI): domain Eukaryota; kingdom Metazoa; phylum Chordata; class Mammalia; order Eulipotyphla; family Talpidae; genus Talpa; species Talpa europaea. Next base: position 21,234,930 of record NC_140084.1, on the reverse strand, counting down.
TCCAGAGCTCAAAGCACCACTCACAGCCCTTTGGGAGGCTCGACTGCCTCAGTGGGCGCAGCAGTAAGAGATGATGATACACTTCAGTGTAAGCAGGAAAGGACGTATCCCACTCGAGAGTAAATAAGCCAAGAGACACAGATGGACACTGACAGGGCACACCTTGAGTGAGGGGCGCCCCACACATCCTGACATGTCCCAAGGGGGTCAGCTATAGGATCTGCCCTAAGCAGAGATCATGTGCATCATTTTAGTAAATATGATTGTGGTGTTATGCACAGCACTACTCAGCACCTACATTCATCTGGCACATAGTAGGTGGTCAGCAAAAACTGGGCCACACCAAGCACATCCTTGCACGATGGACTGAATGAATGAGTCGATGAAGGAGCAAATCAAAAAGCCACAGGCATCCAGACCCTGGTCATGATGATGACCATGAAGACAGTGGTTGAAGGTTTTTCAAAGATCGCTGCTTTTGCCCCCACAACACCCAATAAGGAAGGGGTTATTGTTATACCCCATTTCCTGAGGTCCAGAGAGGCTCAGTGACCAGCTCAAGGTCACGAGATGCTTGGTTTTGCAGCAGGCTGTCCTTCCCACACCGTGGGCATGGCAGTGCCATGCCATGTTGCCACCCTGAGCAGAATGTCCTGGTCTCAGGTCCCTGCCCTGGCAGGGAAGGCAGGAAACACACCCATCAGACCCTGAATGTGCCATAAGTACCCACAGGAAGGCTTATTTTCTACATGCTTTATACTCGTGAGCTCTTGCTTATCACAACAGCCAGAGGTGGTAGGTCTTAACCCATTTTACAGACAAGGAAATTGAGGGCAGAGGGGCAAATCTTAAAATAATGGGGAGTGGGGCTTGCTGGGGAGGACTAAATGCAAGCAATGCCTTCTCCCTGCCTGGAGTCACCTCTGTGTCACCCTTCTGCTCCCAGGTCCAGCCCAGGGGGTCCTGCTCTCCTGCAGGGGTGCAGGGACTGTGCTGTCTTTCAAACAGGAAAGGAGAAGACGCTACTCACAGAAAGCTCAGCCAAAGAGTCAAATGCTAAGTATGTGCCTAGAGCACTTTTAATTTTTAATTATTATTAGTTATAATTATCTGGCTGGATCTGGCAGCAGCAGCACAAAGAGACAAGGAAGCTGGCTCCTTGGTTACCCATCTTAGAAGGACCAGAGAATTTGAAAATTGGTGCCTAGAATGCAGCCCTCCTGCTTTTTCTCCCTTCCTTGTTTGTGTCATCTTTTCTTTCTTTTTCCTACTTTCTAGGAGCTCAAAAAGGTATGGGGATGGACAGATGGATGGATGGACAGACAGATAGATGAACAGACAGATGGATGGATGGGTGAGCGTAGGGAGTCTTCATTCTGCAAAAACTCACACCTGAGTAGGAAATCAGGTGTAGACATGGTCATTACAGTCTGTAAATGGTAAAGGGGTTAACCCAGGTCAGTAGCCAAAGTAGGGACAATCAGGGAGGACTTCTTGGAGAAGGGGCCATTTGAGCTGGATGCTGAAGCCGGAGCAGAGGGAAGAACCAGCAGGTGCGCCCATCACACTGAGTCTGCGAGACAGGACAGCTGGGATGCAGGAAGAAGGTGCAGTTGCGCATTTCCTCACGCCTCCAATTCCACCGCCCTTTCTCTGTTTCTCGAACACCCCAAATCTGTCCATGCCTCTGAGCCTTGGCATTGGCTGTTCCCTTTCCTAAAAGGTCCCTCAGGTCCCCCTCTCTCCCCAACTGACTCCTCTAACCTTCCGGAATCAGTTGAAATACCAGCCTTTCCTGACACCTAATCTGATTTGTCATTCTCCATTATCCCTCTTGCTTACACCAACACACATGCACGCCGCCCACACACACAACACACTTCTTGTGCATGACACAATGGGTGTTGTATTGTCTTTGAAATTCTACAATCTGAAATGACACACTCACATATTTACTGACCTAGCCTTGGTGTCTTCCATAGACTGTCAGTTCTGTCGGCAAAGGGACCTCGTCTACCTGTTCACAGCTGTGTCCTGGGCCCCCATATGGCACCTGCATTAGGGACTCAGCCAGCGTTTGTTAAATGGAAATGGAATGAGAGGAGGGTCAGCCCCACGGGTTCTCGAGGACCGGGAAGGAAGGGTCCTGACACAGATTAGCCCACACCCCTGGCCCACAGACCCCTCCTCCTGGCTGGGTACCAGGCTCCTGCCTGGCAGGGCCCGGCTCGCCCCATCGGAAGGGCTCCGGGTTGCTTGTTAGAATACCTAGCTCTGCTTTTAATCAATTGTAATCATTTAGCTGGAAGCGGCATGATTAGGCACACACAAGCAAACAGCGTGAGCTAATCCTTTAAAAGCGCCCGCTCAACGTCCGGCTGGCCGCTTTGCCGCTGCGGGCCCCACTCAGGAAGCGCTTCCTGTGGCCCCCAGCTTTGTCAATGAGGGAGTGAAGCTTCCAGGGTGTGAAGCAGGCCCTCCACTCCCCCACCCCCAGCCCAGCCCCACCTGGGTGGGATGAGGGCCGCCAGAAATTCCACCAACCGAGATTGGGTCTCTGCACCATCCCTGCAGGCTGCAGGCAAGAGGGCAGCACCAGGAAGTTGGAGGCCTGTGAGGCCCCAGTCCCCACACCTGATGCTTCCTGTCCCCAAGCTGGGCCTGAGTTGAACTCGCTCCCTCGCTTGCTGTGAGTGAGGTCTGCAGGCCCCTGGCTCCAGGCTCCTCCATTCGGCCCAGCGTGAGCAGCTTCTCTATCTCCTGCTACTGCTACTCGTGCTACCTGCTTGGCCCAACTACTAAAATAGTTTCTGGGTCCCCTGACACAAAGGCTTTTTATAGTTCAGCACTGCAGGCCTCATTTAAATCTATTAGCTCATATAAATGGCAATTCACTTAAACTTTGGAGGGTTTCTGTTTGCCGTGGCAGCAAAGACAATCTGGCTTTGCATGTGGCTCTGCCATTTGCGAATGACCCTGGGTATTCAACTCCCCCGGTCTCAGTTTCCAAATCTGTGGCTGAGGATAAGAACTCCCACTTCACTGTGTCATCGGAGACCATTCATGAAAAATATTGCAAACAGGGCCTGTCCCACAGAAAGCTGATATAACTATTTCTTGTGCAATTTGGGGGAGCGTGTCTACCATCTTGGGGGCCAGTCCTGCATGGCTGGCAATTGGCACTAACCCTGCCTGTCTTCCCCAGCTGATGGTGAAGAATGGGATGCAGGGAGGGTCCCAGGAAGGTGAGGAGGGGCTGTCCCTGCCACTGTCTGTGGGCACAGAGGAGTCACAGACAGCTGGGCTGGAGACTGCCCCTCGCCTCAGGTCGATGAACCCCTGGCAAAGGGCCCACAGAGCCCCGGGCTTTCATCTGCTGAGGCTTGAGGCTGCAAAAGCAAGGCCAACAGCCCTGACATTTTTGGGGTCTGAGGTTTAGAGCTGTCTCACACCCCCAATCAAATCTGTACCCCTCCCGCCACCAAGCCCAGGGCACAGCTGAGAAAAACAGGGCCCAGAACAAAGGCACCCAGTGACATGCAGGAAGGGGGACTGGCCTCTGGCCCCCACCCATGCCCCTTCCACAGCGCCTCACTGTGCTGACTACCCATCTTCTTTCTCCCCATGCCCCGGTGTGGGTCTCCTGGTCCATGGCCTTGACAGCAGCTGACGCCACCGGGGGAAGCACTGGGTCTCATCTTGTTCAAAATCAGGACAGAAATCATGAAATCACAGCAAATGCCAAGTGAAGGGTATGCTAAAAAACAATCTGACTCTGAACTGGCTAATGCTAATAATATGCTAATAGCAATAATAACACCACCAAAAGTGCTAATAGTAATAATTAGTGCTAATAATAACACTAGGTAGCAAATTTCCCAAGCTCTGCCAGCCACTGTACCAAGGGCCTTACACCACCACTGTGGGCAGGAGCAATTAACATACCCGCTTCACACATAAGGAAACTGAGGCCCATACCGTTCCATGACAGAGCTGGGCTTCACACACACTACCACAAAGTTGGTCCCACCTCCCCCTCTGCTGCATTTCAGACAAGTGCTCAGCTTGCACACCTCTACTGACGGGGACCTCACCACCGTACACTTCTTCCACTGAACACAGTTTTGATGCCTACCAGTCCATGTGTTCCTTTCCCTGCTGGTTTGTACTGAAGGGCCTGATCCCGGCCACAGCTCACTGCAGCAGCTGACCTGGGCTCAACCATGGGACCCCCGCCCTCTGCAGGGACCAGAGCCTGTAGCCTATGAGCTGGCTGGTGCCTGCAGTCACTGCTTCTGAGCCAGCTGGGTGTTTCTTCTGGCTACTGGTGTAACCAAATCCCCTCTGTTGAAATATCCAGGTGTGACATTTATCCAGGTCAGCAGAAATGAGAGGAGCCGCAGCGGTGCTAGCCACCTCCCCCTGTGCGGAGCCCAGAAGATCAGGCTGCAGGGAGACAGCACAGGAAGAGGCAGAGCCGGGACAAAGGGACTCCTGGCTGCTGAGACAGGACCACCAAAACACAGGACGCTTCCTGCTCTTGGCATCTGAACTTGTGTCCCTACGATTTATTACCGTCTTGCTTGCTCTAACTCCAGAGAGACGTCGTGATTGTCAGAAACCAGAAACTAAAATCCACGCCCTAAGTTTCTTCTTACTACGGAAGTCCTGAGGCCACAGCAGGCATGGCCCCCTGTCCATGACAGAGCTCAGAATGCCTGCAAACAGCCACCCCCACCTCACTGCAACCCACGGCTTCTGGATAAACAGTCCGCCAAGCTCCTGGAAGTAAGGCCAGCTGCCCGAAGCCCAGCACACGGCCTGAGCATGTGTGTGCATGCGTGTGCGTGTGAGTGTGTGTGTGTGTGTGTGTGTGTATGCATGCACATGAACCTTGTTTAGTCTTCCCTAACTCTTCCCCCACCTCCAGTCCCCGTCAACTATTGTTCTGTCTTCTGCACCAATGCTTTGCCTTTTTCCAGGATGTCATGTCTCTAAACCACGCTGTATGGATCCTTTTGAGTCTGGCTTCCTGCACCTGGCCCTTGCAATTCCTCTGTGTTGTAGTAGTAGCAGATGCTTTTTATTGCTGGGTAGTAGTACCACCTCATCTTCCAATCAGGGACAATCAGGGGGTTCCTGATTTGGGGCCGTTATTTATAAAGCTGTTGTCATCATTCCCGCAGAGGGTTTGTGGGAACACGCGTCCAGTCCTCTTGAGGAAACATCTAGGAGTAGCACTGCTAGGCAATACGTTAAGCATGTTCTAAGGCACCGGTATGATCTTGCCCTGTGGCCATGCCATTTTGCACTTCCACCAGAGAAGTTCGATGTCCCACCCGCTCCTCCACTCCAGAGCCGGCGCAGCTTTGGCTTCTGTTTCTTTCGTGTGATAAGTGTGTCGGTGGCCTTACCCAGCAGTTTTCGCATGCATGTGCCCACCTTCTTTGGGGAAGCATCGAATTTTGGGGGTCCTTTTTTAGTTGATTTCCCCCCTCTTAATCAGTTTAAGGTTTCAAAAAAATATGTTCTAGATGTAAATCCTTAATCAGATATGTGAATTACAAATATTTTCTTCTAGCCCGCGACTTTTCAGTCTCTTAACAGTGTCTTTCAAAGGTCAAACTTCTTAAATTTTGAATCAGGGTCTAAATCAGTTAATGTCTCTCTTCCCTGCTTGGTTGCCCTTCACAAAGGGGATGAAATCCAGAATCCCTCACTGTCCTGCAAACCTTACTGTGCCCTGGGCTCCAACTGCCAGCCCCCTTCACACCACTGACTCATTGTGCTTTTTGTTATCCACCAGCACACCTAGCTTACAGCAGCCACGGGACCTTTGCACACACAGCTCTCTTTGACATACTCTCCCTCAGTTCAAATGCCACCTCCCTGACCACACTTACCAAGGAGTACCCAAACTCACCCCCATTCTCCCAACCCCCACCAAATCAGGCTCTATCCTATTAATTTATTTTATTTTCTTCACATCATTAGCCACTACTGGACAGTGTCTATCAATCCTTCAGGCCCCACAAGTGGTCTCTGTCTCACTCATATGGTCTTGTCAGTTCTTGGATCTAGTCCCTGGCACATAGTGGGCTACCCACATACATGCTTTGAACAAGTGAAGAGCAAAGCTTAGTTCTGTCTCTTGCCCCTAATGGCTCTGTAATGACTTTGCCCCAGTTTGTTCAAAATCCTTTAAATTAATCTCAGTCTTTGGCCAGAGCTGGTGAACTCAGAATCAAGTATGATTTGAACATCCTTCATTCTGGCAACTATGCTCCTGTTAATGCATCCTCAGAGAACATTCCCTGTGGAGGCAGACCCGTGATTCGGACACAGACCAAGCCTGCCAAGGTCCGATGCCACGTCCATTACCTTTACCTCCACAGCAGGAAATCTCGTCCTAGAGAGAGCACAATCCTAAACCTTGCATTTTCTCAAGATCTCCCAGGCCACAGTCAACCACACCTCCAAATATTAGCTTCCGAGTCCCCCACCACTTCAAGTGACATAAGGCCATGAGAACCAGTGAGCCAAGGCCCCATAAGGGCTGCCCCACCCAGGCCCCCACACGTCACCCCAGGGAAATAACACCCTTGCCTGCCAGCCCCAGCTTCTGTATGATGACGACAAAAACTTCAGCGGCTGAAATCCCCGCCTCTCAAAAACCCAGAAAATTGCTATTCAAGTTACTTAACGAAAGCCGTGATTTGCATAGACTTGGCGTTGCTGCAACACTTCCACATCTAAATGGTCTGTAATTAAAATCATTAATTGTAGAAAATAGTGACTCGTTAAAGCTATAATTTAGTGAGGTTCTCGGCATTTGAGGATCTGCCTTCAAGGTTGACGGGGTGGCCCAGGAAACCACCAGCTCACACGAACAACCACTCTGGCATCTGGTGCAGCCTGCAGCCCTGGGTGGGTGCAGCCAAAGCGAAATGGCTTAAAACCAGGGCTCCCTGGTCCTGAGGTCAGTCTCTGGCACAGTGATGCCAACCAAGCTTGGAAAGGCAAGGCTGGGAAACTCTCTGGAAAAAAAGGTAACAGCCAACAGAGGCAAGTCACCCCCTCTAGGCGCCCGGGACAATGGAGGATCCAGGAGGGTCAAGCAAGTCCTAAGTTAGGATAAATCACAGTTTATACGCACTAGTGCATTTAAAAGAGGCCTGTCATGTGGACTATAAAAAGCTCCCGTTGTCTGGGGACCTGGGGCCTATTTTGGTAGCTGGGCCAGGCAGGTGAGGCAGGTGGGAGGTGGGTACGGCTGCAGTGGGGGGCAGGGCGCACAGGCGTGATCAGGAACTTCCCCAATGACCGCCCACTTACTCCTCTTGGCTAAATGAGAGTGGAAGCAGCTAAGGGTCCCCTGCCAGTCCCCAGCTCAGGGGCATACTCAGGTTTGCAGGCAACAGGGGTGAGAGGGGAGTAGTCACCACCTTACAGGTGTCACTGGGTCCCTAATGGGCCCACATTACAGTGCGACTAAGGCCACTCGAGACAAGGCCAGGGGCACCTGGAAAGGTGGCCGGAAGGACAGGGTGGAACAGGCTTTCCAGCAGACCACTGGGTGCTCTTCAAGGTCAGCTCTTCCCATCCAGCCTGCACACAGGGGGCCCTAACCAGGCGGAGACCCCTGTCCACCACGGTCCTGTCTTCATTTCCTCTCAGTGATGGCTGCCACCAGGTGTGCAGACAGGACAGGCAGCAGCAGGTAAGAAAGGAACTACCCACAACAAGTCACCACTGTGCCCCTTCAATCCCTGAAGAGGGGTACCCTGCCCCCCAGAGCAATTTTAGACTCTGCCCTGCTTACTGGCCATGGCTCCGCCTGGTCCTTGAAAGTGGGGTGACAGCAGAGAGCGGGTTCAGCACATAAGGGACTGCACATGGGCACAGCCACCGGAGCCCACCGTGCAGGCTGGGCCTTAGGGGCGAGAAAAACGCCAGCTCCCCTCAGCCTCCAGGCACAGGGTGAGGAGCAGGGGATGGGAAACTTCCTCGCCCCTGATGAAACTGGGCATAGCACGGGACTTATTCTGGCCAAGAAAATATAAGAGCAGGAGGTGGGTGCCATTTCCCAGCAGAAGCTGTAAAAGCTGGGGTACCACTCAGCACCCCACGCTTCTCCCTGTCTCAGTGACCACACTCATGAGAAAGGAGAGGACCCTCTGCGAGGCCAGGATGGCACCTGCCCCTATGTAACACCAGCAGCACAGGCATCCCTGTTGGGGCATTTGCTGATGCAGCATCACTAACCTGAACCCCAACCACAGACCCAGATGGGGTGTTTCTGTGGATGTGAGAGTGGTACTATTTGGGGTGTGGTATGTTGTGTCTGTGCATGATATTTTCTATGTGTGTAGTTACACTATGGAAATAGCATTCTTCTGTGTGTGTGTGCGTGTGCATGTGTATGTGCGTGTGTTTGTGTAGAATTATGTGTGTGGAACATTCCTTTGTGTGTGATGCTGTTGCCCAAGTCCGTGTGCTTTTTCTGAGTGTGTGTGGTATTTCTGAGTGGGCATCTGACCTCTTCAGGTTTACAAGAATTTCCTCTAAAGCCAGTGTGTGGGAAGGTGGCCTTACCTGGGCCTCAGAAACCAGTAGCAGCTGAGAAGGCCCCACAGGACGCCGAGGGGCATGGCCACAAGAGGAGTGGCAGAGCAGCCTCTCTTCACACAGGCCTTCTCAGCTACTGCAGGCCCTGGAGGGGGCCGGAGCATGCTGATCCAGCCCACTGTGCCCAGCTGAGGCCACCCCAGCCTCAGGACCCGGGGCTGTGGTGGTTCTTTCTCCAAGTTGGGGCCCAACCAGGCATTCACTGTAATATTTTCTGGCTTTTCTGGGCATAGCTGGAGGCTCCCAGACCCAGCCCCCAGCTGCACAAAGCTCCAGGACCAGCCACAAAGGCCACACAGCCACTGGCCACAGATCCAAAGTTCAGTGGATTGTCATCATGTAATATGGGTGGGGAAATGGAAGCCCCAAGAGGGAAGGGGGTTTGCCACAGCAACACAGACCTAAGCCTTCAGACCCCTGCCCTGCTTCAGCTGCTCCAGCTCAGCCCTCCTAAGATTGCTGGGTCTGCACAGCAGCCAGGAGGCCAGGCCCAATCCACTAACCATGTGGCACCACTGGCTCCAGACCCACACACAGCTACGTGCTGCTTTTTGGTCAGGTGGAGCTGAGTACAAGACTCCACCTACAAGACTCCACCTTCCATCATGGCTTCATCCCAAGCCCTTCATGCCATAGAGGACCCACATAGTGGGGCGTGTGCAGCAGACCAGGGTACTCACCTGCAGCTCGGTCTGGAAGAAGAACTTCTGTGGGCACTGCGAGCAGTCGTAGATCTTGTCCTCCTGCCCGTGCACAGCAAAGATGTGCTGCTGCAACTTATTGGCCTGGACAAAGACTGGACACAGACATGGCTGTGAGGGCCAAACTCTGGGGACACCCGCCCAACCACCAGAGCAGCCTCGCCCACAACACTCACAAATGGGGACCATGGAGGCACGGACAGCTGGCCAAACGGTGGGCCATCCAGACAATACTGCCACCTCATAGGGGGCACCTGAGCCAGTGACACCAGGCTCTGCCTCTTAAGGGCCGTGCAATATTAGACAAGTCACTTAACCTCTCTGGGCTTCACTTCCTCATCCAAAACATGGGGATCATTAAAGTATGTAGTTCACTGAGTGGCTGGGAGAACCACATAGGACAACACTCGCAAAAGACTTAAAAGGTGGCCTGGTGTACAAGGCCCAGTGGAAGTCACTGTCATCGTCATTCTTTGCCAGGCCCCTTCCAGATGAGGGCTCCTTGAACCCAGTGCAGGCCTGGGAGGTGGCTCAGCTGAGGAAGGGAACCTCTGGGAGGCGGACGGGCGTGTGCGAGGCCCCGCTGCCAGCAGGCGGCAGAGCTGAGGCTGAGACTAGGAAGCAGCCTGGTATGAGAAGGCGCTCAGTAAACAACTAGTCTCCTCTTGTCTGAGGTTGCCGCAGCCCCACACGGGGGCCCGTGTCTTGGTTCGGCAGGCCTGGCAGCTGGGGCCCCTTGGTGCCAGCCCCGACCCAGCCCGTGGAATGTGAGGGGAACAGATGGGTGGGGGCCCCTGAGACTGGAGGGGAGGGAGGCAGCGGGTGGTACAAGCCTGTGGCAGAGCTTGAAGGGCGTGAAGCGTGGGGGGACTTGCTCCTTAGCAGAGCCCCTTCCTCAGGCTCGCCATGGCGCGGCGCACAGCACTGGCTTCCCGGTGGCAGGAGCCCACGGGGTGCAGGCACCGGCACACATGGGAGGCAGCACTGCAGCAGCTGCATGTCTGGGAGGTGAGCACTTCAGAGCCCCCTCCTGCCAGGCGCCCTCCCCAGGGTGGGCTTCCCGTCGTGGCAGACAGCAGATGTCGGGGGAGGCCGAGGAAGGCCAGGCTCCCCCACGCACACCGGCTGCCATCTGGGCAGCAGGAGGGGGGCCAGCAGAGCCCCTGAGACTCGCCTTGGGCCGGGACAGCCGCTTGCCTGGGCTGGCAGCCAGTCTGGGAGCCGAGGGCTGGGGCCTTGGTGAGCAGAGCTGCCCTTGACCCCTCCAGCCTGTAGCACAAATGGAGCCTGCAGGGGGAGGCAGGAGGTGTGCCCAGGAGGGCTCCACTGCCGCTGGACAGAGCATGCAGCTCAGGGAGCTGGACATGGAGACCACCAGGGGCCGACTGCATGGAGGGCCGAGGCTCGGGTGGAGGAAGGACTTGCAGCAGTCAGGTGCAGGGGTGAGGGGAGCATGAGGAAGGGGCCACCCAACCTGTCTAAGAGGAGAGACCAGAGAGCACAGATGGGGGGCGGGGGTCAGCTCTGTACGGAGGCAAGTGGGACAATGGGGCTGCTGATGCCTCAGATCCCCCACAAAATCCAGCTGCCTTAGGGCAACTCCCACGGAATCCAAAGGGAAGAGTGAGGTGCAGTAACTAAAAGGCTGAGCTGGGTAACCCCTCTTCCCATGCACTCTACCGCCAGGCACCTTACCTGTGAAGCACACGGGGCATTTGAAGGTGCCCCCCATGCCCTCAAAGCTGTGCTCAATGAGGTGACAGAGGAGCTTGGCCGGGGAGTCGAACATCTGGTTGCACAGCTTACACTCGTGGTTGATGCCTTCCTCTGCAAGAAAAGTCACGACCAGTCAGGGACCCTGCAAGCCACTCTCTCCCCGCGGGAGCCCATGGGGCCCGGGTGCCTCAGGCCAGGACTGGGGCTGGTTGGAGGCCACAGAGGCTGAGACCCAACCAGCTCCAGATGGTGCAGCCCTGGAGGCATATGGCCCCCACCCCCCCACCCCCCCAGGACACCAAATATCTGCCTCCTGAAGTCACTGGCTGTGAGTTTCCCCCGCCCTGGCTCAGGGACAACCTGTGCGGCCACATTCAACCACTTGAACCTGAGGCCGTGAGACCCGGAGAGGGGTCCAGGATGCGATCTGCATGGACAAGGGCATCCACCTCCTTGGATTTTAGAAATGCAATGGAACATTTACTCAGCATGGAGGATGTGCCAGGCACATTGATATGATCCGGGGATTATGTGGGGAACAAAACAGATGACGTGCTTGCTCCCATTTAGCAGTGGGGGAGACAGACAATAAAGATGACCAACAGGAGGCAAGGGGAGAACTTGGGAGAGCACTCTAGGACAGGGTCAGGGTCCAGGGCAAAGCCCCTGAGCTGGGTCAGCTTGGAGAGAGTATGCCTGAAGCTGGGGCAAGAGGGAGTTGAGACTGTGCCTTGGGGTACAGTCAGAGAGGCCTGAGAGAAGCACAGGGCAGAGTCTTTCCTGCCCCCACTGGGACTTTACTCTGCGATGGACAGCCACAGGGAAAATCCCAAAACACTATAAAACACTCTTTTTAAAGTTTTGAAACAGAAGATTACGCAGTAGATCAGGGATAATAGTTGACACCCTGACCTGCTTCCGGATCAGCCCATGTTCTATCTCTCCACCTAGAAGCTGCAGGGACCCCAAAGTGCCCAGAGAAGAAAGTATGTCCCAAATGCCACTTCTGCCACGGTCAAGGAGGCACACAGCCTACGTCTGGGGCCCCCAGCCAGAATCACAGGGCAGAGTGCAAATCCTGGCTTCGCCATGCTGTGTCCTGGGCATCAGTTCTGTAAATGAGGCCCCCAAGTCCATGCTCCAAGGGCTGTGAGAGGAGCTAAGGGGCCGGCCCCTTGACCAGTACAGCCCAGTGGTCAGTAAGGGTCATGGGAAATTACGCTGGCTTGATCCTCTGGCACATCACCCCGGAGTCGGAACCCTGCTCTGCCACTTATGGCATGATCTTGAGTGAATTACACAAGCTCACTGTGCCTCAGTGTCCTCTTGTCTACAGCGCTCAGTAACAGCCTTCCTACCACTACACTCTTTTTTTTTTTTTAAGATTTATTTATTTATTCATACAAGCACTGGGTACAGTCAGAAGCACGGGAGGGTGAGAGAATTCACCAGAGCCAGAGCGGGGAACAGAACAGGCAGACTGACAAAATACACTGCTGAGGGGAGCAGAGGGTGCAGCCGGAGAGGTCTGCGCACCATGTGGGACCCTCGCCAGTGGCTGGGGATCAAACCGGTGCTGCAGAGGCTGAGGGCAGCTTCACAGCCCAGCGCTCAACCACTGCGCCACCAGGGGAGGCCCTCTACCACTACACTCTTAGTGTAGTGGCTAAAATCCAGAACACAAACAACAGCAGATGCTGGTGAGGATGCGGAGCAACAGGACGGCTCATCCATTGCTGCTGGGGATGCAGAAGGGTGGTTTCTTACAAAACTCCGGCCATCTGATCCAGCAATTACACTCGCTGGTATTTACCCAAAGGAGCTGAAAACTTCCATCCACACCAACGTTAATATTGGTTATTCATAATCACCAAACCAGACAAAAATTTAAATCAGCACTGAAAAGATATGAACTACTGTGCCACAAAGCCAATCTGAAAAGGCCATGCACTGTGTTATCCCAACTATTCTGGAAAAGGGAGAGCTATGGAGATGATGACAAGATCAGTGGTTGCCGGGACAGGGGGTGGTAGTGAAAGGTGGAGAGGGAGGGTTGTGAGGGCAGCGAGCATGCTCTGGGTGTGTAATGAGTATAATGAGGTAGGTATGTCGTTTGTCCAGTGTGCAATGCCAACAGTGAACCCCAAGGCCAACGATGGACTCTGGGTGATTATGATGTATCATTGAAGTTCATTTTTGGAAAGAAAAAAAAAGAAGTCCCATATTGGTGAGTGATTTTGATAACTAGGGAGGGTGTGCATGTGTGGGGACACCAGCTATGAAGGAAACCTCTGTATCATCCACATTTTATGGTACACCTAAAACTGTCCTTACAAAATTGTCTTGAAAGTAAGTCACTACCCCTCTCCCCCTTTAAAGACAGCCTTCCGCCAATGATGGTGTGAGAGTTAATTGAGTCAATACAAGAAAGGTGGCTGGGGCCAGTGCTTGTCACACAGCAAGTGCTCAATAAGTGCTGGCTGCCAGGCATGGATCGGAGAGTGTTATCTGGGACAGCCAAGGACACGCACTCCCTGCTCCCCCAGGGGACCAGCTGCACCAAAAGCGCCAGGTGCTCCGATTTGGCCTCAAAGGCAAGAATGAGGTAGGGGAAGGACTCAGCCAGTGGCAAGATGTGAACACAGATGGGCTGAGGCTTCTGTTGAGCCCCTGGGTCCCTAGACCCTGGCAGGGGCTGGCAGGGGCAGCAGGCATGCCCCCCCCACCAGCCCAGCCACCCCCTACCCCTCCGGCACCCCACCACAGAGGCACACATCCACATGTGCACGTGCTGGTGGGCCTGCCCCACATAGCCCACTGGCTGGAATCTACCGGGTGTTTGTCGCGCCCCTGGAGCCCCGGCAACTAGGCCACATGCACCCGACAGATTCAAGCTGATCTTCCATTTATACTAGCAGAAAAGGAATTCATTGACAAGTTTTGGGACACAGGGCGGGCTCAGCACGCTCGCCGCACAGGCCCCACGCACGTCCTCCGCTCCCCATGGAGAGGCTCTCATCATAATTAGAGATGGCCTCCAGTGTGGGGGACTGCCTCAAAAGACCCCCAATACTCCCCCCAAAACAATGCTGCTCAGTGACAGGCACAGAGTAAGGACAGATTCAAGGAACGAATGAATGAATGAATGAATGAATGAATGAAACCAACTTTATATATGGCCTCCCTATTAAAATATGGACACCCACCACTTGGACATTAATGAGGCAAAGGCTACATGAAAATGACAATAATAAAGAGGTTTCTATTATAGTTTATAGTATAACTTAAGTTTAAGTTTATAATATAATTGAATAGCAGAATTAACACTGCTTGCTGGGAAAACCACATTTCTAGAGGGAAAATATGGGATCAGAGAATTAGACCACTTGCTGAGGGAACACAGCCAATGAGGGGAGTGCTCTGAACAGGATATACAAAGCCCTCCTTATTCTTATGTAGTCTATCTGCACACCACCTCCAGGCAGCCTCCCCTGACTATACCAGCAAGCATGGCAGCCCCTGGTAAGTCACAGTGAACCCTGGTTCATTGAACCATATCCTATGAGTCTTTCTGGTCCTGGCAACTAAGATATGGCCACTTCTCTTCCGGCCCCCAAAGAACAGGCCCCACCTGGGTCCTCAAGAGAGGCTGAGGAAATCCTCATGGAGATGTCCCTGGGTCAGGCCCCTCTTCCCCTGCCCAGCCGGGCCCTGCTCCTCGGGCTGAGATGGCAAAGGAGGATTTATTGCTCTCTGCTGAGCGGGGGCCTGTATCCACTTGGCTGTGAATGGAGATGTGCCCCTCTGATATACAAACACTGAGAGGACAAAGAAGGCTCCCGCAACTTATAAATCAGAGAAATCATGTCTGACAGTCACTTTCCGTTCTCCGAGTGCTGAGCAATTCATCAGCCGGCCCCCCTGATTCACAGACGCAGCTACACCCAACGCCCATGTCCATAAATATGTGCACAGTCAGGCGGCCCGGGAGCTGCAAGCCGATTCTGGGCCTAAACAGCTGCCATTTAAGCAAATCACAGCCCCAATCCGGCATGGAGGTTCTGGGCTAATGAGATCAGGAGGCCGCCCCACAACCGCAGGCTGCTGGGCCCCCTCCTCACACTCCATCTCCCTCTTGTGTTACAGAGACTCACACCTGGGGAGAGGGAAGAGGAAGAATAAAACTAGCAAAAAGTAAAAGTGGGGGGGACGAGAAGAAGAACTGGGGGTTCCCACAGACCTGGGAATCCCTCCCACTCAAGGCCGGACTTTCTGATTCACAAATCTGCTTTCTGGTGGATGAGGCCTTCTCCCCACGGGAGCAGGTCGGAGGCGCTCCCTGGGGTGTCCATTATGTGTGCCTCTGCCTATAAAACCATCCAGGAAAACAGGGGAGGGCCAGGGGGCGGCAAGAGCAGGAGGGGCTGTCCTAGTTAGTGCAGGAACACCCTTCTGCGCGCCCATGACCCGGTGCCTGCCAGCCTGCGGATATTGCCAGAATCGGCTGCCCCATCCGTCTCCACCTCCGACGCTGACAACCTCTCATTCTGTCCCAAGTCACAGGGTCCGCAGACAGCGGCACCCTCCGAGAATAACTTTCCTGAATTATATAAGATCACACAGCGCTCGGGGACGCCTTGGAGCAGAATGACAAAGCTGTCTGGGACCTGCAGTCCCCTCCGCCCTGGCGTGGGGGCTGGAGGATTTTGTGAGTTAAGACGCACAATTACTTCCTCTCCTTTCTTTTCTTTTTTCTTTTTTTATAGCACATGACAGGCATCCATAAGAGAGACCCAAGCAACTCAAGTGAATTATGCAGCCCCGCTCATTTGTAAAGTGAAATGCAGATTTCGCCTGCTCGCTGCAGATCTTGCCTCCCAGTCCCCCTAAGTCGGGGCTGACACAGGGAATCCATTGATTTATTATGATTTTTTAAAAATAAAAATAAATAAAAACCCAAACTGCCAAACAAACCACCCAGCAAGCGCGAAAATCCCAGAGTTCCCCCTCCCCACCTCTTTTTTTTCCTCTGCTCAGGAATAATAAGTGTTAATTTTACACTTCATTTCTCAAAAAAATAATAGGATGTGCTTTTGCTTAAAACCAAGTCAGCCTGCTGGAACCTTTCAGGCTGAAACTGTGTCAGCCCAAAAGAGGAGCAGAGGGCTTTGTGGAAGAGCACCGTGCCGAGATGATAGCTCCCTGTAATGTCCTCGGCACCGACTTTTGTCTCCAAAAGCATTTGATCCCTGGCAGACACATACTTATTTCCATACAGGTCTTGGGGGAAGCCAGGAGGAGAGAGAGCTGATTATCAGAATCCTGAAGGTGAAGCTCAGGTGGGGCTCACTGATGTCAAAGGCAGGCCCGGGCTCACATTTGGAGGCCATAATTTGCTGCCTGGGAGGGAGGGGCAGCAGGCTGCCGTGGGGAGTGGACAGGGCATTGTTCTGGAACTCGAATGCACAGAGCATGACCTGCTCCTGCCAAATCGTGGGCCGTGTCTGGCCCTTCTCTAAGTAGGTCCCCACCCAGGAAGTAGTAGCATCATGAACACATTTACCCATCCAGAAGAGAAGCAGGGACTGCCCCTTCTGTGGACAGGGGTCATAATTAGCCACCTCCCTTCAGAAAGCAGCAATTAAAAACACCAAAGTCAGAAGCAGGAACACTTGGATTTGAGTTTCAATTCCATCACTCTCTTGCTGTGTGTACTTGGATAAGCTACTTGACCTCTCTGAGCTTCAGCTGCTTCTGCTAGAAATGGCAAGACTCACCACAAGGATTTAGTTGGCAGTCGAGCAGCTTCTTCTGATACAGGACATTTGCCCCCAAGCAACAGTCTTCCTCGAGACCATCTTCTCCCCCATTTCATTTAGGATGCCTGCTTACATACCTCCGCTAAATTGACGCACACCCCAATCCTTTCGTATACCTCACCACCTTTTGGTTCTTTGACAGGCTTTCCAGCCCCTGGCTTATCGCTTATCACAGAGATGATTGTTTTTTAGCTGATATGCAAGCTCACTAGCTCTCATTCTCATTATCTCTCTCTCTGTGTCCCTTTTACACACGCACACAGAGTAATATAGGTTCCATGAGGGCTATTTTGCTATACCACTATTGTCTAGAATGGGGCCTGACACATAGTAGGGGCCCAGTAAATAGAAAATGAATAATTTAGGTAAAGCACTGAGAGCAATGGTTGGAAGGAACATGGGGTGGGGGTGCTGGCAAATGATGCCTAGCATATACTAATAGTCCCCCCAAACTCGCAGGTCTGATATCTTATAAAACCTGTTCTTGCCTTCAGGAACTTGCTATTTGGATCCACACCAAATGATCTGCTCCAAGAGGGCAGATATGAGGGCTCACCCCCCATCGACAGAGGAAGAAGGGACACTTAGAGAGGAGCGCCCCTACCAGGGTGGCAGAACTGGGGTTGGGGGAACAGGCCTTTCACCCCAATTAGCTCTCTTTGGCTTTAGAAAATACAAAAATAAGGTCACAAGACTTGAGGGCTGGCAACCAGCAAGCCACCTTCTGCTCCTTGATCATCAAAAAAATTCAGGAGAGGAGGGCAGACAGACCCACCCTCGAATTTCCACCTCTGAATCTGAGAGACCTCCCTCCCCCACCACCGCCAGCACCAGCTGCAGTTGGCAGGAATGCGGGAGACTTTCCTGGTGGTGGAAGGAGGCAGCCCCCACCACTGACAGCGTGGGCTGGCCCCAGGCTGCGGCCTCGTCCCTGCAACAGCATTTCTGCAAGTGTTAGGAATGCCAGGGCAAGATGCCTTGCCGAGCTGAAATCCCCGTTACCAGTTCAGGTAATGAATTCACCAGATTTCAATCCCACAGCACCAAGGGCAGAGCCCACAGCCCACCCCAAGTATCAGGTCATATAAAGACGCCTGGGGCTCACGGCACAAGCTCAGACACAGGCAGGGACACAGGGAGATAGGAAGGGTGGGGGGAGCAGAGGGCTGGGCATCTGTCTGGGCAAATGCAGTACCAAGGGGCGGGTAGGGAGAGGACCCCTCTGGATGCCACCCCAATATATAAGCAACCACTAACAGCCAGAACAGGAAATAAAAACATGAACCAGTGGGGGACTCAGTCCTTTGTTCTGTGTTAGGAACAAAGACCTTTGGGCAGAAGGGAACAGGGCAAATAATGATATCTGGGCAGGCAGACCGGGCTGTTTATTGATTTGTCATCAAATACCACCAGGAAATGAAGGGAGGCAGGTTGCAGGGGAGAGGGAGAGGTGACATTTGGGCTGGGAGTCGACAAAGGGCAAAGAAGAAACCGGTCTGAAGGGGAGTCCTTCATGGAGGCTGGACAGGAATTAGGAGCGTGAAAGTGGGGGCAAGGCCCAGCTCGCAATCCTCAACACCCCAGCCCTAGTGCCCTCAAGCATCTACAGCTCTGCCGGGCGGGGTGTGGGCCCCAAACCGGCAGCCCTGGCACCAGGGAGCTGGTGGGTTAATGCAAAATCTCAGGCCCCATCCAGACCTGCAGAATGAGAACCTGCATTTTCAAAGCACCTCTGAGATTTGGGCGTGCATTCGAGCCTGAGGGGCACAGATCTCTGTCAGGGGGCTTCTGGGAGTGTCAGTGGAGGGGGACTCGTGCGGTCTTGAAGCTGTGAGTTCACAGCCATCACACTATTTGTCCGAGACTGTGTTAAGGAACTCAAAAGGAGGAAAGTTTTCTAAAGTCACTTAGTGTCCACATTTGCAGGAGACTGAGAAGTCATCAACGAACAGTGGGGATACTGTCCCCCTCTCTGGATGAGGATGGACATGATGTGGGCTATCTTTGGAGGGGCTGTCAGAGATGCTGGGGTGGATGGTTGACATTCCCCAAGCCCCCCGGCTGTCCCCTCCCACACCCAGTGCCCCAAAGCCAGGTGCTCTGGGCCTCCTGGTACCTCTGGTCCCTCAAGACCACTCAGCCATTGCCTGAGGCTCACCACCTCAGTCGCCCCCATTTCAAGCTCACATTTTCCTAATTAATCCTGGAGGATGGGCTGAGCCCTTCCTCCTCCCTTCGGGGCCACCTTCCCAGGCCTCTCTGACCAGGGGGACCCATCTCACGATCCCCCGTGTTTCAGGAAGCCTTATAAATGAGCTCTGGCAGCCTGAACCGGGGCCCCACGGGGGACTCGGAGCCTCTTCAAAACAGAGCCCTGACAATTAGGCAGTCTGAGTTTTGAAAGGCTTGGGATTGATGGCGTGGACAGTAAAAATATCACCTGGGGAGCTGGGTGTAGTCCTCCGAGGGTTGCCTGAGGTCAGTTGCCATGGCAACGGAGAATGAGCTCAACCTTGTAACTGACCCTTATCTTTTTTTGATCTGTGGGCCACTTGGGGCCAAGGCTTGAAATCAAGTGGAAAATAATCCGGTCACATATCAGAAAGAAAACTATTTATATTATTTACCCAGGTGCCCACCGACATTCCCCTTCCACGACATTGCTGATGCCATGCTGACACTAAATAATCCGATGGGGTGGGGCTGAGTGGTGGCTGCCGGGCGGCAGGACAGACGGGGAGCCCGGGTTCCCCATTTCAGCTGAATATCTATATAGGGACAAGGGTAGGTGGTAGAAAAGCTGGCCTCCTGCCCCGTGCCATTCTTGCTGGAAGTATTAGACCCTCTTGTCATCCAGCATGCAGGAGCCCACCAAGGGAGTTGACTCAGATTCCCCCCTCCTGTCTGCTACGCAGCCATGTCACTTCAGCCTGGCGCCATCACTGGCTTTATTCCAGGGTCAGACCAGACCCTCCTCTGCCAAGAGGCTGGACACGGGCGCCGGGCAGATGCACACTGCTCTCCGCACCTGGGAGAAGTGTCAGTGTGGGGTGTGGGGAAGGCAGGCCCTCCCTCCTGGCCCCACACTCCAGGAAGCCCTGGCTGGCTCAGCCGCCCCCGAACTCACCCTAGGGTCCCATGGCAGGAGCGGCCATCTGCCCGAGGTCTGTCTCCTGGACACTGCTATCCTAAGTTACAAGTACTTTGTTCGCTCTCTCCTCCGAAACTCAAATCAGGAGACTCCAGATGGTTCCATTGACCGACTGCTCCCAAGAGCCACGTCAGATGGATCTTAGCTAGGGGTCAGTTAAGCTTGAGGATGATTCCGGGTAAACTGCCCTTGAGATTTCCCATCACAGCAAACAGGACAGCTCAACTGACTGCCCCCACTCACCCTTGTTCCATCAAGATAAGCTTCTTGGGGAGTGAAGGAAAAAACAGGGCTGAGAACCAGCCAGTTTGGAGGAGATTCCTGGCTCCACTGGAGAATCACAGGATAACGCTGACCGAGCAGTTTCCCTCCGTGCCTCGGTCTCCTTGTCTGTGAAACGGGGAGAAGGCTGTCTCCCTCCCCAGCAAGCACAGTCACGGCGAACCAGAGCTGCTGCTTCTGCTACTGTTATTTTGGACGTGAGTCTACTCTGTACCCTGCACACCCAGGGTCCTATATGGAGGTGTGTTCACGCCCTCTGTGGGCATTATCCAGACAGTGGAATCTTCCAGAGCATATGATCAACCATGCAATGCCCATCCCCAGCCCCAGTAAGTGTTTAAAGGGTCCTGAGCACTCAGCATTCCAGGCACTCAGCCTGTGTTATTTCCAACAGCAAATTGCTCTGTCTTGATCCTCTCCCACCTCCACACCACTCTCCATATTTTCCATGGTAAAAGTCATGTCCAATTTCAAACCTTTTGTGTTCAGCCCAGTTCACTACAACTTCCTGCCTCTCTGTGGATTCTCCTGTGACCAATATTTCCCATTTCTTTGTGATTCTTCTTAATCCTGTCTTAAAACTCAGTGGCATTTTCATGGTGGTCAAAATCAGGGGTTCATGTGGACCCCAAGGCCCTGGCCAGCACTTCCTCAGAGCCACGCCACAGCAGTCTCCAGAGCGCCAAGAACCTCAAACACACAGACCCTATGACAGAATCCGGGCTGGAATGAGGCCCCTTCCAACTCTACCGTGTGCTCCCACACCACCAGGGACTCAGCACTGAGGCATTAGGGGACCTGGGTGGTTATCCAGAGGGTGCACCACCTTGCCGGGGTGCTTTGCTTGCAAATGTGTGCAGACAGAAATGCAGACCAGCAGTCTGAGCCATGTGTGACATTCAAGATGCAGTGACGAGTTGTCTTTGGCAAAAGAGAAGTTGCCCACCAGAACCTGGACAGGTCACCAGGAGACCGGAGGTGCCCATCCCAGGCAGTTAGTGAAAAAAGGGGGCTGATAAATGAGAGAATGGTCAAATCAATGACCTGCTCCACTGAGAATGAAGGGGAGAACTCTTGGAGATCTAAAGAATTCAGTACTTCTTTGCCTTCAAATATGTAGAACTTGAGACATAAGGGATTTACAACATCCTACTGAAAAAGGCATTTTCCTCACACTCACCCTTTTCCACCTGAATAAGACCAAGACCCCCAGAAAAGGATTTGCTGCATCCCCAGGGATCTACTAGGTGAAAACAAGTAGCTTCCTCTTCCTTAACACACCAAACACCTCCTGATGCACATCCCTGATCTTCAAACTCAAGTTTTCTATAACAAGGCAACTGCTTAAAAATCCATCATGTTAATAATCCTCAGATTAATGGCCTCTAATAACATACAATTAACGTGACAGGCAGGCTGCAAAATCCTTATTGTCACCGACCCTGCCAGGGACACCTGAATTACCCCTGCATCCACTACAAGGGTTTTCTCTGCTGTTGACATCATTCTTCCCCCACAGAGATCATTTTTTTTTTTTAAATGAGCAATAGCAATGTGTCAAAAAGCCAGACGCTACCCATGGGCACAAACAGCACACACGCAGATGCATGGAGCACCGGTTTTCAAGTCTCTCTTCCAGGTAGACACAGGACTATCCGTGTCGTCACTAATACTAATACTTAAACACTGATATTAATACTTAAAGCAAGGAAGCCCAGTGCTCCCCTGGAAACCACAACCCCCACTTTCTCCTCTCTGACCACATTCACTGCATCCCTCGACGACTTCCTGGGCAAAATAAATGACATGGTTATAAAAATAATGGCTGATTTCTATCAAGAAGTTTTAAAAAGTATGCATCTGCTAGATCTGCCCATGCAATGTGGTGGTTACTGGCCACATGTGGCTATTTAAATCTAAATTAACTAAAGTTAAATATATTAAAAATCAAGCCCCACACATTTCAAGTGCTCAGAAGCAATGTGGCTGAGGCGTGGCCAGGCTTGGCTGTACTTAAGAAGGGCGGGGTACCTCTCCTGTCCTGTTCAACACTGTAATCCTGAATCTCCAATGCTGTGCAGCATACAGCAGGCACTAAATACTTACTGAACTGTGGTGTGTATGTTTCAAAATGTTGTGAAGAAAGACTCATTCCTCTTGCTCATTAGCATTTGTTTGCGATTGCTTTGTGTTAGAAAGTGTGCAGAGGTGAACTCCGACCTGCCACTTAAACCTCTATGCTGATGTGGTCACTGCCCAGGGCAAACAGGGGGGTGGATGCAGGCAAACAGGAGGGTGGATGCAGGAGTATGCGGGAAGGGTGACATTTCTCTAAAGGGCATCACACCAGTAGGTGGGTGACCTTGGACCAGACATGGGTCAGTAATGATGGGTCACAAGCTAATGCAGGAGCCCGCCTACCCACCGCTGCTGAGCCGCCTCCAGGACAGGACCCCTGCATCTTCTGCATCTTCAAGAAACATCAGACTGTCATGAGACAGAGGACACTTGCTTGTGGTCAGGGCCGAGATAGAAGATGACCATGTCAGGGACTGACCACCTCTAAACTGCTTAGCCCCATCGTTCGTGAATCAAGAAGTGCTGGATTCGTAAGGCTTAACTAAGTGGCCGGTGTGGTTTCTTAGTTCTGCTGTGCAAGTTACATCTCCAAGAACCATGTTTTTGCTATGGCCAGAGTAAAATGAAAACTGAAGCTAAAATTGGAAATTCAAAAGCAACATGGAATAAATGAATACATTCAAATCAATGATATATCCTTCAAGTCCTCACATGATTCCAATGATAATACCAGCGTTGAGCTCTTTCTCTGGGAGAGCAGTTCTTTCTTGAATTTGGCTGAAAATCCAGACAAGACAGGAAAGCTTAGCATCACATGGCCCTCTAATGCAGTGTCTTAGGTCAAACTTTTCTCTCTCGTCTACTCTCCTCTCCCCAAGAGCCACCACCAAAATGCCACCTGCTTTTGGCCAGGCATAGCACTAATGCCTTTCTTTGTCCAACAGATGCAGGACTAAGAATAAACGGAGCCTATCAGCTCCCCCAAGCTCACATCAAACATTAACTTGTTGATTTGTTTAGCTCCCAGAGCTGAGTTTCCCAGACGCTTATCTGGCATGGTTTGGGCCCAGCTCCCAGAGGCCGGTCAGTCTGCCTCTGCCCACAGCCAGTTCTGTCCACCAGCTGGCCATGCCTTCCCCATCCCACCCCGACCCCAGCCCAGGAAGGCAGTTCCCTGACAGTCACAGACAGCCCCCACCCCCACAGGGGCAGGGGACAGGCAGTCTGTGCTGGAGCAGGAGGTGGGCTGACTGCTGGGAGGTTGGGGGGCGGGATTGGAGGCCACCCCCAAGCAGCTCTCCACTCTCCGTGCTGGCTCAGCCAGCGGAACAGCTGCCATTAGCTCTGATGAGATGCAGGCAGCTCAAGGCCCACGCACCGTGGCAGGAGAACGCCCCTCCGTACAGCTCTGGCTGGCATCTTGCCTTTTTCCTTCTTGTAAAAGACAGCTTCATAGATACCTTCAAAAAAAATCACAGCTAATGCCTGGCAAGTCACCCTTCACTCTCCACCCTACTGGCCCCACCACAACCTGGCCACCGCAGTCTCTCCTCCTTTGGTCCATCTAGCACACACCAACTGGAGAGTCCCCCCAGGCTCCACAGCCATCATTTCACTCCTCCTCAAGGGCCTGCAGTGGTTCCCTTTCTCCCAGTGTGAAGCTATACCCCTCTGCCACAAGCCTAGGCCCCGCTAGAAAATACCCTTTTTTTTTTTTTAAGATTTATTTATTTATGCATACAAGAACTGGGTTACAGTCCTGAGGTGGATGGGCAGGGTGGGGGGCAGTGAGAGGACTCACCAGAGACAGAGTGGAAAGCAGAACAGGTGGAGCCACTGAAATACATTGCTGAGGGGAGCAGAGGGCGAGACAGGAGAGGTCTGCTCGCCATGTGGGTTGCTCTCTGGCTGGCCGGGGATCGAACTCGTGCTGCAGAGGCTGCAGATTGCTTCACAGTGCTGGGCTTAACCCCTTGCGCCACCAGGGAGGTCCCCAACTCTGTTTTGATGCTTTGTTCCCTGTCCTCCCAACCAGGAGTTTCCATGAGAAAGCCCTACACTGACATTCAAGTCTCAGGTTCTAGTTGCAGCCAAAGCTATCCATAGTTGGAATGGGGGGAGAGGTATCATTCAACAAATTCTTCTCTGAAGTGGACTTGACTTTCTGTCACTTACAGCCCATAGAGTTTAGTGCTGATTAATAAATTCTCTGAGGACAGAAGAGCAGTTCTTTGACTTGTCTGGTGTTTCCAGTAGGTCAGGACAAACAGCAGGTGTTCAACAGAGGCTCATTCTTTGTTTGGTTAAACCCCCATGACTCTGGACACTGGCCTGTGCTTTCGGGTTCAGGTTCCCACACTCAATGCTGTTCCAGGTGCTGGAGTTTAGACACAGGCTCTTTGCCCACTGATGCTTACAGACACCGCTCTAGGAGCAAGTCCTCTGTGTGACAGAAGGTGGCCAGGCAGGCCCATTACCCTCACCCCACCCTGCCACCAAAATGCAGTCGTTAGGGCACAGTCCCTACTGGCTCACTCGCTGTGCTCAGCAAGTCCGGCATAGCCTTGGACTCGGGGTCCATCACTCTTCCTGACACCTATCAGCTGTGGGGTCTTGGCCCCAGCGCCCCCAGTCCGCTGTCCCCCACATGGAAAATGAGGGCTGTCAGAGCATCAGTGTGGGTTTTACGCCACCACCATCACTTGACTGAGTCTGCCAGGCACTGAATGGGGCACCAGGGTAACAGCCAAGGAGATACTATGGCCCCTAAGTTGCTTAGGGGTGGGGAGTCTAAGAGGCAAGGCAAAAGGACATGCCATGTGTGATGATGCAGTCACCCAGAAACCCTGAAAATATCCCTACGAGGCCCTTGAGGACCCCAGGTAGAAATGGTGGAGATTCAGGGGGGCAGATGGTTTGAGGCCTCTGTGGGAGGAGAGGCAGGAGGTGGGTGTCCGGCGGCCCAGCGAGGCCCTCTCACGGCCTCACTGACCCAGGCTGCAGGAGCCACTCCGCTGGTGGGGGAAGGACAGGTCCCAGGGTCACTGCTGTCACTGAAGGGCTGGTTTGGCAGGATAAGCCCCCCATCCCCACTGGACATGACCAGGAAATATGGACACACAAATGACAGGACACACACACACACACACACACACACACACACATCACCAGAACCGATTTTGAGGTCCCGTAAAGTGACGGACTTTCTCAACACAGACCCTCCCATTTCAGCAAAAGCTGGAGTTCCCAATCCCATTGACAACGTAAGCCTCAAATTCCGGAGAGGAAAAAAGAAATCCAAAGCCCACTTCTCCACCCCCATCCACACTTTAATTACACCAGAATAGACTAGGGCCTGACTTGAACGACAATTTAGAAACCAGATGCCAGATTTTACCCAAGTACTTGAAGTCAAAAAATCAAAAGCATGTCTCCAAGACCTGGGGGGGGGGGGGGTTTCCCTGATCCTGTTCTGGCCTCCCCCGATGGCTCCCTTCTCACGCCCACTGAGACAGCAGGAACCACATTCGTCTCCTGGGACCATGGATGGGTCATGGCCCCAGCATTTGGCACAGCATGGGAGTGCAGACGATGCTCTGCCCAGGACACCTCTGTGCCTTCCACCAGCTCAACCCTCCCCAGAGACGCCCTCTGTGCCTTCCTGACAACAGGTGCCTTCAGAGCCCAGCACAGGCACTCACCTGGAGGAGCATAGCCTGCTCACCCCACCCTCACCTCCAGCCTGATGGGGGATCCCTGCTTCAGCACCCAAGACCCACCTCTCCCGTCCTCAGCACCCACACCTGCTGACCATCTCTCCCCCACAGCCTAGGCATGACATAGCACCCAGCAAAGTGCCACACTCAGAGGCCACTCAGTCAACTCCTGCCCAAGGACAGGGGTTCTGTGGACACAGATGCTACCTAGTCCCTGTCCTGTGGTCAGAAAGACTGAGGCCTGTGTCCCTAGGCCCTGCTCTGAAAAGGCAGCACGTTGCTTTATTCTGTCTCCTGCCTCACATGCTAGTAAGTGGAAGTAAACAAAACCTGGCATTCAACACAATCCAACTCAGTTTAAAAGGGGTGGGGGAGCTGTATTCAGGTGTGTTTATTGGGGACTGCAGAAAGGACACACAGGGGTGCTAGAGGGTCACCTTGGGGTGTCAGGGTTTGTTCCTTATTCTTCCTTGGCTGCACTGTTGAGCTGTCCTTCAATGAACATGGACAGCTTTTGTAGTAAAATAGAATGAGAGCCTTTTCGATTATAATTTTTTAATCCATTGATTAATGATTAAGACAATGGCAGCAATGACAGCTTCCCTTCTCTGGCCCCAGTGACCCATCTATAGTTGAGGTGCTTCTTCCACCAGAGGCTCAGGCCACAGCAGCAGCAGCAGCACACCTCAATTAGGCAGCTCTTTTCTGCAGGGCACCCGCCTTAGGGGGGGTCCATGACCCCCTCACTAGTCTTGGGTACCTGGACTTAGTTCCTCCATCTTGGAACAGGGTGGGCAGGGCACTTGTCAAATCTGGGCTCTGCTACTGAGTCGCTGGGCCTCCCATTTTGCAAATGGGGACACAGTGGTTCCAGGGGCACAGGCAAGCACAGAACATGGGGTGCCCGTGCCAGGCCCTCATAAGCACTCACGCATGCCTGGGAAGGTGTTTGGGAAGGTGAAGCCACCAGCGTGCCCACACTGGGCTTAGGGCTGCAGACTCCAGTAGGTGAAAGCGCCTGATGGGAACTCATGGTCCAAAGTCAGACACCAGGAGGGGCGGAGAGATGGGAAGCGGGTTCGGAGTGGATGAGAGATGTCAGGGAGGCTTATGACCCCACGTGAAGAGGTTGGCATGTGCTAGCCCCGGTGCCCGTTGAGACACTCCTGGCAAGCACTGCCTCTGGCGGGGTCTAGGCCGGGCCCAGCCCATGGGGGAGGCAGCAGCTCCAAAGGCTTGTCGGGCCAGATGCAGCCTGCCCAGATCTGAGCCCTCCATGAGATTGAAGATGACAGGCTCAGGGGGCCGGGAGGAGCTGGGTCAGAGGAAACTTGGCAACAAGGAGGGCAGAAGGAGCAGCTGGGCTCACAGGGCCTGTGGCCCCACCCTCGGGAGGGCTCAGCCGGGGACCCTCCCCTCAAGCCCTTGCCCTGTAAGAGAGGTCTAAGCGCTCCTCCTCAGAGGCTGGGGTCCGTCGGCTGCCCCTTCCCAGCCCGCCAGCTTCCAAAGACTCGGCAGAAAGTGATCCAAAGATCCACTCTTTGTATTCTGAATGCTAATTTGACATAGAGGAGTGGGCATGGGGGAGTGTTTATAATCAGCACTCCAATAAGCCCACAAATGACGCCAGTATTTTATAAGCTTGTTAGAAACAAATCACCCCTCAGCTGATATTTACTTACTGATGAATCATAAAAGGGCTCAATACACAGAGAGTAAATCCAAAAAGAATGTCTTTCTTCGGTCCCATCTTCAGCAACGATGCGGATGCTGATGCTGGGCGTTGGGCCGCGCCCCCAGTCTGAGCTCCTCTCCCCCAGCACGGCCTCCAGCTCCCCACTCCCAGGAGCCTCCCCAGGGGTGGCAAATCACTGGCAGCGGCCCGCCTCCCCGCCACCCCCTCGCGGGGCCCCAACCCTGGACTGGCCTAACCAAGGCTCAATCCCTTGCTCCTGAGGCAGCTCCGTCCTTCTGCCGCCCCCAGAGTCCTCTGCGGGAGCAGATCCAATCCAGCTAATTTGCATAATGATGAAGCCCTCCAGTGCGGGCTGGGTCTTAAGAGGGTTGGGAAGAAATATGCCCTGTCCTTTGGAGAGGCACACAGAAGGCTCCGTGCAGCCCGGGAGGAATGAGGCGCCCGGCGGGTGGGCGGGGGCGGCCAGGAAGCTCACCGCCAAGGACAGCTCAGCTCCGTCGCCCGCTGAGCCTATGTCCAGCTGGCCCAGCGGAAGAAGGACTGCCCAGGGCTCTAAACCAGCGGGAAGTGAGGTTCAGAGTGCCAGCTCCAGACTCAGGCTGGACAGACCCAGGTCATAGCAACCGCCACTCACTGGCCGCCTGACCTTGGGTAAGTCACTGACCTTTCTGAATCTCAGTAGGACCACAGAAGGCAGCTGTAAAGCGCTGATTAGAACAGGCTGATAGAAAGCAACAACTGTCAGCCATTGCTGTTAGTATCAGTATTCTTATCCCTACAGCATCTGATCCATCTAGCCACCTGCCCACCGATCAATTTGCTTATTCACCCAATTCCAGACATTACGCTGGGCAGTCCAGGAGGAGAGGGATAAAACAAACACACATCCACCTTTAAATGTGCTCCGAGCACCAGTGACTGAACTACTACAGGGGTCCAGGCACACAGGCCATGTGTGCCCCTGAGGGAGGCGGTGTCTGGAGAGGCACAGGGAGCCACTGGAGGCCGGCAGGTCCTGCTCCTTGCTCTGGACATGTTCCATTTCTGAAAATTTGCCAAGCTGTGAAAATGTACAATTTGTGCATTTTCTCAATGCATTCTTCAACAGAGTTTTTAAAAACTTCTCAACTACTTAGGGAGGGAGACCAGACAGGTATGCACATAAACCAGGCAGGAAGGAGCAGCTCCTTAAAAGGAGTGAATAAAATACTGAGGGTGAGGGTTGGGGCAACACCAAGAGAGGGAAGAACTTTCTTCTCTGAGAGGCAAGGATCACTTTAGCACATCTGGCACATCGTGGGTGTTGAACTCATTCATTTGAATGAGTAAATGAATGCATGAATGACTTCCTGGAGGAGGTGGCCCTGGAGGAACATTTGAGATGTGGAAGCAGGAGGGCATGCCAGAGAGGGTTTGTTCCAGTGGGAAAATGCTCACAGGTATTTGGGCCCTTTGCAGCCAATAATCCAGGAGTGAGGGCCTCTGCCTTTGCTGGGCTCACAGTCTGGGGGAGCCAGATATTCAAGAAGCAACCACAGGGGAGCAGTCCCTCCTTCCATTCTGCAGAGATTAACCAAGCTCCCAAGTGCAGAGTACGGCGCTTGGCACTGACCTGACAAGGCTCCCCACCTCCTGCAGGTAAGCTCTTCTTTTCTTTTTTTAAAGTGCTTTCCCCCCAACCCTTAAATTCAGTCTGAATAACATAGCAAACCTGAAGCAAGCTTTACATAGAGTTAGTCACTAATCATCACAGCTCTGCTATGAGGCTGCTACTATTTTTATTCCCATTTTATGGATGAACAAACTGACATGAACGAAGTTAAGTAATTCACCCAAGGTCACCAGGCCTGCAGAGGATGCTGATCCTGGACGCTCATCCAGGATGGGAACACAGATCATAACCTCTGCACAACTCCTGGGCACTAGTCAAGGAACCAAAGATGACCCTTCCCCTGGACCCCAAGACACCACTTTCACAGCTGGGAGTCGGGTGGACAGAAGTTACATTCTTGGTCCCATTTTACAGATGGGAACACTAACATTGTAAGCCCCTGGCCACAATAGGTATTAAGTGACAACACAAGTAGATCTCAGGGACTCGGCTCCTTGCTCACACACTTGCTCCTGCATGATGCTTTGGGGGGAAGGGGAGACTGTAAAAAGACAAGGGGACAAACAACAAGCAACTTGACAAGAGCCAGCCCGGAGCCTGGGGTGCAGTGCACACAAACCTGGGCCCTGGCCCCACAGAACAGGCCATCTCATCAGGCCCTGGGCTCACAGTGCACCCACCACACACCAGCCAGAGTGATATCCCCACCCACCCGCTCACGGCCTGCCACCTGGGGAGAGAAGCAACCACAACCACAGCAATGGCTCGTGCTGCAATCATCCTCCAAAGCTGCTGTGACCAGGTTTCACTGTTTAAATGGCGATTTTACAGTTTAGGGTGCAAAATTCTTTTCCATGGCACATGGGGCATGGGCAGAATGGATTTGCCCACTGCACTGTAGTCCCATATCCCAAGTGTATGTGCACAGGCACCGTCGGGGCTGGGCTCACCAAACCTGGGCTGCCCGAGCTGTGGCACAGGAAGACGGGCTCACAATTACTAATGTTTGCTAAGGGCTGACTACATGCCAGGCGTTATGCTAAGCATTTTCCATCTGGGATGAGCTCATAAAACCTCCAAGAGAAGGTAACAGTAAGTGATGGCGCCCAGGCCTTGCGGCCACAGAACTGTGCTCCAAACCCCCGGGTCGCACTAACTTCCATCACTGATGACTACAGTGGGCAGCAGAGGCACACAGGGACACTGTTCTTCTGTGATGTGCAAAAAGTATGCGGCTGGGTGTTAGGGAGATAAACATGAATAAGAATGAAACTGCATGCAAGAAGCTTCAAATTATTACAGCCACAAATGCAGGCTGTCTTTACACCGAGATTATTTTAATGCTCAAGCACTTAGTCTTCTAACTAAGCAAAAAAAAAATTAATAAATAACATTTTTTAAGGGCATTTTCCTTCCTTACCGGTTCAACTCCCCTCGCCCCTCCACCACATCCACTCAGTTTCCTCCTCCACTTCCACTTTCTCCCCTTTAATGAAGAAACTGGGCCTCCCTGGTGACGCAAGGGGTTAAGCACTGCACTATGAAACAATCCTCAGCCTCTGCAGTATGAGTTCGATGCCCGGCCAGGAAGCTACCCACATGGTGCAGCAGACCTCTCCAGTCTCGCCCGCTGCTCCCCTCAGCAGTGTCCTTCGGTCAATCTGCCTGTTCTGTTCCCCACTCTGTCTCTGGTGGATCCTCTCACCCCCCGCATCTCTTGTATGCATAAATAAATAAACCTTTTTAAAAAAAGAAAAGAAACTACTAGCAGTGTGTCCTTGGATAAGTTGCCTCTCTGTCTGAGCTCAGGATCCTCGTTCTGTGAAAGGAGGTGGGATTGGGGACTCACAAGGCCTCTTGGGGTATAAAAGAACTAGGATGTTAGGGCAAGTGCCCAATGTAACTGTAAAGAACTGTATCAGTTGAAGGATATATGGGATTAAGCATGTGAGAATTTCATCAGGGAATTCAAGATTTAAACTGGAGGGCAGGCAGCAGAAAGAGATACAGTGAGTACATTGTAGCAGCTAAAGAAATGCTTCTCTGGAAGCTCAAGATGTCATTAGGTCATGGGTGAAAAGCTGAATGTTAACACTTGAATATTTGTTGCTGTCCCTACCAGTCCCTATTGTTTCATACTCCAGCCCCCTACCCTTATCTGCGGATCCTCAAAGGCAAGTAAGTTTGTGACACCCTGTGAAAGAGAATTCACCCTTCCAAAGCAGAGCAAGAAGGAAGAAAGCATATTGGTGACTAGGAGGCAAGGATGCCTGATGTTTATAAGCTGTGTGGCCTTAGGAAAGTCACCTAACTTTTCTGAGCCTGCATTTCCTCACTGCCAGTGGCACACACACATTGCTATCTACATGATACTCTTTCCAGCAAAAAAAAAAAAATCAGCCAGTTTCTGGAACTCCCAATACTTGAAGAAAATCATGACATTTGGGGGAACCAACAGAGTCCTGTATCAGTAAGGGTAAGATAGTAAATGGATGATTTAACAATAATGCCCAAGTCGCAAGGGGGAAATAAACAACAAAGGTTTATTTCTCATTGGCACTTCACATCATTGCAGGGGCTCTACTCAATGAAATCACTCTGGATGGAAGGTGGGGAGAAACCTGTGTGTCTGACGTCCATAGCCGCCTGGCCCAAGGGAAAGACAAGTCTGGGGGTCTCACTCCAGCAGCCCCAGCGAGACAGGCCACTTGCACTGGTGGCTTTCTGGCCAGCACTAGCTGTGAGGCCACACCCAAGACAAAGGGGCCAGGCATGTCATCCGACCTGGAGTCAGAGGAAGAACCACAGACAAACCCCCTCACGGGAAGAACAAGGGGCTCACCAGAGAACTGAGAACAGGAGGTGGGAACCCAAGGAAGAAAGCACAACCTCTCGGGGAATGTCCCCACTGGCCAGGGCCAGGATTTGGAGGGCGAGGCGCTCCTGCCAGGCTCTCCATCTCTCGGGCTGGGCGCTGGGGCGGCCCCAGGCCCCACACCCTCTCTGCAGGCGGAGGGTGATGTTCTCTCCGAAGAGCACGCCAGGTAAATGCCACGCGCTGTCCTGGGGCTTTCCGCAAAAGTCGCTCTTGACGATAATGGCTTTAGGAGACGATGGAAGAGCACGCCTGGCATCTGAAACGCCGTCTGAGGCCAGGTGCTGCATCTCTAATTAGGATGGGGATTTTTTTCACCCCACACAGAATTTACATAATTGGGAAGGAGGTTACAACGAGGACCCTCCCCACCAATTGTGCATTTTCCATGCCCTCCTTCCACTTTCCCTTGCACACTTCAAATTTACAGGAGAAATGAATCGATTTGAATTTTTTGAAATTAATTATCATCATTGCCATGGAAAATGTATCCCCTGCCTTCCTTCGGGAGTTGAGAGAGGAGGGGGGTGTCTCATGTGGAGGGGAGCCCTGGGAGTTGACACGTCCCCCCTCTTTCCTTGTACTTTTCTTAAAGGAAAACCCCACCTCACCCGACCTCCACCAGATGCTCCTCAGAGCTCCTCCCTGTTCAGTCTGAGTATTCTTTGGAATTTTTTTAGCACCAAAATTAATGCTTTAAAATGTCACTTGCTACAGTAAAATTTATCAACATTATTATATACCATAGAAACTGCCATCCCAGACAAATGCACGACATTAAAATTTGGTCTAGAGCTCCCCAGAGGAAACGTTTGCAGCAATTTGTATAACAGTTTATATATTTATGCTATTTAATGGTACAAAGCAATAATTATGACTTCATTCACTGATAAGCAACGGCATTACATAAATCTGATGCGGATTTAGAACATGCCAGCTCTGACACCAGTGTACTAGTTGTAAATTATGTTGCCGTTAAAAAAAAAATCCAAGCAAATATGAAGGAGCAGCAGGAAACTAATAATGCATCTCCAGCTGTTCCAGTTAACCTGCAAATGTGGCCATCTGCACCTCGGGAGAAAGAGAAGGGGCGAGAGACAGGGAAGGCGGAGCAGAGAGAAGGGAGAGAGGCAAGAAGCGCCTTCATGAAGCACAAAGCCTTCCCCTGACATCCAACCGATGACCTTGTTCTCTCGGCCAGGCAGACTGTGCCCCGAGCAGGCAAAGTTCCCTAAGAGTGAGGGTCCCCTCCCCATTTCTCTGGCGCCCACACCCAACCCCAAGCTCCTGCCCCTCACCAAAAATGAGTCCCCAGTGTCTTCTCCCTTGCAGGAGCCTCAGCTTTTTCCCCTCTGAGTTTCTGTTTCTCACGACGCCAGTCTGGCCAGGAGCTTCCTTTCCAACTTTTTCATTTCTTACCACCATCTCCCCCCACCCTTTTTCTGGTGACTTTTAACACTTCTTCACAGACCTAACTTGCACTGTTCAGAAAAGGGTGGCAGAAAAGGTCTTTATTATCATAGATATGTGTCCACTACAAGCTCAACATGGAAACTCCCGGGCACAAAGGTTGGAACGAGCCATCGGGGTGTCAGTTCAGGGGGCTGCAGGTCACAGACTTCGTGCACAGACACCAGCCACGAGGCTGGTTCTGTGGGCTTTGGAAGGCTGGGGACCCACTGCAGTGCCAGTCACACGGTGCCTTGCCTGGGGACCACCCTCCACCCAGACAGCTCTCCCCAGGGGAAGCACTGGATCAGCTGGAGAACAGAAGCCCAGAGGCTCAGCGGCTGGCTAGGGAGGGCACCACGCCTTCTCCACACCCAAGAGTGTCCGGCTGCGGCAATACCCTTGTAACCTACTGGGTATCATGTGCTTCTGTGCAGACAACCTTGTCTAACCCTCCAAACAGTCCTTCCTGCTGGACACTGAATGATCCCCATCATATGGCTATGGAGACTAAGGCACGGAGAGATGATATAACTTACCCAAGATCAACTCAGCCAGGGAACTACACTTATGAACCGTACAGCTTGGAAGAGTATTTGTAGGCCATCAAAGCTATTGTTCAAATTTTTAAAGTGCAACCTACAGCAAGACATATATACACCACGACCTAGTCACACGCTGATAATAACACACATAAAACCGGAGAACATTTCCTGACGCTACACTTAAGCTGACTAAGCAGGTAATACTCCGGCAAAATCTTTCCTTTTGCTTTTGCTTTCCCTCCCTTCCATTCGATGGCACGGAACAATGCTTCTCTCTTACTGTTTCCTTTGTAATTTTGTGGGCAGTGACTAAGATGATTTCATGGCTTGCTAATGGGTACAGTTCTCTCTCTCTCTCTCTCTCTCTCTCTCTGAACACAGAGAGGGGAATCCATTTTGTCAAGGCCAAAGAGGTTTGTGGCCCAGCCAGACACCAAACCTAGATCTTCAACCCTCGTTTCACCAACCCTGCAGTCCACATTCACCCCTACACCATGCCTGAGCTCACTTCTCACCAAGCTGGGGACAAGCGGGTCATTGCCCACGGTTGGCACAAGAGAGGGAGTATGTGTGGACAATGAGAAGCAGAGGGGACAAGGAGAAAGAATAAGGACAGGACTCTTAAGAGGGCACCCCAACTCATCCAGGTGGCCATGCCAGGGTAAGGCTGACCCAGCAAGTCCAGCTCTGAGGGCTACACCCTAAGGGCCCTCAACCAGCTGTGAAGTCAATGTGGTCCTCCACAGAGGGCTGGGCATACCGCCTGGTACATTAGTACCCTCCACTAGGGTCTTCTCTTGGCTGGCTCCTACAGGGGCCCTGATGATGTCTGGGGGGCTGTTGGACTGCTACAGACACAGAGGAGGGGCGAGGGGGGTCTTGTAGGTCATAGGCAGAATCAGTTCGGTTCTCCGTGGAGAGCATTGCAGCCCAAACAGGTGGATCCCATTTTCAGGCAGGTCCCCAAGGATCCGGCCTCAGGCTGGGACCCCAGGGAGAGGCAGACTTCCCACCAGCCCCCCTCCTGCTCACAACTTCCTATCATTCTGACAAAATGATTTTGCAACTAAGAAAATATTTTTTAGCTGCTCTGATTTTCGCAGATTTTCAAAAACCCAGTTCAAACGTCCAGCCCTGAGCTTCCCCACCCAAAAGTTTCAAAAGCCTCTCCCTTCAACTCAGATGCGGAAGTTGCTTTGGCAAGCAGCAGGGCATCGGTTCCTAGCCACATCTCAAAACACAACTCCATCCATAACCCGCATCACACACACCAGCTTCTATGCCAGACACACTCTAAGTATCGAGGACACAGTCTTTTTATTTTTATGGTCTAAGCAGCATCAATTCCAAGAACTAGAAAAACAATCCCTCAGTGGGAACCTATTCAGCCACTCTCCCGGAAGGTCCTGGAGGCCAAGCTAGTAGCTCTGTCTTCTTAGCAGCACGAGGACAAAGGACAGTCAGGCCTGAGGGGCGGGGTCAGGCCTGAAGCACTTCAAAACACAGGGGTGCATTTCAGCTGGAATGCAGGGAGCAGGATTGGTTAGGAAAGCCGACACGTTTTTCCTCTGGAAAGACTAGGGGACTGTTCAGAGGCGGGAGCTCCACCTTTTCCTCTGGAAAGACTAGGGGACTGTTCAGAGGCGGGAGCTCCACCGGAGGGGAGCTTGGAGATGAGGTGCTAGGAAGGAAAGGGAGGACAGGCCCTCAAGTCTGTGCTGGGACAAGTGCTGCGGTGAGGAGGCCTCCTGGAATAGCAAGGTGTTTTGACAGTTGGATCCACCAAGTGACCCCTATCCCTGGCTGGGGCATGGCACATGGCCTCCCTCAACTGTGGTTTTCTTTGGAGGTCACATTTATGAGTGGTTTTTATTTGTAATTAGTTGCCAACATTAAAACACAATAAATTTCATATTAAAATCTGGGTCTTTGGCTTCTCTTGGAAACTCAGAACATCTGGACTCTCTAAGATGCAATCCCCCTGGACGCTAATGGAAGGGCACAAGCTGTCTGCAGGGACACAGCCGCCCCCTCTGTCTCACACGCAGGCTGTTTCACAGGCTTTTGTTAATGTCTGGCCCCTGAAGACACACCGTTGGTGACCCTTGAATATCTGGTGAACAAAGAGCAAAGGAGACTGGGGTTCCAGGGCTCCCTGTCCCCTGTGTGACCTTAGGCAAGGCCCCGGGCCTCTCTGAGCCTCCGTGAAAGCTGTGCAAAGAAGGGGGTACAGAAATCACCCATTCACACCCTCGGTGCCCATTTTGCCCATGGAGGCCCCTTTGGATAGGGTGAGCCAGGAGTGGTTTTGTGAGAAAATAGGCTGCAGGGTGAGGCGGGCCAGTGCAGCCCTTGCAGCAGCCCCGCCGTCCCAGGCGCCGGCCCTGAGGCTGTGCTGACGCCACTCCTCGGCAGCTTGATATGAATATTGTGTCAGAGATTGGAGATATTAAAAATGACAATGCATTATTACTGCAGCAGGGAAATCTCATGAGTCCTAGAGATAGGATTTCGAAATCCTCAGCCAAAAATCAATAGCAATGCCCAAGAATTTATAAAAGAAGCACGTCAGTCTGCATTTGAGAAGACACACTTTCGGCTTCTGGCTAAACCAAAGGGACAAGTGCAAGTGTGTCATTCCGGAAGGCAGGAAGCAAGAAGCAAAATCTCACTGGGTCCCGGGTGGTGCAAGGCGCCTGGCAGGCGCTCACTCAGGGGCCGGGTCAAGATCCCACAAGGCAAACAGAGAACCAGCAGTGCCCCCCAGTGAGCCTTCTGACCCCTCCAGGAGAGGACAGGGTCCACCAGCTCCCATAGCCACTCTGTCCTGGAAACCAGCATTTACAGAGCAAGCACAGAGGAGATCCCGGGTGTGGGACCCATCAGTGTTACTCCCAGTTGTACAATGGGTATAAAAATAGTGAACCTCTCTTTCTCCTGGTGGTGTTATAAAGATAAAAATTTAAAAAAAAAAACAACAACAACAACAACAACCAGGAGCCTCCCTGGTGGCCCAAGGAGTTAAGCGTCAGCACTATGAAGCTATCCGCAGCTACCACAGCATGAGTTCGATCCTTGGCCAGGGAGGTGACCCACATGGCGCAGCAGACCTCTCCTGACTAGCCTGCTGCTCCCCTCAGTAGTGTATTTCAGTCAATCCACCTGTTCTGTTCCCCACCCTGGTGAATCCTCTTGCCGCCGGCACCTCTAGCCTACACCCCAGCTCTTGTATGCACAAATAAATAAATC
Organism: Talpa europaea; assembly: GCF_964194135.1. NCBI lineage: Eukaryota > Metazoa > Chordata > Mammalia > Eulipotyphla > Talpidae > Talpa > Talpa europaea. The sequence continues at coordinate 21,197,412 of NC_140084.1, read as the reverse complement.
CTTTACAAACAAACAAACAAACGTACTTTAGGATGCTGGAGCCATCAGAAAAGGCACAGGCTCTGCAGGCAGAGAAGCTGGGTACAAATCCTGTTCCACCACTAGAAAATGACGCCAAGAACACCTGACCTTGTAGGGATGTTGTACTAAGGTGCTATCTGCACAGCGCCCCCCAAATACTGAATCTCAATAATGGACAACAGTTCCAACATGACGGTCATTATCACAAATATGAGAAAGTCCAGTTGACCCTTGAAAAAGTGGGTGAGGGTGCCAGCCACCAGAAGTTGAAAAGTGTGACTTTACAATCGGTCTGAATGCTCAGCTTCCACATCCCAGAGTTGAACCCAGTAAGTGACGTGCGCAGTAGATGCAGAACCCACAGAGAGAAAATCCCACGTGTGAGTGGGCCTGTACCGCCCGTCTGATAACATTTCTTAACAACAACCACTCAGTAGGTTAGCTGATGGTTTCAGAGTCTTCTCATGAAAATATTGTCTTCCTCTAATACCGACTCCCCAGTTTACGATGCTTCCATCTTAGCTTTTTTCTTGAGTGAGACTCACAAAATGAAGTACGAGAAAGAGCCTCTTTAGACAGGGAACTGAAGCCCCAGAAACGCTGTGACTGGACCAGAGACACAGCAAGTCAGAGAGAGGGAAGAGCAAGGCCTCCATCCTAGCACAGACCCCCTGGAGGCACGGAGGCCGTGACCCCTCCAGTGACCCCTGCCTCCAGCACCCACTGTTGTTCTGGGCTTGCTGGTGGCCAGAGCATGGCCTCCTTCCTCTCCCATCACAGACTCTCCAAGGACTCAGACTGTGACACATCCAAGCTGAGAGCCCAACCATGATCTTGTTATAGGACAGGGAGAGGGGCAGCCCAAACCCCGCAAACCTGCCTATTCTAAATGGGTTCTGCCATCCGCCGCATCAACACAAAATACATGGGACTTTAATGGGAAGGCACTTTAATAAAACTAGGAAACAATACAGGTAAGGCAAAGAGTCTAGTTTCTAAATGAAGCACCCAAAGTGACCCGTCCCCTCGTGGGTAAAACTCCATCCATATGGAATCGGCCCAGAGCAAGGCCCCAAAGCCTGCCACAAGTCTAAAGCATCTTCCAGTGGGGACCCACAGAAAAGGGCCAGAAACAACCAGACAAGCCCGGAAGGAAAAGAGCAAAATCAACATCAAGATAAAAGCTGCCATGGCCACCTCCCCACGGGTCTCACCCACATCTGTGTCACCCAGTCCACGACCAAAAGACAAGCGCAGTTTCTTCACGTGTCTCTAGGCTCCATGCGCCTCCTCCAGGTCTCCTGGCTCCATCCTGCTTTCTTCCTCAGTCTCTTCTTCAGCTTCTCCTCTTCCTGCTCAGCTCCACCCTCCCTTGGGTGGGGCAGGGAACCTCCCCCTTTCCTGGGGACCACCCTGTTACAATCTCATCTGACTCCTGACCTTGGGGCCCCAAAGTGAGTGGGTCCCAAGTGAGTGGGAGACCCGTCACAATAGCTGCTGTCCTCAGTAAATGGACAAGGCCTTCTAAGGCCACCTAAGAGCTTTCCTTCCCCAAGCCTGACCCTTGGGTGATGAGGCCAGCACAGCAGGGTGGAGAAGAGGCAAGCAGAAAGAAAGCATCTGCTTCTAGATACATCTGGCACATCCAGTGGGCAGGGATCAGACCACTCCCAGGGCCTGCCTGTCGGCCAGGCTAGCTCAGTGTCTCCTGGCAGGAGCCCAGGGACAGAGCCCCCACATCCCAGTTACCTCCTAAACAGGCTGGCGGGACACTCTCTTCCTGGCTGTCCTCTCGAAGCAATTTGGTTTATAAAAGATGCTCCGAGTGCTAAGAATCGACAAGGCAGCAGCGAGTGTGCCCTGGTGTCCCAGGGCAGCCTATCAGAAGGCACTAATGGGTGTGGGGTCCACTTGTTTTCAGAGGTCACAGTGACCTTAGCAAAAGCTTGTGACAGCACCTGATTGTAAGCTCTGTGAAGGCAGGGGCTGATTTCACTGGTTTGTTTTTAGTTTGGCTTTCCTGATGATATGAAAGAAATGTGGTGTTATTATAGAAAATTTGCAAAGTAGAAAAAAGAGAGAAAGATCACCTTCAATTTTCCTCTCACAGGAGCCCACTGTCAAGATTTTGGTCAATTTCCCCCAGAAGTATAAACCGTTCGTGAAGTTACATTAGACCTTAAGCCCAGTGCCCGGTACACAGCTGGCACCCAACATGCATCACGCGTAGGCTGAAGAAATATGTGAGGGACAGTGAAAGAATGAACAGATTAGAGTGTAAGTGGCAGAGCCCTGAGTCTCTGCAACCCAAATAGCGCCTTCAAATTAAAGACTTTGGCAAGATGGTAATTGGGATCAGGGAACCTCACCAAGGAGTTTCGTTTTCTTTGGCACTTTGTATTTTTATTCCATAATTAATTGTTGAAAGAAAGTTTTTAAAGAGGCCTCATGGACACAGGGCAAACAGGCTTATATTAAAAATAAGTGAAGTAGGAGTTCTCCTCCATGCCCCAAAACAGCAATAAAAACAAAATTCACTGCCTGTGCCTTAACAGTCCTTAACGCCCACCTCGTAGATTCGCCTGCTCTGGCTCCAGCCCCTGCTAGAGACAGAAGCGCCTTGTTCCCAGGGGAACCTCCCCCAGCCTGTAGCAGGGGGGCTAAAGAGTTGCAGTGAGGCCAGGCTATGCAGGACAGCGTATGAGATGCAAGACACAAAACCAATAGTCACTGAGCCCTCAATACACATCAGGCACGATGGACTTCACAGGTAGAATCTGTTACTTTTTGCAAGGAGCTTTTGTTATCCTCTGTTATTTTTCCTCAGTTTATAGACCAGAAGGGTTAACACAAGGGTTAAGCAGCTTTTGCAAAGACATAATGCAAGTAATGATGAATTCAAGAAATCTGACTGCAGAAACCCTGGTTTTGATTCCTGATTTATAACATCTCATGGGTTATAAGTGGGTAGGAGTGGACAGGTGGATGGACAGATGTTGAATGGACAGAAGGATGTCTGGTGGGTGGATGGTAGGTGGATGTGTAAGTATGTGAGTGAATACAATGGTGGATAGATGGTGGGTGAGTGGATGGGTGGGTAGGTGGATGGATGGATGATGGGTGGGTGGATGGATGAGTGGATGGATGGATGATTGGATGGATAATTGGATGGAACAATGATGGAAGGATGGATGCAAGGGTGGGATGTGAGGTAGAGAGCAGGAATGAATGCCATGTGGATGAACGCTATGTGGGTAGATGGCAGATGCCTAAGAGTCATGCACCAGTCCAGGTCTGCTTGCTTCCCAACAATGACCCAATAGGATGTTCCCATCAAAACTACAATAACATGGAACCCCACAGGCTGGCTGCCTTCTCACCCCATCCAAGGACTTGTCTTTCCCCAACCCACCAAAGGGTCTGAGTTTTCAGGCCCATCAGGCCATCAGCATCTCCCGGCCCCTGGAGATTTTCCATCGACAATGGTGGGGGATTTAAAGGGCATCATGACAAAGGTGAGCTGCGCACAGAGGCAGGGCAGTCAGCTCAGCTTGCTTAAATATCTGCTTTCACACTGAAGTCTGACTTGGGTTTTGCTCCTTTCTAAATATTCCCTGTGGCTCTTATCACCCTTCAAGACAGAGAAGAAGTGTCACCTCTTCTCCCAAGCCCGCCCGTCCCCCTAGACAGAGTGAGATGAGATGCCCCTTCTCCGTGCTCCCCACACACACATCTTTGTATTTGAGCAGTTGTTGCACTGATTGGCTAGTTGTTCTCCCCCACGGGATTATAAACGTGCGCAAGGAGCCGCTGCTATCCACTCTGAGGCTCTCATAGCCCTCAGCTCAGTGCTTTGCACATAGAGGGGGTCAATAATCTGTGTGCTATGGATTCTCAAATCGAGACTTTCACAGGCTCTGCGTCCTCTCCTCTTCCCTCCAGGCCACAAGGAAACAGGAGTCGGGACACCAGGCTGCAGAACCAGCCACCTGCAGTTACTTCTTTATCCACAAGAGAGCACAGTGTCTTGAAGCTCAACACAAATTCTTTTGTAAATGCCTGGTGTACTTACAGAACACTGTATAACTCAAAAATTATAATTAAAATGTCTTAGCTCCTGTATTTATAGTAACATTTAAACTACTGTGCTTTCTTGAAGTCAGTCATTTACTTGAGAACAGCACACTTTATGGTGAACAGATCTTTGAAACAGTACCGCGGGGATGCAGCCCAGGCACATGTAACTCAATATATGTCAACAGCTGTAAAAATATTGGTGGGAGAAGGCAGGGAAAAAGCCATGAGCCCAGATCAAGTGCCCTGTCTCTCACATCTGACTGTTTTCAGCTGCTCCCTCCTCTTCCAAATAATTGGGCCATTTTGGTGCACGCTGTCACACAAGGCGGGCCCTCTTTGAGGCTGGATGATCAAAAAGGTTATAAATGAAAATGATTTCGATGTTGGCGGCCTGGAGAGTGACCAGGGCGTGCGCGGCGGCAGAAGGGTCTGTTCTAATCTTACCAACTGCACGCCGCCTTCGGAGAGTACTCCTAGGGCGCCAGCAGCTCCCCAGGGTGAGGCCATGGTAAATTCTGCCTAATCCCTTCTGCATACAAATGAGCGCCTGGCAGGAGGATGGGGGCCAGACGCTGCAGCCCAGAGCCTGCTCCTCCTCCCTGGGTTGGCTGTCTTAGCAGAACAAACAATCAAGCGACTGGAGCCGGCGGCAGGCTGGGTAGAATGAGACAGAAGAAGCCCAGAGTTGGGGCAGAGGGTGGGGGGCCAGTGAGCTGACCTTCTGACCCCAGAGCCTGGCAGTGGGTTACACAGGCGCTTGGGTGGCATGGCCAGAGGCTGCACCAGATTGAGGGAATGGTATGTTCATCATCCTAAGGACAGTGGTGGCAACCTCTGCTCCAAGGCCAAAGAAGCTACAGTGCAAAGGGCACCTCGTCCTTCCAAAGGCATCAGACTGAATTCACCAAGATGCAGACACTCTGTCCCCACAAAGGCACATGGTGTCAGGCGGCTCCTCCCACCCACCGAGGGAATGGAGGCTGCCAAGCAGAATGCCAGGAGGGAGGTGGCCCTATCCTGAAATTTCACTCAGCACCAGCTCTTCATCACCACCCAGATAGGGTCCGGGACAACCCTGCAATTAAATGCTAAGGGAATGACCCAGACCCGAGAACCCAGGGGCCCAAAGTAGTACAAGGGACTCCAGGGGAGTCCTCGAAGGGGTTAGCGCAGAGAGAGGAAGGATGTGACTCTGGTCAAAGGGAAAGAAAATGGACCAGTTAGCAGTGTGGCCGCTCAGCAGCTGCCAGGGTCTCTAAAGCCAGTTTTGCCTTCAGTAAAATGGTATCAGGGACCGTTTTTAAAATGAATTCTGAGCTCCAAGGTCAACTCCCCAGGGCAGATGTCATAACTTGGGCTGATGGAAGGACTTCGCAGGGACTGAGCCATGACAAGAGTAGGCAAAGCACACAGATGAGCTGCATTTTGACCCCGCCAAGCCCTGCAGAGGGTGAAGGGGCGATTTAAATGAGCCACTAGATGTAAAGCACTTGAGCCATGCAGAGACACTGATGGTTAGTGTTTGTTCTTGCGGGGAGAAGCCTTCATGGCACAGAAAAGGTTGGTGGTCACTGCTTTGGGCTGGCAGGGCAAAGGTTCGGGGCCCCTTCCCAACCTGGAGGATCCAGGATAACTGGGGGAGGCACAGAAGCAGCCAAGGGGCCCTCCCCAATCTTCAGGGGACATCACGCCCTTGCAAAAATAGAGGCCCCAACAACAGACCCCAGCGTGTGGCGTGGGGGGCTCTAAGTCTCAGCAGTTCTCATCTGCCCAAGGGTTGGTGATCTCTCTCTCTCTCTCTCTCTCTCTCTCTCTCTCTCTCTCTCACACACACACACACACACACACACTCACACACACACACACACATCCACATCTTCCATGAAAATCAGCAGGAATTGCACATTTTGAGGACCCAATTAGGCTCAGTGTGTATTTGACAACCTTTCAACCTCCAGAAGACATTTATTTTTACAACGCTCTCCAGCTGAGAAATTACTAGGTTCCTGCCCTTCCCCGAATCGTCTGGCATCGGAAGGCACCAAGGTGTATCTGCGAATGAGGAAGGGGACTCGCTAGGTGGGGTCTGGCCATGGCTGTCAAGACCACTTTGGAAAGTGGGTCTCAGAAATGGGGACTGTCCAAGGTGGACAGTCAGCTCTCCAGAAGTCTAGGCAGCCCCCGGGATGGACAACCTGAGTGGTAACTTCCACTTTCCGTTATCCCCTATACCCCCTTGGCTGCTAAGTACCACTCTGGGACTCGGAGGTGGGGGGTGGGGGGGGTTGGAGTAAGGGAACTTTCCATCTTACGACAGGGAAACTAAGGCCCAGAGATACCTACTGACACTACCCAGGGCTTCGCGACACAAAAGGAACAAAGCCAGAGCTCCAGCCCTGGGCATTCCCACTCCCTGCTTATTCTTTCCCACTCAGCACACATGGCCACACTCTGGGGCAGGGCACTGGAGAAAATTAGGCCAGAAGAGGAGGGAGCTTCTGAGTTGTGGGATCAGGGGACAGGGCAGAGTATATAGGAAACAGAAAGGGGTAAAGGCAAGAAAGAGCTTGCTTGGTGTTGAGATAAGGTGGCTGTGAGCATCAGCCGGGGTCAGAAGTCCATATGCCCACCCCCAATGTTACCAGGAGGCCCCCATGAACTTCCTCACCAGGCTCTGTACCTGCAGAGATTACTCCAACCTAAGCATCTCTCAGTGTCACTGGCGTCTCTTCCAAGAGGACGCCTCTTGCCCCACTTAAAAGGCTAGGCCTCTGCAGCCTCGTCAAGGAAAAAGAGGAGTCCAGTGCCAGGCTCCCCACGGGTGGCGCATACAAGCCCTGTCCCCACTGACTGATGTCCAGCCCCCTCATTCATGTGTGTGCACCCAAGTCTCCCGTCTGCACCAGGCTCCTCGAGATGCTGCTGGGCAGTGACACCAAAGAGCCTTGAATTTCCTGGGGCTCTCCTGGCAGGGTCCCTCATTCACTAACATCTTCAAACAAAGACGACGAAATCAAGGCTCTCTGCCAGGGAAGCGAAGCCCTGCACGGCCCCGCAGACAGTGCCGCTGCTGATGGGTTTACCAAATGAACGCCTACGACCTCAACGCTAACCTCTCTTTGGCCTCTGCCCCCCAAGATGTCACGGTAACTCTGCCAGGGTGAACGGGGCACCCAGGAGAATGTCGCCGCGTCACAGCAGCCTGGGACCGGGGCACCAAGAGGAGCATGTGCTCTGTGCGGCTTTGTGTGAGCCTCCGACTCTGCTATTTCACAAGCAGCAGGTTGGCGATTAGCAGAATAGCAACAGCACCGAAGCCAGTGACAACAGCCTCGGTCGTGACAGCGACGACGACCGTCACCCAGAGTCAAGCCCGCGTGCCCCCCACCCCTCCCCACCAGAGGCCCCACAAAGGCAGGAGCTTGAAACATGTTAGGGAAACTTGGCCAATCATTTCTGTGAATCTTTACTGCCTGGACAGATTAAACCCAGGCCCCAAGTGGCTCTCCCAGTTGACAATTTTTCTTTCAAAAAGGCAGAAGTTGCTGTGAGCCAAGTTCTTGCAGCCGAATTCCTGGACACAGTTTCCAACTATTCCAATCAGCCGGCTCTGCGGTTGGGCTGGGATTTCAAGCTTGCCACAGTATGAAGTCCAGTTTGGGCTATATTCCCTTCCCTCTCGCAGCGTGAGGAAGGCTTCCCCGCAAAATCAAAAGGCTTACTGTCAAGTTTTCGATTGGTCTGGGCTCCGTGCTATCATGTGTGTGGTGATGGGAAGGAATATGAATGTGGTGCCGGCTCTACCATGGGGCCTGGAGGCCTCGGCCAAGCCGTCCAGGGACCTTATGAAAGTGGAGCGGAACTCTTTTCATGTATATTCCAACTGCTGAAATTCCCCAGACACGCCACAGTGTGCAAACACGGTGTAAAAAAGAACAATGGCTGGATAAAAACCGAGGCAAGTCCGCTGAGCTTGCCGAGACAAACCCACGTTGCTCACGCCAGGGGCAGCCAAGCCCGGGTCTTGTCCCTCCTTTTGCACCGTCCCTTTGCCTTCGTTCTTTCTTCCTTTTGCATTTGGAACTCAATGAAAACAGTCACCATGTTTCCAGGGAAGGAGGCCTGCTCTTGACTGGCATAAAATACATGTGCGAATTCACTAGAGCAGGTTGAAAACTGGAAAAAATTCACAGATGATACTCCGGGCTCAAACCGATGGATGTAATGTACATCATTTTGGTTTCTACCAACATAGACATAACACGTATCTGTGTGTATGTCAACAGGGATGCGCTGGCGCCAGCTTGCACTCGGCTCCTGAGAGCTGACTGTGTCCTTTTCTCCCCATTCCCATGATCAGTGACGTCATATTGGGGACCTGACAGCAGCCAAGGTGGGAGCTTTACACCACGGAGATTAGCAAATGCAACAAGTCACAATTCTTTTCTCTTTCTTTTTTTGCAGACAGTTAATTGTTAAGTATTTACCAGCATATCACATCACTGTGTGTGCATGTGTGTGTTTGGAGCTAGAGATAAACACACACACATACATACAGACTGCATATAATGTATGTACATATATATTTTATAGCTGTGAACAGATCTTTGTAGACACACTATACATTTTATGGATATACAATATAGATGCTAGACATTACATTTACATGCACATATTGTTCACATGTGTACAGTCCCCCTAATTCATAACTTCCCTCTAAATATCCTTTGAAATCAGGGATCCAAGTGAATCTTCATACTTTTATAATTAAAAAAAAAATTCAAAAACCAAGCGGTACTCCCCCAAATAATAGCAATCACTAAATTGATTTCCTTTTTGCCAGGCATTAACTTCCTCCTATTACTGCAAATTTGCTGCACTTGTATTTTCTCCCAGTCCCAGAATTAAACACACTTCTAATTTCTCACTTCAGGTGCATTAAGTGCAGTATAGGGCACAAATGAATAATTTTATTGATAGTAAATTTTATAATCCATGCAGCACTTGCTGAAAATGGATGTGTTCAGGACGCATTCATTATTTCTCCTAATTTGAAGACCACAGGATTGAGCAGCCTGCTTGCTGGGTCTCTAGTAATTGCTGGCTATTTTCTACTGGTTTGAGGTGCAATTGACAATTCAGGCACATGCTCCGCTTTATGTGGATAAACTGCAATAACCAGTTTATCAGATTATTACTTTTACTAATTGAAGACCCTATACAACATTGGTGAGTAGTTTCTGTCTCCTGCAGACAGAAGTCCCCCTGCCAGTTAATGGTGCCCTGAAAAAGCGGATGCAGGACACCTTGCTGCAGGTGACGGCCCTGTACACTCACCCCCCAAATCATGCAACAGAAACATAGATGCAGAAAGTGGGCTCACTGGGGTTGAGAGGGAAGAACAGGGGGCAAGATCAAAGAGTTGGTTGGTTGCTCAGAAGGAACACTAATTAAGAACAAGGCTTTTGATATCAGACAGACCTGGTGTCAGTGGTAGTCAGCCCACCTAGACCTGCATGACCTAGGAACAAGTCAGCTCTCTGATCCTCTTTGCTCTTCTGTAAAATGGAGGTGAAATAATAATAAATAAAAATACTGCCCCTTGTGATTCAGGAGACCAGGTAAGAAATGTCTGTACAGTGCATGGCAGGGATCTGGCACCTGGTGAGCACCCAGTCAATGGGCCTCTATACTGAAAAGAAAGTCAGGCAAGTCTCCATGTCATGTGACAATCATATCACATGACATTTCACGTGACAAAGGACACCATTTAGAATGTGGTCTATGATTTGTAAAGGCAGCCTGGGAGTCATTCAAGGAAAAGCTGTGCATTTGTGGAAGAGACTTGTGAATGAATTCCAGGGTAGACTAAATGGGGTTCTTGGGTTCCTGTCAAACTGTTCTATTCTTAAAGAGGAATTGACCAAATTCACATTCCTTGGATACTGACGGTGCCCAGATATAGTTGGAAACATTTTATAAATGATCCCATTTAACCTTCAAGACAACCCTCTAAGAGAGGGTTGTCTTCATTTTATAGCTGAAAAAACTGGGGCACAGGGGCATCACACAGCCTGCCCAAGGTCATGCCACCAGCAAGAGGCAGACTCAGGATTCAAGCCAAGGAAAGCTGGGTCCTTGACTTCTACACCTGTCTGCACCATTCCCACCCCACCCGTGGACCAGGGTGTACCAAGACAATGGCATCCGCCTGCCCCACCCTTCCTGGCCAGCCGAGCAAACACCCGCAACCTGATGGCGCGTCCACAAAGCAGTCACCAGCCCCATATGGGCTCAGAAGCCTCGAATCACAGTGACAGGCTGAACTCCTCTCCCACACCTGAGGGAAGAGGGCATACACTTGCTGGCTGTCCTGGTGAATGTGTCACAGGCCACATCTGCCAACAGGCTCTTGGCCCAGGTTTGCACGCCTGATACTTACACAGGCTCCCACACATGCAGCTGATAGCCTGCCCAGGTGAGTATGCAGTGAATACTAAATGGAGGACACATACACAAACACAACTGAATTACGGGCATTTGCTGGACTACTTATAATCACAATGGTAGTGACATTTTAGTTGAATTTATTTCCCTTTTTGGGGTGAAGACTCAGCTGGTCCTTCTAGTGGGAAGTATTTTGCTTTTTGCAAAAATAAGAGCATATTCCTCTCCCTCCCTCTCCCCCACCCAACAACAAAGACAAGAACATCTCTAGGTTTCTTCCTTAGTGCTCTGATTTTTCTAAGAACTGGGTGATCTAGAGGGCTCACTGATGGCACCTGTGACAATGGAAAGTATCCTTTTTCCAGCCTGAGCCAGAACTGCCAAGATCTTTTCCCATAGCAAGAAGAGAAGACATCCCTCAAAGGCCTCAAAACTGAGTAAAAAAGCTGAGACCACCACGAACAGCCAGGGTCAGGACTTGCTATCTGGAGACAGGTAAGCCCAAAGCCAACAGCCACACTCATTTTAGCAGGGGACACTGTGGACACACTGTGCGAACACCTGATATCACTGCTACTCACCCCACTCCCATGCCAGCTGTCCAGTGCAGGACACAGAGGTCAGCAGAGATGCGGGGTCCAGCCACAGGGCTCATGCCCAGGGAGAACCCTTTGTTTCCTGGACCCAGGGGCCACAGTTCTGTACAGAGTTCCTGGTCCAGGCGGACATCTCCACCAATCACCTCCTCCTTGTCCTCTAAATCCACAGCATTCCTCCAGTCCCTCTCCCCCTCTCCTGATTAACAGCCGGCCACCTCATTTAGAAAAGCTAACTTTTCTCCGAGTTCCATCCTGTTCTTGAGGTTTCGGCTGGAAACTTGGCCTAGATGACAGCTGTGTGGGCCTCTCCCCAGCTCGACCCAGCAGGCGTTCTAATACACTTCATTCTGGGGCTGGTTGCTGCTTTTAATCTATCAGCACGGTGCCGCAGCTGCTGTAAGCTAGCTGAAAATTGTCTGCATACGGGGCGAACCATTTGTAACCCTTTTCAGTGCAAATGTGCACTTGGGCAGACAACGGCCCAGCTCTCCCATGCCTAGGAAGTGTCCCCGTCCAGACTCTTCCCAGGGAGCAGAGGTCCCCAACCCAAAAACCTAGAAAGCTCTTTTGGGAGCCTCAGCATTACTGCCTTGGGAAGTCAACCATCCTGACAACTTTTCATCCTGGGAGAAACTAAGCGCTTCTGAACAAGTTCTGGCCAGAGCACCTGCACCCCTGTGACTAGGACCTGGCCCCAGATGCTTCTCACTGGTATTTCTTTGCTTTGGTTCTTAGTAAGAAGAGGGCAGCAGGTTCAGGTTCGAGGGAGCCTCCAAGGGTTGCTGTCCCCAGACCCAGCAGGGCCTGCCCAAGGCAACACCACCGGATTCTCAAGTCTGCTGGTGCCACCAACTGCACAGGGTCTCTGGTCGATTCACTCAGCATATCAGCCCTAGCAGCAGGATTTCAGGGGGACTGAAATCCTTGCCAAATGTGAACAGTTACAGTTCTTACAAAATAGCCAGTACACTTCAGGCATTAAACACAAGTGTAAATGTCAAAGAGGGCAGAAGAAAAAGTGGAGGAAAATAAACAGGGAAGGGAAGGGAAATGAGGAGAACCAGAAAATTATCACCCACCCACCACTCCCTAATCATCTTGGCAAACCCCTAGGCGGTCAGGGGAAGAAGGCCCAGGCCCCTCTGTGTTCGTGGAAATGCTCAGCGGGGAAGTTCACTCCCAGCCCTCACTGTCAGATCCATCACCAAAGGCAGAACCAGGCTCTCCGGCTCCCCAGCTCCCTGGCTTCTCCACCTGCCCCTAAGTTCCAGGCAGCAGGCCCAGCCGCCTCTGCTCCCTAAGAATAGCACATGCAGGGAGAGGTTTCTCTGCCTTCCCCCTCAGGAGAGCCCAAGACTCCTCCCTCCCTGCTCATTGCCCATTAGGTTTCTGCCTCTTGAGTAGTACCCACATGAATCTGGGCCCCCCAGCCTCATCCTGGTCTGGGACCAGATGAGTGCAGAGTCCAAGGCCCTTCTGCTCAGCCCAGTCTCAGCAATAGTTGGGAGAGGGGCTGTTACAGACTATGCAGCCCATTAGAAGAAGGGCTGGGGGTGGGGGTGGACCCACCTCCCCAAATCAATCCAACTCAAAACTTAAGTCTTCCCTCAGAATTGATACGGCAGCAGCTGTATCTCTTTCATTTGAGTAATTATCATATAATTAAGTGCATGAATTACAAGAGAGCCAAGGCATTAAATTAAAATATTTAATGCTTGTAAATCTGAAAATGATTGCTGTGCTGATGCACAGCCAGTGAGAAGTGAGGCTAATGGCTTGGCGGCCAGCACTGGGAGGCAGTGTTAGGGACCGAGCTGCACCTCAAAAAGTGGGCAAGGAAGAAGAGGGGGCTGGGGGGAGGCAGCAACCTTGAGAGGAGGCAGCATCTCCACAAACCCCACGGTTGATTCTCCCAGCAGAGGTGGTAGTCCCAGTATAAAGTCCACGTGTGCCAAGGCCCGCAGCTGCAGGAGGGTGGACAAGGGGTAAGGCAGTGTCCACTCACTAGGGTAACCCCACAAGGCTCCAGGGGCAGGCAGGAACGGGGCCGGACTTGATGACATCATGCGTGCGTGCATACCTTTACTCTTTGGAAAATGTTCGCATTCCAGTGGGGACAAATGGGGAAACTGAGGCACAGAGAGGCAAGGAGACCTGCCCAAGATCATGCAACAAGTGGGAGACCAGCACTAGGACCGAGGTCCCCCGTGACTGAGCCTGCAGACCAGGGGAGCTGTGATGTTAGCTCATCCGACCTTGACTGGCTTTGATGTGACCCAGGATGGTATTAGCCAATCCTTTCATTTCCCAAACCAACCTGTCTCCCTCTTAGGAATAAAAGGAGGTTTAAAGCTCCCAGAGCGATCCCCTGTGATGCTGACAAATAGTTCCACAAAGTGGGAACCGGGGTGAGCTTTGGGTTTCTGCCCGGAAAACACCACACACTACCCAGACAGAGCCAGGGTAGACAGACGCTGGGAGGTTCAAAAGGAGAGACCGCCAGGCCTCTCAGCCACGTTCACAGGGGTCAGACCGAAACCAGACCACTGGTGGATGGACCAGAGGCTCTCCCTCCCACCCTGGAATGAACTCAACAGGGACAGCTGGGGAGGATGCAAAGAGTGGACATTCAGTCCGAGTGAAAAAAAACCAAGTGCAGGAGATATTAGGAAACCACAGAGGGCAAGGAGGCCCCTTTCCCAGACAGCCTCCACCAGAAGACCCATCTACCATGGTGGCCCAGAAGACGCCTCTACCATGGACCCATCTGGCGGTGGTCGGCTTCTGCCTCTCACTCAAGATGTTTAGACAGTCCAGTGTCTGTCTGTCCCCCACCCTAAGGTGCTGAGTATAGTGATGATCTGAACAGGGCCTCCTACCCCCACACCTTTGCTCTTCAAGCCCCCCTGTCTGCAATGACCAGGCCCCCTCCTACTAGGGAAGGATCCCAGGACGCTAGCCATCCAAGTGCGCACCTACTGTGCGCACCACTGTTGCTTAAACATGAATTCTCCCTGATTTCCACTGCCACTGCTCACATCCCCTCCAGCCCCATGTTCTCTGTCTTTATGACTACAACCTCCTAACCAGGTTCCCGTCCTCCAGGGAGTATGAGTCTGTCCTGAAGGAGCGTTTTATGGAGAAGAGAGTTGCTCAGGGTTGAACTGCTCCTTGGGGCCCCCCTTCAGACCCTCCAAGACCTTTGGGCCATCCAGTGAGGTTGCAGATAGGAAAGTGGTCTCACAGAGCAGGTGCCCAGGAAGGTGGAGGTTCCCAGGGCAGGTGTTTTCCTGGGTGGTGCATCTAAGTGAAAGAAAGGCAATTTGGGGTCCCACAGGCTTGGGTACAAAGCCCAACCCACACCTTCCCAGCTGCCCACATGGATTTGCACAGTGACTTTAAGAGCTTATTTCTTCACCAGGAAGATGAAAGTTGCATCTATCACAAGTAGCTAAGCGCTCCTCTGGGCGTGGTCTGGCGCGCAGTAGGGACCTGTCAGTGGCAGCTACTATCACTGTGATGGTGGTTGTGAGTGTCCCCTGTCTGAGGGATGAAGCACCCACAGAAAACAAGGAGCACCTTAAATGTGCCGTTCTGGACTGAACACTGAAATAAACAAATAACACAAGCTGGCGTGTGTGGGAGCTTACTACGTCAGGCACTGTTCCATTCATTTAACTCATTTAATCCTAAGAGATTAGTCATCATCCTTACTTTCCCCCATTTTACAGAGACTATCGATGTAGGAAGAGCTTTAAGCAACTTGCCCAGGAGACCCAGAGCAGGCAAGCATCTGAAGCTAGAGTCCATGCCCCACCTGTATCCCCAGAGTGGCCCTGAGCCAAGTACAGTGACGGGCAAAGACGTGAAAAAATATAGCAGGCTTCTCCCCCTGCTACCAGAAGCTCACAGTCTGCTGGGGGAAGGAATACCCTGAGACCCATTCAGGGCCTTGGTTAAAAAGGGCCTCCTGATGTGGCCCTGATGATGGACACGGGTGACGCAGGTCATGTGCTGAGTTGGGATCGGTGCTTGTCCCTTCGGCATCTCATTTAACCCTCATAGCAAGGGTTTTATTGTCCCCATTTCACAGATCAGAAGGGTGAGGCCCAGAGAGGTAAGTGACACTGAGGTCACAACACAAGAGCTGGGTCCCAGAGGCTATGATGTTCCAGGGAATCATGCTGAGTGGGGTCCTTTAGCCATTTATCTCATAGTTCTCTCTCTCTCTCTCTCTCTCTCTCTCTCTCTCTCTCTCTCTCTCTCTCTCTTTCTCTTAGCTCAGGGGGAGACAAGAGAGGTACCTGCTAATGAAGAATAAAATAGTTTGCTACAATTTGCTCCCAAACAGTATGCTTAATTACCACAAACTCTTCCCCAACCCAGTCACTTAATTGAATTCAGATAGCATGCTTGATGTTATATATAATATTTTGCAAGTTGGCCCTCTTTGGGGAGTGTATTGATTGAGGAGGAAAACAGATGTTCTGGAAGATGTTTCCAGATCAGCACTGGACCAGACAGCATGGAGTTGAAAGAATTATATGAATGTAAACATAGTTGTGGCCCCAGGAGCCAGAGGCCAGGGCAGAATTCATCCTGCTTCTCACGAGAAGGCCAGATCTGACCCCCACTCATGCCCTGACCCCCAGCACAACCATGTTAACAGGGTCTTCCAGGCCCTATTATGGATGCTGAGCAAAGCAGGCAGGAGAGTCCAGGAGTAGATGGGAAGAGAGCAAGAGGGTGGTGGGGTGGATGGACACAATCTCCTTGGTCTGGAGGGGGACTGATTGGACAGAGCTTTTTCCAAGAAGGCACTGAGCATCCTTCCGTATTCACTCATTTGTTCGGTCAACAAACATTTGCTAGACACCTACTATGTGCCATTTAGTTATTCATTCAATGATATTTACTAAGTACCTAGCAAGTGTCTTTTCCACCCACTCTTTCAGAAGATGTGTCAGAAGGCAGCAGTGTGCACAGCCCTAAGTCTTGGTGTGCCCTGCCCACTTGGACACACAGTCCAGCAGGGGAACAAGACACTCAAGCGCTAGATGCAAGGAGATGCCGCCAGAGGATGGACACGTGTGATGCTCTGAGGTCATCAGACACATGCAGTCAGAAGTGAAGGACAGGTGGCAGCCAGGGGAAGTGCCCAAGGTTGAAGAAGAGATGCCCAAGCCTGGCCCTGGGAGAAGAGGGGCTAGAATGTGGTGAGAGTAATGGACAAGTGTTGGGAGTCGAAGCTGTATGTTTGTGGTGAAGGGGACTGAACTGGCAGGGCTCATGGGCTGTCTTGAGGGTCTCTATTGAAGGGCATTGGGGAGCTATGGAAGATTCTGAGCCAGGGAGGCACATTCAGAAGGCCAACACAGATGACAGATTAGGGATGAGGGGAGCAGAATAGAGTCTGAAAGAATAGGCAGGATGCCAGGTACTGGGCCAGGCACTGAATAAGACACGGCCCCTGAGACTCCACAGGTCACTCACACATGAGGAAGTGAATGGGCAATTGCAACCGAGGTGACCAGGACACCATGGGGCAAGCTGGCTTTTGAAATTTTAGTTATTCTAGCTTTATTTGATCAAAACATATTTAGACATTATAAACAACAATAAAGGGATGGGTGAATTTTTCTGTTCATTCTTTCATTTGTATTTATTGAGTACCTACTATGCACTAGGTCCTGTGTGTCCCATGGGGGCAATGGCAATGTCCAAGGCCTTTAAGCCCAACAGTCAGACCCTGATAGGCCTTTCCATGTCTCTCACCCATAACATTTAGTTTGGACACAGGTAACTAAGTGCTGAACCTGTCTACCTGAGATGCAGCACCTACTGTGTGTCAGTCGGTACTATGTAGCCAGCTGTGCTAGAGGTGACACAGACTTGCTACTACCCACAGTGCACTACGAGCATGAGCCTTGCAAACTAGAGTCAGACATGTAACCACATAGGACCAGAGATGACACAGGGTTCTGCAGAGGGACCTCCAACCCCAGTGGGAAACAAAAGCATAAATAAGGAGAGAGGGGGATATTGGAGAAATCCATGGAGATTGGGAATGATTTTAATGCAGGAGCACATGGTAGAGGCATTTTAGACCAGGGGGACAGCATGTACAAAAGGAATGTGCAAAAACACCTGGAAACAGTGACTCACCCACGCAGGTTGGAGCATAGTTTGGAAGCAGAGGACAAAACAGTTGATGAATGGACGGGGAAGCACAGAGGGCAGAGCAACTTTGTGGGCTTTGTTCTGTAGGCAATGAGGAACCATCGTAATCTTTTCAGTGGAAAAAATGGCGTGATCAACACTACACACTTCCAGAATATGAATTACATGGGACAGACTGGTGGAGGGGAGACAGTGTGGTAACCACGACAGTAGCTTGGAGGAACAGGCTCAAAGTGTGGATGGAGGTGGTGGCAGCAAGTCAGGCCTCCTTGCCAGGTACTTGGGGGAGGGAGTCTGGTGCTAGAAGCAGGGGAGAAGGCAGAGGGCCTAGGCACAGCTGTGGGGGGACAAGATCAACCACGACTCTGGCTCAACAGTATCTCACAGAATGTAACCAGCACATGTGACCAGGGTAGCTAAGCTTCTATCAGTTTAGAATGACACAAAATGCTTGGTACGTACAGAGTAGGCTCTTCACGAAGATGGGAGGCAAAGATAAAAAGTTTGATGAGGAAGTGGGTCGGAAGCTGGGTGATAAAGCAGAGCAATGATTTGGTGAGTGGTAGCTAAGCAGAAGGGTGAGGGGATGGCCATTTGAGTATTTGCACGGATGCACCCCGGTGTGGACAGATGGTTGAGGGAAGCACAGCAAGACAGACCAAGGCAGGAGTGAGCAGTAGAAGGATAAGAGGCTGGCTATCCTCGCCAGGGAGAGGAGTGGACAGGCAGGTGGGTGGATGGGTGCATGTGTTGGAAATAAGACTCAGGAATGACTAAAGAAAACTGGGAGTCTCCAGGCCATCACACCCCAGTGTGTTATGGACTGATATACCTTGGAGCCTATCCTTGGCTTACCTCCTGGCTTCCAATCAAAGCTCCTCTCCCAATCCCACCCCTGGCATGCAAAAAGATAGTCTAACGGAAAGATCCGGAATCTTCTTATTACACCTGAAATTCCAGTTTTACTCTGAGTTGCTGTGTGGCCTAGGACCGCGTCTCTGGGCTTCTCCTTCCATCCATCACAATAGAAGGCCAAGACAAGGCCAGGACGCCTCTGCTCTTGTCATCCTGATGCCTCCGTATACACGTCACTGCCAAGGCTTCCCATTTGCAGATAACCTTTACCACAGTTCTGTAACATCAGCAAGAGTCAGCTGGAGGACCCCTCTAAAAACAGATTTCTGGTCTTCACCCCCAGAGTCTCCATTTAGCAGATCTGGGGCCGGGGGCCAGCAACAGGCATTTCTAACAAGTTCCCAGGTGATCCTGCTGCTGCTGTTTCTGGGACCCCACTTGGAAACGCACAGCCTCGGCATCTCTGGCTGCACTGAAACTGGTGTCCGAGTGGAGGCAGCTCGTCCTGCCTCACACCGGGGGCTCCTGGAGCCGCCCCCCCCCCAATCTCTCAGGGCCAACCTCGGACAAAGTGAGGGGGTGGCCCACAGCCTGCAACCAACCAGCCCACCCCAGAGTCCTATGCCCACCCCCTCCCCACAGCCTGTTCCCCGCCTGTTTCTCCCTCCCAGCCCGAGCCTTCTGCCGCCTGTGCGCAGCCTGCCCCTGCCGCCCTCGGAACAGCTGTGGGCTTAATTATCAAAATAACATTTTAATAGTCTCATAACTGAACTCCCTTCAAAACATGCCAGCGGAGGAGGCGGGAAGGATTCTTTTTAGCACCTCTTCCCGCCCGACTTGCTAATCGGAGGCATTTAAGCTGCCAGGAGGCCCAGATGCCCGGCCCTGCCCACAGAGCGCCCCCCTCCCCCCACGAAGCGGGCACAGGACTCAGGGCTCCCTCCTCACAGAAGGAAAAGCCCTCATTCCACCAGCCCAAGCATCACTCAGGAAAGTGGATCTGCTAGGACAACTCAGGTGATTCATTTGCGATCACCAGGGGTTTTACTTGCTTTTAACACTTTTTTTTTTAATTTACAAAAAAAGTCACTACCACCAACATTAACTCTGGCTCCCCCTTTGCCTGCTACTCCGTGTAATAACTCTATGGGGAGTCCTAGTTGGTGGTATTTAGCTCCTGAGTTAAGCTCCACTAAACAAGCCCAGTGCAAAACCAAATTCACAAATCACAGTGTTTTCCCCTCCCACTCGCCCATTCTTCAAGCTAGCTAACATTCCATCAGCCGGTGCTCACTCCGCTGCCTGTGTGCTAAGCACAGAACACGTGCTACATGTTATTACATCTACGCTCAGTCAGCAGCACATGGAAGGCCCGACTGGTTCCACAATCTCCCTAACCGGCACACGAGAAAACTGAAGCCAGGAGAGGCTGCACCCCTTCAAAGTGCACTGCTGAAACAATGGGGGGCTGGGACAGGAAGCCGGGTGGGTGCGTTTTTAGCAGGCCCTCTCCTACCTCCTTGGTGCGTGCCCTGGGTGGGCAACCTGCCAGACCAGCGCTTCACAAACTTGAATGAACACCTGAGTCACCCAGGGCTCTTGTTAAAATGCAGATTCTGGTTCTGCGGGAGTGCGGGGCAGGGGGATGGGGATGATGCCTGGAATTCTGTATTTCTGGCACACTCTTAGGGGATACAGATATTGTGGGTCATGGGGTCACATTGAGGGTCAGCACAGTTAGATCAGAGATGACCTGAGGCTGAGTGTGCTGGGCCCCCTCCTGGCCTGTGGGGCTGGCAGACCAGTTACCATAAACCCAGGCAGGACCCAAACTCCCCGCAGAGAGACTGGAGCTGGGACTGTTTGTGAGGCCAGAATCCTCACCCTATTCATTTGGTTTCTCAAACTCCACAACCGGCCATGGAATAAGAAGCTGCCTTTATTCTCTGGTGGAAATTGCCAAAAGCAGGCAAATCCTATTGGCCCTTATTGAACTTGCTACCTTCACAGAACACCTCCTATGGACAAAGAAATGTACTAGGGGAACAAGCGACTGGAGCTGGTGCCTCCTGACAAGTGGATGAGTTGCTGGACGAGTAAGGCAGCTCAGGGGTCCCAGTGGGTTCATGGTGGGGGCAGACAGGCTACAGCAGGAGCTGAGTCAGGCTGGGCACTGCCAGTTATCCCGAGCCCTGAGAAAATCAAGTCCACTTAATGGTGCTCCAAATGCAACCAACTACCAATAAAACAAGGAGATCCTCATGCCATATCTGGACATTAGCTTTTTTTCAAAGACTTGGGGACTCAGTAGCCCATCAAACTTTGAGGACCCGGATCATGGAAGCCCTTTTCCATGGCCACCTGTTGATCAGAAAATCAGTCCTGCTAGAGACGCCGAGAGACCACACTCTAATGGCTACAGGCCTGCCCTACTGGCATCAGGAGCCCTGGGTTCAAGTCCCGCTTCTGCCCTTCCAAGCCATGTGACCTTGAACAAGCAAGTTTTCTTCTCTGAGCCTAATTTTGTCATCAATAATACGGTGTGTACCAGCATCTGACTTGCTTCACAGGGTCTAGAATATAGTCTTTGTTATCTATATATTTTCGAAGTTAAATGCCTTTACCTTTTTTCAAATATAGTCTAATATTTGTCAATTAAGCAAATACTAACCATTTACTAAGTTCAAAACTGGGGTGGAGGCCAGGGGGTGGAAAAGATTAGAAGGTGAAGAAGTTCCTGCCCTCAAAGAACACGGAATTTGACTGAGAAGATGTATCAAATGCTTATGATGTCACTACTGTAGTGAGAGACGGACAATAAGGCAGTGAGCGATTTGGGGCCACACTACGGGACAATGAGGAACCAGGGGGCAAGCCAGCTGGGAAGGCTCTCTGTGGGTGGGGTGCTTTGAGCTAAGTCTCTAAGAATGGAGATTTGTTGAAAAGGAAAGCAATACCACCATGATGATAATATCAGCCTGCACACACTCAGCGCTAGCCAACACTTCTAAGCGTGTTAGGTACTTAGTTCATTTAATTCTTATAACCATTGGAGGGGAGAGGATCATATCACCTCTGTTTTACTAAGAAGGAAGCAGGCTCAGAGGTTACATGATTGTCCACAGCCACCCAACTAGCAGGGAGCAGAAGTGAAGGCCAAACCCAGATAGAGTCCATATTCTCAATTGCAGCTCCAGAGAGACCAGGGCCAGCCAGGAGCCAGCATCTCCCCAAACAGACAGCAGGAGGGCTGGAAGGAACCTCACTCAGAGCAGCGTTGAGTGAAGGGGCATGGGCAAGAGCAGAAAGGTCATGTAGGGAAGCCCAACCTCTGCAGAATTTGCAGCAGGGAAGTGGGCGGGGGGGGGGGGGGAGGGCAAGGCAAGATCTAGAAGTCTTGTCATGGGCCAGTGGACTGCCCCCTTTCTCTGGAAGCATCTCTCCCTGTCGCCTGCTGACACCCCCTCCTGCAGACGCGGCTCCACTGGCTTTTCACCATGCAAATCCCAGAAGCCAGCACTAGAGACCCAGCTCCTGGGTGTGCTGGGCCAGAGCTGGTTCACATGGCAGCAAAGGCTCTGTCCTGCTTGGTCAGGAAACCTGCCAGACCCAAGCATGCACGTGGCATAGAGGGGGTGATGCTCAGCAGGAAGGAGTGGGCACCCAGAACCTGCATTTGGAGCAAAGGCACCAGCTAAGAGGTTGTTGGGAAAGCAGAAGACCCAGGCAGCAGCAGAATTCTAAACCCTCACCTCCTCAGCCAGGGAGCCGGGCAAGCTATTGTCCAAAGGCCAGGCGAGCCTGTAAAGTCACCCAAGTGGCAACAGTCCCAGCAGACACCTCTGAGACAGGACAGGAATCTGAATCTGTGTCCACCAGTGGCCGCCGGCCCAGGACCCACTCCCACGCCCAGCCCTGCTCCCTATCTCTGAGGCGGCCTCTCTACTTCGCCATGCAAGCAAGGGTGCCCTGGGTTCCCGCTCAGGCTGGGAAGGGCCTCTTCCACTTGTTAAGGATCTTCATTTCCTCTACCTGCGCACAACTGCACTTTCCAGAACAGGATATTAAGGGAAGAAAAACCAAGGGCTTTCAGGGGTTTTAAGACTCTGCTCCAGGGAAAAACAGACACTCATCCCTGTCTGAAATTGCTTCACTCCTCGAGCTTGAGGGCCACAGGAGCCCTCCCACCACAGCCGAGCAGAAAATAGAGTTTGTTTCTCTATCTCTCAGCACCCCCACCCCTCGCTCTCTCCCTCCTCCCACTTCCTCCAGCCTTTCTGCCTGGTGGGCGGCTGGAGGCTGGAGGCTGGGCGCCGTGGCTCCAGGAGGCTGTCTGGAGCCAAGGAGCAGGGCTGAGCTTCCCCAGCACGCAGCCCTGGAGGGGAGGAGAAGCACAGAAACCCGCAGCCTTCAAATCACCCTGGACAGAGGCCCTTCTCGGGAAAGCAGACTAGAGGACCTTTTGTTCCTGAAATATTCAGGTTTTCAGGTCATCTTCTGGCCTTGCCAGGAATGCAATGTGCTCCTGGCTTGTACAAAATGCTTCGGTGCTAAAATATTCATCTGGTTTTAGTTGGGACTGAGTCTGAGAGAGAGAGAGAGAGAGAGAGAGAGAGAGAGAGAGAGAGAGCACAAGCGTGTGCACACATACCCTTCTCTCTGCTCCCCAGCACACCCAACTTGTGTGTTGCACCTTGATTTTGGCAACATAGTTTTAAATTCCTAGACAGTTCCCTAGGATGCAAAGAGTGGGGAAGACACGGATGGGTGGATTCAATTGTTGCCTCTCCAAGGAAAAGGGGAGAGACAGGAGATGTTTTCTTGGAGGTTAATTCAATCCAAAGCTGGGATCTGGGAATCTTCTGTCCACACAACTATCCCTGCCCCACTCGCATGCACCGACCCACCCCCAGCATCAGCAAAAATCCCATCACCTTCAGGGGCACACATGCCCACTGACCAGGCCCCCATAGACAGGACCCCCTTGGGCCAAGTGGACCAGAGAGGGGCCCTCAGGATGCTGTAATTATCAGTCACTCCGCTTCCTTTCCCTTCACTCCCCAGCCCCCACCACGGAAACCTGTCAAGCGTCCACCCTGAGGACTGGGACAATCAGCTACCTACTGGCCCTGGTCTTTAACTAAAGGTTCGAGCTCAATTATACCACAGGCCTTGGGGATCTCCACAGTGGTGGCTGGAGGAAGGGCTGTCTGTGGGTGAGGGGGGAGGTAGGAAGCCTGGGCATACTGAGCATGCTTTACCCCCTTCCCAAGAGGAGCTGGGGAAATTGAGGCTGGAAAATGAGTGACATCATGCATGGGGAGCCGGGGAGGTGGGGAATCCATGCTTCCTCAGAGGACCATTGTAAATGCTTCCAAAGATTCTGAGGGGACAGACCCCTAGGAGGTTGGTTCTGCACACATGCAGAGGCTGACCAACTGCAGGACCTCGGTGGCCAGGCAGGCGACCGACACACCTTCCTGCCTGGCACAGAGTTGACCAGCATGTCCACCTCCCTTTCAAGCTGAACCTTCAATTGGCCTCCTTCCCTACTGCCACCACCATGGAACGAATCTCTAGCCAGGACACCAGCAGTGGCCGCCCACTGGCCTCCAAGCATCCACTCTTGCTCCCTGATGATCTCATCTGCACCCAACGGGCAGAGCAATTGTTTAACAAGCTTAAAATAGGAAAACGTCATTCACAGCTGAAAGCACTGCACTGGTTTCTTGTTGCAGAGACCAAAATCCCAGCTCCTGACCACGCCCTGGCAGGGGGCCTTGCCCGACTCTCTTCACTGGAGCTGCAGCCGGCCTGGCAGCTCACCCCAGCCCCACCCCCGGCTTTCAGTTCCTGGAAGGCACCGGGCTGGGGCTTGTGCTCTGCCCAGCCTCTTCACCACTGGCTTCTTCTCATCCTTTAAATCTCAGCTTAACCGGCCTCCTCCCCAGTTTTATCCAGCCCTGTGCTAATAATATGTCTCTCTGTCTGTAATTACCTACTGGCCTGTTTGCCATTCAGTCCTGGTTCTCCCAACTGCACTGTAAACTACACGAATATGGGGGACACACATTTATCCCCTCAACAGAGCCCAGCCCCGAGACCTGAGCTGAGCGGTCTCTCAACAGACATCTGTGGGAGGAATTAAAGGACACAAGGCCGCCAGTTAGCTCCAAGCAGAACTTCCCGACAGTCAGAAATGAAAAAAGGGGGATTCTAAACACTCAAGACCAACAGAAGCGAATACCTTCCCACCTGCCATGAATATCCACCTTCTCTGCTCCATCTTAATTCCTGATCACATTTGGATTCAGATATTTAAGAAGCCAGGAAGCAATCGGTACATAACGCCCCGAGAAAGCCCTTGAGGTTCCCCATTCAGGGGTAGAAAAGTTTCACTTTCATAAAGCTAATAAAATCTTGCTTCCACCAAGCAGGCGGTGGAGAACGCGCAGAGAGCCTACAGGGCATCTGGCTCCTGACAGCGTGGAACGCAGACTGTGACCGGAATACCGGAGGCCGAGGGACCCGCCAGGAGGAGGGCCGGAGGCCTAGCCAGGCCAACACACACTCGGAGAAAGGGCCCCAAGAGTTCAGGAGCTGAGCAGATTTATGCCCGGCCGTGATATTTATAACAATAAATGATTCACACGCTTGCCACAGCCCTTAAGAATCATGCACAAAAAACAAACACATACCAAAAAAAAAAAAAAAAAAAAAAACCCAAAAAACAGGCAGCCTGTTCCTCCAGCCCCACCGATATGGGCTTACCCATTACTCTAATGTAATCAGGAGAACATTAAACATTTCTAAAGTCTCCTCTCTTTTCCATGGCTGATTAAGCAGTTGGGAGCGGAGAGTTTACTGTGAAAAAAGCAAACAATTATGTGCTATCCGAGGTAAACATTACCTTAGGAATGGAAGCTGAGATACTTCCCCCATTGTCAGTAGGGATTATCATTATAATACTTAAAATAACATTTATAACACTTACTGAAATTACCCGAATGAAGTCTGCAGAGACACGGAAATGAAATCAGCTCAATGTGTTTTTATAAGAATACTGAAATCTCTGTCCCTTGGAGGAAAGTTCTAGGCATTAACAGTTTTTGCTGGGCCTCCATTAGCTGGTAAAATTTGAATACTGTTTCTTAGGTGAGCTCTAATCTTCTTTGAATCCTCCCAACACATTTTATCTGTAAAAAATTGTAGTTAAAAATTTAGTTTGATGGAATGATATTTAAGTGCTTTTCCTCATCTAACTCCCTGAAAGCGCCCCAGAGAGTCTCCCTGTAATTTGTTCAAACGAAATAATATTTTCGTTTCCCCGTTTCTCTTTGTTGTCTTGTGTGATGAAAAGTAACATTTCTTTTCTTTCAATCCTATTAAGCGAGGCTCGCAGAATGCCAGCCACTCAATCCAAATACGATCTGGCAGACAGGCACTCGGTTTAAAAAACGGGGCCTGCCAACCCGGGTTTCCATCAGGAGCTGACATGTCACCAGATGTAGGTTCTGAGCAACATTTGCCGAGGAACGACTGGGCACCAGCACGCTGACTGGGATTTTTCCTTCTGTTTGTTGTTGTTTTGTTTTTTCCAATGAAAACACTGGGACCCCTGATTCAAAGATCGAGCCATTTGCACATTCTCTCTTCCCCCCATAACTCACCAGGCTGACGTGTTCTCCTGGGTCCCCCGACACCTGCATCCAATGGGGACTCAGAAAACTGAGGTCTCCAGTTCTCCAACCACGGGACTTGCTTTCTAGGGCAGGCCCCTCCAGGCAAGCAGGGGCGCAAGTCTGCTCTATTCCCTTCCTGAGTCCCCCGAGTCTCCCTTATTTCTCTTCCCATCCTCCATGACTCCCTACCATATTTCAGTTACCAACAAAGGCAGCTTCATCGTACAACTCCCGTTCACTCTTCTAAACCTCTGATCAAATATCACCTCCTGTCTGAAGCCCCAGAACCCAAAGGCCATGGACCCATGCCCCCGTCACACTTTGCAAATGTTTTGACTCCACCCAGAAAGATGAGATCAAATTATGGCACTACCATCCCATAAAGTGCAATGCACACTCTTTTTCTTATTTTCAGTGGAGTAAAACCAAGTGTGTTGTTATGGGAAGATGTCTGTGGTACAGTGCTAAAAAAGAAGTTAGTGAGATGCAGAATAACAGCTATAAGTGATCCCATTTGAACAGTACACATGCGTATGCATAGAAAATTCTTGGAGGGCATACAGAAATCAAAGAGTCGAGGGTGACTTCTAGGGAGGGAAAGAAGGGAGAATATATACTCTTCTGTGTCACTTGAGTTTTTTCCATAAATGTGGATTACTTTCTGAGCAAAAGATGACAATAAAATCCATCTATGTTGATGAAAGTCTTGGAGATGCCATTTTGAATTTTTATATTTAACTCACTGGAATAAATGCCACATAGGCTAATTCTCAGCCTTACTGCACAACTTTCTCAATGACCCACAATCCCTATTTACGGAAATCCTCTAAAGAAGAGATTCCTGTGGTGTCCTACTCAAAAGTAGGCCTGATCTCGTCCCTCTATCCCTGGCTGGCTGGAAAACAGAGAGGAGAGGCAGCCAAGAAGAGTCATAAGGGACCTCGGAGGTCGACCTTGGACTCTGATCTCAGGCAACAGCCAAAGGGCAGGACCATAGGGTCTCACGGCCCTGACAGCAACAAATGGTCATGTCTGGGACACTTTGATCAACTTCAGATGGCACGTTTTCCCTGTCCTGTATGCTTCCTCCATGATGGCAGAATAGCCAAACAACATGGTGAGGAATGCTGGCAGGGCATGTGGGTCTTTAGATAAAAACTGCCATCTGGCATTAGAAAAATACATTGTGATTAACCATCTATATTGTCCAATTACCCATAAGTGTGTGTAGGGGAGTCACATTTCTGTATGACATGTCAGTGGATTCAAAATTATTTGAAAACAAATCTTTTGGGTCACAGAAACAGTAAAGCTATCAATTTTACACTAATGATGATAGTCTTTACAAATCCAGTAACTATCTCTAAAGCACTCACATGCAGGATAGACATTTCCTGCACATATCAACCTCATCATCCTTGCCATCAAGCTGCACTGGCCACTGCCCAGAGAGTAGGGTACTCAAGGTCGCAGACTGCCCAAATCTACACCAGTGCGCCCAGTCTGGCACAGTATGACCCAGCGTCCAGGAGCCAGCAACACACATTGATCCTCTTTGGGCTGTTGTCCCATAACCAAGTCCAGCAACCCTAGAACCAGCAACAATTTGCTGAGAAGTTGAGAATCCCAATGATTTTGGCTACGCTGCTTCATAAGTTAAAAGAAAATTAAATCCTTTTAAATGATGAGCTGGAATAGTGAGCAGGAACTAGAGTCCAAGGTGTTAAGCAATGTGTCCCGGCTGCTCCTTGAACAGACACAAAGCTTAGAAATAGGACGAATGACCTCAGATGACCCCAGGCATCAACTTCCAGGTTTAAAAGATCCCTTTCTTGGATGCTGGCTTGTAGGCACCAACACCCCAGGCCTAGCGAAGGAAGTCACAGGAATGTAAACCATGGAAGAATGTATCTTCCATGCAAATGCGGGTTGAGATGGCCAGTGCAGGGGGGCAGGAGGCAGCCCATCCCAAATGACGAAGGAGATTCCCACCCTCCCCAGCTGCCCATACCCCTAATCAACTGTGGTGGGAGCTAATGGTGGGCGCACAAAACAGGATCTGCCAGTGCTCTTTACAGCATCTGGGCCTCCACTATGGAATGCTTTCTCCACAGTCACTCTACCAAGCCTGGGGCATCTTTATCTCTGTCCTAAAACTCTATTTTTCACGCTTGACAGGGGCTGCTGACCTTTGAGTTTCTAGATTTTCCCAACAAATCCATATACCACCCTCTAGAACATTCTGATGGAACTAGTGGGACTAGCTGTACTAGTTTGCTAGGGCAGCCATAACAAGATACTACAGACTGGGTGGCTTAAACAGAAGTTTGCTTTCTCACAGTTTTGGATGCTAGAAATCCCAGATCGGGGAATCAGCAGGCTTGGGTTCTTCTGAGATCCCGATCCTTGCCTGCAGGCCTCCTCTTCTCGCCATGTTCTCACACGGTCCTCTCTCTGTGTGCACATCCCTGGTTCTCTCTGTGGGTCCACGCTTTCTCCTCTTAAAGGAGTTGGGTCCCACCTTAACGGCTTCATTTAAAGGCCCGATGTCACATTTAAAATGACATTCTGAGGTACTAAGAGCTGGGACCTCAACATGTGAATTTGTGGGAGACATATTTAGGTCTGTCATCCCAGAGGAGTTCAGCTGTCTCATCCATCACTCCATTAGTCATGTACACTCCCCACCCCGGCGTCTCCGGGCACTGTCATGCCTTCTTCAAGGCTAGGGATCAGATATAGTGGCAGAATTCCAGAGGAGGTGGTACCCTTGCTATTCCCACCACCACCACCCTTTTCCAAGTCACCTTTTGCCTGTGACAGAAGGAACCTAAAGATAATGGACCCAATCCCCTCCCCAGGAGCCCTTGTGTAGCAAGGCTCAAAAACAGAGCCAGTGGAGAAATAATCCAATTATGATCAAAAGGACAGGGTCAGGGTGCCCCAGACCACAGACAAGGGGTGCAGTAGGTGATCTCTCAGGACACGGGCACTAACTCAGCCCCTCAGGCCCCCAAGAGGGGCAGCTGAAACCTCCCTCCACTCCCAGATTTCCCCCCAAACCCCACATCTTTCAGAGCTCCTACCCCCTGGCCTCTATCACCCACTGCCCCTGAGCCATCAGCTATTGTTGCTCAGTCCTTGGGGGGTATGGGGGTAAGAATCTGTTGTTGTTTTTTAGTGGTATGTGTTTTTCAAAATCTATTCACGTGTGAGGCACAGCCTGCCTCTGCCACAGAGGGCATGCTTTGCAATCTGAATCGGCAAATTTGTTAACTGACTGTTGAGTCTAATGTTATACCACTATTCTGCTCCTCGTTAGCAACACAAATTACCGGCAATTAGCCGGCTGACTGTTCAAAGGCAGTTCAATTTCATGTATAAAGAGAACTATATAATGCTTAATGTATCTATCAAATGTAATAGCCCAAACAAAATTAATGATATGAATACAATGAGCACTTATATGGGATAATTACAAGGTGTCCGTCAGACACACAATTCAGGCAAACAGTCACCAAAGTTGTCGAGGCTGGCCTGGGCTATCTGCAGAGAGAAAAGGAACATGACAGAGCAGGAAAAGCAGGCTTCTGTGGTGTCTGGGAAACACCCGCGGTAGCATAAAATCCTAAAATCCCCGAGCCTCATTTTCTTCATCTGTAAAATGGGAATAGCATCTGCTTCAACAAAGCCTAATCTGGCACAACACCAGCAAGTGACCACAGAAGAGCTTTGCCTTATCTGCAGGTCCTGCCCAGAGGAAGGAGGCCATGCTGTTGCTGCCACTATTATTACATGAGAATTTCCAAGGTGAGACCCTGCAGACCTCTCCCCACCCGCGTTGCTGACGGAGTAGCGTGACATGATACAAACGACACTTTGATTTAATTACCACCTTTTTTTTTTTTCCTTCCTCCGGTAACTAAACATTTTCCTCTGCTCAGTATCCCTGGAATGAATGGTGGGGCCATTCCCAGTGTATTACTTGCATATCTATAATTAAATAATTAAGAATTGTTCAAGCCCTTCCAAACACAACAAAAGGCGATGATTATTTCAAACCCACTTTAGGAAAAGTCAAGCCCCTATCAGCTCCATTTTTTGCTAATAGTTATGCAAGGCTGCACCGGCAGCATTCCCTCTTGCATGCCAGCACACCAATAAATTAAGATATTCCTGGCCGCATCTGCACGAGGGAAATTAGAGCATTACCTGGTCCCCGCCAGTGTGCCAGCTCCGAGCGGCAGGCGCAGCCCACGCTGGGCGACCAGCTGTCTGCGAATGTGGTGTGTGGATCACAGCTCAGAGCCAGGGGATCTCTTAGGAGGCCTGCTCTAATATCACAACTGCCTCGCTGCAGGACTGTTCCCTTCACAGCACAGTATTCAAACACTTCTTCCGCCTCTTTCTTTCCAGCTCCGGACCAGGGAGAACCAGGACCCAGGGCCTCCAAGCTGGCCCCCGATGCTGAACAGTGCTTGGCTGGTTTTTCCTGCTCACCCCGAGTCCTTACCGGTGAGGATAAGCAGTGGGACACTTTGTTTTCTGAAACCCCAGCCCCAGCTGCCCAGGAGGAGGGGCGACCTCATTCCTGGTGGGTGTAATTTCACTGGCACAGTGTTTTTGGCTTTGATGGGGAACAGTGACCCTTGTAGAGGCTTCAATGCCAAAATGATTCCAAAATGGTCCACACAAGCTTGAACTCACTGCCTCAAGAGGAGTCAGAGACCTATTTTCCCAGAAATGACTTCTGACTCGGGGGGCTGAGTCCAAGCGTGTGCACATCACAGGGGTTAATATTGTTTCCAATGCGTTTCTTTAAGTCTGAACCTCCCTCGTCCCAGAGGACTCCCGAGACCATGACCACAATGGACAGGCCCTGGAAACGGTTCCTGACTTGAGATGAACAAAAGCAAAGAAGGGAATGCCCCTGGCCTTGAGTTTGGCAAATGAGGGAAGCCTCCAGGATGCAGCCTCTTGGGCAGAGCCTGAGGCGCTGCCACCTGACCAGAGCTGGAGTCTGGCTAGCTGGAAGAGCCAGCTTATGAGCAATGATGGGGGTCTGCGAACATGTGGGGTGGGGTCGTTACGGGTGGAGGCAGGAAGTCACATGGAAGTAGTCACAGGAGAGAGTCTGAGTGAGGCGTGGGAGAAGAAGAAGGCACCGTTAGGTATGTTGAGTTTTAAGGTCAGCAGGCAGCTGGATGTAGGGATGGAACATGGGAGAAGGAAATCAGGAGGTTAATCAAATATGCAAGAGAACAAGTTCCCATATGCATGATGACTAGGCCCAGTGGCCTGCAAAGACCAGAAAAGTCATCGACTTCCACACTCAGGAGTCACTGGTTACCCTGACAAAAACTTTCAAGGTGCATCACCCTTCTTTAATGAATCTGAGGTTTTGATGAACACACCACTTAAAATTACCTTTCTGCATTTCCTCTAGTGAACTCCTACTTGTGCTTCAGGGAGTCAGCTCAAATGCCCCTCCTCTTTCAAACCTCTACTGACCGCTCTATCCTCACATATATTCTCCATCCACACATAACCAGGACAGGCCATCACTACTACTTAGGAATATGCACATCCACATGCCCACCTCTCCTGTTGGATTGGATACTCCTTCAGAGTGGGGGCTGTTGACCTTGGTTCAGGATTTAGCACTCAGCACAAAGCCTGGCACAGACCTGGCAGATAAAGATGAAGGTATGAGAAGAAATACAATCCAAGCCTGAGGTAGAATCTGAGATCCAGTTGATCATCCCCATGGCAGGAGCCTCAAGCAGCTATGTCTGGAATCAGCTCTCCAAACCAAAGTGACCAGGGGATCCTGCATGCAGTGGGCAAACATCTTCCTTTCCCCAGGGACATCTGAGGTCCCTGCCCAGATAGGTGGCTGCTGGCTTCAACCTTCCATAGACCTATGCTAAACCCCACCCTCTCTTAGGATTCCATGAGGACCACACAAAGCAGAGCCTGGATTCTTCTCCCTTCCCCTCCATCTGAGTATGAGCTGCAGAAAACTGTGTTATGTCCTTCTTGGCTTCATGAATAGATTAAACTCCACCCAAGCTGGTCTCATCAAATTCCCAATGTGCTGCATCCTTCTGGATGTCTTTTCGGACTACTCCTCTCCATGTTCTCTTCCCTGATGAAAATGTGTACTCCCACATTTAATCATAAATTGCTTATAACTTGGGATGTTTTCTGTAGTTCTGTCTGCCTCCCAAACATGGTGAAAGCTTCCAGGGAGCAGAAAGGAATCCTACGCCTTTCCAAGATCTCCCCCAACACAGAGCAGGTGTAGATGCGTGTCTGACAGACAAATACAGAGAAAGTGCCACTTTGCCACCCATGGCAGACATCGCCAATCAAACACCTATCTGCTCTCTATCTCTGTGATAAATGATTCACTCACAGAACTTGATCACTCCTGCCCATCTTATTTGGTGGCTGCTTTCCATCAGAAATAGAAATGTTAAGATATCCAGGAGGCCCCAAATGGGACTGCTCAGAGTAGCCCTGTGCTTGGTTGGAACCCCTTTCTAGGCTCTCCCTGGAACCTCTTCTGTCAAAAGCTGAACAGGCCAGAGAATCAGGAGAAACAAAGACATCCATCCCAATTCTCAGCATTTTCCAAGAGTCATCACCACCTCTCTTTCCACTTAATACAGTTTTCATAGCTGTAAGTCCAGCCCAGTTGGGGAAACCCGTTTGCCTATGATGTGCTGAGATCCAGACTTTTGGCTGCCCTCCCCACCCTACCAAAATCAGACAAAGAGATAGGAGGTAAGGTGGGGAACTCTGACACAGTTCACCGGCTGCTTGCAATATTCGTTTATAAACATTCTTTCTTCCTTTTTTGCTACTTGCTCTTCTCTGGGCTAAGAAACGTAGCTCAAGACCTGATCTGGGTATCACTTTTCAAATGCCCAAATCCCTGTAAAGGTTTAGTGTCTAGCTGTGTGCATTTTGCTCAGTATTAACATGTTCAATGGAGTACTTTGATTTTTTTTTTATCTAGACGCCAGAAGCTGGTGAATATATGCTTCATAGCTTCAGATAAACCTTTTGTTCTTCTGGGGCTGATCAGCTGGTAGAGCAGCGAGAGGGAGAAGGGGAGGGGAATTCACAGGGGCTCAGCGGTTTCAAAAAGTCAAATTACCTCTGAGCCATAGCAAGGCTGATAATTTAAATGAAAAAATATATATACAGGCTGCAGCACACAACACCGTCTCTGGTAGGACTTTTAATGAAGCCCCAGTTGTGATGACACTGAAGCCGGGAACGCTACAGTGGGATAATTACTTGGCTCCCACACAGCTGAGTTCCATAGATGCATTATTAACGGCACATTCCTCGCCATAACGAGAGCTGAACAGAGGTAAGCTCCGCAGACCTTGGCGTCCGCCATTAGCGGCCTGGCGCAAACACAAATGAGTGTTTTCACAAAAGCATGCAAAGGTTGTGAAATTCCAATGAATCCTGGGCTGGGAGGTAGAGATGGGGTGGGGTGAAGGGGAAGAGAGGAAAGGGAATACATACATACACACACACACACTCACACGTGCACACACACATATATATGGGCCATACAGACGTGACCAGAGATGTCACCTTCCCTGCACAATGTACTTGGAGTAAGGCAACCTGGGAAATTATGGAGTCAGAACACATTGATTTTCCCGCAACAGATCCAGGCAGCAGCCCTGATGAAGAATTACAGAGGAAATGCAATAACCTAATTCTCCTCCAACCTGGCCCTGCTGCTCCTGCAGGCGGGCGCTTACCTGGCTGGGACCCGGGGCAGCGCCTCCTGACCCTGGTGCGCTGCACAGCTGGGCTCCCATTTGGCACTGCCAGGCAGTCCCCGCTTCCCAACCCTGGGTCCCTTCCCGAGCCACGGCACTCACACAGGCCACATTTTCAGACTGTGCAGAAACCGCCAGCTGCCTCAGAGTCCAAGGGCCTTCTGGAAAAGGGTAAGCCACAGATATGGGTATTCTTGCTCCCAGCTCACCCCAATTAAAGCCAGTGACAAAGACACACATATCATCCTTATACGGGGCCTGGGGGATCCCTAGGCGGGGCCCCTACTGTGGCCCCAGGGCACAGGGGTGACTTAGAGGAGACTGGTGGGAAGGCAGTGCCCCGGCCCTGTGCTTCCCCGCGGTCTCCTCTGTTTCGCTTCCCCTGGAAGCGTCTGTTTCAAGGTGACCCTGTTTCACGAGTTAGCCCCAGCGTCCCCGCCCGCTCACAGAACCAGGGGCCTCCCAGTAATTAACACCCGCACTTGATGAGGTCCAGCTGGCAAACGGAAGCAATGCCAGCATCCTCCACCCCACATCCTGGGCTCCTCCAGGGGCCGGCGGGGGGCCCTCCCTCCACGGCCATTCTGGCGCCCCTGTCTCGGGGGAGACGGAGGAGTCACCCACTCAGCACGGGTGTTCAACAGGAAGTTGTGTGTAATAGTGAAAAGCTAAAAGCTCCGACAGGGGAATTTAAACTGGCAATTCCGATAATGGAACACCAAGGAGTCACGGAAAGTGACGGTGGGGAGGTGGGTGCGCTGCCAAGGGTGCCGGTCGCCACATGCTGTGGGAGGAAGGTGACAAATAGTGTGGCTAGTAAAACTCCATCTCAGACTAAACAGGTGCACACATGTGTAAAATGGGCAGCACTGTCTTTGCTGCTCAAAGTCAGGATTGTGGTCTCCCCAGATATGGGACGAGAGAGGAGGCGCGGGGTGGTCTGGGGGCGCGGGGTGGTCTGGGGAACGCCATGTGTGTCGTGATCCAGCGCTTCCAGCACTGTGGTTCAGTTTGGAAAAATTCAGCAAGCTGAAGGCTTATGACATGCAAGCTCTTCTGTAGGTAAGTTATGCATCAATAATGCAGGTCATCAGCTACGTATTGATATGTGTACTTTTCTGTGGAAATATCAAACGTCAATAAAAGGTTTTTTTAAACTGTTTGCATGAGTATGAACACACAGAGTCAGAAAAAGTAAACACCAAATTGTTAATAGTTGTTTTCCCTGGGAGGTGAGATTAAGGGTGATTTCTTTCTCTTCTATTTATCAGCATTTTTTTTCTGGTAAGGAAAATATTACTTGGGTTTTTCTATGAAGCATTTTTAAAAAGGGAGGGGCAATGCTCCTGAAATTATGTTACCCAACCAATTAGCAAAATGAATGGTAACCACCACCACAACACCACCATCTAGTCCACAAATAAAGCATGTGAATGCAGTTTGGGACCTGTTCAGCCTGTGCCTTCTTATTGCAGGCTGCCCGAGAAAAACCAGACCGCTCTTGTGCAGAAGTCACTTGTGGAGTGAATTGTTTTTTCCCTGGTCTACGAGCCGCGTGAAGAAAAACATAAATAAACAATTCTGTGCACAGTTTATGGCTGCAAAGCTTATCAGGGTCACCAGCACAGGCTGCGAATGACATGAGAACAGTGGGACAAAAGACAGAGGAGCAGAAGTTGAGCCCCTCAGCAAAAGTGTGTGCCATCTCCTCCCCCCAGCCAAGACCCCCCATCCCTGCCCCGTGCCCCTCCCTGCTCACTTAGCACACTTCATAAGAGATCTGTCTTAACCCTGCTAGTCCCAATTCATATGGCCAATTGCCAAATGATACTCAAAAACCAGGGGCAAAGATAACAGAAGGTCAGCAAGATAGGAAGAGATTGGTCATCCAGGTAGACTGATCATTTGCCCTCAGCCCTAAGCAATGTCCCGGAGAAGCTAATCCAGATCTCTTTAGAGGAGAGGGGATGGTTGTGTCGGGGAGTAAGGCGAAGGGGGGACCCCTGGTGGTGACTGCAGCCTCTTCCATTCGTGCACCAGCAATCCAATTCTGACCCCACTCACCCTCCCGCAGCAGAACAAAAGCTCTGCCTTTAACAGACCGCAGAGGTTGTCGGGGGAAACTTGTCCAGGCAGTCGGCCCTGCCTGCCCAGCGGGAACCTCCAAGTTCCATCTGGAGACACTTCTGGTGAGGCTGTGGCGCCTCCCCCAGGTCATCTCCTAAACTGCCCTGTGTTTTTGACCAAGTCCCTGCTCCCTGTGTGCCTCAGTTTACCTGTCTTTAAGTGGAAAGTCTGAATCTGAGCCTGTTCACAGGGGTGAGGGGGAGGCTGGGCCTTGGGTCTCCCAGAAGTCCTAAGACCAGAAGCTACCTCCTTTGGAAAGGTAGTAGAGATTATTTAGCAAACACAAGGGAAAAAAATGACTTCCTACCAGAGGGGAGACTAACTTTGCCAGGGGCTCAGAAGCAGCAGGCTCTCTGTAAGCTGCTCCCTGGATTCCTATGGAAGGCGGTGGTGAGCTCCAGCAGAGGGGGGGTTACCCCCAGTGCCTCAGGGGCCCTCAGAGGCAGCTCCCCCCACTCCTGTGGGACATCAGTAGGAAATGCTGTCCTAGATTACTGGGGTTGGGCCAAGCCAAGAGAATAGAACCCCAGAACGAAGTTACTAGCCGCACAAGTCAAGTCCTTGAAACCACCCCCTCCTCTAAGTCGCCCCCTCCTCTAAGCCGGCAGCCCCCTCAGCTGAGGGGTGGCGGCCTGGGGACCCCATATTGCTCCGAAAAGGAAAAAGCAAAAACAGCAAACTTCCTTCCACAGATTGCTCTGGGTGTTCTGAGGCCAGGTCTGGCTGTCTCTCTCTTTTTAAAAATTCCACACTTCTCCTCCCTTTGGAACCTCTTCCCTGCTTCCTCTCTCCTCCTTCAGCGGAAAGTTTGGTGGAAACAGCCACACCCCACACACCCGCATCAGCAAGGCCAGCAACCTCTGCACTGGGAAGTCCCAGCCCTCTTTGAGGAAGGCTGGGCCCTCGGTGGAAGGGATGCCCCCCCCACACACACACACACCCAAACACTCAAAGAAATACACCAACATATGCCCACAAACATGCACAAAAACAGAGAAAACCCCACAGATCCAAATACAAATATACCAGGCCCCAAACCCAAAACACACAAACGGATCCACAAGCATCAAAAGTGTTGACACCAAAATACATCAGGCAAAAAGCACCTAAAGATATCATGCAAGACCAGCAACAAAGCCACAGGTGTGCAAAAGCAGAGACAAACCATCACACAAACTCTCAACAGCATGGATCCAAGGGCTCAGAAACCAACACCCAGGCTCAGAGACACACTCGGATTGGGCGATCGACTTGGTGTCCCGGGAGAGCAAGGCA
This sequence comes from Talpa europaea, assembly GCF_964194135.1. NCBI lineage: Eukaryota > Metazoa > Chordata > Mammalia > Eulipotyphla > Talpidae > Talpa > Talpa europaea. The sequence goes on along the minus strand of NC_140084.1, from coordinate 21,160,338 downwards.
GGTAGAGCCAGGCCGCGTTATAACACTGGGCCAGGGTCAGTTACGAGCATGCAGGCCAGACCCACATGCTCAGTGCCCTCTCTTGTTGGGGTTCCCAAGTCACCAAGTCCTGGCCTTTCAGTACACTTACCGGACACCCTCCCGACTTGGTGGTCTACTGGAGGCAGAGGTCAGGACAGGGGGCTCTCCTGCGTCTCCCACTGCCCGCATTGTGCTCCAAATGAGGACTAGTCAAAAGAGGGGCTCAAGAAGTTAGGGTCTCCCTGCCATCCTGGCCGCACAGGGTGCCTTATATGTGGCAAACCAACATGTGAACACCTCACTGGCTGTAGACAGAAGCTGAGAATTCAGGTCAAATCTTTATAAAAACCCCAAGTCTAACTTGACCTCCCCAAAGCCCCTGAGGCTGCCTGAATTCAAATTCCACAAAAGCTCTCAACAGCACCTTTGTGCCCTCAAAGCCACAGACCCGCTTTTGGCTTCTAATTTAATTAATGCTCCTGGCAGGACTCACAGCTACAAATTCTACTTAAGATATACAACGTCTACCAAAATATCCCTGCCCAACAATGAGCTAACAAAATATTAATTTTTGCATCAAGTCAGTTCTCAACCAGCAAATCAGGGAATGAACTCAAAATCCCAAACCCAGTTTCTCAAATTTTGAAAGGTCCATCAAAATACCACCAAACTTTTATACCATGCTTGCTTCCTGGAAAATAAACATATCAATTGTCTTTTTAAACCTCTATAGTATTTTGTCAATATTTTTTTATTACAGCAGAGAATGTATAAATATTTTATTATAAACCAAGGCCTAAAATAAACAGTTTAGTAAATAGTTATTACATTACAAGGAAAAACATCTGCGGAAACCGCTTTCCGTGTAATTATTCTTGCTATTTTACATTAGCGCTCAACGTGAATTTCTTTGGCACTAATGTTTCACTTGTTCTAAATCTTCCTCCTTGTTGCTATTATTAAAATCTTAAAAAGGTGCCAAATCTTAAATGAAGAAAAAAAAATGATTCACTAGAAATTATTCATATCACAGTGAGCCGCTACTAAACCTGGCAGGGGTGCAGTATTTTCGGTGAAATTAACATAAAATATACAACTGCAAATTATCCGGGAAATAGCTATGTTCTTTACGGCATGCTTTTACATTCGGAAAAAATGTTCTCTTCTGTCTCACACAAAGCCACAAACAGCTCCACTCTGGCAAGTTTTAAAGGGAAAGTAATAGATTTGTCAGGGAGCACCAGCTTTGAGGAGAGGCTAACAAATAGCTCATGGGTGGACCAGCCTCAGGTAATTACCAGAGACAACGTCAGGAACACAGAGAGGGCAAGAAAAACAGCCCCCAGCTTTCTTCTCCTTGATTCCAGAGAATGTATTTCCTCTCACAGGCCTCCACGCTTTCTCCTAAACACAAGAAAAACTGTAACACCATGTAAAATGCAAATCTCGCTGTAAATATTTTATAAAATTGTTGCATACATCCCAAAAGCTATAGGTCTTAATTGAGAGCAGGCGATTTTTCTAGTCAATATATGGAAATGGAAAATGCTAATTTGTGTTTTTCTACTTATGAAAAACCCTGGAGAACAGCAAGCCACAAATGCACTCACTTTAATATTATAAATATAATTTGGCTCCCTCTTTACCATCCCCACAGCCCTGGCTTTTATCTCCCCATGGCTGCAGGACAAGAAACAGGGAATCACTTTCACAGCCTCAACCTGGGAAGGCGGCCTGGGATGACAGCAGGGGGTACATCAAGCACAGGGCTGTGTGTCCCCCCACACTCCTGGAGACTGGTGGGCAGGGGCCACGCTGCCAGGCCTTCTGTTCTGCCAGGAGCCAGCGCAAGAAGGAAGGTAGGTGCTTCCCTTTGCTCTTCTCTCCCCCGCACACTTCAGCTCCACCTAACCACCTCCGAGCCCCGGGCAGGGAGACCTCTCCAAGGGACACCTGCACACAGCCTTGATGAATAAGAACGGCTGGCAAGATGGCTTCAGCAGTCCAAGTTGGAAAGGCCTGTTTCCAAACTCCAAGAGAGACTAAGGCCTCTGCCAATGAGCTCACCCCGCCCAGCAAGGAGAGTTCTATGGGCTCAAGGACTATGGCCTGTGCCTCACCATGCTCGCCCCACCTGGATCTTTGCCCCCCAGAGCCACACTGCCCACCATGCAGCCATGAGCCATGCGTGGTTGACGCACATCTGGCCTGCTTTGTGTGAGCTGCGTTTGCTCACCTGTTTAGGTGCCGCTTCCCAGACACTGTGCACACCAGACTCCCTGATCCTAGATATGCACAGTTCTCCAGAGCAACCTTTTCTGATTCCAAAGTCCACGTGTCTACAGTTCAAGAGATGACACACGATGAGTCTAGTCCCGTTGCATCCCAGCAGTTCTCAAAAGCTGGGATGACCAGGAACAGGTCTTCTGGCCCTGGTCTTACCCAGTCCTCCATCAAAAAGAGGCCTCCCTGGTGGCGCCAGAAGTTAAACAGCGCACTATGAAGCAATCTGCTGCCTTCGCAGCACAAGTTCAATCCCCGGCCGGCCAGGGAGCTACCCACATGGCACAGCAGATCTCTCCTGTCTCGCCTGCTGCTCCCTTCAGCAGTGTATTTCAGTCAGTCTGCCTGTTCTGCCCCCCACTCTGTCTCTGGTGAATCCTCTCACCCCTCACACCTCTGGCCTGGGCCCCAGCTCTTATATGCATAAATAAATAAATCTTAAAAAAAAAAAAAGCTCCAATACTTGTCACTCACAACCTCCCAACCCCGCGTGAGCCAACACACAGCTCAGCCCTCCCGCTCCCCCTACCCAGGTTCCCCGATGACCCCTCTCTCCTGACTCCCCCAACCCCTTCCAGAATGCAGAAGGGGTCTCATGGCAAGAGCTTGTCCATCACACGCTGCCTTGTCCTGTGTGTTGGCCACTTACAAACTGTTACATTCTCCTCAGATGTGTGTGTTTTAAGAAAAGAGCAAGGAAGCAGAGGGTGTGGAAAGCAGGCACACTCAGAGTTAGGGAGACAGGAAGCCATGACAGGCTGTGCCCGCCCCAGTTGTGAGAGCTCAGGGATGTTTCTGACCCTCTCCTTGCCCCAGCCACCAAATCTGCCAAATGGGAACACAACACCTACTTCTTAATATTTTCTGGGAGAGCAACAAATCATTCCTGTAAGGTGCCTAGACGTAGCACACACTCTGTGACCAGCAGCTCTTTCTATTATTTGTGCTACTCTGTCCTTTTGTTATTCCAGAGCCGTCCCTGACTCACAGGGCTGGAGGATGCCAAGTCCTTCAGGGCTTGGAAAGAACAGGGGAAGGGACGGACGCAAAGCCAGCATGAAGGCCTGTGTGGCAGGGGAAGAGGGACAAAGGGCTGGAGGGCCTTGCAGGCCCCTCGGAGCTGGCAGGACTGACAGGTGAGCACCAGGAATGGGCACGAGCTGGCAGAGTGCTCTGCTGCATAGGAGGCCAGGAGAGGGCCCTGTATGCAGGGTGGGTAGGGCCACAGAAAGTGCAAGGTGAGTGCTGTTGCTGCAGAAATGCGCTGTCTTACTCCCAAGCCCTCTGGATCATGTATTTCCAGGGAAATATCCAGGGTGAGAGGAAGAAAGGTTTAGGAATGAATGAACATTATTTAAAATTATGTTTCCTGTGAGTGGTTGCTTTTAAAAGGCCAGAAAATATCAGGCTGAGCCACATGGAACTGCCATTTTTGTAGGTCAAAAGTCAGATGTTCACCCAATAACACCTGCAGTCTGGCGGCCTCTGGCTGGAAGGCAATTCTGCATTGTTTTAAGGAAGCCCCAGTTTCTGACCTCCACCCCGTGTCTTGTGCTAAGGATAAACCCCTCTTCAAATATGCATGTGTGTGTGCTCACAAGATCGTGCACAGACACACACACACACACACACAAGCCTGTCTGCCTTTGAATTCACTTACAGATTCGACATAAACCAAGAAAGAAGGGAGGGAAACATGGAAGAGGACAGAACCGCCAGGCCCTGTGCAATGCTAACTTTGGTCGCATCAAGAAAAACACTGAGGATCACCAGGCAGTCTTTAAAAATCAAGGGAGCGGCTTCCCTGTGCTCACTCCCACCCCATTTATTCAGTGCACAGAAGTGCTTGTCCAAGCAAGACCAGCCCATCAGGAGAGGCTCTGGTGACTGAGTTCTCCCTGGAACAGAGCCGGACACTTGCCAATAAGACACCAGGCTCTCATTTCACAGATGTGCAAACTGAGGCTCAGGTTCAGAAATCTGCACGAGGTCACATAGCAAAGGAGGGGCAGAGCCAGATCAGAAGCAGATCCTGAGAACCCGGAGCCAGAACTCTCCAGCACCTGGCCGGGTGCCGGGCTCAGCAGGAGCCTCAGCCCATCTGGGCTCGTAGCTCTTCCGCGCATCAGTGCATTCACCTGTTAGATGGCGACCACAGTCCTGAGCACATCTTCCTCCCAGGAATGTAGCCAGACAAGATGCATGTGACATCTGGGCTTGAAAAGCTCCAGTCCATTAATGCTTCTTAGTCTCATTACTAAGATCCACTAATGTACTGGGTTCTGGTCAAGGCCCTGGGCAAATAGGCAGGAAGGAGACAGACTGGTCCACTCTGGTGGGAAAGGCAAACACCACTTAGACAAACGAGTCAGAGAAGTGATTCCAGATCGTGAGAGGCAGTATGAAGAAGAATACTCCAGAAAGAGGGACCTCAGACTGTGTGTCTGGACAGACGTGGCTAGAGCAGGGCGAGAGGGAGGAGGTGTAGGGGATGAGGTCATAAGGGAGCAAACCTGGTGGGGTGGGCAGTAGACAGATGTGACACCCTGAAAACTGGCTAGAGCCCCTCAAGCTGGACAAAGCCCTACTCCAGAGCCAGCAATTGCCCTCCTGGTCAGGCAGGTGAAGGTGTAGGCAGAGGCCACGGAAAACCCTCTGCAGAAAGGACACCCATGCAGACAACCCTAGTAGCACTATTTATAGCAGCCCTAAACCAGAGGCAACCCCAATGTCCACCATCGGTGGAAGGTTCGCACAGGGAATTGGGGCATGTTCACACAGCGGGACAGAGCACATGGGCCACCAGGACGAACCTTGGGGTCTGACAGCCAAGCCAGATGCAGAGACCAGAAGACCCCATTTATATGATGCCGGGTGGGGGAGGGCAGGAGCACTGTTGCCGTTTGGGGCTGCTGTCTGGTGGAGGTACATTGATGTGGGTGCTGGGTGTGGGGGTACACATATGTGACAGCAAATCCTGCGGGACACATCCTGCCCGAGTCCTTGACGAGAGAGTCAGACCTCCACAAAAGGGGCAGGGGGGGAAGGAGGTTTAAGTCGCAGAACTGTGAAGCTATCAGCAACCACTGCAGCACGAATTCTATCCCTGGAAAGGGAGCTACCCACATGGCACAGCAGACCTCTCCTGCTGCCCGCTGCTCCCCTCAGCAGTGTATTTCAGTAGACCCGCCTGTTCTGCTCCCCACTCTGTCTCTGGTGAATCCTCTCACCCCCCACCCCCGCACATCTGGCCTGTACCCCAGTACTTGTATGCATAAATATAATAAATGTTAAAAAGGAGGGGGGCAGAATGACCCAACTTATAGACCCCTCACTTGGGGTATCATGCACAAAACCATGCAGAAAGACACCCCAAAATTCAAGGCAGTAGAGCCCCCAAGTCAACTTCAGGCTCTAAAATCTGGGTCAAAAGAAGGAAATTCTGGGCAATCTCAGTCTCAGTTCTCGAAGCCAAGAAGTGACACAAGAGACCCCACGGCTGTGGACACGGGCCAGGCCGTTCTCAGGCCCAGCAGGCAACCATGAGCCTGGCCTCCCTTCCCTCTTGGGGAGCAGGAAAGGAGCCGGCCGACGTTTATTACCCGCCAGCGCGAGATTGACTGCAGGCCTCCTTTGCCCACACTGAGCCATTAGCTCGTAATGGCCCCGAAGGCTCCCTCAGCCACAGACCCGGCCCGAGCGCTCGGGCCCCGACACCAAAGATACTAATGACTGCCACATTGCCGGAATAAATCACCATCGCTCAGAAGGGGCTCCGGCCAGCCGGCGGCTTCCAAACTTCATTTCACGAATTTCCCCTAATACTCAGCTGCCTTGGCAAGGGCATTCTCGGGTAGACCCGTCATCAGCGAATTTCTCTGATACGGTGTTTAGAAAGAAAGAAGGCAAACGTGGGAATGTTAATCCACGGAACACCACAGATTCCACATGGGCGCGAATTAGAAGATTGAAGCAAAATCCCTTTTTCAGATTCCCTCAGGGGTTGGACGGACCAGAGCTGGCAGCCAGGAGCTCCTGTTAAAGGCAGCTGTGTCTCAGGGAACAGGGCCGTTGATAGACAGAGGCCCCATAAATAAGGGGGGGTTCCACGAGTGTATGGAAGCAACCTGGCATGATGGTTGTGGGGCATGGGGTTGGCAGTCAGACTTTCTGGGACCTGACCCCACTCCAACTCCGGCTGGCTGTGCGCCCCTGGACAGGATACCTCACCTCTGTGCTCCTCCATTACCTCATCTATGAAATAGGAGAACAGGGGTTTGGGGTGAGAAGTGGGGGTGTCAGTGTGAAGCGCTTAGGACAGGGCTTGGCAGACACCTAAGTGCTATAAAATCAGGATCACTAACACCACTCACCATCATCACATGAAAACTTTGAAAAGTCCCACAAGAAAGGAGGGGACCTGCTCTATACAGTGACAAGCTCACTTACTCCAGTCCTATTGGAGTTGGGGTGTGGTTCAGGAAGGGAAAAGGACTCGCTCAAGGTCACAGGCAAGGCACTTGAAAGAGAACAGGCTGGAACCCAGGCTTTGTTTCCATCAAGGTGTTCACTCAAAGACAGCGCCCTCTCTAAATGTCATGACACAGGGGTCATGATGTCCAGGGCACCATGAGCTGCTCTCCAATCCCAGGGAAATCTCCAGGCTCTTCTCTCTGTGACTTACCCTCAGGTCTTGGCACCTAAAGGGGATACCTGGGAACACAGCAGCTAGGGCAGATACTCCAAGCCTGCCTGCCTTCCTGGAGGAGGCAGAGCCTGGGTCTCACCCCACTAGACTCCTGGACTGCCCCCTAATCTGACCTCCTCCTCAACATCCCCTCCCTGGGCACTTAGCACACCCGTCTCCCTGTAACCTGGAGTCCTCCCTCTGTGGGAGTGCCTCAGTTTTGGCCATGGGGTCTTGTACAAGCTCTGAATCATCTCTAATCCTGGCAATGGATCTTATCCACAGTTGGTGCTCAATATTGTTAGGGTAGAATATAATTTCCAAGCTACAGTGCTATCTCAGCCTAGGCTCTCCCAGCTTCCTGCAGCAGACTAGAGATATTCTGTTCTTGATTTTACTTCCTAGAGGCTCCTAAAATAATAAAGAGTCCAGTGTCCAGTTCATCACTTCCCCTGCTTTGGAAGCCCTCCCTGACTTCTCCAGCTTGCCTGATTCAGCGCTCCCTGAACACTGCTCTCTCCAGCAACCAGTCTCACCAGACTACACATCACCTAACCACCTGCACCCCTGACCCACTGCCAGGCCTTTGAAGGCATGTCTGATGAGGACCCACTCATCTTTTCTGCTCCCTCCAGCATAGAGCACAAAGCTGGGTATGGGGAGGTTATCACAACAGGACATGCCCAGAACCCAGGTTGAGAGATGGGAGGCAGAGGTCGGGAGAGGGTGTACAGGGCAGGTTGGCAGGCACAATGCAGGTGACCTCAGGGAGACTCAGGTGAACGTTCACTTCACCTAACATGGGAGCAAAAGCAAAACCCAGCAGCCCCGCCCAAGTGCCACCTGCCCAGGGAAACGAGGCCCCAAGCAGAAGGCTCCACAGGCGGGGTTTGGACCCAATTCCTTCTCAGCAACCGTACATTTCCAGCATACAGGAATTGCTCCTGCCAATTCAAAACCAGGTCAGAGAAAATCGTCTCTCGTTTCCGGCAGGGGTGAGCGTTCCTCCCGGGGAAGGGCTCCACAAAAGTCTCCAAACCGAGCACGCGAGACAAGTGGGAACCAAGCCTCATTCCCTCGGTGGCCCCGCGGCTGCCAAAATAACTGACAAACTGACCTACAAAGAGAGTTTCTATTTTATGAGCAAACCCCAAAGGTTAACAGCGGAGCCGCCGGCGGGCGATCAGCACCGAGGAGCGGAAGCTTCCCTAGCAGCGCCCGCATGGAGCCCTGGCACCTTAGTTTCTCAGAGAATCAGGTCCCTGAAATGCCAAGGAGAAAGGGAGGATGGAAGGGGGAAGTTCCAGAACCATGGTTAGAGGGGGGAAGTACTGAACATGAGGACACCAGCCCACTGCTACGTGGCCCCCCATCCCAAAGTTGCAGCCCCAGCTGCTGTCAGGGACTGGTTGAGGTGAACCACCGACGGCAGGGCTGCCCCGCAGACCACAGTATGAATGGCGTCCCCTAAGTTGTTCAGTGTACAACTTGCACAACTATACCTGGCAGACCTGAGGCCTATGGGGTTCCTGCTACTCAAAGAATCTTGTTTCTATAGTGGCAGTTTCGTGGGCACATGACAGGGTCTGCACTTGCTTTCACATCCTGCTGTTGCCATCTTGAAATTTTTTTCTAACACAAAGCCCTGCATTTTTATTCTGCATCAGGTCCCACAAATGGCACAGACAGTCTTCCCTCTATGTTTGAGAGTGCCAGGCCACATCAACCATGTGGACACAGAGAGACGGGATGAGCCATCACCAGTGGATTGGTCACTGAATAATTTATATCCAAAAAGTCAGAAAATATCCAGCCTACATGCTTCCTCCTCCTCCAGCTGTAGTCCCTACTTCTGAGGCTGGCAGAAGCAAGGGCAGGGCTGGCAGAGCCCTAGTGATGGGCAAGGGTACAGGCATAGCAGAAATCTCCAAGGCTTGTGCCCTATGCAGGAAGATGCCTTTGATAGCAAGGAACCCATTGAGACTAAAGGCCCTTGGGTTTTCTCATATGGTATCGATGTCTAAGCTGCAAGAAAATCACCTGGGTGTTGGCAGTGGGTAAGTCACAAAAAGCAGGTCAGAAAAGACATTCAGGCGGGCAAGAAATGGGGTCACTATGGGCAGCTCACCGACTGGACATTCGGGTCCCTTACCATTCCCCCTCAGACTTAATCCAGACTTAAACATCAATTTGCCACTGACATCTCACTGATCTGCCAGCACCTGGAACCGATCCGCCCCACCTGGAAGTTGAGCCCTAGGTTCACAGAGGCCTGGAGCGACCCAGCATCCCCCACAGGCTGGGCCTGAGAGCGCTCTCCTAGCGTGGCAATGGTGGAGAGATGAGGGCAGGGGGAGGCCTGCAGCAGAGCTCTCTGACGTGAGATCCTGCACAAAACACCAACTTGCAAAGCAGAGCAGAGCAGAGCTGCTCCAAGCCATCCCCCCAGGGTGGCCTCGGCGCCTACGTGGACCACCAGGGTTGCACACGCCGCAGTTTGCGAGCCAGGGATCCAGCGGCCTCGTTTCTAGTCTCCATCAGCACTAAATACCTGCATCACCACAGGAGGCGTCCCGAATCTCGCTCCATTCTGCATCCATAAAAGATGCACCGTGGATTCCTGCAGGAGCCCAGCTCCACTGAGGGACACATGACCATGGTCAGCAGCTCTCTGCTCCTTCAATGTGACTATTTGCCCAGCCTCAAGCCTCACAGCATGGTGCCACTGTGACCACCACATCAGACCACCAGCACCAACGAGCCCCCTGCAGCCACCCCACTGCCCCCTGCACTGCAGTAACGGGTTTGCACAAAGCAGTGACCTCCCCCTACTGGCTGGCCCCCAGCTTCTCAGCTTGTCCACCTCACCAGTTCCTGGGAGGATAAAATCAGAGTATGAAAGAACAATGGGAAGAAAAGAAAAACTATGCTAGTAGAAGCACAGATAAAGCATTATTGGTTTCAAATATGTGTATTATATTTACCTAGAATATTATTTTTACCGAGCATGCTGTCTGGCTTTATTTATGGACTCCACTGTCCACTAAAGTCCACTCTTCTCTCTCCTTGTTGACCAGAGGTCTCCAGGCACCATCCCGGCCCTGGTCTGAGCCACAGAATCCCAGAGTCCCAGCTCCAAGGCTCCTACACCCACTCCTAGCAGGTATGGTATAGACTGGGACTCCCCAAATTGCTCTGATTCTCTGATGATACAAACCCCAGGTTTGGGGCTGAGTTTGCTAAATAGACTTCTGGGCCCCTGCCTGGAAACTCACTCAATACTCCAGTGTGGGGACATTGTCTGTTGCACCACTCAGGAGGCAATGGGTGTAAGCATGTAGGCATGTAAGAAATGGGAAGGGGGGTGGAACTCAGGTGGGTGCAGGCCTGGCATGTATCCCTTCACCCCAATGTTGGGCTGTGTGTCCTTCGGCAAATGTCTGCCCTCTCTGAGCCTCAGCTCCTGATAAATAACATGGGTCAGATGATCTCGGCTTCTACAGAACAGCAAGACACTCCAAGACATTGTCCCCATCAAAAAGGAAACTCCAGAGCTCACCCTCCTAAAATAGCCCCGAGCCTGACCACCTCATCCATTCCCAGAGCAGATCCGCTTCCACCAGAGAAGAGCAGATCCTGGGGTCCACGTATAGATGGGAGAGTCACAGACCCTCCCTGGAGAGAATTAAGATATATTTAAATAAATGCCGCCTCCTGCTCTGTTCCAGGTGTGACTGGAGTGAGGGTCACTCACTCTTTAGTGAATTGCCTTTCTGAAAAACAGTTATCGCCAAGGCCAGCGTGGTGGTGGCAGGCGCACCACTAACCGGGAGCAGAAACCAAAGGCGGGTTGACTGACAAGTGTCAGTTTTCAGTTCAATGCTTAACACAGGCCGCCAAGCTGTGAAACTAAGCACAGATGCGCTAATAACAAAACTTTCAAAAACGCCTGGCACCTAAAACACAGGGAGTGGAGTCCCCCAAAAGGTGTCTCTTCAACATCTGCCTGGTAATGGGATGAATAAGAAAAACACGAGCAAAATGCTAAGCCAGTGTTATCACAGCTGCATGGTGAAAGTGAGCAGGGAAGCTGAGGGGTCCAGTGCCGGGGCAGGGGGAGGGCTGCTGTCACAGCCACTATGCCAGTCACCTGCACACCCACGCTAATGTCATGGCAACTATTAAAATGTCCGGGAAAACCAAGCAACCATTGTCCAAGTGGTAAAGAGAAGGAAAACTGCAAAAGGATAAATATCAGTAAACTTCCTACACGAAAAAGTCCCATTGTTTGGGGTTGGAATTAAAGCAATTAGAGCAACCAAAAGTCCTGTTGGGTTCTTACTTGTGCAACAAGAAAGCATGTATAATGCTCATCAACACCACCTACAGTGGAACATGCTGTGGGGGGAGTACATTTGGGGTGGGTGACCTGAGGGAGGAGACTGGACCAGAGCAGCTTAGGTGCAAAGCACCGAAGGACCAGGGAAGCATCATGTCAGGTCCATAGCTAGAATTCAGGGAACACCTGCTGCGGGGTGCAAGGAAGAAAAGGAGTAAGAACTACAGTAACAAGTTGTGCTGTGCACTGCATTATAGTGTTACAATGCTACAGCGTACATTTGATGTGCAAAATGTATTATAACTGGTGCACCAGGATGCTCCCCACCCCCAATCTGAATCATTCCTGACTGTAGTCTGCTGGCTTCTAAGCATCCGGGAGTTATCTTTTTGGATGCTGGTTCTAGAGGTGTACCAGGAGTTCCAGGGCCAGAGGAGGATCTGCAGGGCAGAAACTTGGCCAGTGGTTTAGGAATGATTTCAACATATTAACAGAACAGGGATACCGGTGTGTGCCAGCTAAGTATGTGCCTGGCACAGGTACCCAGACAGGTGAGAACAGGGTGAGGAAAAAATTCTACCTACCTTTTCAGTCATCTTAAGTTTATTTTAGTCATCTTTAACATTTCTGCAATCCCAGAGACAAGATTTCTCAGGAAGCCAGAAAAGCAGATTCTGCGCAAACTCTGCTAAAACATCCATCCAACCTGAAGGGCCCAGGGGGTGGGTCCTGCAGGGAAGAGGTAAACCCTAGAGTTGGAGAACCAGAGAGCAGGTCCACAGTCTGGTCCTTATGCTCCAGATAAATGCCCCAAAGTGTTTTACAGTGAGATCCCAAAGATTTTTTTTTTTGGCAGTGTTGAACATATTTATGATTCTTGCTTTTTTATTTTTAGAAAACCTGTCACTAACTTATTTTTTTTAATTTATTTTCTTTTTGAGGTAGCATCAGTTAACAACAATGTATATGATTTAGAGGAATAGGGTCACACCTTCTCAGATGTATGTTGGTAAGGCAGATCTCAAAGGCACATGATGAGACAGTCAAAAGCAGTCATGCAGGTGATAGCTGAGGGCGTGCATGCATGCGTGCGTGCGTGTGTGTGTGTGTGTGTACGCGCACATGCATAGGCACACACATAAGGAGGCTATCCCTTATAAGAAATCCTTCATGAAACCCTCATTTAGTAAAGTGTCCCTGTTCCCATACACATGAGAGATGCCTTTCATGGCCACTGCACCCCTGTGTCTGGTGAACAGACCACAGAATTCAGAGGATGTAGATATAAGAACATAAGTGAGTCCTGCATGGACTTCAACTTCAGCATCTTTTAAGGACTCACATTAACAATAGAGATGATTTTTTTCCACAAAATTATGAGTTCTTTTAGTACATGTTGACATTTGATAGGAATCCAACCCTAATCATGATTCTGGGGTCAGATTATCAAAACTGCAGCAGCTGCTGGGAGAAATACCAGCCCCTAAGATTCTAAAAGAGCAGCCATGGAATCCCCATCCAGAGTGAAAGGCCTGGGCAACAGGGTTGTTTTAGTCATTGAAAGGAAGAATAATTCTGCTTCTTAATGGGTCCATAATTAATTCACACATTCAACTGTTAGGTCCAGAAATATGTTTGTGTTGACAATTTGCATTTGATGCTTCAAAAACAATCTGTCTTGTTTTTAATTACCCCATCATCCTAGAAACATCACCACTTTCCAATATCCATCCAAGTGCTCTGATTTCAGCACAGCTTCCCCAAGGCCCTGCCCATGACAATGAGGGAAGAGGCTCAGAATGCTCAGTGGAAAGGGGTTTGTGCAAAGGGCTGTCTGTCTTCCTTTGAAGGGATAAGACAAGCAAGTGGCCAGTCCAGGCTTGGTCCGTCCCTCCCAATTCCCATGACAGTTTCCAGCTCTAAGCCACACTGACCTGAGATCACTCATTTCCAATGCTGGATCACAGTGGCTCTCATCCACCCCCAAGCACCAGCACTGGTCCACATATGCCTAGTTCTTGGTTCACTGGATTGGAGCACCAAGCCAATACATCAGGTAGAGCCCACCTGACTTGTCTAGGAGCATTAGCTCTTAGGAGGCTCAAATAAGAGAAAGATCACTGAAGGAAAAAGAACAAAAGGCAATGCTGGAAGCGGGGACAAGATATCATTAGGACCACAATTTATGCTGGGTGCCGCTGGACTTGATTTACGCTGCCACCAATGGGTGAATCGGGGTCACACCCCACACTTCTCTCACTTGCATGGAGAAGGTCCTTGAAATGATCCTGGCCCTGGTCTGATCTATAACCCCCCCCCCCAGTGTTAATTCCGATTTTCCTTCAAGCCCTTGAGTCCAATAACCTAACATAGAAGTTGCAATAGAATAAAGCAATGTTTTCCAGACATTTCTGAAACTTGGTTGTCTGTTCAGCTTCCATATTTTCCTCTGGATGTAATTGTCCCTATTCCTCCAGCTAAACACAATTTAAACACTGGGCCTTATATATGGACGAAGCATAAGAAGATTCTGAAAGATGGTAAGAAAAAGCCAAATACCTTGTGACCCAAAACAAAAAACAAACAAACAAACAAAAAAAAAACATGGCAGTAATGCTGGGCTTTCTTTTGGTCTTGTTTATCTCAGATTGGAGGGAAGCGGAAGAAACTGGCAACCAGCAAAAGACAACCATGAGACCAAAAGAAAGTCCCAACAAAACCTACTCTCACTAACCACAGAACCAGGGAAGGGGCAGACCGGCAAGACAGAAAACTTTTGGATAATCACAGCTCTGTTCCAGCCAAACCCCACAGAAATAAAAGCTGCACAGCCCCCATTAAATATTAGGTAAAATAGGCTTCTGAGTGAAAACAAATTATGGGTGATGAGTAGTGGGTGGTTAGATGTTATTCAATAATTTACTAAAAAAAAAAAAAACAGCACAGGAGAAAATTTTTGGGAGTTAGGGTTAGACAGAAGTTTTAAACTTAACACCAAATTCATGAGCCATAAAAGGTAAAATTGAGAATTGGACTTTAGCAAAATAAAAACTTTTTACTCTGCAGAAGACTCTTTAAGAAGATGGAAAAATGAAGCTGTAGACTAAGTATAATCCATATCAGACAAAAGACTAGTATTTAGAATAGATGGATGGATGGATGGGTGGATGGGTAGATGGATGGATGGATGGATGGATGGATGGATGGATGGATGGATGGATGGATGGATGGATGGATGGATGAATGGATGGATGGATGGATGGATGGATGGATGGATGGATGGATGGATGGATGGATGGATAGGTACATAACTCTCAAAACTCAATATTAAAAAAATAAACAATCCAATTAGAAAATGGACAAAAAATATGAAGAGACATTTTATCAAAGAGGATAAACATATGGCAAATAAGCCCATGAAAAGATGTTCAACATCATTAGCCATTAGAGAAATGCAAATTAAAACCACAATGAGATATCCCTATACACCCATCAGACGGCTAAAATAAAAAATAGTGACAAACCAACTGCTAGTGAGGATGTGGAGAAACTTGATCTCCTGTTCATGGCTAGTGGGAGTATAACACAAGCATTCTAGAAAACAATTTGGCAGTTTCTTAAAAAGTCAAACATGCAAATGTTACAGACCCAGCAACTGCAATCTTAGGCATTTATCCCAAAGGTCCTGAAAACTTACATATAATTCCATTTATATGACATTTTTTAAAATGACAAAATTACAGAAATGGAGAACAGATTAGTGATTTCCAAGGTAAAGGAAGAGATGAAGTAGGAGGGACGTGGCTATGGCTGGCCACAAAAGGGCAACACAGGGCCTCCCCGGTGGCACAGTGGTTGAGCGCTGGGCTGCGAAACTGTCCACAGCCTCTGTAGTGCCGGTTTGATCCCCGGCCAGCAGGCGAGGGTCCCACATGGCGTGCAGACCTCTCCTGCTGTGCCCGCTGCTCCCCTCAGCAGTGTATTTCATCAGTCTGCCTGTTCTGCTCCCCGCTCTGTCTTTGGTGAATCCTCTCACCCTCCCGCGGTTCTGACTGTACCCAGTGCTTGTATAAATAAATAAATAAATAAATCTTTTTTTAAAAACAAAAAAAAGGGGCAACACAAAGGATCTGTGGTGATGGGAATGTTTTGCAGCCTGAGTGTGTCAACATCAACATCCCAGTGGTGACACTGTGCTCTTTCCAAACTGTTACTGTTGGGGGAAACCGGGTAAAGGGCATGGGGATCTGAGAATCCCCTTGTGAACCTTCACATAACTCAAAATAAAAACTTTAATTAAAAAAAAAAAAAACATGTAGGGCCTCCCTGGTGGCACAGCGGTTGAGCGCTGGGTTGCGAAGCTGCCCGCAGCCTCTGCAGCGCTGGTTCGATCCCCGGCCACCGGGTAAGGGTCCCACATGGCGCGTAGACCTCTCCTGCTGCCCACTGCTCCCCTCAGCAGTGTACTTCGTCAGTCTGCCTGCTCTGCTCTCCACTCTGGCTCTGGTGAATTCTCTCGCCCTCCTGCGCTTCTGACTGTACCCATTGCTTTTATAAAATAAATAAATCTTTAAAAAAAAAAAACATACAATGCCTCTCTCGTTAAGTCTTAGCACTGTCACCACTACGGCCTGAGTTCGATCCCCAGCCAGAGGCTAACCCACATGATGCAGCAAACCTCTCCTGTCTCGCCTGCTGCTCCCTTCAGCAGTGTATTTCAGTAGATCCACCTGTCCTGGTCCTCACTCCGTCTCTGGTGAATCCGTTCACCCACCCTCCCCTGACACTACTGACCTACAACCCACTTCTCCTATGTGTAAATAAATAAATCTTAAATATATATATATATAACTTTAGTTTTTATTATAAGGATAGCAGCATTAGGAAAGATGACATAAAACTGTCACTATTGTAGATGACAAGACATTAAATATATATATGTAAAAATGCCAGCAAAGGAATCTGTTAGAATAAGTGAACCAATTCAGTGAAGTTGCAGGATATAAAATCAATATATAAAAATATGTGGTGTTTCTATATACTATACAATACTATAGTAATAACAAACTATCAGAGAACTTAAGAAAATATTCCCATTTACAATGACATCAGAAAAGAAAAATACCTAGGATAAAATATTTAACCAAGGAGGTGGAAGACCTATACACCAAAAACTATAACTATAACTATAACTATAAAACATTGATGATATAAACTAAAGACACATACACATGGAAAGAAATCCCATTTTCATGGATTAGAAGAATTAATATTGTTAAAATGCCCTTCCTACCTACCCAAAGCAATCTACAGATTCAATGCAATCTTATCAAAATTTCAATAGCACTTGACATAGAAATAAAACAATCCTGAAATTTGTATAGAACTAAAATTACCTCAAATAGCCAAAGCAAAACTTGAGAAAGAGCAAAGCTGGAGGCATCACACTCCTTGATTTCAAAGTATGTTACAAAGCTAAAGTAATCAAACTACATGGTATTGGCATGAAAACAGACTCATAGATCAATGGAACAGCATAGAGAGCCCAGAAACAAGCCTATGCCTATACTATCAATTAATTTTTCACAGAGGAGCCAAGAATATATAATGGGAAAGAACAGTCTCACCAATAAAAGATGTTGGGGAAACTGGACAACCACATGCAAAAGAGTGAAACTGTACCTCTTTCTTACCCCATACACAAAAAATTAATTCAAAATGGATTAACGACCTGAATGTGTGTGTGTGTGTGTGTGTATAGGCAGACGATCCAAATAGACATTTTCCCCAAAAAAATACACAAATTGCCAACAGATATATGGGGAAAATGCTCAACATCATTAATTATAAGAAAAATTCAAATCAAAACCACAGTGATCTATCACCTCATACCTGTTAGAATGGATGTTATCAAAAAGAAAGAAATAACAAATGTTGACAAGGATGTGGATTGTGGGTGGGAATGTAAATTGATGTTATGGAAAACAATATGGAGGCACCTCAAAAAATCCAGATGCTCCAGCATTCCACTTCTGGGTATTTATCCAAAGAAAATGAAAACATTAGCTCAAAAAGATTCATGGCAGCATTGTTTACAATAACCAAGACATAGAAATAACTTAGAGTCCATAGATGGATAAATGAATAAAGAAAATATGGTACATATACAGATGTATGTATATATATATATACACACACATATGTTTGTGTGTATATATATATATATACACATACACGTGGTGGACTAGTATTCAGCCATAAACAAGGAATGAAATTTTGACATTTGGCACAACATGGATGAATCACTGGGACATTATGCTAGGTGAAATAAGTCAGACAGAAGTTAATATTGCAGGATCTCACTTATATGAAGAATCTTTAAAAAGAAAGAAAAAAATCAAGCTCATAGATACAGAGAATAGATTGGTGGTGATCAATTGGTGAGTAAAATGGATAAAGTGGGTCAAAAGGTAGAAACTTCCAGTTATAAAATAAGTCCTGGGGGTGAAATATATAGCATGGCTACTGGAGTTAATAATACTGTATGGTATATTTGAAAGTTGCTAAAAGAATAATCTTAAAAGTTCTCCCTAGAGGGGAAAAATATAACTATATTAACTCGATTTATTGCAGTGATTATATCAAAATATATGCGTTTAATCATTTTGAATACCTGAAACTAATATATCAACTATACTTCAAATTAAAAAATTATTAGTAAGAATAACGGAACATGACCTTTTAAAAAAGGAGAGGGGTATCCTTCCTCAAGCCAATTGGTTTGAAGTGTGGGGTTTGTGGGGGGACATATGGGACGGCTAGTCAGACTAACTTCAGACAAACAACAAATAATTTCTTAAAATAAGTATAGCCCATGCAAAAACTCTTTGTTGTTTATTTGAAATTCAAATTTAACTAGCCACTGTAATTTTATTTACTAAATCTGGAAGCCACAGGACAAAGGTATCTGGTAACTGCCAGGGGCTGTGGTTGGAAAGGAGCAGGATGGACCCAGAGAGAAGCAAAAGAAAGCCATCAGGAGTGAGGCCAGAGAGCAGGGAAAGTGATGCCAGGGGACCACAGAGAAAGCCCAGGCTGGGCAGAGCCTTGGGAAAGAGGGAAGGCAGAGGCAGCTGGGAGGCCCAAGCTACTGAGTTTATGGAGTGCTCCTGGTGCCATGACTCTGGAGGATGGCCGCAGAGAATGCAGTGAAACACCAAGAGAGGGGACGCTTGAGTCTCCAACTCTGCCCCAGGCTGGAGAGAGCCTGACAGCCCATGCAGGAGGGGGCGCTGTAGGGACCAGGAGCAGCATCCAATGAGGGCCCGGCCAGTCCTGGGCACCAGGTTTTCTCACATTCAGTGGCCCCACGTAGGCTCTCCTTCCTACAGGTAAAGGACGTGCAGCCAGCGGGCTCAAGCGTCCAGGTCAGTGGGCCACCTTGCATCTGACTGAAACCAAAACTGCCATCCCATCCAGGCCATTGCCAACATGTGTTTTCACATTGTTCCCATGTCCCACGTCCCTCAGGACTGCCCCTATTTTCTTCACGGAACAGATCACTACTTGAAATAGTGGGATGTCTTCAGTGTCCTCTGGCTTAATACTCACAGTGGGGGGCTCTGGTTTGCAGCTCCTCCTCAGCCTCCCCCGCCCCCTGTTGCCTCTCGGGGGCTTCCCCCTCTGCTGCCCAGAAGCACTTTGCTATCTTGGACAACAGCTCGTTCCTCAGGCTCCATGTGCCCCCTGGCTGCCTGCACCATCCACGCTGAGGCCGCCAATCCCCTTCTCAGCCCAGGTCTTTCTCCTGCGCTCCCTGCCATGTGGCCAACAGCCAGCCAGCCCAACATTCAGACAGGCAAGGCCACATCTTCACAAACTCAAACTCATCAAGTGTGACGAGCCCGATGCAGCACTATTCACAAGTCACAACCTAGGTGCCCACTGACAGGAGTGGATGAGAAGGCTTTGGGTATATATATATTCACCATGTATGTGTGTATACATGTATGTATATGTATGTATTTATATGTATACACATATACATAATGGAATCCTCAGCTATTAAAAAAAAATGAAATTTTGGCCTTTGTGGCAAAATGGAAGCCACTCTAAGGGATTATGTGAGGTGAAATCAGTCAGAAAAGAGAAAAACAAATGTTAGATGATTTTACCTATACGTGGAGTATAAGGGATGGGCAGAACAAAACAACAATAAAACAGTGGACTTTGACAACAGAACTGAGGTTACCTGAGAGGAGAGTTTGGGGAGTGTGAGTAAGGGTGGAAGGGGTCCAACAGATGGGGGTGTTGTTGTGTGTACTAAAAAAAATCAGTGTTTACATTCAAAATAATGGTATTAAAGAGGTAGGGTTTTCTCCTATAGATGATGGAAGCTCAGAACAGCTCAAGAGCGTAGAAAAAAGGCAAAAAAAAAAAAAAAAAGAAAGAAAAGAAAACCCTGCTGGTCCTTAAGTAAAGCATCTGGAGTAAAGGACGAATATATTTCTGATTGGATCAGACCCTTCACAGAACTGGAGAAATAATCGCGACACTCCAGAGGAGGAGGGCTAGGAAGTTAGCGCGGCCACGCTGCCTGGCCACAGGAAAAACTGGATGCTCACTGTGGAGCAGGCTACAGAAGATGAAGAAAGCTGACTGCAAATCTGTATGATTTCAGAAACATCCAAGGAAACAAAGCAAAAGAAAGCATATAGTATCAAATTCAGGACTAACTGTTAGGAAGAAAAATAGAGGAGAATGGCAGGACAAGGGGTTGGAAGAACTTGCAATTTAAATAAATTGATTTAAAAGGACCTCACTTTTTTTGTTATCAATTATTTTTTTCTTATATCTTTGTAGTCCCCACAGTTCACCCATCACCATATCACCCGTAAACAATCACCATATTCCCTTGTTTCTTCCCTCCTCTGTTTTGACCTCCTTCTTCTTTCCCCCTCCTTTGCTGTATACCTCAAATTTATAGTCAGCTTGCTAATTTTTACTTTTTCTTGACCTTTCAATTGGCTTATCTATATTCCACATATAAGTGAGACCATCTGATATTTATCTTTTTCCTTCTTATCTATTTCAGCTAGCATAATCCCTTCCAGCTCCATCCATGTGGCTACAAATGAGTTTGTCCTTTTTGATTGCTAAGTAATATTCCATTGTGTAAATATACCACAGTTTTTTGACATATTCATCCATTTTGGCCACTCATATCTTGGCTATTGTAAAGAGTGCTGCAAAAAAACACAGGAGTACAGGCTTCCTTTCTAACTAGTATTTTTGTGTCGAAAGGCCCTCACTTTGAGAAGATATAAGGATCAGGGAATGAGCCATATAGCTACTTGCAGGAATGTCTCTTTAGGTAGAGGGGATAACAAAGCAAAGGTTTACAAGAAAAGTGTGATGAGCCTTCAGGTGTAGGGGTTAAGAGGACCCCAGGCTTGGAATTGCACTGCCTGAGTTCAGGTCCCCTTGCTGCAATTTATTGACATTGGACCAAGTCACTTCAATTCTCCATTGTACAAAAAGGAGAAAGTAACAGTGTCCCCATCATAAGTTGTGCTGGGGTTCAGTATGATAATGTGCAGATATTGATAGCAGGGCCTGGTAGTTGGTGAGCCTCGTTAAATATTACTGGTTACTATTATTATTGTCATCTTCTTTGCTAGTCCCCAACAGCTCTTCTTCAAACATGATACCATCTTATAACTGTCGCTCAAAACCTGGTCACCTGAGACTTTGAGTCATTCCTAACTTCTCCCCTTCCTTCACACCTCAACTTTCCCAATATTGCTGGCTTTGTCTCTCCAAAGAGAAACAAGTGTTTCTCCAACCTACACCCTCTAACCAACATCCATGACTCCTCTCACCTACTCCTCTTTTCTGTGATCCACCCACCTCCTGCCTCACAATTTATTCTGTAGCAATACTGAATTGTCTATAACTTCCCCATGTAGTAAGTGGTCTCTTCTCTATGAATTAGCTTATGCTATTTTCTCTGCCTGGAAGGTCCTGCCTACCTTATTTCCCATTTGCTAAGACCCTGTGTAGGGGTCACCTCCTCCAAGAAGCTTTCCTAGAATGCCCAGATTGGACATCACGCCTGTCTTTTGAGTTTCCACATCTTAGACTTAAATTTATCCTTTGAGGTAACCATCTCTCTAATTAGTCTAGAGGTTCTTCACCAAGCCCACCAAGGATTTCAATCATGTTTACTGAACCAAGGTTACTGTTAGAGGAAATCCTACCTACAGAGCCATTCTCCATCAAAACAAAGGAAGAAATCTATGAAAATGAAAAAACTCATTTAAAAATCTAGAATAGATGGATTCTCCATAGACCAAAGTGTTCGATCAACAGCTTTCTTAAACCAACCAGTGAGATTCAAAATCAGGGAAACTGAGTCCTCTTGCCTGCAGGGATTGAGGGGGAGTAACTCTGCCCATTTGGGGATTTTGCAAAAAAATAAATAAGAAAGAATTGGATTATAGGCACTCTGTGCAGTCTTATTATTTTGACAGAATAATTTCAGAACTTGAAACATGATCTCTGGGGGAAGAGGGAGACATTTTTATCACAAATTAAGGTGAGACAGATGTTTGGGGTCTAGTGTTCCTGAATCAAAAGCCCCACTGTTGACAACCCCATCAACAGAGAGGAGACAGGAACCCCTTCTTTTCCTTCTTATGAGTTTTTCTTTCCACCACATTTGAGGATTTTTGTATTTCCCTGGTGTGAAGATAACACACTGATAAGACACCAGACCAAGCTCCTCCAGACACTACGGGCTAGGTCTGCAGCAAGGCCCTCGGCATGCGAGGTGCCTTTCCACATGTCTCCAGGAACGTGGTTCTTCAAAATTCAGAAGGCAGAAAACCTCTCAGTCTCACCTTCTCTCACACACACACCCAAACAGACCCTCCCTCTCCAGGCAGACCAGCGCCCATATTGCCACAGCGAGGCAGATGAGAGTTTCTGGGGAGCCGGCAGAGATGAGGACAAGGACCACCGGCCATCGCAGAGGGGGCACATTTTAACAGCCTGAACAGGAGGTAGGAGAGCCGATCTTCTGAACACCCCCTTATTTGTTCACCCCCAATAGCAAAGCCCAGCCCTTAAGAGGCACCCAGGGAAAAGGGGCTGATGTGACCAAGAAAATAACGTCTCCAGAGTGACTAATGCCCCACTGGGACGGGCTTGACTTGGGCCTGGCTGCCTGCCACAGGGACCACAACCACTTTCCAAGGACATGGAGGGCAAATGTTCCTGACAAGATTCCCTGAGGGCTGTCCCTTCCCAGCCCTGCCTCTCCCTGGGGCTCCCCCAAGGGCCCATGAAGCCCTGAGTAAGGACATCCAGGGGCCCAGAGGCTGAGTCACTCCCTTGGGGCCAACCTGGGTCATAACAAGTTCGTTATTTCAAGGACAAGTTCTCAAACCCCTTATCCAGCCATGCACCAGATGGGAACCGACAAGCAAATGTCCATAAGCAGTTGTGGGAGACAGGCCTTCCCCCAAATCCGTTTCCTCTGGGTCAGAGGCCCAGAATGCCCTGTGAATATACTTTCAGCACACATGGAAGAGGCTCCTCCCTTCCCCAGCCCTCAGAGGGGGGCGGTATTTCTGGGCCGGGGCCCCCCACCAGCCTTCAGCTCTCCTCAGCAGGCCCCAGGGACCCCAAGCCAGGGGCCTCCTACAGAGCCATTTTCTGAGGCATGTCGGCCATCCCTTCAGAGTCTAGGGAGGGGTGGGGGCAGCAGGAGGTTGGGGGCCTGGAGCAGGGGGAGGGCAGCAGGAGGCGGGGAAGGGGCAGCTGGGCAGAGCCAGGTCACCCAGGCAGGAGGCCACAGAAGGGAGCTGTGGATTGCTCCAAGTTTTTGATGTGCCTCCTAGCAGAGGGGGTGTCTAAAACCATTTCAAAAGCTGGGGGAGGCCCAGAGAAGGGGCCCCCATTCTTTGTGGGGAGGGGGAATTTCAAAGGAGACCACGCTGTTGAAAAGGTTTCAAAAGACCCTTGCTTTTCTACCAGCTCCAAATCACTCCTTCCTCAGCAGCCGCCAGGGGAGGGGTGCTGGGGAAATGTTTCCAAGGAGACATGCCCTGAGTCATCATAACTCTCAGGGTCTGGAGGCTGCAAAGCCACAAAGAGGCCCCCCTGCTATAAAAAGGCCAGTTTAGAGTCCCCCAGGGGAGGTCTCCAGCCGTCTAGGCCCCTGGGGAGCCTGCCCCAGACCCCCAGTGCCCCGAGTTTATGAGAAGGCCGCCAAACCAAACAGTGCCACTTCTACCAGCTGAGTCCCCTTGGTGCCACTAAGGGGGGCTTTTACCCCCGCTGATTGCAGGCGGCCACTCTGGGGCATGGGCCACTTAGCAGGGGAAACTTTCCACAGGGACACTGGGCCCCAACACTTTGTACTGGGATTGGAGAGCCAGCCCCCAGCCAAGTTCCTGTACCTGCCTCTCTTCCAGTCACACTCCCCAAGTCACCAGAGCCAGCACGACACACAGCACAGGCCAAGTATAAATTCCATTGCCTCCTTCCTCACTTCTTCCCGGCCTCCTGCCCTCAGCCCCAGGCCAGACCAGGAGGCTCGTCACTCTTTTCCCATCTTGCTCCCCCTCAATACTGCAGCCAGATTCATCTTCCTAAAACACTTAGCTATGCCCTGGCCAGACTGCTCCACAACCTTCAATGGCTCCCTAGGCTAAGTCCAAGGTTGCAGACTCCGGTGCACACGGGGACACAAATGAAAAAAGCACCCCCAATACACACAACTACAATAGAGACAGGTGGGGGCTGTGGTGCCTGGGAACACACAGTTGTGCTCCCACAGCTGTGCCACGTGGAAGTGTGGGGCCCTGGCTGCCACCCCTTCTGGTTTTCAAGAGGAGTCAAGTAAAACATTAGCTAAAGGGCTCCCAGATTTGGATCTAGATAGAGGGTCAAGCCCCAACCCCTTAGCCAGGCTTTCAAAGTCCCTCCTGGGCCAGCCCCAAGCTGCCTCCACGCCCTCACTGCCTTTGATGCTGCTTCATGAGATGCCTCCAAGATACCTCCATCCCAGACATATGGGGGCCCCTGCCCCCCCAACTCACTTATTCTCTCCTACTTCTGAGTATTTCTCACCCCACAATCCTCCTACAGATGGTGCTCCTCACCTTCTCAATCTAGCAACACATCCTGCGAGGACAGCCCCTGCTCCGGCCTGGCTCTGGGACCCTGTCTTTCCTCCCTACTCCCTCTGCCAGGCCTGGCCCAACAGAGAACTCTCTCTCCTTCAACACCCAGACCTGTCTGACGGACCTATTTGGATCCAGTGGTCCCTGTTCTGGAAGCATCAGCCTCACTGCGCTGTACTAACCTAGATGCCCACCAGCCTCCCCTGCGGACAGGGACCCCCGTGGGCAGCGCTGGACTTCTCTTGCCACAGGCCCTGGCAGAGGAGCCGAGCAAGTGGAAACAGCGGCTTTGGATCAGCCCTCAGCTCTCTACTCCCGTCTGGGAACTTGAGTAAGTTGTTAAACCTCCCCTAGAAGGATAAAAACCATGTACACCTACTGCCCCTGGTGTGTTAAGGCTCAGTGCTTGGCAGCTGTTGGCAGCCTTACCCAATGTGCCTTCCCATTCCTGCCTGGTGTGTGTGCTGTGGGGTCCTCTGTGGGGTGCTGGGGTCTCAGAAGGCAGGGGCATGTCAATGCTAAGTTCTTTAATAGGTGGAGCTGATGAGTCCAGAGGAGGATGAACAGGTGAGGAGGGTGAGTAAGAGGTGGTCCCTCGCTGCCACCAGAGGTATGGTTAGCAGCCATACCCCAGCCATGCACTAGGGACCCAAATGGTGAGACTTTCTGCAACTGCAAAATCATCTTGCAGGTGCTGAGGACTGAGGGTCCCATGTGACCTAGAATCAGGCCAGATCCCAGCACTGCCAGGTAGATGGGGTTGAGGGGCCCGGGTCACTCACCAGATAGGACTCCTCATTCACACAAAGGCCCAGACGCCCACCAAGCCCTCCATTCAGATTCCCACAACTCTAGTTAAAAGCAAACCCTCGCCTTCCACCTGAGGACACTGCTTCCAGGCTGTGCACGAAAGGAAAGGCAGGAGGAGGGCGGGGGGCACATTTGAAATCACTGTGGTCCAATTAGCCTGCTCTCGCCCTTGTGCTTACAAACAGGAGTATGCATTAACACCTGCTACAAAAGCAAACATTTTTAGATATCTTCATCTTCACCTCCTCGACACTCCCGTGAAAGCGGTCTCAGCAGCCAGTAACTGACAAGGTAGTTTCCTTCTTCTGCTTCAGCAGGGGGCTTTCAAATAAAAGAAATTAAAAAGCCACCAATCTCCTTGTCAGGCCAAACTCCTGGGGCTCTACCTGCCCCTTGAGGGCTCCCCCACCCCCTCACCGCTGGGCGAGCGCCGCCACACAGTGGGGGCCAGTGCCCTGGGGATTCAGGGACCCACGCCCATGAGCAGGCAATACTATAGCGAGGAGGGGACCAGGTCTGAGCCCAGGGTTACTGCTTCTTCTGAAGTCAATGAAACACGCGGGGACCCAGCTGTGCAGAATGCCCTAGCACCACCCTGGGAGCATGGGGACCGCTTGGGAAATTCGTCAGAACCTACCGAAAGGACCCTACTCATAACCTGTGACCCACCACCCCAAGCTCTCGAGATAATGCCACTACAGTGGAGTCCCCACATGCCACGAAAACATTCCCAGAGCGCACTATTGGAAACAACTACAAAATGGAAACTACCCAGATGACCATCAGAAGCAGAAAAGATAAAGGGTGATGTGTTCCCAGAAGGGACAGTCACGTCTATGAGAAGGAGTGGTGTCCGCCAAGAAGCAAGAGTCAGAGAGAGCAAAAGACGCCAGCAGATCCCACTGATGTAAAGTGCAAAAAGGCAAAAGCAGCCTACGCTTTGGACATCAGGGCATGAGAACCTTTTGTTGGTGGGAGAGTCCCAAGAGGGGCAAGAGGAGGCCCCTGGTCATCAGGGTGTTAGTTACACAGGGGGGCTCTGCTGCTGAGCAGTCACTGAGTTATACACTTGAAGGGATTTGTTCTGATGTATGCAATGAACCCATGTATAACAATGCTGTTGGCAGGGCTGCTGTTAAAACTATAAGGAAAAGAGATTACAGGAAGAAAAGTGAGAGGAAGTTCAGAGGAAGCTCAATCCTCATTGTTCAGACTACAGGGGCCTTGGATAAGGTGATCTCCAAAGATCTAAGGGCATCAGGATTCCAGAAGCTTCCAAGGCTCCCTTCCTCAGCCCCATGTGCACCAGAAATCCACCTGTGCCCTCGATGTGGGGGTGGGGGTACGAAGTGGAGGATGTATGGGGCAACCCACACCCAGCAAGTTCTTCTTTATCCTTCCTCTAAACTTCAGGCCAAGTGGGAAGGCTCTGTGATTTTGAAAGCTCCCCTCCTAGAAAGGCTGAATTTTCCAAAGTCCAAAACCACTTGAAGAGGAATAGGAAAAGGACCGAAATAACTTTGCAAGCGTTCTGTTTTGACAATGTGCCTGAGGAATTCACACGTTTAGTGGGGAAATGCAAGCAGTTAAATCTATTCAATGTCATGACATACGAAATTGAAGCATAATTGCCCCTGAGTGCTTGACAACTGGAAAGCACTTTGTTTCAGAAATGGAGGGAAATTTATGCTGGGAAATGGAAGTGACTGTCAGAAGTTTGACTGTAATGTGAGTGGAGCCGCGACAAGAGGCTCAGATGGATATGGCGCTCAACTCTGACACTTTTACTCCCATTTGAAATATCTCAGAAATGGCAGCAGCGGCTCCATCCTTTGCCCTAAAAGCCAGAGAGATGATGATGGGAGCCGCAAGCTTCAAGCCCCGCGAGTGGCTCCAGCACGGTAGCAGGAGAAGTTCTTACCGATCATGTGGTTGGCAACATGGATTTGGATCTCTCTCTCATTCTCGAAGGTCATCTGGCACTTGATGCACTGGTATGTCTTTTTCTGTTTGGAAACCAAAAAGAAAAGGAATGAGACCATTAGGGGGTGGAAAAGAAATGTGAGAGCAGAAAGCAGAAGTTCCTGGAGGTCCTGACTCGAGTTCCCAGAGGACTCTGGGCCCCTCCAGGTCTCTCTGGGCCATCCTCTTCCCACTGCCCCTGAGGCCAGCTCTCCTGTCTGGGGAGAGGAGTGGACTCTCCAGCCTCCATTCAAGGAAGCTGCTCCTCTGCAAGATGAGGGGGAAACTGCCCCACCCCAAGATGAGGACACGGAACAGAAGCACAAAAGGAAGGTGAGGGAGGCTGACCTGCTGGGAGCAGGCCCCAATCCATCTACCTACCTTCCACCTTTCTATCCATACACACACACATCTGTGTGCTGTGTGCCCATTCAATCTCACACACAGTCACTCTCTCTCTCTCTCTCTCTCTCTCTCTCTCTCTCTCACACACACACACACACACACACACACACACACCCATCCATCCATCCATCTTTCCATCCATCCAACTACTCTCACCTTTTTACATGTCCTGTGAGTCATGGGGCCAAGCAGAAGACACTGCTCCCACCCACTCTGGTGCTCGAGGTAACTGAGGATTTCCTCACATCTACCTTAGGCACATGGGTCCCCGGGTTGACCTGAACACACAGAGA
This sequence comes from Talpa europaea, assembly GCF_964194135.1. Taxonomy (NCBI): domain Eukaryota; kingdom Metazoa; phylum Chordata; class Mammalia; order Eulipotyphla; family Talpidae; genus Talpa; species Talpa europaea. The sequence goes on along the minus strand of NC_140084.1, from coordinate 21,132,348 downwards.
GCTATTACCAGCTGACTCTTGGAGGTACGGGCAGAAAAATGGAGATCATCAAATGCTTTGAAGCTTCTTGAAGACCTATTCCAAAGAGTGGAGCTTACTCTCACCACTAAGCCTCCTGTGGACAGAGGGGGCGTTAACCTGTGGACAGAAGGGTTGTGGCCGGCAGATTTTAGGATGAGGGAGAAATGGTATCAGGATGCAAAATACCCAAGTTTTTTTTGCTCCTGGGAGGATGCCTCTCCAGACCTCTGAAAAGGGAGTCAGACTTCGGTTTTGGCTGAGCACTCGGGCCAAACTCTCAACTGTGCAGCCAGGATGAATCACCAGGCAACTCAGACCCAGCACCCACACCTGCAGCTCCCCTAAAGGGCCTGGTCTCCCACCTCCACACCTCTGCTTATGCTGTGGCCTCGAGAACTCAGTTCAGATGTCACTTCGTCTAAGAAGCCCTCTCTTGCCACTGCAGAGTAAGTTCAGGGTCTCCCCAGGCCCCAAGCTAACCCTGAAAGCATCGAGTTAACCAGTACATGGCTTTCTCGTGGCAGATTGTCTCGTTTGCTCCCCAATGCACCATGAGCACCTAGAGAGCCAGGATGTACTTTGTCCACATTTGGGATCCCACGGCCACCAAAGACTAAGTGCTTAGGATCTGTTGAACAAATGAGCCAATCTGTAAAATAGCAGGGGGCCTTCCCTCCCCACCCCCATGTTTTAGGGGTCTTCGGTGCAGGTCACAGTACCAGGCCCAGAAACAGGTGCTCTGCATGGAAATGCCCTGAAAGGAACGGGTGAGTCTGCAGGGATAGGACAGGGCTGCGGAGTCCAGTGTCCCCACAGGCAGGGGGAAATGCAGGGGTGGAAGACTTCTGAGGGGGCACATCCCAGTGCCCCATGTCGGCTCATCTCCAGTTTCACACTCATGGAGAAGAAAGACCTTGGGTTTCTCCACTGTCCAAGTCATTCATTCTCTCTCACATGTGTCCCCTACTCACATTGCCTGGCGAGTCTGAGAGCTCTTGATGCTGATATGAATGAATGAATCAATGAATGAACAAGTGGATGCAGTCATGAAGCACGCCCCATGCCAAGGAAGCCAGGGGAATGCCTGTTAGATGAGGAAGACCAGGATCCCTGCCTGGATGGGAGGTTCTGGAGGCCACAGCCGTGGCTGGTCCAGACCAGTGTGGGGGTCAACCCATGATGGAGTGGTTCTGGCTGCTCCTCCCAGGGCAGGTGAACAAAGGTGGCTTACTATGCTTGGAAGAGTAGTTACTTGGGGTCCAGGCAGGACAATGCCCCGACACCATATGGCCAACCTCAGTGACAGAAAGAGCTCTTCCAGAGGTCTGGGCCCTTCCAGGGGACAGCAGGGGGAATGTCTCTAGGAAATTGCCAAGGAGGGGTCAGAAGGATTGCTGGCTAGAAGAGCCTGGCTAGTCTCTCTGTCTCTCTCTGTTTCTCTGTCTCTGTCTCTCTGTCTCTCTGTCTCTCTCTCTCTCTCTCACACACACACACACACACACATACACACTCACAACAGCCTGTATGCACAGGCATGGATACGCATATGAGGACACACACACAGATATGTGAGCATACATATGTACACTCCCAACTCACCATCCACACACAAGACCCTCCTGGGCAGTCACGAGCACACACATACACATAGGCAGGCGCAATGCCCTCAGAGAAGTTGAGGTCCTGTAGATCAAGTTCTCGTAGGGGTACAGGCTCAACTGATCCCCAGAGACACACAAGCCCTCAGGTCCCTCTCTCTGGAGGCCTGATAGTGGCACCCGTCGCTCCCACATATGCCAGCGAATGCACAAGCCGCCACGACACAGATGCACGCACAGGCCCGCCCGGAACACACCTTCTGGCACAGATGCCTAGACTCACAGGGATGCACCTGCACCACATGCAGGCACACACACACTCACTCACACTTGCACACACAGCTTCATCAGCATCAACCTCACGAAGGCACCGCACAGAGGGAGAGGCCACAGGTGCTCAAGGTCCAGGGCCCAGGGCACCCAGCCTCGGCTGTCGTGTGCTCCTGGTAGGTGACACGATCCTGGGCACCAAGCAGGTGAGGGCTTCCTCACTGTGTCCCTCCAGCTGCACCCTGGGCCACTGGGTCCTCAACCCAATACCTCTTCCTGGTCCTTCCCAGAGCCCCCTCACCTCCTCTGAGCCCTAGCCCAGAGGAGCCATAATCACAGAAAAACAGAAACTGGCATCCAAAGTACCTACTCTGCCATAGCCCCTTCCCCAGCTCAGGAGAAACAAAGCTGAGCCCATGGGGTACAGACAGGAGCTGACCCCAACCTCCAGCAAGGCCCCGCACAACCTCAGAGAGAGCCCAGGACAGGAAAACACACCTGAGCGTGGAGTGAGGAGAGGGACGGGCAGGGAGAGGGGAGAGCGCTGTAGGGCAGTGTGGGCCATTTACTGCCACGGAGCGGCTCGAGTTCACTGAGCATATGCTATGTGCGGGCGCCGTGGCTCTGAACACTCCCCGCTGCTCAGCAAGCGCCACTCTGTGGAGGGAGACAGTGGAGTTCCGAGAGGCTGAACCACTTGGCCCACACTCCATGCTGGTGAGCAGGAGAACCCGGATCGGGTGGCAGGCAGGCCTTACTGTCTGAACTGCCATCCTGACAGGTGACAAAGCCGGCATGGGTGGACCTGCCCTCCCCTCCGGACGTCTGTTTACTCCTCTGTGAGGTGCAGGAGAGAGCACCCAGTCTGCCCTCCTGCAGGGGGAGGCGCCATGAGGATCTGGTGAGTCGACTGGGGATCGGGGTTTGCCCAGGGTGGCCTGGAGTTAGAGTGATGTTGTTATTACCCATAAACAGAGGGGAAGGCAGAAACCTCAACGCTTCACGCTCCAGCCGACAGCAGCCTCAGCCCCACGGGAACCCAGTCCTCCGAGAGCTGGTTGCTATGGATACACTCCCAAGGGTCCCAGCCTGCCAGCCCCCAAGCCCCTGCGCAGCCCCCAGAGTCTGCTCTTACATGCGTGAGTCCTAGGGGAGGAAGGGGTGGGCTAACAGACAGCTGGGCCCCTGCCCCCAGGCGTGCCCAGGCAGGGGGCAAGGCCCCAGGGGCTGTGCCTTACTGGGGAGGCACCAGGCTTTGTCTAGTTTCTTTTTGCAAATGGCCCATCTGCCCAGACCTCTAGATGTGATTCAGTTCACCCCCTCTCTCTCACAAGGCCTGAGACAGGGGGAAGAAGTAGCGGGTTCCCAGAAAACCAGCCCCCCTTGGTTTGAATCCCTGCACGCCATACACAGCTGGGCGTTCTTGGGTATGTGGCCCCACCTTTCTGCGCCTGGATCCCCCCTTTGCCAAAATAGAGGTCGCAGCAAGGTTCCCAGGTTGTTGCCATGGAGACAGTATAAGAGAGGTGCCCAGGAGAGCACCACCTGTCCACACAGTAGGGGCTTTACAAAATGGTGCAGGATGCAGGACCCAGGGCAGGGACACGAGGCGGTGGCTCCAACAGCCCCCAGCTTTGGAGGTACTAACACAGCCTCACAGCCAGCAGCAACCCACTGCCGCGGTGGCAGCAGCACCAACAAGGCAGGGATGGGGCTGGGGCTAGGAGGAGGGGTACAGGGCCCGGGCCCAGCCACACCGTCTTGGTGTCTGAGCAGCCCCAGACCCCGCAGCTTCTCCCCTCTTTCGACCAGGATGGGCCCCCAGCGCTGGCTAGTCCCTTGGTTAAGAGCCAGATTATGCTCCACACGCTCCCTGCGGTCAGGCTCCTCTGCGTCGTGGAAGCTGGGCGCCCAGGCAAACTCCCTCGCTGCTCCGAGTGCCCACTTGCTTGCTGTGCTTGTATTAAACAGACATAAAGACCTTGGCACACCTCTGCCCCTTGGTAAGTTATGATTTAAAAAAAGGAAAACTAGCAAGTGGCGCTTACTGCATGCCCAGCACTTCCTGTACTCATTTAGCCCTGGGGGCCAGTGCTGAGGTCAGCACGGGGGTGGTGACAACATTCACTGGCTGATGAGGAACAGGGACCAACCTAATAGCAAGTGCGAGTTAGAAAACAGAAGGGCCTCCCCAGGCCTGCCAGTGGGGCCAGCTTTGCAGACTGACACTACTGCTACTCTGATTCCACTTTACTGTTACTTTGTACTATCACTACCATTATTACTTATCACTAGCGCTAGTATTTGCTGCGATTATTACTATTACTATTTCCTTCTGGCTTTACTGGTGCGCCCCAAGTTCACCCACACTGAAAGACCAGCAAGCTGAGGCTGAGGAGACAGAGTGGACAGCAGTGACCAGGCCACGTCAGGACCTGTAAAGGGTGTTCTACTAGACACTTGCCTAGAGGTCTGGCTCGGTCAGAAGAGTTTGAGAGGGTGGGACATTACCGCCCCTAAAATGAGCTCTCTGCTCTAGACAACCTAGCTGGACACGTGGTGTGCAGGACACACCTCATTCAGGTATGTCCCTCTCCAGCCAGGGTCATGGACAGGTGCCTCTAACTGGCTGGACCTCATGTGGGAGCTGGGCCTGGAGGCCTCGACAGTCCCTTCCACCCTGGGTTCTCCCTTCACTCTCTTAGCCCTCCTCCTCACTCTCACCCTCAAATCCCCGTTCTGCTCCCACAGCAAAACACCCTCAGCAAATATCCCTGTCTTCCAGCAGGCACCTGTCACAGGTGCTCCTTCCCCAAATCTTGCCTCCCTGCCAGTGGCACCAAAGCAGCCCTTATGGGAAACATACTCCTGAGATCTGCCTGGCACCTCCTTGGTCTGGAAACAGACAACACAAATCAATGGCAATCCCCGTTCTGGGCTCACCCAAGGACCACACAGACTGCAGGCCCCTCGGCTGTTGGACCCAGAGCCTATGCACCTTGCCAATAGCCCCAACTCCCCCTGCCTCGTTGAAACCACTGTTTATAGGCCTGAAGTTCCCCCAGGTCAGGGATCCACCGAGGCAGGGTCTATTTCTGATTCTCCTTGGCTGCCAGGAACTCCCAAACATAAGGGGTGCTCACAACAAATTTGATGAACCAATCCATCCATCCACCCAACCTTAATGATGCCAGTAACTGGAACCATTCCTGGGGCTGCGCTAACTGTGATGACATTGCAGAAGATAACAGTATCGATGGGTAATTACAGCCAGCACGACTCGCCCTAAGGGCCAGGTTCCAAGCCCTTTATGTACAATTAGTTCTATGAATTGTTAAAGGAATCCTGGATCTAAAGCCCAGACAGCAGTGACTTGCCCAAGGAGACCCCACATGCCAGAGACTAAGCCCACCCAGATCAATGACCACGGTGACAGCCATCACTAACGGGGCTTCCTGCATTTCACACACAGCCCAGGCCCTATGTTACGCCCCGTCCTCTCACAACAATGCAACACGAGACCCATTATCATTCCCCTTTCACAGATGAGCACTTGACAAATGAGGCCCAGAGAGAGATAATATATGTCACATCACACAGCTGAAAGGGGAGCAGAAGCAGCAGGTTCAAACTCAGACTCGACTGACAAGCAGATGTGCTGACGGAGCTGCTTCTCTGGGCTAAAAAAGGGGTCACCACCAGGACACTTTGGGGGTTCCTCAGGGGTAGTGCAAGGAGCAGGGGGCCAGCCCAGGCAGGCTCACTTACCCGGGGCACTGGCGATGTCTGGGTGCCTTTCCGGGGCCCACTGGTCTCTGGCGTGAGGTCCCGGTGGTCCGTCTGCATGTGGCTCTCCAGGTCCTCGGCACTCTCAAACTTGACACTGCACTCGGGGCAGCGGAGGCCAGCGCAGGGCCGGTCGGCAGGCTCGGGTGGGGCCAGGCCACCCACCTGTCCGTTGGCACTGCGGGCCATACAGCCGGCACAGAGGCCGTAGGGCAGCCCATTGACGTCCAGCTTCACCAGGTCCTGCTTGCTGCGGAACTCTTTGAGACACAGGGCACATTTGTATAGCTTCTGCAGCCCCTGGCCGTTGGGGGAGGATGCAGCCGAGCTGCCCGCCAGCTTCTGCATGTGGAAGGTGCCGTGGATCTTGAGCTCCAGCGTGGAGGTGACCGTCTGCATGCAGACCACGCAGCGGAAGCCCGTGAGCGAATTGCGCAGGTCCGGGTGCATCTGGCAGTGCTCGATGAACTCCTCCTCGCTCTGCAGGGGCATCTTGCAGATGCGACAGGTGCCCGTGTCCAGGCTCTTGCTGTGGGTCACCTTGTGCTCAGTGAGCGTCAGCAGCGAGGGGAAGCGCTCACCGCAGATGGGGCACATGTAGTGCTTGGCAGGGCCACGGTGTGTCTGGAGGTGCTCCCGGAGCCCATTCTCCGAGAAGAAAGTCCGCGAGCACACGTTGCATTTGTGGCTGCCCTTGATGAACTCGGCCTTCTTGCGCGAGCCGTCGTCCTCGCCCGGCCGGATGTTGTGGTCCCGCAGCCGGTGGTTCTGCAGAAGCACCTCCATGGTGTAGGCCGCCCCGCAGATGTCGCAGCCGTACATGGGCTCCGAAGCGTCCACATCATCCTCGCTGGCCTCGTGGCTGTTGGGCGCCTCGGGGTTCTTGAGCAGCATGCCCTGCAAGTCAGCGGGCTCGGCCTTCTTGGTGGCAGCAGGGGGCACCCCATTGGCCGTGCCGTTCTCTGTGGCAGCATCAAACACGCAGTGCTTCTCCCGCAGGTGCTTCTCCAGCAGGATGATGGCATGGAAGGCCTTGCTGCAGAACTTGCAGTTGTACTTCTTGCTGTGGGTGGTGATGTGGCACTGCAGCTCCACCTCGGTGCTGAAGGTCTCCCCACAGAAGATGCACTTGTGAGCCTTGGCCGGGTTGCCCAGGTGGCTGTGTTTGACGTGCACCTGCAGGTCGGCCTCCTTGCGGAAGTCCCAGTTGCAGGCTGTGCAGCGGTACATCTTCTTCTCATTGCTGTGCTTCACCGCCAGGTGCACCTGGATGGACACCTTGGAGTCGAAGACCTCCTGGCACAGGGTGCAATGGTACAGCACGAAGGTATGCATGTCCAGCAGGTGCTTCTGCAGGTCATCCACCGAGGAAAACTGCTTGTCGCAGCTCTCACATACATAGTGGGTGGACGTGGTCATATAATGCACGGTCAGATGCTGCAGGAGGGACTCCTGGGAGTCAAAGTCCTCTTTGCACTGTGGGCACGCCTGCTTCCGCAGCAGCAACTCCAGGTGCAGCTTCAGGTGGGTCTGGAAGCTCTCAAAGTTGGAGAACTTGAGGTCACACTGATTACAGGGGTACTCGCCGTTGGAGATGGAGTTGGCACTGGCCGAGAGCCGCTGCCTCTTTGGGGAAGACACCTCAACGTCAGACGAGACCGGACTCTGCTCTGCCTTGGACTTCTTGCTGTGGGCCAACGGAATGTTCTTGTGGTTCTCCTTGATGTGCTTGGTAAGCTTCAGGATGGAGCCAAAGATGGGCGAGTTGGTGCAGTAGGGGCAGGAATAGACCTCCATGAAGGACTGCGTGGGCTGCACCACCGGGGACTCCAGCTTGGCACTGCCAACACTGCAGTGGGCCTGCTGGATGTGCTCGGTGAGGGAGGACTCGGTGAGGAAGCCCATGGAGCACTGGTTGCAGAAGAAGGCGTTACTGCCATCGGGCGGGTTGGCGTTGGGGCCACAGTGGGAGACGCGAATGTGCTCCTGCAGGCTGTTGATGTCGGCGAACATCTCGGGGCAGTAGTTGCAGTGGAAGGCGGAGATGTTGCCAAACTGCATGACGGGGTAGGCGTGGCTCTTGTGCAGCTTGCGCACGTGCTCGTTGAGGTTGTACAGTGTGGGCATGGAGTCCAGGCAGATCTGACACGTGTGACTCTGCTGGGGCTTGTCCGCGTGGATGGTCTTCAGGTGGATCTCCAGCACAGCTAGGCTGTTAAAGTCCCGCTTGGAACAATAGGGGCAGCTGTAGACCACCTTGGACCAGCCCTGCCCATCATCCCGCATCTTCTTCTGGCCCCGCAGCGGCTTCAAGGTGGAGTCCGGGGTGGAGCCGCGCTCCACGGAGGCGCTGGAGTCCGGCGTGGCGCTGCTCATGGAGGCCACGCTGCCCAGCACGGGGTCGGGGCTGACGCTGTGGTTGCTGGAGTCGGGCTGCCGGTGGCTGTCCAGGTGGCAGTAGACACCCTCCACCGAGGAGAACTGCTCGGGGCACATGGGGCACTTGTGTTTCTGGTTGGCGTGGGCTTGGTGGATGTGGGCAAGCAGCACGTTCTCGTCGACAAAGACCTCGGGGCAGTGGATGCACTGCAGGTCGGCCTTCTCGGAGAGCTGGGGGTGGCGGGTGAGCACATGCTTCTCCAGCTCCTCGGTCTGGCTGAAGGTGTCTTCACAATAGTCACACATGAAGTCGTCCTTCTTGGCCTCCTTCTCCGACTTGGCCAGGTGCTCCTTGTTCTTCTTGTGGGCCTGCATGTGGCTCTGCAGCGAGCTGGTGGAGGAGAAGCCCCGTTTGCAGACGGTGCACTTGAAGGGCTTGCTGGAGCTGTGGGTCTTCAGGTGGATCTTGAGGTGGTCGCTGCGGGAGAAGGCCGCCTCGCACTCGTGACAGTGGTACTTCTTGTCGCCCGTGTGCAGCTTGATGTGCCGGTCACGGCTCCTCTTGTGCTTGAAGAGGCGGCTGCAGTAGGTGCACTTGAACGGCAGCTTGTCACTGTGGATCTGCTCGTGCCTCTTCAAGTAGCTCAGGCGGATGAAGGACTTGTCGCAGAACTGGCAAGGGTACGGCAGCCCCGTGCCCCCTTCCTCCTCACCCAGGCCGAGGTCACACCCATCTCCAATCATCTGCGTGGGTGACGCAACATCCTTGCTGGAGGGAGATGAGGCCACCCAGGAGAGTTGTGGGTCGTCGTCACCATCTGCAGGGGGAAGGCAGAAAGGAGATTAGAGGCAATTCCCAGGGCCGCCGAGAAACAAGGACAGAGCCAGCTTCTCGACAGCTCGTGGGCTGAGGCTGTGCAGCTGGCCAACTGCGGCAGGGGGTGGGGAGGGAGTCCAGGGGCCCGGAAGCAAGTGGATGGACACGAGGGCCTTGCAGTCTGCAGAGGAGATGGCAGGATATGGAAGGGACGTGCCTTTTCCCTCGGCAATACCTGCCAGGATGAGGCACCCCCAGAGGTCTCTGCTTCCCCGATCGGGATGGGGGTTAGGGGGGAGGGGTGACAGCCTGGACAAAGGCACCGGAAATGACCTCACAGACCATCGGTCCCAGAAGTCAAAAGGAGGCAAGTCCTATCACCTGTTCATACAACCTGGGAACTGACTCCCCTCCAGCCCCGAGTCCTGGTGGGAATCCTGCTGGGTCCTCAGGGGCACAGGCAAAATTTTGCAGGAAAATAAAATGCACTTGAATGAATCTGTCCATACCACATTGTGTGGGGTTGGAGGGACTGGTGAAGCTGGAGCTGCTGCTTCAGGTAGCAGACAGACATAGGCGGCGAAGTCACGGCCACATAGCATCAGATCCAAGGGCAAAACAGGAAGGAAGCAAAGGGCACTTGAGAAGGGTCTGTGGGTTTCCCAGCCCAAGCCATCCTAAGCCGGGAGTTCTTCTCTGTTTCCTCTTCGCTCCTGGATCCACCCCAAGTCGACCCAGTTCCCCAGGAGATGGCCCGATGATGCAGTGATCAAACAAGGAACCAGGACCCAGATGGGCAGCGCTCAGAGCCTAGTGGGCCCTTAAAACCCCCGTGGCGGGCGAGGGAGGCGTGCCTTGCAGAGTCCCGCCGGTCATCCTCCCGGGGGACAGGGCCGCCCCGCCCCCAGCCTTCGCAGGCCCGTCCAGCCTCAAAAGAAAACTAAACAAACTAGGGCTGCTGTTTCTGGGAAAACAAAGGCACACAGGACACGGCAAATAAAGCCAGAGAGTCCCGGCCTCGGTGGGGTTGAACCAAGCGGGGAATGAGTTCCACAGCTCAAGTTTCGTGCCGGGTGGATTTAAAACTTAATAATGAATGAAACAGACCACAGGCTGCTGTGGGCAGGAGCGAGACAAACAAAAGCTCAGATTCGGCTGCACTGACCTTGCTCTTGTAACCCAGAGGGAAAAAACCACTGCCCCCGCCTCTCCAGGCCCCCGTCACCCCAGCTTAGTCTTCAGAAAAGCCTCGCAGCCCGAACCCAGACAGTCTTGGCCAGAGGCAGCCCAGACCCAGTTCAGGGTAGGCCAGGGGGACCACAGACCCCGGCATGGGTAGGTACTTGACACACATAAGCACACACAGCTCACATGTCACTCCCACAACTCACACTCACCTTCAAACACACACTCTCACGGTCATATATATCCAGTCACATACTACCATTCCCACTATCACTCACACACAAGTTGAAACATAGGGGCACACACACTCATAGGCACTCAACACACCCTCACCCGCAGGCACACACACTCACACACACTATCGCGCTCACACAACCAGAAGGGTACAACACAGACCTGGGGTCCCAAACACCCCCTCCCACCCCACTTTCCACTGTGCCTCTGCTGTTCTAGGCCAACCCCAAGACATGGAGAGAGAAAGCCCCATGCTGGGACTTTAGGGCTGGGGGCCTCCAGAGTTTACTAGGCCTTCTCCCAGGCCCCACCCACCACCAACAGCCCACAGCCCCAGGCCCTGACCGTGTGAAGGTCTGCCTGACCCCACTTGGCACCACAGGCAGGGCTGGCAGAGCTCTGCCTGGAAGGCTGCGGCTCTCCAAAGCTCCCGGACCCGAATCCTGCATCTCCCAGCAGCCTCCCAACTCTGAAGCTCAGCCACCCAGCCTGCACGGGGCGCCTCCCAGAACACCCTCCCGGAGTGAGGGTGCCTGCTCCCCTGGGGGCCTCACATTACGGGGCCCTTTGGATGGGAAGGACGCAGCCGCTGCCAGTTCCTCAGATTAGATGCGGCGGGAGGCGCCCCAGCCATTGCCTGCCAATTCCCAGCTCCTGCCAGCTGGGCTCCGCCGGGCGCAGACAAAGGGGCCCAAGGGAGGGGATGGCTGGAGCTGGGGCAGCTGGGGGACCTGCTCGGCCCCCACCCCCTGGCCAGGCTCAACCTGCTTTTATTATTTTGATGTCTTAGCTCAGACTCACTCACACAGAGCCCTTCCTATGCACCCAGGTCTCTGCTAAACACTTTTAGTCACCAATGAGGTGGGCACCAGGACCCCATGGCTGTTTAACGAGGAAACTGAGGCACAGCCACAGCATCATTCCCCAGGAAATGACAGCACCAGTCAGTACTATCCAGTCAGACCCCTTGACAAGGGTCTTGATGGGCCCCCACCAATCAGTCCCCAAGACTACGCCTGCACAGGTCAGAAAGGAAGAAAGAGGAGACTCTCAAGAGGAGACTCACAGCCCCCCATGCCTCCTTTGAGCCCTCTCTGAGCAAAGAAAGGAACCCCCTTTCTGCAATTCCAGGAGGACCCCACTGAGGCCTTGCGGGAGCTTGCTGGCACGCTCAGGTGTGGATTGCTCATGGGCTGAGCCCAGTTAGTTCAGGGCAAGTGAGACAAGGAAGACACCTCATCCAATAAACCCAGCCTGCACACAGCTTTTCTGACAAGGTTCACTTGCTCCCAAACCCTCGCAGCCCCAAGATCAAAGCCCTGCTTCTCTGTTTATGTGTCTGCCCGGGGAAGCACTCCCTCAAACTTCAGACTCTTTACATATTTGGATAAAGAAAATTTATTATGGGGCCTCCCTGGTGGCTCAGGGGTTAAGTCTCAGAGCTATGATGCTAGCACCAGCCACTGCGGCAAGAGTTTGATCCCTGGCCAGGGAGCTGATCCACATGGCGCAGCAGACCTCTCCTGTCTCGCCCGCTGCTCCCCTCAGCAGTGTGTTTCAGTAGATCCACCTGTTCTGCTCCCCACTCTGTTTCTGGTAGATCCTCTTAGCACCTGTACCTCTGGCCTACACCCCAATCCTTATAAGCATAAATAAAATAAATCTTTTAAAAAAAAGTTATTGTGAAGAGTGGGTGAGAAAAATTAATGAAAAACCGCTATTACCCATTTACATAAAATGTCCAGAAAATGCACATCTGTAGAAACAAAGCAGATTAATGGTTGCCTTGGCCTGCAAGAAAGAGCAGATACCAACTGCAGAAGGGCAAGAAGCATCTTTCTGAGATCCTGGAAAGGCTCTGTAACTTGATTGTGGTGAGGCCTGCACAACGCTGCAAATCCACAAAAGTCGTTGACTAGTTCACTTAAAACACATAAATTTTATGATAAGCAAATTATACTTCAATAAAGCTGTTAAATAAAAGCACTATTTGGCCAATAATAATAATTAGTACTAATGAGTACCACTACTGCTAATAATATTAGCAGCTCCATTTATTGAGCATGTCCCAAGTGCCAGCACTCGGCTAAGTGCTTCTATTACCACAATTAATTTCTTTTCATCCTCATAATCATCAGGAACACCCCATCTCTGAGATGAGGAAGCTGAGACTCGGGTTGGTAAGTAATATGCCTTCAGCCCCTCCCCCTACCCTTCCCCCAAGAGACCCCCAAGGGATCTGGTCAGAGCACCATGTCTCCCAGAAAGGAGAACCCTAATCTGCCTGCCAGCGCCACAATCCCTGGGGCTCATTGTGGGGCTGCCTGGTTGGCTTTATTTTTCTGCAAACAAGTTTCAAAACTAAAGCAAAGCACATTATTCTGGGAGCAACAAACTGAGCAACTGCTGAGATTATAATCATGTGAATTGAAATGAAAAATAAGGCTGCTTACACTGAAAAGGCCCAATCAGGGGAAATAGCCATGTTGACATATAAAGTCCCAAACTCAGATGGCCCTGTTGAAAGCCTTTTATTCTAATAACATTTAACCTTGGCGGCTGCTGTCCCTCCCCTCCCAGTGCATTTTGCTTCGGGAACAAGCTGGAGAGATGAGCAGGGCCAAGGCGCTGGGGTTGCACGTGCGGGAATGTGGGCAGAGGAAGGTCCCCTCCTTGCTGTATAACACCCCAGCGCTGAGCAGCAGGTGCCAGTCAGGAGCAGTTGTTAGGGTACACACAGCTGGTGGGGGTGCAGGACCTGGGTGAAGGCAGCAAGCACCACGGTCCCTTTCAACCTGAATATTCTAGAGAACTTCGACAGCAACTTGAGTGCAAGAAGAAGGAAGGTTTAAGAAAAGTCCACTTCTTTGGGTGCTGTGTCTGTAAAGATGTCTTTGAGGTGCATGTCATATAGTGTTTCACCTATATTTCCTTCTATATATTTTATAGTTTCAGGTTTTATGTCTAATTCTTTAATCCATTTTGAGTTGGTTTTTATGCATGGTGTGAGGTAGTAGTCAAGCTTTTACAATAGCTAAGCCATGGAAACAACCCAAATGCCCAAAAATAGCTCACTGGATCAAGAAGATGTGGTACATATACACAATGGAATATTACTCAGCAATCAAAAAAGATAAACTCATGCAATTTGCAGCAACATGGATGGAGCTGGAAGGGATCATGCTCAGCGAAATAAGTCAGAAAAAAAAAGAAAAAGAACGGATGGTCTCACTCATAGCAGGAATTTAGAAAACCTAAATAAGGGACCAGGAAAAAGACTAATTAATACAAAGTAAAAATCAAAATCAACAAGCAACTATAAACTAGAGACACACTGCGGGGGTGGGGGTGGGGAGAGGAAGAATTAGTGTCAAAATAAGGGGGGGTTGCAACTGTATGGGGAACATAACCAAAATGAAAATGCATACATTATGCAAAAATGAAAAATGATGTAAGAATTATATAAAATAAAAATAAAAAAAAGAAAAGTCCACTTCAACCAACCCACTTCTTTATTTCCCAAAAACTGCTCATACAGATTTTACTGTGCCCAACTGAGATAGGTACTATTATTATTACTCCCATTTACAGATGAGAAAACTGAGGCACAGAATAGTCAACTGACTTGCCCAGTGCCACAAGCTAGCAGGCAGAGGAGCCAAGATTCAGATCCAGTTAAGCCTGGTTCTGAGTCACTGCTTTCAGACATAGTTGCCTTTGGGAGGGGGGCAGCAGCCGCTGAGAAAATCAGCGGGAAATGCAGAGACTAATGCCAGACCCTCATTGTCCCCACCCCTCCCCCTAGAATGAGTACAAAGAAATATAACAAAATGAGCAAAAAAATCACTTTCAAAATGGAGATTAAAGTTCTTTAAAAACGACTAATCCTATAAAAAGGAAATGGGTTATATGAGGTTTTTGCTGTCTGACGCAGGAAGAGAACCCAAACAAGCATAAAAGAGTGGAGAAGTTTCAATAAAAATTCAATTAAGTGGGAAAAAATAGTCACTGGGTTTCAGAACACATCAGCGGCAGAAAGCGGGTGAGTCTCCGCTCTTGTGGCCACACTTGGTGAAGCCACAGGCTGATGCTGCTGTCTCCAGGCGCCCCACGCACCTTGTCTGCAGGAGCGGAGTGCAGGCTCCCACCCCATGAGGGATCCACCGATCTTCTGTCACAGAGCATCAAGGCCGGTGCCGGCACAGACATGGGAGAGCAGGAAGCTCACACATCCACAAGAGTGAGCCGAAGGGGGCTTCACTGCAATGAGGGCCACAGGCTGGGGAGGAAGTGAGCCTCCTCATCCTATGCAAGAGGAAGGCTCCCTACACTATGCGGGAAGGTGGAAAATGTTGATACCCATGCAGTTCCAGGTTTCTAGAACATTCCAGGGCTAAGCAGCACCATTTGCATAAATGAAAATGACCATCAGACTCCAGCAGGCATAAGAACTGAGGTAGAGGCAGAATGTAGGTTCTTTCCAAGTCTCCTGCGGAGGGGGCTGTGCTGACCACTGAGGGTCACTTAGCCCTGCCCATGGACAGTCCAGGCCATGCAGAAAAGATTCACTTAGTATAAGCATGGGCTCTGTGCAGGGTGCAGAGAAAAGGGCATTGGACAGACAGTCCATCAGGAGACCTGGGCTTCAGCCTTTTCTGCTGTAACAAGGGAAGTTGGAATTTTGGCCTCCAAGTTCCCTCTGGTCAAATATAAAAATCATTTTGCACAATAGTCCAACCACCTAGACTTTTTCCTCTGTAGCCATCAAAAAAGCTGACAATTTTTTCACAAGGCCCCCAAAGACTTTGTCACTCACCCATTTCCTTGGGAAAATAAAAATTGCCAAGAGGTAAGTTCCCCACAGGGCAAAGCTCTCTGGTGCACAGGCAGTCCTCTGTTCTGACCTCACCCAGAACTCCAGGAAGGAGAATCACTATGGTCCTGCCCCAAGCTCAGAGAAGTGGGACCCCAGACTCAGGAACCATCTGTTCTAATCCCAAATGATACAGAGGGAGAAGCTGAAAAAACTGGTGATGGTTGCCTAGCATACTGTATTCAGACAGATTTTGAGATCCTATCTGGGCTCAGAAGAAATGAATGTGGAAATCAATTGGTGATGTCTGCCATGAGCACAGAAGTATATGAATGGAATGTTCAAAGGGCACTCGGCAAATTCAAAGAAGGCGTTTCCTGATTCCAGGCACTAGAAAAGAAGCCATAAACCATCAAGTTTTCTACTCTAAGAAAGAAGCTATGCATCTTTCTGAAAAGGGAGGCCTTAGGGCCTCCCCGGTGGTGCAGGTGGTTGAGCGCAGCACTGTGAAGCTGTCTGCAGCCTCTGTAGCACAAGTTCAATCCCTGGCCAGCCAGGGAGATACCCACATGGCACAGCAGACCTCTCCTGTCTCGCCCGCTGCTCCCCACAGTACATTTCAGTCAGTCTGCCTGTTCTGTTCCCAGCTCTGTCTCTGGTGAACCCTCTCATCCTCCCACATCTGGCCTGTGCCCCAGTTCTTGTATAAATAAATAAATCTTTAAAAAAAATAAAAATGGAGGCCTTGGGCAGGGTCCCCAATATCTAGTTGTTCAAAGAGAATCAACAGGACTTGGCAGATTCTGTGACATTGTGTTGTGGTCGAGAGAGGTCTCTAGTCGACTGATGGTGAGGCCCACCCAAAGTGGACATAGAGCAGCCTGGACATCATGGGAGAGCAGAGCATGTTCCCAGAGCCTGCAGTGCCAGAGCTGCTGACATGAACATGCTCAGGGCACTAACCACAGAGGCAGCCAGAACCAAGGCAGGCTTTCCAGACATGAAGTGATGCAAATCCAGCTATGGAGGCTGTGGGGGTAGGGTAGGGTGTGTGTCTGGACATAGTCCTGGTCTCTTTTTGGAAAATTCCAAATCTTCATCTATCCCTCCCCCTGTGCCCCCAGAAGGCTGGTGCATCTGGAGGGAGGTCTGTTGCTGGCAGAGAAAAGGGGTTGGGAAGACTCAGCCACCTCTGAGGTTCTTTCCTGGGGTTGCTTCCAGCAAACTGTGAGCTTCCCTGAGAGGCCCCAAGCTCCCTTCACAGCAACTCCCTGGGCCAGAGTAAGGGCCTGGATCCCTTGGTATAAAGACCCAGTAGAGTCAGGAAGTACCCTGAGTTCCCATACCAGGTAGGGTAGCCTCACCACTAGGTGCCAGAGACTCAGCCCCCAGAGGTAGAATCCAGGCTTAAACTAGGCTCAGGGACCCACAGGCAAGAAGGGACAGGATGCCTATCTTATTCCTCACCTTCCACCAGATGCCAAAGCTGACCATCCATCCCAGGATACTCCTCAACTCAGTTACATCCATGTAGAGTTAATAACAACATGAGATGGCAGCTGGTAAGAGGAAGTTAACAGGCCATCACTCACAGTATTTCACAAAGCGGGAAACTGAGATCACACAGCAAAATGCAGCCAGGTCCAGGACTAAACTCCTAAAAACCACAACTGTTACAGCTTATGGAACAGTCTCTGTAAGCCAGACCCTTTGCTGGCATTGCCCCACTTGAATCTCACATCACCACTGAAGTCAGAACTATTAACATCCCCTTCTTTACAACTGTGCAGCTGAGGCACCAAGAAGAAAAGCAACGTCCTGGGCCCACCGAACTGGGCCCACAGAGCAAGTGGTAGATGCCAGCTTCCCCTCCCCACCCCCAACTGCCTCTCCTAGCCGTGGGTGCCAATTCAGAAGCAGCAACCTCTTCTGTGAAGCCCACCACACACCAGCACTACGCCAGGCTGGAGGAAAGCCAGGGGTTCCTGCACTTCACAACCCCACCTGACACAGAGGCACAGCTACTTCCTAAACTGGCAGTCAGCAGTAGAATACCAGGCCAGGCGGCTCTGCAGCCAAGCGCCAGTGAACATAGCTGACCTCTGCTCTCAGCAATGGCAGACAGAGCAGGCTGCTGAGACACTGCAGAAGCACATTTCCATGGTGTGGAAGGCCGCATGATAATAAACACCCCATCATAGATAGCCAAGTCCTAATCCCAGGAACCCTGGATACACTGCATTACTAGCAGTGTGTGGCAACGGGGGATTAAGGTGTTAATGAGCTGACCTTAAGATAAAGAGATTATCCTGAATTATCAGGGTGAGCCCAATGTAATCACCAGGGTCCTGAACGTGGAAGAGGGACACAGAAGGGACTGATGTTCTTGCTATAAGATGGAAGGTGGCCATGCACCAAGAATGTTGGCAACTTCAAAAAACTAGAAAGACACAGAATCAGAGTCTCCCCAGAGCTCCCAGAAAGGAAAGAATCCTGCCCACATGATTTTAGTCCAATGAGCACTACCATATCAGATTTCTGACCTGCAGAACGGCGAGATAATTTTGGTCTTGTGTAAGCCATTAAATTCATGGAAATTTGTTACAGCAGCAATAGGAAACAAATACAGACTATGGTACCAGGAGTGGGGAGTTGCCATAAAAAAAAATCCTGACAATGTGACAGTGACTTGGGAATTGGCAGTGGGAAGCAACTAGAAGAATTTTCAGGTGTAAGTTAGGGTCTATAGTGCCTTAAAAAGATTGTGAACAGAAAAACGAATGTTAATGACTCTGTGAAGACAGGAATCCCTGGGAGAAAACCTCAACTACCTTAGAAAACACCTAAATCATCACCAACAAGCTAAGAGAACTGGACACTAAAGGCACTGATGGAGATTGCTTACAAGAAACAGGATATTAGAAACTGAAGGAAGGGATTCTTATGCAGTGGCATAAAGCTTAGTGGAATTCCCTTCCACAGTTTCCTGGAAGTCAGAACTTGTGATAAACTTGTAATGAAGCTGAGTAGATTTCTAAGCAAAATGTTGAAGGTACAGCCCGGTTTCTTCTTGCTGCTTTTCGTAGAGAAGAGACAGGTTGGGAGAAGAATTGTTCAATAAAACAAGTCAGGAGCTGATGATTTTGAAAATTTTCAGCCTACCCAGATTGCAAAAGACATAACTAAGAGACTCACTATCAGAAAATCATGCTCTAGAGAAAAGGCTGAGGATGAGCCTATACATTTGCTAATATCTCAGAGAAAATCACTCAAACAGTGATTAGATTTGGGAAGATTAAGGATGTGACTCATAGATCCCCTAGGTCACACCACAGAGCATGTAGGAAATTTAAGGATGTTGTCCTGAAGCCATCTGAGCAGAAACAGAAAGTACAAATGGGATTCTCTAGAAACTATCTATGGAGGGGCCACTCTTTGATGTCTTTGATTCCTATGACATACACAGGAAACCCACAAGTTTCTCGAAAAATACGTAACAGCAAAAACACTGTCAACCTGAACCAAAACGAACAGAATATGAGATGAAAGAAGACTGTGAGCCCCCAAATTTCAACAGACAGAAAACAGACTAATAAAGCTATTATCTGCAAACATCTGTTATCTTTAATTAAAAGGAAAAGGGGGGTGGGAGGGGAGGGTGAGGTCCAAAGCCAGTCTGGCTTTAAACTCTGGCTTCAGTGTGGAGTCCAGAGCCAAGAAGATAAGACCCTACTGAACTGGGTTCAGATTCTGGCACTATATAATGACAGGCAAGCACATCCCCTCTCTACAATTTCATTTCTCCATGTCTTTAGAGGCAAGAAGCCATGAATTGGTCTCTGAGAGCCTTTAAGCACTAAGAGTCTGTGATCAATTAGTGAGGTTTGCCCTGGATACCAGAATGCAGAATGGCAACTAGTAGGTATCCCAGCTTCCCGCTGGCTCCTAGTTTAGATGTTTTTTCAGTCAGCACTGTTTGTTGAGCCTGCTCTAGGTGGCTGGTCCTCTGAGAGATGAGGAAGTCCCCAGCATTCTTAGGCTTCTGTGTCCAACCTCTCTAAAGTGCTAAGACTAAACCAATGCTTTGCCACTTTGAAGCACTTTGAAAGAGAAAAGACAGAAAACAAAAAACCTTTTGTTCTGGCAACAATCAATGCTGCATCTAAATTCAATTTTCCTAAAGGGACAAATGAGGGCGTGGTGTAAAGAATAGAGAAGTCAGGAGCCCATCCCGGGAAGGAAGAGACCAGGCAGTTGCTGCGTCTTTCCTCAAGAGGTGGGCCAAGCAGCCCTGTGGAGGCTACCAGAAGCTGACGTGGCGCCACCTGAAATCCTGAATTAGAATTATGCTATTAGCAAAAATAATAGCCACTCATATTCACCCTTCCCTCCTCCAGGGAGCTCGGAGTGCCTTTGCGGATATGATCTCATCATCCCCAATGAGGCTACAAGGGAAAGCGGGGATCATTCTTCCAGTATGGAAAACAATAAGCTGTTGGGGGACCTGGGGGTCAGTGGACAGTGCGTGGGAGAGACCAGCATGCAGAGGTCAGCTGCACAAAGTGAGAGAAGGGAGAAGGCATGCTGATCCTTAAGGGCTGGCTGTGGTGGGCAGGAATGGGATCCTATCACTGGCCTGGCCTCAAACAGGCACCTGGCACACAGCGGCTGAGGGCCTGCAGGCCCCCATCAGGCAAGAACAGTGGCCAGGCATGCCTTTGCTCAGTTGGGGCTGCAGAAATGCCACCTTGCACCAAGTAACTGTCACCACAATCCTTAACAAACCTTCCAGGGAGCCAAGACTGCCAGCTTGAGCTTTGAGAGCAACTCAGTGACTTGCAGGGAGACATCTGCATGGGTAGGAGCACAGGCTTAAGTGTAGACTCAGTTACATGCATTAGCTGTGTGACCATGGACAAGTTATTGCCTGTCTCTGAGCCCCAGTTTTCTCACCCATAGAACAGGGATAATAAGAGCATCTACCTTAGAAATAGGTAATGTGCGTATCCTAAGCATTCAATAATTGTTAGCTAAAGGAAATGGAGGTTACTAATGTGATCTACACTAACCCTTGCACACCCATCATCTCATTTGATGCTGGAGTAACTGCTCTTGTGCTGGGGGGCGAGGTGGTTGTTACGCCCACTTTATAAGTCAGCGGGCATGCTCCCCAGCTAGTGCCCCTCTTTACACCCCAAGCAGTGGGTTTACACAGTATGTTGGATGGTTACTCCACAGATGAGGAAACAGAACAGAGAGTTTAGGTCACATCCCCATGTCACAAAGAAGGTAAATGGAAAACCTGGGACTGGAGTCCCAGCCTAGGGTTCTTAGCTGGCTGGACTGAGCAACCTGAGCAGAGGATGTGGCTCATGTGGTCATTCTCTGGGCAGTCACGCCGGGAGCCATCACCTCATCAGTCACTTTGTAAATACGCCAACATTCAAAAATCAGGAATCCACAAAGTGTTTTTTAGAAATCCTCATTTTTCTCTGGTTGTTCTGGAAGGAGACCTAATGGCACAGGAGCTGCATCTGGCACATCCAGATGGTGCTCAGCCTCCCCTCCCCCCCTTGCATCCCCCTTTCCTGTCTGCCCAGGGGCTCCCTGGGCCCTGAAGACATGGGTGTTTGCTTAGTGGTTCAGAAGCCAGCTCCATCATTCCCAGCTCCACCGAGTTCATTAGCCTCCCTCAGTTTTACCAAGGAGGAAAGCTGCCTCAGTTTCCTCATCTATAAAATGGAAATAATAATAGTCCCAACTATAGAGTTGCAATGCACGAAACAAGCAAATGTTTTGTAAAGTGTGACATACGAGAAACACTATAACGTATAAAATAAAAGCAGTTATCAGCTACTGGCTCCCAGCTCAATATAAGGCCACAGGGCAGTGGAGAGAGAAACAAAAGCAGGTCATAGCCATGAGGGTTGAGTAGACACAAGACAGGGAGGGACCCCAGACCTCTGGGTCTTTTTTAATAACCAGGAGGAACTAAGCTATGAACCAGCAGGTCCCCTCTGCATTCACTGATTTTCATAGCAAAGGACCCTCCAATCTGCATAAAGGCCCAAGGGTCTCATAGACACACTAGAGAGGGAAGGACCCTCCCAGAGCACCCAGTCCAGCCCCCTCATTATTAGATGGAGAGAGGAAGACACCAGCAGCCTTGCTAGGGCTTAACAGGGCTTCCGGCCCCAGGTGGAGGGGTAGCGGGTGAGGTCTCACTTGCAAACACCCTTCTCTGCACCCACAGGGGCTGCTATCCCAAAGGGCTGCGGACCCTAGACAGGAAGGAAGCATCTGCCTTTCCCCTTGAATCTCTGACCTCCCAGAACACACAGCCTGCCGGGCTGCTCCATCCCTTAGATAAATTTACTTAGCACTGATATTGAAAATGCAATTGAGCTTGAGTTTTATTGCAGAAATTAAACAGACCAGGAAAAAAATTAAAAAGCCAGCACTAGTCAATCCACCTGAGAGCTGACTGCGATCAGACTTGGCAAGGTAGGGCGTGGGGATCATGATCAACTCCTGCCAGCAAGAGATGGGTGCTGGGAGCTAATGGAAGGGTTCCGGAAGGTTCTCCCACCAGCACCCTGGCCTGGAGCTCCCACACACCCCCACATGGCCCTGACCAATGAGGAGAAATGGCCTTCCAAAGTCACCTCTCTGAGCTTTTGTGAAACAACACCGCCAAGAGCTGGGGCAAAGGACTCTGCTCAACTCGAGAGAAAGCAAAATGCTTTCGGGGTTGAATCACTGTTTTTCTTTCCTCCCTTTGGAAATCGGCAGAGCCCACATTCGGCCGTGTTCGTGGACCTGGGACTGGAAACAGCTGCGCTCTAATTACATGTAAAGTGTACCAAAACATCCCTTTTATCACAGACTGGAAATCTGTTAGCATCTGTCTCTCCTTTGTTTCTTCCACAAGATACAAGCTTGTTTCTACATTTTTCTCACCTGTAGCGGTGATTAAAATTCATTATAAATGAAAGGAGTGAACAGAGAAACAAGTTCCTCTGTGTACCGTTCTAAACTCAAATTAGAAACAGCTGTTTGCTAATTCATGCAGCGATGTTTTGTCGTGCTCTGTGAATCAATAATAACTCACCCTATTGCTGCAGAAATTTGGGGATAATCCATATATTTAACTCGGCGTTGGATTCTCCGGGCAGGAATACGAGGCGCAACCTCCGGCCGCCTGCAGGCAGATGGGCAGGGGCTGTGGTTGGCACTGGAGACAGTCACAATGCCCTGACAGAGAACCCCAAACCCAGAGCTTCTCTCCCCCAGACACAGGCCCTGGCAGGACCAGAAGGAAACCCCGAAACAGTCTCCTTGTCTCCTCCCTTCCCCCGGAACCACCAAAAAAAAAAAAAAAAAAAAAAATCAACTCTGATTAAACGCAAACCACACACATCCTCCAGCCGCCGGAGGGAACAGCAAAATTAAAAGTCTAATTGGTACCCGGAACAATTTAAAACTATTAAGTATAGGTGAAGCTTTTCTGTAAGAAAATAATCCTTTGATTGGGATTAAACTTGTTTGGATAGCATTCTTCTCTTCCCTATGTTTTAGCTGCAGAAGTCGGAGCCACAGTCTGGAAGTCCTCAAAGCATCTGAGTGTTCAGGCATCTCTGCCGACTTCAGGGAAAAGGGCATGTGACACTCAGAACTGCCTCCCCAATGAGGTTTTGAAAGGGACTGGATGTTCTATTTGTGTGGAGGGAGGTAATTAACACTTGCGGAGGCCCTACTACTACCATAACACACCAAACCTGCTCTGTCCTGGTTAGCACATGCTCATCCTTCAAGACACCACCTCCAGGAAGCCTTCTTTGACTCCTCTGCCACCATCAGTACCCCTCCCGGACCTCAGGGTGCTGTCATCAGACCTTTTCTCACCCTCAATTGTGGTCCGTGGTGTTCCTGCCTATTTTTGAGCTCCAAGGCACCCCTGAATCCACTGCATTCTCTCAGTTCTGGGACATAGAGTGATCTATATTTTAACTTCAGACTGGTATAACCTACCACTGCTCATAGCCCAGTCCCACCCTGAGCCACCAATTGCAGAGTCCTCTCTGCCGCCCAAGCACAGCACAAAGCTCTTCATAAGCCTTATCACATTAAATCCTCACTCCCATCATTTCCCCCATTGTACAGGAAGGTCAGACACCCAAGACTCAGAGGTAAAGGGCCCCGAGTTTCACAGCAGCTAGTGGAGAGAGCCTGGAATGGTCCCACGTTTCTCCAGATAGCCATCAAAGCCACAGAGTGCACAACAGGCCAGCCCGGCCTCTGAGCCTTTGTTCAGGCCAAGGCGCTCACCACGGATACCCCTCCCTACTCACGGCTCACCCAAACCCAGTGCTTACACAGACCCTGGCTCTGCCCTCCTCTCAGGGCATCCCACAGGGTCTCCTGCATATCTAAGCGTGGGGGCCTCACTTTGTGGTACTGGTCTGGGCCTGAGGAGATGGGTCCAATGTGTTCTGGAGTCTGCAGGGTATGGGCAGGGATACAGCTCTTCCATCTGTTGGGCTCCAGGGAGCCTTCCCTCAGGGAGGCCAGTGGGTAGTGGGTACCAGACAGACCAATCCAGGACAGGACCAAGAGAGGAGGGCACAGAGTAGCACCTCGCTTGGGAAGCAGGGGGCACTTACATTGGGCATTGAAGAAACAGGCTCTTCACTGACCTGAGTTCCCCCGCAAAAATGCGACACCCACCGTTATCAGAACCCATGATGATTTTAGGGGGCAGCCAGGATGACCTTAAATAATGCAGACACACGGAGTGAGAAAGTCAGTGCCCCTTCGATTCCCTTCCCAGCCTTCACCCAGGTGAGGAGAAGCCCCACTCAGTGCTGACTCTGTCTCCTCTCTGGCATCCCAACAGAAAGAAGAGAGCCAGGCCAGCTCTCAGATGCCCCAGCTGCTGGCTGGATACATGCACTCAGGGCGTTCTCCTTTGGATTTGTTTTAACTTACTTTTAAGGTTTTTGTCTACTTACAACAAATGATACCGATTTTCCATTTGCAGAATTAAATAAATGAGTTCATTTAAGAACAAAAGGAGAACTGAGTTAAGGAAAAAGATTAAGTAAATCACAGCACCCGCAATATTCAAATGTGGCAAAACCCCTGGCAGAGGGGTACGAGTGGCCAAAACTCTGGGACACTCGGCGTGGATGTGAGTATAAAGTCTCCACCATGTGGTCACTCCAGGGCTTTACCCCTGAAATTGTTTTTGTCCCCCAAGCCCACATGGCTAGCCCTCGCGCGGCATGTATGATTGGAGCCGGACCCTACCAGGCCCAGCAGGACTTCCGGTCATCTGACCCAGGACCAGCCTCCACCT
This sequence comes from Talpa europaea, assembly GCF_964194135.1. Lineage (NCBI taxonomy): Eukaryota > Metazoa > Chordata > Mammalia > Eulipotyphla > Talpidae > Talpa > Talpa europaea. The sequence goes on along the minus strand of NC_140084.1, from coordinate 21,107,887 downwards.
CTCCGGGTGCTGCACCTCCTCCCCTTACCCCGCCACCCCAGCCGGGGACTCCTATCAAAGGTCTTGCAACTTCCCCATCCCAGCTACACTGCAGACCCTTCTCATAACAGACTGAATAGAACCTGCTCAGGTAAGGTATGGCCAGTCAACTCCAACCCCATTCCCTTCCCCAAATGCCCACATGTGGAGGGTTTTAAGGTTCTGTAAAGGCACAAACAGCCCCGGCTGGGCCCCTGGTCCTGTCATAGTCTTCACCAGCCCAGACATGACCCCACCCCTCTGACATCCCATGTCCACATCCAGGGAAGCCAGGTTCCTGGGGGACATTTCAGCAAGCCCAGCCCCAGCTCCTCCAGGGAGCAGACTGGGATAAGGTGCCAGTTATGGGGTCTGGGGCTGCAGCTGGGGAATACTTACCCTACGAGCCTGCTGCCACACCAGGCCCGCCTCAGCAGCACCCCACCCATCAGGCCTGCCCCCAGTCCCCAGAGACCACCACTCTGAGCTCACAGAAGCCAGGGCGGTGCCAGGGAGGTCATAGGCAGGGCATCTGGGCGGGGCCTCAGCCAGGTTCAGAAGGTCTCTGCAGTTCAGTGCTCCCCAAGGGAGGCCCCGAACTCACCAGCACAGGAGCTGCCACCCTCCCTTCTGGATCTGGCTGCCCCCAGACAGAAGGCGGCAAAGCCCACAGGGCTGGGGCGGCCCCAGGCTCCCTCTGCAGACTGGCCCAGCTCCTTGGTTCTAGGGCCGGTTCCAGTTCCAAGCTGCTATGTTAACTGGGAAAATCCTTTCACCTTAAACTCTCCTCCCATCATCTATAGAAGGCAGATGGTGTATATGACTTATTCCTGGAGGTGTGGACAGAGGGTATTTAATGAGGATAAGAGTGAGTAAACAAAAGAACAAATGATGAGATTCATATGAAAATTTTCACAAAACCCAGTATCAGAGAAAACCACGCAGCACCTCTATCCTGGACCACTAAAGTTTAGAGAAGACACAGAAAGGTGATTAGTATGTATTTCCTATTACATAGTATACATATTGACCATCATGTATGGATATAATATATGCATAACAAATGACATTTAACATGAGCCAAACATTTCTTGAGTGTTTGCTCCATGCCACAGGTTATCTTGCTTCATATTTGCAATTGTCTGCAGATGAGAAAACTGAAGTTTCCAAAGATAAACATGCCCACCGTCTTACAAGTCAGAAGTAGCTGAGCTGGCTTGGAACAAGGGACCCCTGGCTGCAGTGTCTGTGAACCAAACCACCACGGACGTGTGTGTGAGTCACATCTGGGGGAAAGAAGTGGAGTCAGCTTCACTCAGTCCAGCCAGAAGCCAGGAATCCTGGGGAGTGTCTGGACATCCACATTTTCAGCCCTGACACCTCTTGGCGGGACATGCTTTTTGGCTGGAGAATCGGATTTCACCCCAGGCCCAGCTCAAGGGTCACCCTCTAGTAGCCCAAGAAATGGGGAGCCTCCCCTCAAAACATTCTCTTAACACCACCTATACTTATCCATTCGGTTCAGTTACTCTTTTTTTTAAAGATTTAGTTTTATTTATTTTTTATCCATCTATTTATGCATACAAGAACTGGGGTGTAGGCCAGAGGTGCTGGGTAGCGTAAGAGGATTCACCAGAGACAGAGCTGGGAGGAGAACAGGGGGATCTATTGAAATACACTGCTAAGGGGAGTAGCAGGCGAGACAGGAGAGGTCTGCTGTGCCACGTGCGTCATCTCCCTGGCTGGGGATCGAACTCAGGCCGTGGCGGTGATAGCACTGAGACTTAACCCATGGCCACCAGGGAGGCCCCCGGTTCAGTTACTCTTGGTCAACTGTGGTCTGAACAAGATATTTAGAGAGAGACCAGATTCACGTAACTTTACTACAATCTATGGTTATGACTGTTCTATTTTACTATGTTATTGTTCATGCCTTGCTGTGCCTAATTTATAAATTAACTTCATCATAGACATGCACATGAGGATAAGAACAGCATAGTGGAGTCTTGAGCTGTGAGGGTCCACTTCAGAAATTTTGTATCTGTAGGTTCCACACTCATGGACCTGACCAACTGCAGGTGCCAACTGGTTGAATCTGCACATACAGGATCTGTGGATAAGGCAACCTGAGCATCTGCAGATCTGGGTCTCCACGGAGAGGAAGGAGGGGGTCCTAAAACCCACCCCCTAAGGATATTGAAGGCTGCCATGGTTAAGTTCTGGGGGAGTCACAGGTTACACTAAGTGTGGTGCCCCAACCCCCCATGTTGTTATATGGGGTTTGGTACTGCCTGGAGGTTCTAGAAAAAGGATCCCCAGCGGATAAGGAGAAATCACTCTATGTGCCTGGTGCCTCAGTCACAGACTTGGTCCCATCTCACAGAAGAGGACACTGAGGGGTGGAGAGACTGAGGGGCTCCTGCATCACATCTCAGCCCCGTGGTGTCAGGCATGACCAATCTGAGCTGTTGTGTGCCAGGCCTGGCACAATTTGTGGAAGGTATGCAGACCCCGCCGGGAGGGTAAGACTCCCAGGATTCTTGCGATGTGCCAGCGCCAGCAAGGCAGCCTCTCCGCAGGCCGCTCGCCCTTTACATGCATCCAAATCTGTAACTCAGCAGAGAAAATTCCAATTTTCCCTGGGTTTTCAGGAATTCAGCCTCCACAAGAATTGCTGTCTCGGGCTTTGTCACCGATCTTTTAAGCCTTAATGACTGAGACCACCCAGCCCCGCCTGTGGAAGGAGGAGATTAAAGGAGCCTCTCTGGCCTGGAAAGGGCCTGCTGCAGCGGCAGCAGGCGAGGCAGCCACCGGGCCAGGGCCTCAGTGAGGAGAAGCAGGTGCTGCTGGGCTCGCAATTCAGGTCCCTGAAGACCGGGGGCCAGCAGCGATCTTTTGACTCCATTTCCAAGTGTGGGGAATGATGGTTGAGGTCACATCATGACTGGGCCAGGTGACCCCCCAATCCCTGCCCAGCATCACTGACCCTGCCCTAGGCACCCCCACCCCTGCCCTCTGCCTCTGCTCTCTCAAGCTGAACTGGCACCACCACCTTACACTGCACCCATGCCCACATTTCACCCCACACCATGCTACCATCACAGCTTTGAAAATCCTCATTGTTAACCGTATTCACTGTGCACATGCTGTATGTCACAATTATTTTTATTCATAAAAATAAAGTGTCACTGCACTTGAACCACACAACTCCTATCACAGGCACATTTACAGATGAGAAAGCTGAGGCTCAGACAGTAAAAAAGACCTTTTGGAATGCCTGGCTCACACCCATTGTACAGATGGGGACAGTGAGGCCCTTGAGTCTGAGGGAGGGCCTTGTACCAAGGCCGAATCTTGCAGAATCAGGGCAATCTGGCCACTGACTCATCAAACTCACAAATTGTCAATGCTGTGGAATTTGGGGAAAAACTCACCACCATGCACACTACCCCAAGAGCAGGCTGGGAAGGCTGACACTATGCAGAGCGGTGAAACAAGAGACGCCACCCCAGTGGGAAGAGATCCGTCACCCAGGATCCTGCACACATTTTGTCACCCTGCGGGCACTGGCAATTCCCAAAGACATCAGAAAAGGGGAGACTCCATCCCCAGCCCAGCTCAGGCCGGCATCATCCCTTAGGGGAGTGCCAAGGCCACTGTCCCCAGCAGGGCTTACCCGCACTCTCTGTACCAGGCAGGGTGCCCTTGACAGATGCTGAACAGTCCATGGCTCATGCCCGAGGGCTCAGTAGGCATCGGGCAATGCTGGTTGCAGGGTCTGGAATGTATCACATACTCGTCACCATCCCCACTACACCTGGACAGGGCCTCACCTGCACTTGCTCACCTTCTTCTAAAAGTGTTATTAGCAGATAGTGGTGCCTGAAGATGACACCAAGAAGCCCTAAAATGCTAGCTCCCTGGGGATCCTACAAGGTGTCTGGCAGTAACTGGTGATTGAACAAATAAATGAATGAATGAAAGAGTGTGTTTCAGGTCTGGCCTAAAGGAAGCACTTGGTAACTATGGTATGAGTAGATGAATAAATAGGTGAATGAATAAATAAATGAATGCTTCGATGGATGGATGCATGGAATATTGAAGTCCCAGGCCTTGGGCTGTGTGACCTCAGTACAGTGGCACATGATCACTGTGATCCAAATAAATATCTGAATGAGAAAATGAATGAATGAATGAATGAATGAATGAATGAACAGATCAAGTTAATCACAAGGTGCAAGGAGTCACTCGAGGAGGCCCTGTGAGAAGGGCCAGGGGTTGGTGGGGTGGAGGGTCCAGCTGGAAACTGAGGAGCTAATGAGCTTGACCACCAGCTTGACCACCTGGGCCCAGAAAGGTCACCCCCCACTGAGCCTGTCCAGTGTCACAGAGGTCTCTGGAGCATGCACAAATTGTGACAGAATGCAATTAGTCCAGTCTTCATGCAGCCCACATTTGTCATTCTTTTATTTGAAAGAGCCAGGGAGAGAGCAAAAGCATGTGGGGGGCAGGGGGTGAGAACAGGGGGTGCAGGAATGGAGGCAGAGCCCAGCTACCCCTTTCAGCCCGAATCCCTGGAGAAATGGCATTAAAACAAAAGAGACACTGGGAAGGGAGGGGAAGGAAGATTTGGTGGGGCAGGTGGGGTGGGGAGAAAATTTCTATTTATTCAGACCAGAGCAGAACAAATGGATAGATTTAATACGATAATAAGTTGAGAGTCCATGCTATTAAAGGTACAGACACAACAATGTGATTTGGGGTAGGGGTGTAGTGAGAGGCTTACATTTTTGTCTGGCAAATGCCCCCCCCCAAGTGGATGCCTCTGTCCATACAACACACTGGAAAGTGAGGGGGTGTTTGTGTCCCTGTGCACACATGCATGCATGAGCAAGTGTGTCTTCCCCAGCTGGGACTTAAAAATCTCACCAGCAACCTCCTACCAACTACCCAAACCCCACAAATGCACGTGCCCTCCTCTGGAAGCGCACAGCCAAGCACAACTCTTGTAAGCTCTCCTGAGAGGAAGCCAGCCAGGCAAGCACACGTGGCTGTCACCCTTCCTGGCCACCACTGCCCTGGGTTTCTCCTTCCCTGAGCATGGAGTCAACAATAAAAAGCCATTACTTCCTGTTTATCTTGGCAAACTCCTGGCATTCACTCATTCGTTCATTCTCCAAGTATTTATTGAGCATCTACTCCATGCCAGGCTCTCTCGAGTGCCAGGGCGGCGACCATACCAGGCAAAACCCTGTCCCCCGAAGCCAGAGCTCCAGAAGGCACAGGATGGTGTCCAGGAAGGCTCTGGAATCAAAAAGCTTCACTCAAATCTCAGGTCCACCACCGTCCAGCTGTGTGACCTCAGGTAGGAAACGAAACTTCTCTAACCCTGCCCAGGGGGGAAATGAGCAGAGACCACCCTCTGCCTCCTCTGGTTGCAGTACGGGTTGGATCAGATAATCCAGGCGCACTTGGGCCCAGAGCCAGGTGCACGGGAAATGCTCAATACTTGGGCACTCGTGTAATTTCTAGATCAGTGACACCCCTGGGAAGCCCCTAGGTCATGGCAGGGCTCCTTGCCCATCATGGACCCCTGGTTTACCCTGCCCAGGAGCAGCCTCAGTTTTGAGCATCTTTCCAACTCCATTCCCGGGACTGGGGTGGGTGGCCCTAATGTCATGTGATAGAGAAAACATCTTCCCACGTGCCCACACAGAACCCAAACACAGAAGGACCCTCCAGGGGACCAATACAGACCTACCTAGTCCGTAAATTCTTTCTGCAATGATGACAGGGGACTCATTTCCTTCTGAGTCTCCTTAGCAAGAAGAAATGCTGTCAGCATGAGCCCTAAGGGAGGCTGACCACCTCTTAGATTTAGAAATAACAGGATCCCCAAGAGGAGACAGGAACCATCCCTTGTTATGGGTAGCCATTTTTTTAAGTGATATTGCAATTTAAACTCACCAATTCCTTCAACCAGTATCACCAAGCGCCTCCTTTGCAGGCCTCTGGGGACCGGACAGAAGCATAACAAAGTGTTGCCCTCAGAGAGACTACTGTACTGATAACAAAACAATAATCCATCTGCGATAAGTCAGGGGCCACTAGGAATGGGGTGCAGAGTGAGAGGTTGTCGGGTGCCTCTTGGACAGATGACAAGGTGACATGATGGGGGCTAAAGCGAGCCAGGGGGCAAGCCAAGGTGCGACTGGAAGGATCACATTCCAGGCAAGGGACTAGCAGGTGCTAAAGCCCTTAAGCCAGAGAATGCTCACATGGGTCCATTCCAAACCCCCACTTCCCAAGCTGCCCACGTGACACGCAGTGAAGGCACTTGACCTGCCTTGGAGCAACCGCAAGCCCAGCTGCTGGTTCCCACAAGACCTAAGATCCAACCCAGCATCAACTCACTGTGTGACCTGACGTTGTTCTCTCAGCCTCTCTGGTCCTCGTTTCGGCAACAGCTAATCAGTACCGAACACCCTCCAAGGAGACACTGCCAGGGGAGGGAGGTCCCCGAAGGGCCCCCGTCTGCAGCTCTGTACAAGATGCACCCACCGCTCCTCTCTACCCCATTTCGCCATTCTCACGCCCGTGCCAGCAACACCATGCAGGATTGGTACTCCTGCCAAAACAGCTATTAACCCAGTAGCCAATAATAACACGTTATCCTATCAATTTGCTTCTGAAACGCTGTGTAATTGCAGAATCCAAGTTTGCCATGTCGGTAGCCTGGTTACGACATAAACAGAAAGAAACTCACCAGTTCCTTCCCAAGCAGAACAAGTGACTTGGCCATGAGAAACCCCCGCTTACCACAGAGTCCAATCCGATGAGGCCCCACGGAATCCGTCAGGAATCATGGTCTGCCCATCAATAGTCCAGAGGCCTGTTTTGATGTCCTCTTGGCATGTCACCTCTTTGACTAGGAGGGGGCCAGCTGGCTTTGTGGGTGACAAGGTCTGGCCCAGAAGCTAGTACCACAGCAGCCTCCTCCGCTGGCCAGGAAGCCGGTGCAGGAAGTGGGGCAGACGAGGGTGTGGGAGGGGGCAGGAACCCCAGGCCAGCAAGTGCTCGTGGTCATGATAGCCCAAAGGGCACCCAGTCTTCCTCAGGGATGCCAGCCAGGCTGCCTCACAGGAGACTAAGGGGCCAGGAGGCCCCCTGGGTGCAGCACTGACAGAAGCAGGGGAGCAAAGAGAACAGAGCCAGACCCCAAAAACAGACCCCCACCAACTGGACCCCAAGAAGATCTGACACCCAGGCCAGCAGTGCCTCCCAGGCCCTCTCTTTTCTTCTCCCACTTCAGGAAAATAGTTTCCTTCTTTCTGGATTGGATTCCACTCTCAGCAAATGCTCTGCTTCCCAGCACGCCGGGAGCCTCTAAGGGGACTCCCGGTGCTCCTGCGCAGACACCAGTCTGTCTTGGCCGTCCTTCCCCTCCAGCCCAGCAGCCGCTCCACTTACCTCTCCACCTGCTCACCAGGGCGCCCCAGGACAAGTTGGTGGAGGGGCCCAACCTGAGCCCTTGCTCCCAGCACCCAGCAGCAGGCAGGGAGGGCTGGAGAGGCGCTTCCCACTGCCCCACCAGTGACCTCAGCCCCGGGACGCATCCCCACCCTCAGCCTCAGCTGAGAGTATGCTGGGCTTGGCAGAGAGGCCAGTTAGTGGGGAGAGGAAGCGCCTCGGGGAAGAGGGGAGCTGGAGGAGGGGGGAGACAGAGGAGACCAAAGGCCACTCGGCCAGATGTTGACCCAGCTGAGGGCCCCAGGCCCCAGGGGCGCAGGAAGTTCTGACTCCCAGCCAGCTCTGGGATTCTTGCAGAGATGGGAGGCCCGAGGCAGCACTGCTCCAATGCCTGTCCCGGAGGTTGGGGTTAAGGAGGAACACAAAAAGACAGCACAGGGGCTGCCAGGACAGGGTGGGGGACAGCCTCTCGGAGGCCCCTGGGTGGGGTGGGTGGGGTACTGTCTGCGGGAAGGAGCTCTCAGCAAATGGAAACCAGGCCTCAGAAACTGGCCTGGGCCAAGGCTGCTGCACAGCTTCTGGGAAAACTCCCGACTCACCAGAAGGTGCTCCAGACCATGAAAAAGGAGGTGTTAAAAGGGACAGGGTGGGGACCGAGCTGCTTAGGGGAGATCGGGGGTGGCCACTGGCTGCAACCACACAATTTCTCCTTCTCTGTGCTCAGAGGGCCCTTCGTTGCTGGCACATTACACTCCCAACACCGGCTTGCCCACAAGCACTGTAAAAATCCAACTAGTGGCACCATTTTTCTCCCCTTGCTTCCTTCCTCGGGGCCTTCGGTCAGCTTCCCAGCAGAGTTGGACTGAGCTGCACCCTGGGCCTGGGGGCCAAGGTGGGACAAGCATGGGTCCCCACTCCCATGTATTCAGACCTCAACAATGACTTCTCACCCTGGTAGAGGAAAGAGGCCCGGGGGCTGAGCAGGCTGCCCAGAGACACATGACTCCGGTTGGCAATTTGGATTCGGTAGGACCCCAGGGTCCTGACATCAGGAGCTTGGTGTGTCGTGGAGTTTAGTAACAGCAGATGTCACCCACTAACTCGTGCCTTCAATCACTGGACAGATATGGATGATGTGCTCACCTCCCTGGGGCTGGGGTGCGAGGGAGAAGATGAGGCAGTGCTCGTGCTACGGAGCTTGCAGCCTAGTGAGGGAGACACTCTGCCTGCAGTAGTGTCAGCTGTCACTGGAGAAGTCCGTGGGGCTGGGGGCGAGAGGGCTGCCGGGCTACAGGGTGAGTAAGAATTGGTCAAGGAAAAGAAGCAGGGACAGAAAAAGAGTCCCAAGCAGCAGGATCAGCACATGCACCTGGAGGTGAGACAGAAGCGTCGGACTATTCCCACTCCATCTCATCTGATTCCTCAGCCATGGTGGGTAGCCCAACCCCAGCAGCTCAGCCCCCAGCTCACAGACTGGGGGATCCCCTCCATGTACCCCTCTAGTGGCTAAGCCCCATTTTGCAGCCCCATTTTTCCCAGGTGAAGTTCTTGTAAAAAAATGTTTTCATGTTTATTTTTAAGGGGGGATGGGCAGAGAAAAGGGAGTCCTGAAGGTCTTTTTTCTTTTCAGAAAAAAAAAAATTAATAAATAAATAGAGCCTCAAGAAAAGGGCATGGAAAGGTCTCTGCATCTGTAACCACTGAACAAATTAAAATTAGCTCATTTAATCAGCTCCTAATGGCCTGGCTGTCCCGAGTGGGCCCCAGCACACAGCAAACTTCACAGCAGAAATGCGCAGGCCAATGTCAGTTTATCCTACAACAAAGGGGTTTTCTAAATAGCGCGATCAAAACACAGCAAAGGCCTCGGAGAGGTGGGGAGACAGAACACGGCCCCCCAGATCCTGATGAGCCCCCCAACTCTCAGCTTGTCCCTTTGAATGGAATTGTTCTTTTGGCTTTTGTTCTAATTATCTAAACATGCGTGTAACTGTGCTACAAAGAGTATTTTAACCAGCAAAAAAGGTACCTCGCCCCTGCCATGCACTCCTGGGGCCCCTAACCCAAACCCAGCGCCATCAGCACATCCATCTGTCCCTGTCACACCAGCCTCCATCCAACACATGCCTAAGCATACCTACAGACATGGGGACACCTACACGTACTCAAGTTCCACACCAGCTACAGACACACAATTCTCTACACAGTCACGCATCATGCACAGTTACATACGCGGCGTTACACGCACCACACACACAGGCACACAATACACACGGCTCTCCAGTTCCTGTCTAACAGCTGGAGGTGGGGGAGGCCCAGCTCGCCAGACCCCCAGGGAGGCCGCCGCGCGCACACCTGAGTCCCAGGCTGGTGGCAAGGACTCTTATTTCCCTGGAGTAGTTTCTCCACGCAACTTGCCACCTGGGCTAAGTCATTAGAGCAATTGAGAAGGGGGAGCAAAAGGCCAAGGGAGGAGGACTGGGGGCAAGGAAAGAAGAGCGGGGGTGTGCACGGTGTCAGGATGGGCACAAGCCAGTGGCCACTCTTCTGCCAACACCTCCCCCCCCTTCCCGCAGCCAGCCCACCTGCAGCCGTATGGGGAAGTCCAGGGCTGCCCAAGGTACCCAGGCTCATGGGGAAATAAGCCAGGCCAGGTTCAAATCCTGCCTCTGCCGCTTACTGGTTCTAAGCCTTCGCTTCCTTCTCCCTAAAATGGGGGACAGTGACTGCCTCAAAAACGACCGCAATCAGCCCAGAACAGACAAGCATGAGTGTGTGCTGATTTCCCCTTTACACGCATGGGCGTGGGGGCCAAGGAGGAGGATGTGACAGCTAGTCGTTGATAGCTTTTAACTTCTTACACAACTCTGATCCCTACAGTGAGGAATGGGGAACACAAAAATAAATTTAAAAAACAAAATGGGTTATTAAGCACCAGCCATCATGGTGGGAGCCTCTGGAAGGCTTCTGACCCAGAGTCCAATAACCTTCCCAGCATCCACTCTACAACTTCACCGCCACACCCTGGTAAGTCACAGCAGAGGGAACTCAGGCAGCTGAGGAGCCTGAGCTAGGGTGGTGGGTGGCCAGTGGCAGAAGCACTTGGCTGAAAGCCACAAGTTCATGCCCTAACCAGCCACCTTCCTTCCACCACCTTGGTTTCTGCCTGGCCTGCTAGCCAAACTAGCAACTTTCCTCCAGAAGGACCCCCTGGGGGCAGGGACCAGGAGTGAACACTTACCTGAGATGCAGCTCCAGCATACAGGGGCTGGCAGCTGCCTCGGGCTGCAAGAGCCTCAGAGCACCCAGGCCAGACCCAGAAGGTCAACAATCTCCAAACAGAGGCCTCAACACCCCACAGCCCCATATTGAGGAGGGTGTCAGCAAAAACCCTTCCCATTTCACAGGCTTGGAAAAGGACACCTAGAAATGGTAGAGGTGGGAGGCTGCAGCTGCCACAACTCAGGGACCATTTCGGATGAGAACCAAGTCTCCAGGTTGGGACTTCCCAATATTTTCAGGAAAGGTACTCAATCATGGTTTCCAATCAGCAGGTCCCACTGGGTTCATGGTGGCTGTGACCGGTCCTACACCAGTGTAGGTGTCCCCTTCCCCATCTGATTGGTAGCTGACTTCCCCCACCAGTAGCGGGGGGCCAGCCAAGATGCAGATAGGAGCAGAGGAGGGGTGGAGGTAGGGGGGAGTAGGAGACTCAGAGTCACTGATGCAGCCTCAGTATGGGCAGTGGAACTTGGGGTAACAGCTCCTTTGCCACACATTAATTTCTACAGATCCACATCGTGCAGATTCCCCCAGCCCTGCCCCCACAAGCACCAAGGAAAAGAGAAGAGAGCACTAGAAGTTAAACACATGGACTTCAATAGGATCATGGATTTGCCACATGTGTGCTGTGTGACCTGGGGAAAGTAACCTTCCCTTTCTGAGCCACAAACCTCAACTGTAAAATGAAGATGGTAATAATGGATACCTTCCTCCTGGACTGAGGACTGTAGAGACTGATGCCCGGGAGGTGTGTAGCTCAGTGCCTACCCCATCCCACAAGTAGTAGCCCAGAGTAAGCACAGGGAATGGGGAAGGAAGAGCAGAATCTGGTTTCAAATCTGCCTCATCTCCTATAAGGGCTTCCCTAAAGAGTGTCACATCCCAATCAATGGATATGGGTCACCGCAATAGCCATTTCTAAGGTTCATACTCTCTTAACTGTCCCTGAACTAAACCCAGCAGGCAGGCACCAGACCCAGGTGTATACAGAACTTTCCTTACAGGGTCTAAGCCCAGAAAGCAGGAAACCCCATAGGGAGCCCCAAACTTCACTCTCTTACTATAAGTTTCAAAAAAGAAAATCATCACAAGAAAAATTGAGTTGGTGCTATTGTCTATTCCCACACTGTGTCCCACACACACACAGAAGCCCAGCCCTGAGACTCCCTGATTCTAGACCGATGGGCCACACACAAATCTACTCCTACCCTGTGCCTCAGTTTCCACTCACTGAGCTGTAAGGGTCAAAGGAGAGTAATGGCTGTGAAAATGCTCTGAAGTCCACAGAATGCCATGGCCACAGGGGCGACCACTGCGGACAGGTGGGGGAGGAGAGGGAGGAGACACCAAGGACAAGCACCACCTGCCTTTCCCCACCTAACGAGGCTCCCCCACAGAACAGACACCCCCAGAATGCAGGCAGTGGCAGCTCCCCCCCACCCCCGGCAGTTCTATTGGGTGAAGTTCAAAGGCAAAGCCAAGAGGGCAGGGCCTCTCCGTGGAAAGCTGCAGCCCCCACATAGCACCAGCACAGAGGTGTCATCACCTGCTTGATGTCAGTGTCTTCCCAGAGCCCGGCCCCCAAGCAACCTGCTCCCACAAGAGGCCAGGGCGGCCACCCATACATCACAGCCAGGCAAACCACACTCCTCGCAAAGAAAGCAGACTACATCCAAGCTCAGCAACAGGTCTGGCAAGGACCAGACTCCTCAGGACCAGGACCAGGAAGGAAGAGAGGAGGACCTGCTCAATTTATAGGCCACCAGGGGCTGCCCCTACCTGCCCAGCTGCCCACAGAAAGGCTCAGGAGTCAGACAGGACCTAGGAGGCCGGGGCCTGCATTCAAGTCTGGGCTTAATTTTTGCTGCCTGTACCACCTCCAACAAGGGCATTTCCCCTAGCTTATCTGAGCCTCAGTTTCCCCAAGTGCTCCAGCTGCCTCTGCCCCCAAAGCCGTAAAACCTGAGTAAAACAGCACGCTGCCTCATTCTGAGCAAGCAAAGGCTACAATTAATCTGAACCAGGGATTTTCTTAATTGCTGGGTTTTACAACCCAAACAGAAGAGATAACGTACAGTTAACTGAAGGCGCTGGCTCGAAGAAAGAGGTTTAAAGTAAGGGGGGCGGGGATGGAGCAGAGGAAGAAGGGGGATCACTCTCTTTAAAAAGCTGTTGAGGGCCTCCCTGGTGGCGTAGGCTGTTGAGGCTGCACTGTGAAGCTGTCCGCAGCCTCTGCAGCGCAGGTTCCATCCAGGCCGGCAGGTGAGGGTCCCACATGGAGAAGCAGACCTCTCCTGTCTCGCCTGCTGCTCCCCTCCCTCAGCAGTGTACTTCGTCAGTCTGCCTGTTCTGTTCCCCGCTCTGGCTCTGGTGAATCCTCTCGCCCTCCAGCACATCTAGCCTGTACCCTGGTTCTTACATAAAAAAATAAATCTTAAAATAATAATAATAATAAAAAGCTGTTGAGGTGTAGGTGGAATTGTGGCTGGAGGACTGGAGCAGAGGCACTGCCCCATGAGAAAGGTTCAGTTCCTTTAGGGAGCCAGGCTGGAAACACTGGGGGGCAAGCATCTCAAAAGAGAAGTCTTATCGGGGAATAAAAAATAAATACATAAATAAAGGGAGGTTCACCTCCAATTTTCCTAATTGCCTTCCTTCGCAGGCAGATGCATTTCTGCACCCCGCTGCCCCTTTGGAAGGTGGTGTTGGAGCCAACAGGAGTCCCACTACCAGGAAGGCCCAGCATCCTCATTAGCTGCACCCAGCTGCCCGGCGGCAAGGAAAAAATGGTGTCAGCATGCACCCAAAGTGTCCCTCCACCACGGGATGGCTGCTCCTGGCAGAGGCAGGCAGGGAAGGATGAGGTGAGAGGGGGTCCCTTTTGGTCCTGTTTTTGCGGGGAGCCTCAAGCCCATAGCAGCCACCCGAGGCTGACCCTGGGTTTCTTCCTCTTGGCATACACAATGCCCAGCACTTGTGAGTCCTCCACAGTGTTATCGAGTGGATGACTAGATTCAGATTTGCAGCCAAGGCAGGAAGAAAGGTTTTTGCACACATGCATGCATGCATGCATGCATGCATGTGTGCACATGTGTGTACATACACAGGCACACAACTCTGCACACATGTGTGTGCATGTTACAGAGGCCATGCCAGGATACGGAGAGGCAAGAGGGGGGCCTGCCCTCTACCACCAAGTGAGAGGAAGAAGGAAAAGGCAGAGACCAGGGCAGCACCGCTGTTGAGTGCAGTGGGAAGGACCGCGTTCATCTACTGAGATGACTGGATGAACCCCCTATGTGGAGTCCACAGCCCTGACCCTGACCAGGGTTCACTGTGTTTCCTGAGGATTTGGGAGCAATCGAGCTATTTCTGTAGCAAAACATACAGACATTCACTAACACCAATTAAATAAAGACTAGAAATAGCTTCACATCAACTCAGGTCAAATTTTGATGCCAGATGAGATAGCAAAACAAACTTTCTGGTATTTAAGGGATGACACTGTCTCTTGAATCCTCCAGTGAGCCTATGGGGTAGGTAGTGTTGCCATTCCCACCTTCCAGAAGAGGAAAGTGAGGAACAGAGAGGATAAGAGGTGATTTCCAGGCAGCCACACAGCATACCAGTTGGGGGGGGGGTGCCAAAGCTGGCTGGTCTGAGGAACTGAGCTCTCCACACTCGGCATGTCCTGCAGTTGACCAAAGAACTGAGCTGAAGTTTAAAAACTTCCTGAAAAACACTCGAGCACCTGCATCTGTCCCCAGAGTACCCATGACCCCCCACCTCACCACATGTGCTGTGTGTATGCCAGCCCCCGCCAGGAGGCGCCCTTCCCAGAGGCGACAAACCCCCCTCCAATCCCGGTGGCATCCCCACACCTTCCGGGGCCTTTGCCATAGCCCAGAAGCCCAGGGGCAGGTTGCTGCCAGCAGATGAGGCTCCCCAACCCCGCCCTGGTGCCCAGGTAATTACTCCCCACCTGACACAGCCTGCACAGATCATTTTACCTACAACAAATATGCTAAACACGTCCCCAGCCTGGGAGGAACAGGCTGCAGGAAATCCCATTTGACAGAGGCCAGGGGACTCCCAGAGGGCAAGGACCCCATTTCTTTAAAAGGATGCAGGAACCCCACAACTCATCAGTTGCACCCCTGGTGACCTCCAACTTCTCCTCACCGGCAGTTTTTTCAATTGCAGAAAGATTGCTGCACAAAATCCTGACGCTCCGTTGCCGAATAATTACATGATAATTTCGTAGGCATTAAGACACTCCCACCAGCGTGAGGAGCGGCGGTGTCCAGCCCTAACACAGCCGCCCCGGACTGCGAGCGCTTGTTAAGGAGAACTCCAGCGTGGAGCAGACCCTCCAGCTGCAGCCCTGCCCATTCCTCCACTGCTCTCATTTCTAATTAAAAATTAAAGCAGGCACCTTTCTTCAGAAACCCAATTAGGTGGGCGCATCAGGCTAATGGGCCAAAACACACACATGTGCATGTACAGAGTTGTGTGCCCATGTGTGCACACTTGCATGCATGTGTGCATGCAAAAACCTTTCTTCCTGCCTTGGCTGCAAATCCAAATCCAGTCATCCATTCAGTAACACTGGGAGGACTCACAAGCACTGGGCATTGTGTGTGCCAAGAGGAGGAAACCCAGGCACTGCCTTGGGAAGCTCATTCTCCCAAGGAGGCAGACCAAAGCCCCAAGGCAATCAGACCAAGGTGGGACCATGACAGGGTCCCATCAGGCCTGGAGATCTTGGATCTGGCTGGCTGATCAGGGGCACTCCCGTGGGTCACACAGACCTTGTGCTGGGCCTAAATTTGTGGGTTAGAAGGGGGAATAAAAGGCCAAGGGGCAGGTAGAGAGAACATTCTGGGCAGAGGAAATAACAAGGAAAAAGGCAAGAAATGGCAACTGGGATAAGAACAGAAATTATTCTCATTGATCTATAGATAGATAAGAGATCGATATAGAAATAATGGGAGTTCTATTATTCACACTTTTAACCTGTGTGAATTTGGCTCTGTATCCAGCAAAAAGACAGGGACACCACTACTTAAACGGTGCCCATGATTCCTGGCTCTGAGTGCAGGTGCCAGGAACAAGAGTGAGAGGAGAACTTTGTTCTTCCTTCCACCGGCTTATGTTCTGTTGGCCTCTCCCAAAAATACAAGTATCCCAGTGTGCCCGAGGGGCTTCAGGACAGAGAGTGTTCTTGGGGGAGCAGCAGCCCAGCTATGTCTTTACCAAGAGGCAGGGATTCGGGCCACGTGTGCTGTGTGATGGCTTGCAGCTGATATGAGCATGGTGCTAATTTGACTTTACAATCAAGAAGAGCAGGCTCCAGGGCGACATCTCTCTCCTGGAACCACAGAACCTGTAGGGGGCAGAGTCTCCATCTGACCCCAGGCACTGTGACCCCAGCGTCTGATGCCTGGACCACCAGACAGGAGGAGCGGGGAAAAAGCTGTATTTCAGCAAAGTAACCAGGCAGGGGTTCTTGAGTGCAACAGGCCAGAGGCAGTCAAGGCCAGAGGCCCAGAGAGGAAGTGGCTGTGACACCAAACTCAGGAGGTGCTACAGGCAATGGGTGACACAGCAAGGCCTGGGACAGGACTGAAGGTGGGAAACACAGAGCCTAGTATGTAAGAGATTTTCTTCAATGCACTGGCACCCAATCTGCCTTAGGCAGGGACTGAGTGCAGCCATCACCATCTCTCTTGATGGGAGAAAACTCATCCTGAGAAGCCCTGGGAAGACCACCCTTCCCATCACCCAGATAGAGAGGTGTGACAGACACCTAGAAGAACTGCTCAAGGCTGAGGGTGAGGTGTAACCCACTATGACTGTGTCTTTATCTGCCTCTGAAATGAACAATGCATTTCCTCAGTCTGGCATTCAGGGGGTGTGGAGAGTCCAAATCTGCCGTCTACATGTGATCATGAAGTCATCACAAAACCTTTCTGAATTTCGATTTCCTCCATTGATTCACCAATGAAAGAAACATACAGAACCCCAGGTGTTAGGCTGGCAGTAGAGAGAGGACTGTGAGTCACTTCTGAATAGCTCCTGGGCCAAAGCCCATGCTAGCCCTCTGCCGGCACCAACATCCCACCCTGTGCATTTCTAAAACCATCATCCTACTGACCTTTGACCAAGTGGAGAGGAGTCTTAGCAATTACAGGGTTCGGTCTCTCCCAGAATTTCCTCCCCCCTGGGTCAATGACCAGCACCAGAGGCTGCCTGCCCCCTCACCGCCCACGGTGCCATCAGCTGGGACTGGGCACGTGGAAACTCAGCAACCCGGCTGCCACAGCCTCCAGTACCAAGACTGCCACCGCCCCGCCCCCCTCCAGCTGCCTTTGCGCCTGCTGCCGCCGCTGCTCATTTCCAGGCAAATGTTCTAGTTAATTAAAACACACCCAAGTGCTCACACACACATGAAGCCAAGCTACAAAATCTGCTCTACCAAACAGCAGCTTCTCTTCTCCAGCCTGGGATCCGCACAGACCAGGGAGGTTTCCAAAGCTGTTGTTACTGGCACCAGGCATTTGCTTGTATGATCCAGACATGCACGCAAGCTTGTACACAAATATGCATGCACATGTGTACATATGCACAGTGTGTACACAGGTATACAACACACCTGGGCACACATGCTCATGCATGCACACAGTGTGATCTCGTCCAGGAAGACTTCTCCAGCTACTTGGTCTCCCAGCTCCAACAGCCATGGTTAGTAAACAAACACTTGCAGCAAGAGGGAATGAATGAATAACATGAATCAATCGATCAGTGATACAAATGGGAACAGCGCAGCCCTGGCCCCCACCCAATTCTGTGTGCTTGCTGGACCAGCAGAACAGACAGAATTCCCCAGGGAACAGGAAGCGCAGGTGGGACGACCTCAGGCCCCAGGACACGTACACACATGTGTGCGCACCTGTGACGTGCACCTGTGCCCACAACCAGAGAATTTACATTCCCAGATCCATCCAACAAGGGCCTGACCAGAGAGGGCTGCTGTTATCCCAGTCAAGGATGGGGAGCAGCCACCTTCAGGAAGGGAAGCAGAGAGGGTGGGCAATCGCTGGGCTTCCTAACATGATGAGCCTGAGATGGGGGGACACCCTCCACAATGCAGGTGATTCTAGATGACAACACAGCCAATAATGGGGCAACCCAGCCCAGCAAGCGTTTCTATTTCTAGTATTCTCCAGGTCCACCAAGATCCCTTTGCTGGTAGGAAACTTAAACACTCATGCTCTTGATTAGAGCTTGACACTCATTTAAGAACTCGGCCACTCAAGAGTCCTGACCGAGGGATGGTAAGGATTTCCTTTCATAGAGACAGTGGAAGTACCCCAAACCACATCCCGTGACATATGATCTAACTCGTGCTGTGGGGGTAGAAGCCAAGGTCTTTGCAGAGAGCAAAAGCCATGGGAAGGGGTGCCTGGAGAGGAATAGAGACGATGGACTCAGCAGTCACCTCATCACCCACTCAAAATGCAGCTGGACCAGCAGCTAAGCAGCACAGAGGAATCCAGAACTTCCAGCCCCACCTGGGCTCACTGATCAGAATCTTTACTTTTACACATTCCATCAGTCATTGTGGTTAAGAATGAAATAAGTTGCTCATGAAGGTGGTGCCAAAAATAAAGAAGGAAGCCCCTGCCTTTCCCAAAGCTGAAGCCAAAGCAAAAGCTTTGAAGTCCAAGACAGTAGTGCTGAAAGACACCCACAGCCACAAGAAAAAGATGCCCACACCACCCACTCTGGAGGCCCAAGACTCTGTGGTTCCAAAGGCAGCCCAAATATCCTCAGAAGAGCACCTCCAGGAGAGACAAAACTGACCATCACATCATCAAGTTCCCACTGACTATTGAGTCGGTCATAAAGAAGACAAACAACACACTTGTGTTCATGGTGAACATCAGGCAACAAGCCACCCAATCAAACTGGCAGGAGCAGCTCTGTGACATTGCCAAGGTCAACACCCTGATGGAGAGAAGGTGGTATATATTTGACTGGCTCCTGACTATGAGCCTTTGGATGTTGCTCAGAAAATTGGGATCATCTAAACTGAGTGCAGCTGGCTCATTTTAAATATAAATTTTTTCATCATAAAAAACAATAAAATTGGGGCCTCCCTGGTGGTGCAGAGGTTAAGTCTCAATGCTATCAAGATATCTCCAGCCACTGCAGCCTGAGTTCTATCCCCAGCCAGGGAGCTAACTCACATACAGCACAACATACCTCTCCTGTCTCCTCACTGCTCCCCTCAGCAGTGTATTTCAGTAGATCCAACTGTTCTGCTCCCCACTCTGTCTCTGGTAAATCCTCTTACCCCACATACCTCTGGCCTACACCCCAGTTCTTGTATGCATAAATAAATTAAAAAATTTTAAAAAAGAATGAAACAAAACCACTCTTGCTTTCTTTGAATGTATACTTTATTTTTCAAACAGCTACTAAGCTGTTAGAACATAAATACTCGTTTAGTTGTTTGGACCTGACTCCTTGAAGAAAGGGAACCACGGATCTCTTGTGGCTTGCAGGGTGCCATGAAAGAAATCACAGACACTAAGGCAGCATGAACCAAGAAAGTTGGGAGCCTCTGAACTCTGTATGAAGCACAGTCTAGGTGATGGAGACACAGCAGGGACTAAAGCAAAGCACCTGTCCTCCTGGAGCTGATGGTCTGGTGGGGGAGATGATTGCAATCAGATAGCCAAGAGTAAGATGTAACTGGAAGTGAATGAGAAAAATAAGTAAGTTAAGGTAATTACTGGCCATCTATTATGTGAGAGCCCTGTGTCCTCCTCCGTCCTCTCCATGTCACCTCTGCCGAGTACCTGATGTGCATCTTCCTCCTCTTCTCACACCTACCTCAGCTTAGTGACCAAGTCCTATCTCCCAGCATCTCATGATTATCCACTCGCCACCACCTTCACTGCCATCACTTAAGTCCAAGCCATGGTTGGGTGTGGATCACTGCAGACCCTAGTGCACCTCCCGCGTGCAGTCTAGCAGCCTGGAGGATCTTTGTGGAGCATATGTCTATGACCCCTGAGCTCCTTAAAACCCCTCTGAAGCCTTCCCATTGCTCCCCAGTAAAGTCCCTAATTCTTCCCACAGGCCCAAAGTCACACTTCCCTTGGGCAATGCACAACTTCTCAAATCTTAGGGTCAGATTAGAACCACCATCTACATTTCTTTTTCCACACTGATTTTCATATGCTTCTCATGTTTTAAAAAAAACAACACTAAAAGCCCAGGTTTGCAAAGGTTAGATGTCATGAGAAGGCACTCAGAGCAATCTGATATAGAAATGAAGGACAACCCCAAGCCAGAGTTCATGTCATGTCCAGCAAAGGTTGAGTATTGCTGTGTTTCCTTGAAATATTAAAGTATCGCACTGAATTCCTGTGGGTAAGTTGTGGCACCCTGGGGTGCCTAGGCATACACTCTGTTAGAATAGATGAACTAATGAGCAAATGAATGAATGAGATATATATAAGAATCTGATGTGCAGCCAAAAAAAAAAAAAATCAATCCTCTTACTCCACACAAGAGATATCTGTGAGTGCCAGCTCAGACACCAGCCCTGACTGCTTCAGAGCCCATTCAGTCCTTTTCTGGGCCTTAGTCTTCCTAGTGGTAGGCAGGTCAGGAGCCAGCAGTATACAGGTCAGGAGCCAGCAGTATAAAGGTCAGAAGTCAGCAGTATGTAGGTCTGGAGCCATCAGCCACTTCTACAAGCACAGCCTTTAAGCCAGACAGGCACCTGTGTTGACCAAGGCCAGTGGGGAAAGAGAAAAAAATGATCGTGTCCCACCCATGCCCTTCATTCAGCTCCATGGAACCCAGAGTTGGGATAGCAGGCTTATCCAGCAAGGAGACAAAAAACCTCCCCAAACTTGAGGGTCAGGCTTTAGGTGAGCAAAGCTGAAAAACCACACGAGGGACTCGATACAAATCCTGACAGGAAGGGAAGAGAGAGACAAAGGGCAGGTTTAGGGGAAATGGCAGTGTCCAAGGCTTCCTTTGTCCTAAGCAATAGCAACAGCTGTCCTGGTTGAGGAAAATGAAATCCAACAGCTTCCAGACTCAGTTGTGCCTAAGTTAAAGAGGAAAAGGAAATGGCGGGGGGGGGGGGGGGGCAGCTTCCTCCCCAGGGGACCACAGAGCCTTGGTAATCAGTGCTGGCGTGGGGAGGCAGGAGTACCAGGAGGGAAGAAAGAACTCACATTATTAACCCTGTATAAACACTGTCAAGTTCACGTGGTGACAGACTTCATAAAGCAGGCATGGCAGACTGCACACCTTGGCGCTGGAAGTATGCACAGGAAATTTAAAGGTGAGGTGTGTGCAACAAAGCAGAGGCCCATGAGACCTCAGATCAAATCATTTTCCCCACAAAAGTCAGGGGCTCCAGGGCACAGTCTGCCGGACAGGAGAGACCTGGCACCCCCGCCCCGTCCTGCAGGCACGAGCTTCCACCTCCACACCCCAGCCCGGGACTCCGCCAAAGGCTTCCAGGGAAACAATGGGGTTCTTGGGTCTGGGCACCTCACCACTCCCCAACAGGGAATCCTTCCTGTGCCTGACACAGCCGGCACCCCTCCCTCTCACCTCCTTCCCACAATGCCTCCCTTCCAGCCCCTGATTTATTTTCCTCTAGTGACCAGCCACCCTATGGGAAACCTCTCCCTCCTCTTCCCTGGTAGGAGCCTCCTCGAACCCCTGCCCCAAACCCCTCCCTGGTCTTTGCTTGCTCTGGTCCCATTTCCCTCTCCCTCCTGCATCAGGTCTGTCCCACCTGGGCCTGCTCCCTCTCTCTGGGCCCTTTTGCACCCCACACCCCTCTCCAAACACCAGAGAAAGGAGCCAGGGAACAGGTGCCCTTGCTGGGGCTCACTGTGCGCTCCCAGGACTGGCCAAGTAAGTCCCAACCCCAGGCTCAGGATGCTGAGGGTGCATCCTGGGCGAAGAAGGCCCACCTGAAAGGAGAAGAGCCAGGGGCTGCCAGACCCTCCCTGGCCTCAAGTGAGAGCACAGTCAGCATCTGGAGCAACAGCGGGACCCGAGACCTCACCTCACCTTCCCCTGTAGCAACTGCCCCGCGTGGCATCCCAGCAGGGACACTGCATCTGGCCCAACAGAACCCCTGACAGAGGGACAGCCTCCCTTCTCAGGAGGGCCTCAGAGGTGGAGGAGAGGCAAGGAGGCTTGTGGGGGTGCCAGGCTGAAGAAGCAGCAGGGCTGTCACAGAGCATGCGCTCTGCGGAGGGGCTGCTGGCTTAAAATACCATTTCTGCCACTTCCTGGCTGTGTGACCCCAAGCAAGTCATAACCTCTCTGAGCCTCAGTCTCCTCGTCTGCAATATGGGAATGGAGGTCACAAGAGCTACCTCACAGGCCGGCTGTGATGACATGGATGCTGTGTGTTGAGAGCACACTATAAATGCCAGTTTTTATGTCATAATGACAAATGTCACAGTGTGCCCTGTGTTGGTGGCTCTGAGTGTCAGGACTGTAACAGTGTGGCCATCTGGGACACTCCCCTTTTCACACCACCCCATCCTCCCACCCCACTCTGAGCGGCCCCATCCACCTGAGCCTGTGTCAAGCAAGGGAGCCTCAGGGGTGAAGTTGCCCCAAGTTCCACCCATTCCTGATCCTGAGAAAGAAGCTTCTAGAGGCCACCGCACTACAGTGCCCTGGGGGCTTGCCCTGGCCATCTGTCTGTCTGTCTGTCTATCTGTCTGTCTGTGTGTCTGTCCCACAGATTAAATCCTGTGGACAGAGGCAGAAGGGAGCCTGGCGCCCTCCCTAACTTTACTACCTAGCCTTTAACTCAATGCTGACTGGGCTCCCTGTGCTGCCTGGGTCTTCAGAGGCCCTGTGGCCAAGGAGGCCCCTAGTGTGGGAGCAAAAGACCAGAAAAATATACCAAATAAGTGTAAAATCTTGACTGGGGCCAGAGCTACAGAGAACTTAGCATGAGTATGTTCTTCCACTTAACACTCCTTCTCCACAGAAGTGTACTCCATCTTCGAAAGCCCAAATCCTGGACTGTCATATGTGGATAAGACCAGAAGCTATCCCTGGGGAGAACAAAGAGCTCCAGACCCCACTCCCCCTGAGTCCAACTCAGAACTCTTTCCTCTCTGCCACAGGGCACATTGGAGAGAGTCCCCCTTGGGTCCAAAAAGAAAATGGGAAGAAGGGGGGCCTTTCGAGAATCCCCACAGACAGGACATGACACTGAGCAATTTATCCACATCTTCCAGGACTCCTGGGTCAGGAGTAGTAGCTCCGGGGGCCACAGACCCTGCCTGCAGCTCAGGCCATGAACTCACAGGGCAAAAAGACAGAAGGTATTCAATTCCCTCCAGTTACAATCCTGTAAACCTACATGTGTGTGGACAGGGATCAAGAAAAGGACTAAAGAAAATAGGGTGTTTGGGTGGTGAGAATTTTCTCTCAGGATTCAACTATTGTCTATGATCTATGTCTATTGAATTCTCAAGTTATAAAACCATTATAACACAGCCAGGTACACTAGATTAGATTCTCCACTTGCCTGAAGAAAACTAAAGGAACATTTAAAAACTACCCTGAGGAAGTTCACGTCATGCCCAGACCTGGTCATGTCTCCCTTAGAAAGCCTGCTTTGGGGGTGACAGTGAAGAAAGGGGAAGTTCGGTCCCCTAAAGCGTTGGTCAGGATGAGTGGGCCCTAGGCTCCATGACCCCAGCTGGCAAATCTAGGAGCGCTGTCACCGGCCAACAGCTGGAATCAGTTTACAGAGAGTAGGGGGCCCACCCAGGAACCCCCTACTCCCCAGAAATTCTTGTCCCACCTGAGCCAGCCACTTCCAGGCCCTTCACCAGGCAAAGCAGCAACCCAGCTGTGAGAGGAGCTGCCAAAAGTAGGGGGGCGGTCATAAAGGTAGGGGCCTGGAGTCAGGCTGTGGGGAGTCCCAGGCCTGGCTGCCAGGCTCTATACACACCAGGCAATGCAGATTTGTGTGCAGCCTAAATGATAGGAAACATACAGTCCCCCAACACTTGCCCAGGAGCAGGGCGGGCATGCCATCGACACAGCTGCTGGCCGGCCCCAGCCTCACAGGCCCGGCCAGATCAGTCAAGACATTTACAAGGGAGCAAGGAACACAGAACAGAGTCAGCAGAAGCTCCCTCCAGGAGATTAGGAAGGAAGCAACTGAGGGCGAAACCTTCAGGGGTCAAGTAGCACCCCTGCCCTGCCGTGTCTGATCTGCTCAACACACACTAATTGGGTTAGGGGGCTCAGCTTGGGGGAGGGCCACTGCCTGCCCTCAAGCAGCACCAGGTCGTGGGGGGGCTCAGCAGCAGCCTGGTGTTGGAGCCTGGCTCTCACGCCCCACTGCCCTCACCACTTGCCCCAGCTCCTTGCCCTGGCCTAGGGCTTTTAGAGCAAGGGAAGGATTTTTCTATCCCAATCCTGTTCTTCTTCCAGGCCTCCCCATTTCAGCTGAGACCTGTCCACTCACTCCACTGCCCGAGACAGAAACCCCAGGTAACCCACACGCCCTGGACCCCAATATTACTCTGTCTCCAAGTCCCGTCAATGTTGTCACGGACAAAGACTCTCCAGTATGTCCTTTGTTCTCCAGCTCCACCACCCTCACCAACACCTCGGCGTCCCCTGACCCACACCCATCCTCCTCAGAGCCGTGGTGTGAACTCTTCAAAGGGCAAAGATGACAATGCCAGCTCCCCACTGTGCCCGCCTTGACCCCAAAGCCCCGCAGGGCCTGGTCCCTTCCCCTCTCCACACTGTACCCCCTTGTTCATCAGGCGTCCCAGCACTGCCTGCTGACAATCCTCCAACTTGTGTTGGGATCTTTGAATCCTCTCTTTGGACCACCATGCCCTGTTATTTCTAGTCATCACCCCACCTTCGTTTTCATTGTCAGAGAAGCCCCCGGAGAAAGGATGCCTCACGCACCTCCCTTCAGACATGTACCCACCTCTCATTAGATATGTGTCTGCTGCCCTCCCCCCACCATGAACCAGGCCTGCTCTACTCACCACTGTGTGCCCAGCCCCCAGCACAAAGCCTGGCACACAGCGGGCATTCCATAAATATCCACTGCAGCATTCAGAGCCTGGAAATCTTGGTATTTGAGTAGATGGGCAAGATGGTCAGTTTAGACCCTACCAGGAAATGTACCATTGGCCCTGCCAAGGACCAGGCAGTGCTCACAGAGGCCCGAACCAACCACAGCAGGGCAGGTCTGTGCCCTCAGGGCCACCAAGCACACAGTGGAGGGACATGGAGCCTCAGATGTCAAGTGCAGAATCCATTCAGCTCCACAAACTCGCTGCCCCAGGAAGTCCCTGCACCCACCTCAGAGCTGGCCCTCTCCGCCACGGCCTCCAAGCCTGCCCCACGCAGAGGTACAGAACAGCACCAAGGCTGCCAGTCCTGCTGCCTCACCTTGCTCCGCAGCCCAAGGCTTAAGCTACCCTCACCCTCCCTCCAAATCAGGACTCCCTCACCTGCCAGCCATTGCTGCCACTGTCTCTCACCAAGAGAGACGTCTTCCTTCTTATCTCCTCTGAGAGATCCCAGAAATCCCTCAATTTCTGGCTTCTCTTAGAAATCTGGAAGCTCGGGCAACATGGGGTGCAGCCTCCAGCAAGGTGGCAAGTGACAAGAACTGAGGGGCAGCTGTAATCCTCTACCAGCCCGTGATCTCCACCCCACACCAGCCAGTCCCTGGGCCCTTTCACCTCACCTGCCCGACAAGCCCACCATCACCTGAGCTTGCAGTCTTCACTCAGCCACCCAGCCCCCACCCCAGGCCTGGACCACAGGCTTCTTCATTAGGACCCCATCTTCTCATGTCTGTCCAGCCCACGGAGCCGGCTGCAGAGGGTGCTGTGAGTGTGCCCAGTCGGGGGGTGGGAAGAGGGAAGGGTGTGCACAGGATCATAGGGTGATACCCACCCCTCTGCCTGCCACCTCCCCTCACCCAGCCTGGCACCTTCATTTTATCTTGGCTTATTTTATCTTGGCTACCTGAGTTACCGGTTCATATAACACCTCCTGTGGCTTGTCCCTTATAGTTTATTAACATCCACTAATAAACAGTGTGCGGGCCTCCCACAGCGCCACCAAGAGAAAACCAGCTAAGCGGGCTGAGCCCTCCCTGTCCTGCTCGCTCTCAGCACATCTTTGGCCATAAGGGAACAATTAGGAAAAACTCCCTCCGGGTTATATTTAGAAAAGGATGGGGGGGGGGGCAGAGAGGAATGCTTCCTCTAGTAATTTTCATTCAGTTGCACAGGACTGCCTGTCCCCACCTACCCCCAGACCAGCGCCGCGGGGCACGCCACCGCCTCTCCCAGAACACGGGTTAAAATCAAGCCCAGCCTCTGCCCAGCCCTGATTATGCCCGCGTTTAAAAATAAGATGTGAAAGATGCATTATGTAAGACCTGTAACACTCTCCTGCCCACCTCCGACTCTGGAATCAAAGATCATCATTTCTGCCATCAAAAAAGAATGAAAGAAAGGCAGGAACAATGAAAATAGCCGCCCAACATGAGCCAGATCAAAGCCATGGGCACAGAAAATGAGGAGCCAGGGGGGCCTTTAATTACTGCCTGCATCCTCCGAGTCATGTGGCGAGAGGGGAGAAGAAAAGTTTTGAAGACCACCAGGTGCCGTCCCGCTGCGGCGCCCGTTTCCACCGCCAGCACCAGTTCCCGACAAACTCGCGCCTTTCATTTCCCTCCCTTTTTTCCCTCCTTTTTCTCTGCCCCCCACATGCCAGACAGGACTCCTAGACTCCTCAGTGCTCGCTGTCCACCAACAGAGAGAGCTCAAAGGGGCTCCTCTGAGACCCCAGGATTGGCAGTGCCCCCCCCCCCGAGGCTGGAGGCACGGGATGGGCAGGAGGGAGGGAGGAAGGGGCCCCGCTCGCAGCAGCCCAGGGGCTCCAGGCGGGACCAGGGACCCACCATGGGGGCCAAAGCCATAAATCACGGTGACTTTTTTTTTTTTTTTTTTTTTGCAAGTCTCCCTGGTTGAGAGAGGGAAAAAAAACTCTTCAAATTCACATCGGGCAGGGCTCCGTGGGGCAGCAGATCAAACCTGAGGACCGGCTGTTTGAGCTCAGCGGCAGAAAAAAGGATTGCCCAGGGACTGAGCTTAAGTAGAAGCTGGATTAAACTTCAAACGCAAACTCCCCCTTTTTCTACACAGCAGACAGTCATGGCTAATATTGCAATATGGACTCTAAAAATGCATTACAAATAACTTACTCTGGACAGGGACTTGGGTCTTTTGTATCAGGGGAGGAGCCAGGGAGATAATTTCCACAGAAAAGACACCTGGGGGCCCACCCTCCTGCCCTACTGGGGGAAGTCCTCGGAGTTTGGGGCCTAGGAGGCCAACCTGCAGGCCCCAAACAGGAGCCCATTTGGAAGAGGCCCTGCTGGTGGGCCAGGTGGCTCCCCAGGGGGCCGGACGCCCAAGTTCCGAGAATGCAGGTAGCATTCATGAATGAAAAAAACGCAGGCATGAGTGACAAAACACTAGTATGTTTAACTGGTCCGATGATTCAAACAATGAACGCACTGGCGCTCTTAAAACACATCTACAAACAACAGGGGTCTAACTGTGTCACTCGTGCGATAATCAAGTGGCTCGCTGAAAAGAAAACCTTACAAATTCAGTCAATGTAGGTGGGAGCACAAGACAAGTTGGAAGTTGTCGGATTTCCTTCTTTCAACACTTTTAGGGTAACCTTATGGTTCTTGTGGGTGGGAAGCTCCAGAAACCACGGTGGGGCCTGGGCCAGGTTAGGACTAGCACCCCAGGGACTTGCAGAGACGCTGACTGGGAACAGGCATGGAGGAAGGGTCTGAGGCCCGGGAGCAGGACGAGGGCACCTGCCCTCGTTTGTGGGCTGTGGATCAGGACGTGGCACAAGGTGGGATTGTAAAATAAAGTACTTAGGCAAGGGTGTGCTGCTTTCCTAGAGAATGCTTCTAGAATCTTTTCAGAAATACCCAAATCCCACCCCGCTCAGGTGACTCCTTCCTGTGATGGTCAAAGGTTAGGGGTGCCTACTGTGTCAGTGAGCTGGCAAATGGAAGGCCCACCACTCACCGACTGCAGCCCCACATCCTGGGAGCAGCCCCTCACACTCACTAGTCCCTCCGAGTTTCTCATCATCAAACACGAGGCCAGTTCACAGAGGGGTAAACTAAGGTTCACAAGCAAGTTAACTGCTAAAGATCACAGACTTGGGGCAGAGGTGGAATTTGAACAAAAGACTGCCGAGAACCAAGTCATCAATTTTTCTTTGCAAGGTGTGATGCCATCTCCCAAAGATTCGTGAGTGCTGCCGCCCCAGCAATAAGTACCTCTAAAAAGAGCATGCAAAGCACACAAGGCTCTGGGGGAGGCAGCAGTGAGGCACTGACGGGTTAAACAAGTGAGTTATACATGCTCCAAACAGAACAGGAGGCCACACTGCTGGAAGGCCTGCCAGGGGTCAGCACACGCAGCATCCCCTGAGGACAGGGTCAGAGGAAGGAAATGGGGAGATGGACCCTGAGAAACAGGGAGGCTGAAGAGTGCCCTTCTCCCCTCCCTCTCAGAGGACAGAACATCTCAGCCCCCAGTTTTCAAAGGAGCTCCCCAAGATTGAACTAGCTGTGTGGCCAGGCCCAGGCCAGCGAATGCCTGGCAGAACTACCACCCACTGCACCTGGGGAGTGCCACACAGGCTCTACCCTCCCCTGCACCCCCAGCCTGGAGAAGGCAGGCTGGGGGGTGGCAGCCCAGAGGGCCAGGGGAGGAGGCTCTAGAGCTGGGCCAGGAGGGCTGAGTGCAAACTTAATGAACCCCTCTGAGCTGATTCCTGTCTAGCCAAACGTGGGCCCAGGGGAGGGTGTGGAGACAGGAAGGGGGACCTCCCCCAGAAGCCAGGGGCTCCAGCCTGAAGCAGAGGCATCTGATCGGGGTCACTGATTACTTCCTTCTCAGAGGCAGACACTTTTGGCCCCTGGTCACCAGGAGGGTTCTGCAGTGGCCATTCCTTAGCAGGGAAGGCTCCATATTGTGTTTGGGGGTGGGGGAGGGTTCCTTCAGAAAGGAATAAACACCATCCACAAAGATATACTCAGAGTTGAAAGAGATAGAGGCCAGGGTTCCTGGCCTCTTGGCAATTTCTAGACTCTGAAATACCAAACCTGTAGAAAGAACATCAGTCACCTCTGGGCACACCCCCATCAAGTATGCAAACGTGCACACCACAGGACAGTACAACTTAGTGGCCAAGACCTTGGAGCCTGTGGTCAGATGGGCATTGTTTGCCACTAGGCCCTGCCACATTCTGGCTGGGAGACCTTGACCAAGTTATTAAACGTCTCTGGGCCTTGGTTTCTTGACAGGTAAAAATAAAGGACCCCCAAAGTGCACATCTAAAAGAGATGCTGAGGGCATTACAGGACGGGGTCGAGGAGAAGGGACCGGCAGGGCGGTTGGCACGAAGTATAAGCGCCTGGTAAATAGCTGTGTGTGATTACTAGCCTGAGGCTGGGCACAGAGCGACTGAATAGCATTCTCCTGGTGAGGAAGCAGGCACTTGCTGCCCCACTGCCCCACTTCTTATGCAGCACTTCACAAGTGAGTGCCCCCACCCCTGGGCTGGAAGGGACGAAATGATGAGGTTTGCTCCCTCCCCTCCCCTCCCCTCCCCTCCTCCCATGGAATCCCCTCCCCTCCTCCTCTGGTGTGCAAAATCGAGGAAACCCAGCAAGACCCCAGTGAAACCAGGCCAGAGACCCCACAAGGAAGCTAGTCCCATGGGGGCAGGGAACAGGATAGATTGCACCAAGTAGCTTCCACCAAGGACCCCAGTGTGACCTCCTCTGCCCCAGTCCCACGCCAGAGCAGAGACCCCCTGGAGCCACTTCATCCATCTTGCTGGCAGCAAACACAGAAACAAGGGGACCAGCCACACAGCGGGTAGTCTCCAGAAAGGGAGGCAAGGAGGCCACTGGGCAAGGCTGAAGTCCTGGGGTCAACAACCCCCACTAGGCAGGCTGATGCCCATCCAGTGGCAACATGCCACATCAAAAACCACTTTCAGACTTTTAACACATTTCCACAGCTGATCTTTTTCCTCGGTCTGTGCATGATATCCTTGTCTCTGCTGTTTAGATTAGAAAATAAGAATTAATAAAGATACCTCATCCCTGTGTCCTGAACTCAGCCTAGCACTGTGCCTGGCATATGCGGGTACTCAATAATTTTTTTAAAGAGATAAGACTTTTATTTTTTTATTTTTTAAAGATTTATTTATTTATACAAGAACTGGGGTATAGGTCAGAGGTGCGGGAGGGTGGGAGGATTCACCAGAGCCAGAGTGGGGAGCAGAACAGGCAGACGGACCAAAGACACTGCTGAGGAGAGCAGCGGGTGAGTCAGGAGAGGTCTGCTGCACCATGTGGGTATCTCCCTGGCCGGCCGGGTATCAAACCCATGCTGCAGAGGCTGCAGACAGCTTCACAGTGCGGTGTTCAACCCACTGTGCCACCGGGGAGGCCTCAATAGATATTTCTTGATTAGATAATTTAAAAAGTAATTGTAGAATCCTTCTGTACATTCCACAAAGGCAGAAACTATGATTCACTCCCTTGCTTTTCTGAGTGAGAGTTCATAAATGAGTGAGTTAATGAAAATAGCAAGAGTAGCATTTATTTAAGTGCTGATTATGTGCCAAGTGATGCTCTGGGCAGTTTGCACTGGTTAACTCACTTGATTTCTGAAATCAACATTATGAGGTATGTGCTACTGTTAGCTCCATTTTACGTATAAGGAAACTGAGGCATGGAGAGTTAAGTGACTTGCCAACATCACACAGTAGGAAAGAAGCAGAAGTAGGGTGAGAACCCTGGCTCCAGCACTTGTGTGATGCGGGAACCAAGTACCAGGGGAGCTTACAGATTCCTGGAGTAGGATGCTCCATGCTTTCATCTGTCCAGCATCCATCCCCACCTTCTGCAAGAGCAACCCCTTATTCCATCTTCCTTGAGGAAACACCCCTCCCTATGTGACTGAAGCCTCTGGGCCTGGCCAAATAGCCCTGATCACTTCCCCGACCCCAACACACACACGCACACACACAGTGACTGCTTTGGGGATGGGCAGCTGACCCCTCTAAAGCATTAAGGAGAACCCTGTGACTTTATTACACTACAGAAAAGAGATGATCTGCCCAGGTAGGAGGACAGGAGCGTGGAGCTACTGCCGGAGGGCATTAGCCTGTCCACTCTTAGAAGATCCTGATGTAGAATGAAGTCAACATAGAGCGATGCAGAGACATCACTCTGCAGAGAGGAGCTCTGAAGGACCCAGCCAGCCCAAAGGCCTCCTCTTAAGCCAGTTTGAGATGTGTCCCATCTCCTTGCAGTGGAAAGATTCCTGATCAATTCCGGGGTTCAGGCCAACATCCCCATTTTATAATGAGGGCTCAGAACAGGTCAAAGACTTGGTCAAGTCCCCACAAAGTCAGAGGTTAGAACTCAAGAGTCACGAGCACCTCAGTGCCGGTATCTGTAGATCCTCCTCCGCCTCTAACATGGCTCTTCCTTCTGTAGCACATATGCCTTGCGCATTTCTACGAGCCCTTATCATCAGCATAGGGGATACGGATGTTTAATAAATATTTGATGACAGGAAAGGAGGGAAGGAGGAAGAGAAAGGATGACTAAACTCCTGGCAAACACCAACTGCTCTTATTCATCGTGGTGTCCCCCTGCGCCAATCACAGTGCCTGGCAGAGAGCAGGGTCCAAAAGCAAACCTGATGAGTGGAGAAGTGAACCCATAAAGCATGAGCCCTCATCCTGACAAGTCATTATGGAGAGGGATCCACTACATCCTAATGCTAGGAGCACGTTTTGCTAGGGGCACATTCAATAGGCTTTGATTTGCCCGACTCCTAACTGCACACATGGTTGTGTACCTCCAGCCACACGGTTTTTAGCCCACATGGTAAAATCACCCCATCTCTGCTCCTCAACAAGCAGGCACAGCAAATGGTGCCACCCAGGCACTGAGATGTCCTTCAGCGTTTTCCTTCTCGCTCCTTTTACCTCTAGGACTCCCACAGGTTGAACACCCTGTACCTTTCTCTGCTGAAAGGGGTACTTGACATGCAGGACCCAAGCTGAGCTCCCTACAGAAGGATGGGCGCTCCCAGGACACAGCATGGGTGAAGGGGGACAAGCAGCCAAATGTTGGATGCCCCTAACAGCTTTTTGGGGTGAGGCCTCAGGAAATTCTCATGAGCCTTTCCAAAGATATAAAAGGTCTAGAATCATGTGAAGACATGAGTCTCTGCAACTAAGCCCAAGTCAGCCAAACATGCCCAACACCTGCCTATGCCAGCTGCAGGCAGGGGAGGGAGCCCCCTGATCCATAGGGGAGGCACAGCCACTCACCCAGCCCCTTCCCCTCCCTGGGCTTCAGCTCTCCAGCTCAGCACCAAGCAGGTCAGTCCTTGCAGGGTGTCTGTTTGGTCATTAAGCAAAAAGCACCAACTGTGGAGCCTTTAAAATCCAGATGGAACGACTAGCCGGGACCGCAGCTACTGTTGACCGAGTGTGTCCTGTGTGCCGGGCACATTTCAAGCCCTGGACATGATTATCTCAAAGCTTCATCCCAGTACCCCCATGAGATTGCGTCTGCTTTTAGCCCCACGGTAAGATGAGAAAACTGAGGCAAGGAGATGTCCATCCACCAAAGTAACAAGACTCACAGAGTTGTCAGGGGTAGAGCCAGGTGAAGCCCAGTTGGTTATTATCCCCTTAAAGTGCCAGTGAATTCATCTGCAAAATGGGTCCAGATGCCCAACTCTCAGTGTTAACTCTGAGAATTCAGAGAGGATGAAAAGCACCAAGCATTGTGCCCCCAGAAACGGATCCTCCCCTCATACAAAGGATATTATTATCATATTATCATTATTATTATGATTGACTTGAAAGGCTAGACAGCTCTGATCTAAATAATTGGGCCATATTCAGCTCTGACTCCAAACAAAGAAAGCGAAACCAGGCTGCCAGAGAAAGACCCCATACCAGGGGCTCCCCAAGGCGCCAGATTCCAAAAACCTGACTCCATCAGCCACGTTCTTGAGGTGCTTTTCCACCTCTGGTGGCAGTTTTGGGAACAGGCGGCCTGGGGCTGCCTGGCCTGCCTGGCCTCTCCCCTCTGCTCCTTTGAAGTGCCCAGCATGGGGTGTGCTGGAAGGAAACCCTGGGCTGCAGAGGCCAGCTGTGGCAGCACCTACCCACCCCCACAGGCCGCCTCCCCTGCACAGTGCAGCCTGACTGGGTCTTTGTTGCAGAAGCCCAGGCAGGGGACAGCCAGGGACCTGGCCTCATTATGTGCCTGACCTCAGGCTGGCCCCCTCCCCCCCAGGGTGGAAGGTTAATGTGGCTGCCCGCCATGCAGGCCTGGGCCTCCGGGAGGCCTCCTTGGAGGGACAAAGGACCAGCCCCTTCCTCCTCTCCAGGCCCCAAAAACAGCTGCGGGACTGCAGGGCTCATTCAGAGAGGAGCGGAGGGCCTGGAGGCAGGCTGTCCCAGGCTTTGATGGCTCACAAGTCTCCGGTGCCTCCTTTCCAAACCTCCTTCCTTCCTCCCACCCAGAGAAGGAAATACCTCCCAGGGGAGCTGACACAAAGATGCAGACAGTCCTGGGGGAGAAAGGACTGCAGGGGAGGGGCTGCCTGCACCTTTCTCTGCCCAATGGGGGAGCCTGCTTCCATGCAAGGCTAATTTCAGCCCCTCACCAGGCAGGGCAGCATGGAAGGACAGGGTCAGTAAAAAATCAGAAGCTTCTCGGTCCTGACCCACCTAGACACATGGCTTCTGGTAGAGAAAGCATGTGGGAGGGGAACAAAAGTCCCTCCAGCTTGTGGCATCACCTTCCAACAGGAGGGTTCCTTTCCTCCATACTAATTACCAACCAAGTAGGATGCTGGAGTCTATGCCAAGCACCAGATAGAATCACCTGGAAGGCTGCTCCCAATTGCCTCCTTTATTCAATTTCTAGTTATTTGGAGTCCTGCGCCCCACACTCAGGACTGACACACAGTTTGTTCACTCATTTTAATTTCTAAAGACTCTGGGGAAATTTTTTGGAGTGTTTTATTTGCTTAAGATCCTGGGGCCGACACAGGGGGACGCTGGGCTCCAGGGGGACCGGCTGAGGAACCAGCAAGAGGCGGTGCAGAAGGCTGGGCGCACAGCCGGAGGTGTGCGCACAGCCGGAGGTGTGCGCTCACGCGTGCCTCTGCAAGCAGGTGTGCCCCGACGTGTGTGTAACAAAAGGCCGGCTGCAAGCCTTACCTAGGGAGCAGGCAGGCAGCAGGAGCCCGCGGTGATGGAAACAGCCTGGTTGGCCCTTTGTTGAGAAGGGCTGCCTTTCAAGGGACAAAAGGTAGAGGGGAGCAGGACGACACCCGAGGGAGAGGCAGGCACATCTGTATAGGGCATAAACTGCGTCCCATTATCGCGAAGGCTCCCGCGGCAGCCTCGTGCAGGAGGCGCGCGTGTGCGCGCGCCCGGCCGGCATTGTCCTGCCCAGTCAGGGACAAGGCACCCGGCCCTCTCACAAAGGCATCAATTTTCTCCTTCCCTTCCAGAGTAAGATGAGCTGAGCTCCCGGGGTGACATGTCCTTAACTTTTCAGTGGGGTTTTCTTTTCCGATTTGTTTGCTTGTAATATATTTTTTTAGTTTTTATTTTTTTTAAGATTTATTTATTTTTGCAATATATTTTTTTAAACGGGGCCTCTGATTGTGTCAGTTCGGGGCCGCCTCTCCACTCCCACCCCCAAAGCGAGCAGGGCATGTGCGGATTATCTGAGCGCGCAGGCTGCTCGCAGGGCATCCTGGGCCCCGAGGATGCCAGGGGGTTAGAAATTGGGGAGGGGGGGAATTAATTGCCAAGAAAACACAAGGCTGTGCTGTGACTTTGATTCCATCAATTACCATTATCTTTCTCCACAGGTCCGCCAACCATCCCCCGGAACCAGCCGTGTTTAACTTTCTTTGCCAGTCGAGATAGCCCGTCAGATTTCTGGCGGTGCCATGCAGCCCGCCTGGGCTCCTTCTGGGCCCTTATCAGCCTCTCCCAGTCAGCCTGGCCCGGCACAGCTGTTCCAGGCCCTCAGCCCCCCACTTTATCTGCTCGCACAGACCTCGGCCTGGCAAGCGCAGGGCCCAGTGCCTGCTCCACATTCCCCAGGAAGCCGGCTGGGAACACAGCCGCCCTGCTCCCCAACATCCTCTGGGAGTTCATTACCAGCCAGGGTACCCCAGACCGGCAGCCAAGGTGCGGGCCGCGCCGCCCAGCCTCAGCGCCGGCATCATTAAAACTCCAACCTTCTGAAGAGAAGAAAGAACAAAACCACAAATTTAGATTAATAAAGCATTTGTTGATTCTACAGCAATTTAGCAGGCCCCTAAGAAACCCACCAGAGACCCGCGGAGCTCCAGTAATTTTCTGTTATATTATCTTTCTTGTAAAATACTTCCCCAGACAGAGTCCCCAAAGGGGCTCAAATATCACTGTGACTAACCAAAATCAATGTGCACTCACCTATTGACATTTTTACATAGTTTTTGGATTTAGTATCCAGCCGAAAACACAATCAACTCCTCTGCCAAGGAACCGACAGGCACTTAGCTAGTCAGCTATTAGTGTTACAAAGGAAAAAATGCAGGCACCCAGGGGAGCAGGGCGAGGAGGCACTGACGTCAGGGGGTAATTGGGTGTCTGAGAGAAATTGCCAGCGGCTGGCCGGCTCCCCCGGGGCCGCACAAAGCTGAGCTGTAACTCTAATAAAGGAGAGGAAATTCTAGAAAAGGGGGCTCTGCTACAAAGGAGTCCAGGCAGATGCCAAAAATAGCCCCTTGGAAATAAATAAATAAATGTGGCCAAAGCATATAGATCTAAAAAATAAAATAAATCACTGTACGGAGAAGGCTTTCTGGCCTTCCCTCACTGGACATCTGTTTGGAGCTCAAGGCCTCTGCCTCCTCCCCTTCCCCTCTGGAACCACATTGGATTTTACTGCTGGAAGGAGGTTTACCATCTATTTTGGCAAAGAGGATGGGTTTTCTAAAGAACCTAAGAGTGCAAGCCCCTCCACCCCAAAGGCAGTGTCTTCCATGTTTATTTTGAGGTCCATAAGGAGGAGGCATTTCCATTGTTTAGTTTTAGGTTGTTTTTAAGGTTTTGGTTTTGATTTGTTGTTTTGGTTTTGTGTTGTTTTGGTTTTGGTTTTTTAACAGGGGTGGGTTTTATATTGGCCTCTCCATGGAGTGAAAATTTTAAAGGGTCTGATCACATGACTTGGGGCTCCCCTGGGAAAAAATCTGTATTCTAAATGGGTTAAATTCTCTTCATTTCCCACTCTCCCACCCACCACAGAGGCTCTCAAGCCTGAGGTCAGAGGTTGTGGTGCACCTGGGCAGACTTCACTGCTTCTCCAAATGACGCCAAAGTCTCCAACAGGAAGGAGGTCAGGAAAGTGGTGGCCCCCACCCAGCAGCAGCTCCTGAATCAGGCCCCAGGCCGGGATACTGGCCTCCCTTGGGGGTCTGCAGCTCTCCAAAGACCTCATGGGAAGGAGGAAGGGGGAAGTTGGTGAGGAGATTTTCAGGGCTGTAGATGGTCTGAGCCCCAGAGGCTGCTGGGAAACTCAGGCCTTCTTGGTCAGGCTGGAGAAGGTGGCTTATGGAGAGAGATGGCAAAAATGGAATTCCCGGGGTCAGATTCTATTTCATCGCTTTGAAAGGAAAAGGAAAAATAGGCCCGGGATTTAAAAAAAGAAGAAAGAAAAAGAAAAAAAGCAGACTGTACTCCATCCCAAAGCTACTTGGAAATTGGTCTGAACAAAGGTCTTCAGCTAAAAATGTCAAATCAGCGCCACAGGGTTTCTTGCCCTCTAGTCTCAGAGCCCCTGCTGCAGCCCCAGGGGCCTGCTGGGAGGAGAAAAGGCCCCTCCTGGGGTCTGCCTGGGGCTGTGAGCCGGCAGCCCCACCCCTTCAAGACACTCAGGGGTTACCGCGCAGCCAAGCTGGGGTTGGGGGGAGGCAGCTGGAGCACAGGGGGACCCACTCCTTTCCTCACCGAGCGCCCAGTGTTGGCAAGGAGGAGGAAAATCGAAAATGGGGCTGGAAAGAAGAAAGGGATCCTACTACAGACAGCCCAGGGGAGGGAAAGAGCTCAGGAACGCGCCAGCCAGAGCCCTGGCACCAAATCACAAACCTTGAATCAATGATGCAATTGCTTAATTAATCAGCCCGCTCAGGGTGGGTGCAGAGGATCCCTGTGAGTGTCTGACCCAACCAGCTCCTGATGGGCAAACCCCCCTCCTTGGGCCCCTCTGCTGGACCCACGGGACCACAGATGGTTGAGCACCGTCTGGGAGTCTCACCGAGGGGGGAAAATGTGAGTTCCCGAGTCCCCAGTGTGATCCAGTCACTCTGGCAGAAAGGAGGGGGAGGGAGAAAAGACGGGGGAGGAGGGAGGAAGGAGGGTCTTATCAGCAACTTAGAATTTCTTGGCCTTGGCTGCAGCAAGTTAGCTCTCTCGATGTTATTTTCTTGTCCCAGTCAATGAGACTGTAATAGAAATAGAGCGAGAGAGAGAGAGAGAGAGAGAGAGAGAGAGAGAGAGAGAGAGAGAGAGACCTCTTTCAGCAAGCCCGTGAGTGCCACATTCGGGGGTGGGGGGTGGGGAAGGCAGCTTAAATTAACCCTAAGGCTTAGCAGGTTTAAGTCTTGTAACTTTTAAAAAATAGTACCAAAGGTTGAGTGTGCAGATGGTAGAGGCAGCAACACATCGCACACAGAACCTGGTGTGGGTGTGTGGGTGAGCGCGCACCCGCACACGTGTGTGTGTGTGTGTGTGTGTGTGTGTGTTGGGGAACAGGAGGGCACCCCTTGTGTCTGTTCAACACTTCAGCAACAAAACACTTGCAAGAAAGTAGTAGGCAGCCTCAGCAGCTACTATTCTGATGACCAAACTGGGAGGGAGGGTTTGAAACCAGTTCACACGGGAGATTGGACCATCTCCAAGGCTGATTTTCTCATCTTTAATGCACAGAAGGGAGGAGAACGGAGGAGAGGAGGAGAGCAAGCAGGCCAATATCTCAAACCGACCCCAAACAGTTAATGATAATGAGACAGGAGCGCGCGACAGGAGTTTAACAGCTCTAAGGAAGAGGGGAGGCCCGGGAGAGGGGCGCAGCAGAGGTGTTTTCAATTACCAAAAAGAAAAATAATTTATTTTTAAACAATACCCCTCGACACTGGGTGTTTAAAGAGAATATACTCCGGTCCCTAAAATATCAAAGTGAGATTTAAAAATAGAAAAGTCATTTCCCCCCCTTCCCCATCGCAGATTTTACTGTAGCGTTCTAGAAGGCAGATTAAATGAAGGAAGCTCAAACACACTCAATTTTGTCCTTTAGCAAATTCTTCTCTTTCACTCTTGCATGAAGAAAAAAAAATCTCCCCACAGAGTTTTTCTCTTCTTCCTGGTGTGGATCTGGGCCCCTGCAGTGCCCTGTGTAATTTCCAGTTCCTCAGAATTCAGGTATTAATAAAGACCCCATGGGGACTTCCAACAATATAACCCTACATTTTGAGGCATTATGAAAGGAAACCCCCAGGGGTCTGTGGCTCAAATTTCTGAAATGTAGGCATTGTAAAAGGCACCCCAGGGGATGCCCGCAATAGAAATCTGCTGAATTCAAAGCATTTTGGAAGTCCTGGTGGGAGTCATTACTCCCACTGGAAGCTTTTTACAAAACATGTGTTGCTGACATGTTGACAGATTGCTCAGTGAAGTGTTTAGGTGCATGCACAAGGCGGGCCTTTGGAGACGCTCCGCGCTGCCAGCGAGTCTCCGAACGCTGGAACCGGTACCATCCATATTTCATAACAGGGGAGGCCAAGGCAGCCGGGGACAGGAGGAGTGTTCTCCGAACCAGCAGCCAGCCTCGCACCCCTCCACCGCGGAGCCACTTCGAGTGGGCCGGCCCAGTGCTCGCCTTTGGAAGCCGGTCTGTGCAGCACAGCTGTGACGGCCCTTGTATCCCTGCCAAGGGCTTTACTGAAGGAATCTTGAGGCGACCTCGCTGATCACTGCAAGGCACTGGGCAGACCGAACCGAGGAGGGGGCTGGGCGGGGTGGGGGCGGACGCGACCTTCACCTCCACCCCTGGCCCTCCTGGAGAGGCTGGATGTGGGGAGGGGGTTTTGAACTGGGCCGCGCTGGTTCTTGACAGCGTTAAGCTCGAGAAAGTGATCTGTGACTTTAATAAGGCAGAGGGGCTCAGAGGAATTAGCTGCCTAGGTGATGGGGGCCGGAGATGGATGGAAATGTATTCAGGGCCTGGTGGGCCAAGGGCCAGGCTGGGGCCCTGGGGAGGTCGGCTCACCCACAGCCCCATGCGCTCTGAGGCTCGCCTCTCCAAAAGAGTTCTCAGCCAC
The DNA here is from genome assembly GCF_964194135.1 of Talpa europaea. Lineage (NCBI taxonomy): Eukaryota > Metazoa > Chordata > Mammalia > Eulipotyphla > Talpidae > Talpa > Talpa europaea. The sequence goes on along the minus strand of NC_140084.1, from coordinate 21,068,519 downwards.
TGGGGGAGTGAGTGCCGAGCAGGCCTGCCTGTGCATACACACACACACACACACACACACACACACACAGAGAGAGAGTGACTCCAAAGCAGGATAATGTGCCATATGCCTGTGTTCATAAAATTTTAAAGGTAAAAGCAGATGTAATTTGATAAATGTGTACATGTGTTGATAGGAACACACACACCAACACACCCGCACCCACATTCCAATGCCGGGCCTTTTCCTTCCGCCCGGCTGTGCTTTTGCCTCTAGGACCTCCCCACACGTGCTCGGGCATGAGAGGAGCCACCGCATCCCCCTGCCATGGCTGCTGGAACACACAAAGAAACCTCCTCGAGAAATTTCGTTGGTTTTTTATTAATTTATTCTCTTTGAACCATACTATCTATTACGTTGTCAGCTTGGGGTTTTCCTTTATTGAATTTTTTTAAAGCCCGTTAAGGAATAGAAAGCATTTCTGCTTAGCACAAGAGCATTGAGAATCAGGGCTGAGGGGCATCACGGGGGTGGCACCACACATCCAGTCCAGCCCTATATTTTCCCAGGACTTCACCTTCGTGCTGGAAACTGACATTGAAGTTGACTTGCAGGTTCCAGAAGCACATTCTCACCCTGTCTAGTCTTTTCCCTCCTTTCAGAGGGAAACTGCATTTCAATTGGCAAATAGCTTTTGAGAGTAGGGTACAAGATTCCATTCTCCCAAGTCCCCTCAAGAACTTTTGGGAACAGGGCCTCCCCTGTGGTACAGCAGGCTGAGAGCAGTGCTGTGAAGCTGTCCACAGCCTCTGCAGTGCAGGTTCGATTCCCGGGCAGCCAGGGAGATACCCACATGGTGCAGCAGACCTCTCCTGTCTTGCCCACTGCTCCCCTCAGCAGTGTCTTCGATCCGTCTGCCTGTTCTGCTCCCCGCTCTCTCTGGTGAATCCTCTCACCCTCCCATGACTCTGACCTGTACCTTATATAAATAAATAAAACCTTTAAAAAGAAAAAAAAAGAACTTTTGGGAACAAAGCCTCCAAAGAGGGCCCTGGCAGAGGAGCCCTCACCTGGGTGTCAGCCCCAGGTCAGGCCAGGTGGGGATGAACCAGGCCCTGCTGACATTAATGCAGTCCTTCCCACCAGCAGCTCAGAGTGACAATTTGCTAAAGTCTGGGGCTGGAGGTGGGGGAGGTTGGGGTCCAAGGGGCGGGGGTGGGGGGGCGGCTCCAAGGCGCTGGATGGCAGGGCTTTTATATCTACCCTGTTCCCAGTCCTGAGCTCAAAGCATCAGGCAGGCACACAGTGGGTGATCAGTAGTAACCACTTACTGAGTGAAGTAAGTAAGAAATGGGTAAAGGAAAAGCGCAGGCCATGGAGGAGGCTGTCAGAGTCAACCCCAGTAGGTAGAGTCCTAAGGGAGGAAGGACAGGCTTCCCCATCAGTGTAGACTTTGGGGAACCCTCTTCCAAGAAGAGACCCGGGTGCTGGAGGCAGGTCCAGGCAGCTGAACCCAGGTCTCAGGAACCCACTTTCCAGAGGGCTGCCTTTGCCCAGACACCTGGCCATGCCATGTTCAGGGGGGATCCACCTAGGTGAGGGAGACCTGGAATGGAGAGGAAGAATCTTCCAGGGCCTCCCCCTTTCTTGAATGTCACAACTCCAGGTAAAGCTCCAAGGCCAGTAACATGAGAGCCTCTCCTTGAGTTTCAAGCTCCTCTGGGAAGCCCAGTTCTGCACTCAAAGTTCTGACCCCTTTCTCCTTGGATGGCAGCAATCTGTGCTTACACCTCAACAGGGCGACCAACTTGCCCAGTTTGTCTGGGACTTTCCAAATTTTAGCACTGAAATCCCTATGTCCCGGGAGCTCTTAAGTCCAAAGCAAATAAGGTTCGTAACCCTATACGCTCACCCCCAAACTGTGAGCTCCATGATGGCAGGGAGCAGCAAGGCCTGATGAGGAATAGGTGTGCATTAAACATTTATTATCACATGTGCACAAATGGCTAAGACTCACCCCCATCCCCTGGGCCCCGTTCCAATAGGTCTGAGGAGTATGAAGGTTTGTGTCTCATTGCACAGGTAACCGCTCCACAGAGCAGCTGCAACCAGGTGCCAAAGGCAGCAGCACGCCTCAGCTGCACGGAGGCCCTCAAACATCTGTAGAGGCTGGGGACCAGCACAAAAACTTCCCAGCTCACAGGGACCCCTGACTAGAGCCCCACTTGCTCACTCACCACCACTAGTGGCGGTCACTTAGCCCTCTAGACCCTCCCAAGCTCCCTCTTGACCTGGAAGCCACCGATGAGCAGACACCAGTACTATTGATGGGTGGCCTTCACCTCCACTCACCCCCATCTAACCTCTCCAGCCTTTTTGTTGTCAAGGCTTTGGATTTCACTTTTAAAGGTCAAACAAGAGTAGACTGGGTTGTAGAGTCTCCTCTCTGGGAGAAGATGGTAAGGGACTCAAAGTGGGAGAAGGAAATGACCTCATGCACAGGCTCAGCTCTGGTTAAGTCAGGAGAGAGATGAGAATGGAGAGGAGTCCTTCTTTCATTTAACAAATAAGGGACTCCCTGGTGGCGCAAGGGGGTAAGCACCATACTGTGAAGCAATCCACAGCCTCTGCAGCACAAGTTCAATCCCCAGCCAGCCTGGGAGCTAGCCACATGGCGCAGCAGACCTCTCCTGTCTCACCCGCTGCTCCCCTCAGCAGTGTACTTCAGTCAATCTGCCTGTTCTGTTCCCCACTATCTCTGGTGAATCCTCTCACCCCCTGCATCTCTGGCCTGTACCCCAGCTCTTGTATGCATAAATAAATAAATCTTTAAAAAAAAAAATACTATGACCCCTCTAGTCAAGTGCCAGACCCAGGAGAACAAAGGTGAAAAGTCAAGGTCCCAGCCCCTCCCAAGACCCAATTGGACACCCAGGATGGGTGTGTCCACTCTAGAGCTAGGGGATTGCAGTACACACCCGAGCACCACCACCCCATGGCATACTATACAGCTGGTTAAAAGGAAGCTTTAGGATAAAATTTAACAACATGATGAGCTGTCTTCCATCCATGGGTAAATGAACAGAAAACCAGGTTGCAGAACAAGCACTTGGAAGGATGAATGCCAAAGTGATTGCACTGGACCTCTGGATTATGGTTGGATTTTACACTCTTCTTTTGGCTTGTCTTTATCTAATAGATCTTCTACAGCAAATGTGTCTAACAGGAATGAAATAAATAAAATGTATTTGAAACAAGGGAGGCTTGGGCTTCAGAGTCGTCTGCTCAAAGTCAGGAGAGGTTTCTGGGGAGGCTGGAGGATGAATCTGACTTTGCCGGGAAGCAAACTAGAAATGGGGACATGGGGGGACGGAGAGGGGGGCTCTCAAGCAGAGAGAATGGCATGGGTACGGACGCCTCCGACGTCAAGGGCAGTGGCAAGATGGACAATGGTGAGCAGGGCTGCAAAGCAGGGAAAGACCCCGTCACAAATGGCCACCCAAGAGGTAAATTTGGGTTTCGTGAGAATTGGAGGCAAGTGACCCTCAAAATCCCACTCATCATGGGTCTCCCTGGTGGCGCAGGCAGTTGAGCACAGCACTGTGAAGCTGTCCGCAGCCTCTGCAGTGCCGGTTCGATCCCTGCCGGCTGCGGAGCAACCCACATGGCGCAGCAGACCACTCCTGTCTCGCCCACTGTTCCCCTCATCAGTGTATTTCAGCCATTCTCTGGCCTGTACCCTGGTTCTTGTACATATAAATAAAATCTTTAAAAAAAAAAAAATCCCACATATCATGGCCCTCCATCAAACATTAAGCCACAGTTTGCCTTTCAAGAACTAATTTCCATCAAACAAGCAGACCCTTAATAACAAGGGCAGGGGTGCAGCCCCAAATGAGGGGGATCCTCACACTCTTACCTCCAAGCCGGTCACTGCACAGAGGCCCACCCTGTCCATTCTGGACCCTCTTAAACTCTGAAAGGCCTCACTGTCTCCTGAGGGCCAGGCCTCAGCAGTGCTGCTGCTCCGGACAGAGGCAGGTGGGTCTGGGCCCAAGGACCCTCTGCCTGAGGCAGACCTCCAGCTGCTGGGGGGGCAGCTGCCACCAAACCCAGAGTCCAGGTGTCACAAGGAAATTAAAACAAATGACCCGGCCACGTTTTTTTATCATCCATTCATAAAAAATACAAGCGCAGGATGGAAGAAAAATAGGTCACTTCAGTGAGATTTACAGTGACTTTAGAAATCTAAACATCACCCAAAGGTCTTCAGACTCCATCTGCCTGACCCAGAAAAGGAAGAAGGAGTCCAGAAATTCAGAGCAGAGTGGAGTGATGGCCCAGGACACCAAGGCTCCAATAGCACCTTCCGGTCTCACAGCCTCCGGGCCACATACTAGGGGCCCCAAAAGAAAAACCCAGCAACAAGCCCCCAGAGCGGCCCACAGATGAGCTGCTCTCCACACAGCAGCCACGGGATCTTTGAAAACCCACATCTGATTGCCCCCCCACCCCACCCCTGACATAGTCCTTCCAATGGCTTCTCACGAGTCTTAGGGAAAAATCCCCAGCTTCCCCAAGACATCCAAGGTCCTGTGCCATCTGGTCCCCGAAGAATCCCAGCCTGGCCCCGCACCCCACCTGACAGCCTGCCGGGCACCTACCGCCCAGGCTCCTCGCTGGCTTCCCAACATGCTGCATCATCTCTCACTCCCCAGGGCCTTTGCAGTTTTCTGCAGCCTTCAGTCACTTACCTCTTACTCATCGCAGATCAGGGCCAAGAATTTTAATAAATACAGAAAGAGTCTGCTTCACGCTCATGTAATTCAAATGAGAAAAAACACTGAAGTATAAAAGAAGTGTAAACAAGTCTTGTCAAAAATTTTATTGATTCATTTATTTATTTATGCATCTCTAATGCCTTAAAAAAAAATACCTTAAGTCAAATTCTTGCAAAAGCATGTCTTTCTCATGAGGGAGTGGCCGGGCCTTACCGCACCCTCAGCTCCTACATGGGTGCAACATGGTTCAGAGCTCAGTCCCAGCTCCACCATCTCCGGGAAGCTCTCCTGAACACCTCACTGGCCTCATACCTCCTGGAAAGCAGACAGGAGGCCCCTCGGCATTTTCACAGCACCGTGTACCTTCCGCTGGATGCTGGAGGGACAGCTGCCACCAGAGTCTAGGGGTCACATTTGCAGAAGGGGTCCCCTTCTTTGGGTTACCAAGACACCATTCCTGGATGAACGCTGCTCCCCAGCACACCGCCAGCTCCACTGAGGGAACAGTGCTCACCTTGCTCACCTGTGTGTCCACCTTACACAGTGCCCAGAACATAGTAGGTGCCCAAGAAAATTGTCAAATGAATGAATAGACCAATAATTGCATGAATGAATGGGAATGACAGATCATGTGACAAACGCAATCATCAACAAACCATAAGAAGCCCTCGCTGAGTCCCTGGGGCTGACCCCCTAGTGGATTCAAACAGTGCTTCCAACATTTACAAGATGCCTACTATGTGCCAGATCCTGAGAACCCAAGGATGAACAAGACAGATTTTATCCTCCAGCAGCTCCAGAAAGGATGGGCAGACTTAACAAAAACCCAAATGTTCATGTGCCATAACAAAATAGAGGCTCGGAGCTCCATCCAGGGGTAGGGGGAGAAAGAGATACTTGAGAATGCTCCTTCACCTTCCCCCAACTCTCAACCCCCAACTCCCCAAGGTCAGTTGGTGCTCTCCACAGTTGCCACTCAGCGGGATATAGCAGAGGCTCTCCACTGGGGTATTCCTTGAGGCTGCAGGAGTTGGTAGAACTTGCACGTCCCATAGGGCTCAGCATGTCCCCTTCTGTCACGCAGCATACAATGAACAAACTCGACTCCCTTCCAGGCATGGTGCCAGGCACCGGGGACATAGAGACCAGGCTGCAATCCCTGCCCTCAACAGGGTCAGCTCGACGGCTCTTGACCAGGTGCAGCACCGCCTGCCCTTCAGGGGTATTTTTTTCAAGTGCTACAATAATCAGGGAGGATGCTACTGGCATCTAGTGGGCAAGGCCAGGGGTGCTGAATGTCCTACAAAGCAAAGGGCAGTCCCTCAGAATGGAGAACTAACCTATTCTACATGCCACCTGCGGTTAGAAATTCTAGCACAAATCTCCCAGCTGTAAGCAAACCTGCAAGTTCTGCCTTGACTTGCACAATTCTGCTGAGAGCAGTGCGCCCAAAGTGCACAGTAAAACAGCTCTGAGAGGTCAGATCTGCCAGCTGCGACCAGCTTAACCCCTAGAGAATCCCAGTTCCCATCAAAACCCTCCTCCCCTCCTCCCAGGTGCCCCCTGATGCCACCATTTGTCCAGCGTTCCTAAAGTCCTTGCTACTCAAAATGTGGGCCATGGACCAGCAGCACTGCATCCCCCAGGGGTTAGTAACAAACACAGAATCTTGTCCCCCAACCCATCCTTCTTTACAAATCCCAAGAGATCCATCAGCACTTAAAAGTTTAAGAAGTTTGAGAATGGCATGGGCTACTCTGAGACAACCTCCAGGACACTTTCTGTTCAAAATCCTCCAGGTAGCAGAGGGCCAGGGAGAGTCCATCCACTGTGCCCCTCCAGCCCCTGCCCCACGCTTCTTCCTGCATCCCTGTGAGAGACGACCTGGCCCCTGCTTAGAGGGCAGACCAGGTGCCCCAGGATTGCTGGTTCTCGTCTCCCCCTGTGAGAACAGGAGAGGGAACCCCCATAACATCCAAACCCCTATAACATCCAAAGGAACCCAATGGAAGAAGATTCTCACTGTGCCCCAGTTAAGGATTGACACAAGCCAGTACAAAGGCTTTTTGGGGGTAGGGGTAGGTTATTGCTGAGGGGCTTGCCAGCCTGGGAAAAACCCAGAATAAGTATAAAATGAGGGCTGAAATACCAATACATTCCTCAGAGCCACATTAACACCTATGCCCCTATCCCCAGACTTCACTCAGGGATGCTCTGGAGTTTTGATCCAAGCCTCATTGAGGTCCACTCCCCCAAATGGACTTCAAGCAGGCTGGTTCCCTTGTGTAGATGCTCCAAGCCCCAAAATTGATCCCAGGCACAGTATCTGATACAAGTGGAGGTGAGATGAGACAGGTCAGACTGGGACAGGATGGGACAGAACGGGATGGGACAGGAGCGTGAGGAATAGAAAAAGGCTGGGCTCAGCAATGTCCCCATTTTCTTTAAGAACCAATGAAAAATGTCTCTCTCCTATAGAGACATGGACAAGAATGTTTACTACTGTAAACTATTGGAAATGCCCATAGCCAAGGGAACAGCTGCATAAACCATGGTATATCCACACTACGCAATGTCACACAGCAGTTAATAAAAAATAAGGGAGATCTATATTCCAACATGGATACCCTCCAAGGCACAGTATTGCTGGGGAAAAAGAAAGTTGCAGAATGATAGATCCAATATGGTATCATTTATTTTTTTAATCAAAAATCAATAGCACATTGTTTCTATGGATACACACACACACACCGTATTTCATCGAATCTAAGACGCCATGGATTGTAAAATGCACCTCTGCGAAAGGTACCCCTAAAAAAGCCAACAAAAAACACTTTCAATTAAACCATGACAAGCCACTAATTATAAGATTCATCTCGATTTCAGAGATATTAAAGTATATCTTAGAATCGATGACACTTGCAGTCAGAGGTCTTGAAGCTCACAGGCCAGAATGGTAACAGCGATTAACCTGGGGGTGGAGGGCAGGATGAAGGCTTTAGCCTTCTCTGTAATCCTTGAAATTTTACAAATAGAATACATTTGCACTGGTGACATTTAATGATGTCAAAATTTTTTAGAAGAAAGAATGACTGAATGCCTCACCCACCCTCACTTGGAGGTGAAGCAATGCTAACAATGTTGGCCAGCCCGTGAGTCACAGGAAAAGCAAGGCTGTCCTCAGGGCTAAGTCAGGGTGGGGCGCGGGTGGGTGAGCGAGGGCGTGCTGTGAGGTTTGTGAAGAAGGGCAGGAGGTTCTCTTGAAGGTTCGGTGGGGAAAGTGGCACGGGAAAAAGAAACAACGAGACGAGAATCTAATTTGGGGAAACACACAATTCTCAAACTACTCACAGACTAACACCAGGGTTACTTGGGGGCCTGGGATTGTTCCCCAAAACAGCTCCTTCACCTACTCTTGCTGCTGTCTGCAAAAGCAGTTTGGAAAATCATAATGCCATCCTGAACGCACCCCTCACAAGGGAGCTCCTCGGACTCAAGCTTCTAATTCCGCCTTAATATCCAATTCTGTGTGTCAGGGAGAGCTGAACCCCGGCCTGCAGCAGCCGCATCACCTTGCCCTGCACACAAATAAAAATAGCTTTGGTGCTCAGAGCACAGGTTCCTTGTCTTATCCTCTGGGGGTCCCGGGAGCGGCACAGCCGGCGAATGGAAACCACGTGCCAGATAAATACATAATGAACAAAGAGGCTCCTCAGAAGCATCCTTGACCTTCCTGCTTTCCTTGACTTCTCCCCCGCCTCGGCCCCAGTGAAGCCGTAAATGGAATGACACTGCCGAGGGGGTGCGGGCCACCGAGTGCCTTCGTTGCCAATTTCTCCAGTAGTTAAGCAGCAAATGGTGTTAATCGCAATGATAACCTATTCAGCTTCCATCTCTGCACATAAAGTTTTGGCAGCTCCGGCCATGATCTGAGCAGCTCCACCTGCCAGTGGGGGCTCCGGGTCCGACTGCTTCATTCCTCTGTTCCCATCATGTGAGGCACAAGGTACAAGACCCAAGTGCTGAGCGCCATGCACCAGGAAAGGGGACCAAAGCCAAAACCCCAGCAACTAACAAAGCCCCAAGCTCCAAGAGAAATGGTGGGGCTCCCACTCCCCCAAACAAATTCACACAAGAAATTCCTCCCTTCTCAGCAACATTCAAGCTGGCCCGGGAGCAGGGTGAGGCAGAGGGCACTTGCCAGTGGCCCTCCCAGCCTCCAGCCCCCCAGCTAGCCAAGTGCCCTGCTTCAGGCCCGCTGCTGGATTTAGCGTAGGTCCTGGCAAAGACTGGAGGGGGGATTTTTTTCTCCTGGTCCCCTCATAGGTGCGGTGTCAGGGCCGCCCCCTCCTAGCTCTCTCTCTCCAGGTCCTGCCAGCCATTCCTCCCACTCGCCCAGTCAGGGATGTCCCTGGGCATCCCCAAGATGCTCCCCAACCCTGTTGGCTTCCCTTCACCCTGAGTACCTCCAAAAGGGCCCTTTATTAATGTTTCTCAAGTAGCCTGTTTGAGCACACCATCTGTTTTCTGTTGGGACCCTGACTGAGGGGGATCCTTTAGACAATTTTTAAGTAAACATGTCTATATGGTGTTTGTTAAGACTGTGATAAAAAGACATTAGAGGGAGCGGTATAAAACATGGCATCTGTAAGAGCAACGAGAGATGGAAAAATCAGCGAAGACACATGCAGCCCACAGCAAAGGGGGTCGGGGGCCAAGCCATTTTAATCATTTACTCCCCCAAGCCTGGGGTCCCTAACCCCTCACCTGTGTGATGTGGCCATGGGGGCCAGTGACCCAGCACTTCTCCCTGCAGCGCTGCCACTCCTTCCATGGGGGACTGAGCAGCCCTGGGGTAACCCCACAAATGAGGTCACTTCTAAAATCCACCTCCAGGGCCACCATCCACTGCTCCCCACTGGTGCTCCTCAGATTCCACCCCAGGAAACGGGGGCTCTGCCCAAGCTCTGCAGACCTTCTCTTCCTCCGGAGACAGTGGGCTCTTGGGAGGCAGGATCTGTTCATCCCTATGTGCAGCCCATGGTACCCACCCCCCACACATCCCAGTTCATCCATCTTCTGGGGTATTCCAACTTGGGATACTTGGGATGCCACCATGTGCATTCCAGGCTGCCATAGGCAGCTACCGACCTCCCCCCGCCCCAAGATTTATTTATTTATTTATTTATTTATGCAAGCACTGGGTACAGTCAGAAGTGCGGGAGGGTGAGAGAATTCACCAGAGCCAGAACGAGGAACAGAATAGGCAGACTGATGAAGTACACTGCTGAGAGGAGCAGCGGGTGGCAGGAGAGGTCTGCGTGCCATGTGGGACCCTCGCCGGTGGCCGGGGATTGAACTAGTGCTGCAGAGGCTGAGGGCAGCTTTGCAGCCCAGCGCTCAACTGCTGCGCCAGGGACGAGGCCCCCGACATATTTCTTTAATGTCCATCTCCCCACCAGAGCAAAAGCTTCCTAGAGACCTGCTCCCTCACTCATCAGTGCCTATCATGTTGTAGGGACTCAATAAAAACTAAAGGTCCACAATGCAAATGATTCCTGCACCCTAGCAGGACGGGATGCAACCTCTGGTTTGCTTATGTGCCCTATTCTCCCAAGACGCAGGTGGGAAGTACAGCTTCTGAGCCAGGCAGGGAGGGTGAGGGAGGTGTGGCGGGTGGCATTTGACAGGAGTAGCCTCCAGACCAGAGACCACCTACAAGATTCCTGGTCCTCAGCCACCCAAGGAAGTGACAAATTAGGCGCCACCCAGCCCTGCACCCCCCCCAAAAAAAAAACACAAATCAGTCAATAAATATTTCCTGAGCACCTACTATGTGCCCAGTCCTATGCCAGAAGCAGATATAGGCATGAGAAAGACAGAGCAGGACACTGCTCTCAGTGGGTAGCTTTCTAGTGCCAAGGCAACAGTCCAAGAGCAAATCAAAAAAGTAATAATAACTGCCATGGAGGAATTAAATGGGATGATGATAGTGAGGAAAGAAGACCAACTTCAGCGGGGGGAGAGATGGATCAAAGAAGGCAACTCTAAGTGGTGACACAGGAACTGAGACCCACAAGGAAGTGAAGGAGCTGTCCTATGGCAACCTGAAGGAATATCCAGGTGGTGGGCAGAGGTGGTGCAAAGGTCCTGTGGCAGGAATGAACGTGGCTTACCCAAGGTTCAAGAAGAAGAACTGTGTGGTGGAGGAGTGGCCAGGAGAGGCACAGCCAGGTCGCTGGGGTGGGTTCATTCTAAGTGCAGCAGGAGAGGGGCATTGCCAGGACAGAGCTGACCTGGGGACAATGCCGGGAAGGGGCGAGGAATGCCAGAGGTAGATGGCAACCGTCTCTCTTCAATTTCCCTACTTTTTGCCCTTTGGTCACCTTCCTCCCACCTCCAGCTGCACCTGAAGCTCAGTACCTTCCCACCCTCAGAAGGGTAACCCCGTCACTAGGCAGCAACCATACACACTTCTCAAAGCCAACACTTCCGGCACCCAGGGTGGCAGGGGTGGAGGGAGGGTCCACCGTGTGTACACCCCCAGATCAGTCACTACCCCCTACCTGCATAGCTGCCTCACGCCCTCCATCTTCCCAGATGCCCCACAGAACAATGATGTCATTTCCAAAGGCAGCCAAATTCTAGCCAGTCAACTCCAAAATAAAACTGTTTAACACAAAATGAAGCATTTTATAATCCCCTGTACATTTTTCCCTGAGTTGGCACACACACTGTTTAAAAGCTCTGCCAAAACACTCAACCAATAGTTTAGCTTTATTTTAGACCAGTGCCAGAGTTACATTTTCAGATTTCCTTGCTCTTTTCCTGTTCCGAACCCTTGCGTGCCCCCAGTCTTTGCTGTGGCACCCCGAGAACTGTCTGCTCCTCCAGGCCAGGCCGGGCAGGGTATGCAGCACCCGAGGGAAGGACAGCTGTGCCCCGCTGGCCTCATTCCTTCAACGACACATACCAGGCAGCGGAAGACGAATTTAGTTGGTTTCTCGTTTTGTTTGGGGATGTTCTCCATGTGTGTGTGTCAGGATGTCATTATAGGGAAGCCGATTACAGGATCTTGGGGTTCAGAGACACCTGAAAAATTGGCCAATGCCAACCCCTGTGCCCCCAGGCCCATATCCCACTTACCAACCCCGCCATCGTGTGATGTGTTCATCTCCAGGCTTTTAATGGTTCTTGTCACCAGGAAGTTGCTCCTTTTGTGTGGGTCAGAATGGATGTCCCTGTGGCTTCTAGAACCAGTCCTGGTTCTGTCCCTTGGTCAATGAAAGAAGGGACCAGGGGTCTCATCCCTGCTGCCCCACTGCTTTGGAGCACAGATTTGACCAGCATGCCCACTGCACAGCCCCCTCCAGTAATATGTCTTAACCAGATGCAAGAGTGAAAACAGCAACTGGGTAACTGACCACAGTGAAACTGGCGGGAGGGACTGGCCAAGCTCTTACCTGCCCCTTAATTCAGGTAACCTACTCTGGGATCTTCACTGCTCAAGGTTAAATGATCCCAGCTCCTTCCCTCTTTGGGCTGCTTTTGCCTAAAATTTCTCTGCCAGCAGCACCCTGATTCCTACTGAGGAACAACTCAGGATCTACCACTCAGAACACTTGATCTGACCCGAGCCAAAAGCCAACGCAGCATTCATCAGAGTCAGGAGATGCAGGAAAACTGGGTCCTGGGGTCTTTATCAGCATGCCTGGATCCAGCTGCACCTGAAGCTCATCCTACATCTGAAATTTCTATTTACATGAGCCTCTGAATTCCCCTCCTTCACTAAGCAAGCTAGGGTTTGCTTTTCTGACACGGGCCACCGAGAACCCTAACTTCCCAACTCTCAAGCATAATTTTGGGACCCCCCCCCCCACATCTTCCCCTGAACTTCTCTCCAGCCATGGTTTCTCAAGCAACACATGGAACAGAGAGCACTCAGGTCCTCAGCCTGCTGTGCTGACGTGGCCTTGGAGTGCACCGGCCGTGCTGGCAGCGCACTGGCTGTGTGTTCTCCCATCCCATACTGCTCACGTGGACCTGGGCCCGCACTCACTACATCACAGAAGGGACCAACCCATTCTTTAGAACAAACAGTTACACTATAGGTCAATTTAGGAATCCCTGGCCAAAAGCAGTGAGGGGCCAGGTATTAAAAAATATCAGCTCTGGGCCTCCCCGGTGGCGCAGCGGTTGAGTGCTGGGTTGCGAAGCTGCCCGCAGCCTCTGCAGCGCCTGTTAGATCCCCGGCTGCTCCCCAGCCACTGGGTGAGGGTCCCACATGGTTCGCAGACCTCTCCTGCCGCCCACTGCTCCCCTCAACAGTGTACTTCGTCAGTCTGCCTGGTCTGCTCCCCCCTCTGGCTCTGGTGAATTCTCTCACCCTCCCGCGCTTCTGACTGTACCCAGTGCTTGTATAAATAAATAAATAAATCTTAAAAAAAAAAAAAGGTGAGAAGAGAAAAAATAAAGTTTAAAAAAAAAAATCAGCTCTAACATTCTTCATGGGAGGGGGAGGAAAAGGGATCAAAATAGGGGAGGGAAGAGCAAAAGAGACTATGGTGATGGTTCCAGAGTGAAATGGTGGTAGGAATTTTATGGGGAATTTACAATGATGTAAAAGATATAAATAAAATAATGATAATAATAATAAACATGGTAATTACATTTTAAAAAATCAGCTCCAGAAAGGCAAGTACTCACTGTTTTACCCACTATTTAATCCCCCATGCCTAGAATAGCCCCTTGCTCATAGTAGGTGCTTAAAATATGATCCTATGAATGAATGAATACACACCGGGGGCCGCTATGAGTCTAAGGAACACATTTTTGCTCTCACCGTCATTTAGTTTGGTCTTTGAGGTGTCTGGAGTTGTAGGCTAAGGGACGTGGGAATAGGTCATCAATAGTTCTCAGCTACAACAAAGGAATCTCATACAAGTCCCCTCCATTTGCCTCTTTTACCCCAAAACCAGGTCAGGATCCAGCTGGAGGCTATTTCTATCTTCACCTACAGGCATTTCCCAAAGCTTTTTCAAACCTCAAATTGGAGGTAACCGAGATTGATTACTCCGAGAACACAATTTTCAGATCTTTATACCCAACAGGATCTGGAATTAGCAGCAGCACCTCCAGGAGAAAAGCAACAGGGCTTCCGGAGGGGCTTTGTGTCTCCTGCCCAGGGGTGAGAAAGGTGGTAAGAGGGGCCAAGGGCACAGAACTGACAAAACTGTAGACCTTGACGGGAAAGGAAAGCCGGGACCCCTGAAAAAAGCTCCACGTAGCTGGCCCTGAGTCTGCAGTGACAGGATCGGGAGCTATGTGTGTATACCCTGGAGGAGAGGGGTCAGGGGAGAAGGACCTTATCACTGAAATATCTACAGAATAAAAAACAAATCTTTTATTGTGACTTTAGCTGCACCCCATCTTGGCCCTGAAGCTGATGGTGGATAATGCGACTTCTGGGGACAGTGGGTTTCCTGGGAACATAGCCAGAGAGGTTCAGCACAGCAAAATGAGTTCAGCCTCCTGGGCATGCCCCCTGGCACCAGAGTCACCCAGGTCCAAGGACCAGACTAACCCAAAGGCAGCCATGCTGGCCACAGCCCAGACACCATGTCCTGGAGGCCCAGCCACAGGAGAATAACAGCGGCAAGACTCACCCTTGTGAGGACACACAGGCAGAGGTTCCGGGCAAGAAGGGAGGGCCAGTATCTGGGGTACACCCAGGGTAGGAGCACAACTTCCAAAATATTTGCAAGGATTCAAAGGTCAAAGTCACTCCCCCATAAGAAGCAAAGAAAAAGTCCAGTCCAAATGGGATGAGGCTGGTTTTAAGTCCAGAAGCTTGGTGTGGGTCACCCCAGCAAAGCCAGTGAGCCAGGCAGCAGCTCCACCAATGCCCCCCACCATCACACAGGGAATGCCCAGCAGCCCCCACTCGGCCTGCACCCCAGGAATCACCAGAGGCCCTCGGCAAGACCACCACCTCCTCTGACCTTGGACAAATTCTGCCTCACTGAAGAGCCGGGCCCAGTCAGTGCTTTCAGACTGCACTGGGGCTTCACGGAGGGTCAGGGGACTCATGGAGGGTGGCAGGCAAGTCAGCACAGCTCTGCATCTCCCAAGCCCTGTAACAGAGCCCCGTGCCCCTCATGGGACTGCTGTGTTTGAGCATACAGTTGGAAAGCACTGAACTAGAAGGTCACTGAAGACTCTGCGCCTGAAATTCTGAGATGAGTTCATTACATACTAGCAAAACCCAAGTAACTGGACTTGATAAGGGGTACCCAACAATCAGGCATTTAACTAAATGTCCATGTTTCCGGGCCACCATCCTGAGGAACCCCCCTCCCCAACTCACTTCCAGTAGTTAGTTTGGAGCTCCCCCGACTCCCTCAACCCAGAGCCTATCTAACAGCATGCTGTGTCTCCCCTGGGCCACAGGGAGGCCCTCCACGATGAGCCTCAGCACTTCTCTCCTGGCATAGGAAAGTGGCTGTTCTTTCTCCTGATGCAGTGGGAAACCTGGAGGGGCTGGGTTTTTCTGTGTGCTGTGGGGGTTGTGGAGACACCCTTGAGGTGTGTCCTGGGAGCTCTGGGGGTCATGCTTGAAACCAGCTTACTTCTCAGTTTCTTAAGCCAACCAATCCTTTTTTTTTTTTTCTTTTTTTGCTTGTCAGTTTGCATTGAGTCTCTAGACAGCGCATGGTAACAGCAGACCTACTATGTGCCAGACAACCACAAACAGCAATTTCACCTTCCAGCTAGATTAGCCATTTCCTATTTACAGGGACTCTCTCTCTCTCTCTCTCTCTCTCTTTCTCTCTCTCTCTCTCACACACACACACACACACGCACGCGCGTGGTACAGTATATGTGTGCATGGTATCACTACTTGCTGACATGACAAGTACCCTCTAGAAACTTCAAAGGACCACAGCAGGCTGGACCCAAACCACCTCAGGAATACTCTTGCACCCAGCCTGAAGGCCACTGGCAGTTTCCTTTCCCTCCCGGGACCTGGGGTTCCTGCTGGGCATACATCCTGGGCCCAGCAACAGATAACTTTGATTGCCACCAAGAAAGGCATGGAAACCAGGGTCCCACCAGCAAGGAGCGGCCCAGCCCCAGAGTATGCCCAGGATCTGCTTACTGGGGGCATCCCCAGCGGGGGGCAAGGGGCTACAGCAAAAGCATTCCTGAAGTC
Organism: Talpa europaea; assembly: GCF_964194135.1. Taxonomy (NCBI): domain Eukaryota; kingdom Metazoa; phylum Chordata; class Mammalia; order Eulipotyphla; family Talpidae; genus Talpa; species Talpa europaea. Next base: position 21,052,547 of record NC_140084.1, on the reverse strand, counting down.
ACCCACCACCCTTGGACACAAAAGACCCCAGGAGGCTCAAAGACTCAGAAAATCAGCAAGGTGGTGGAGCCAGCCAGCCAGAAAGAAGTCTTTCTCCACCTCAAGAAACAGACATCGACATGGTTTTTCCCATGAAACCAAAAGAAATGTGGATTCTTCCCACCTTCGCCCCGCTTTCCGGATTTGGTGTTCAACATTGGAGAGACCTGCAGGCTCAACACCGCGAGAGCAGGGTTCGCCCCACGCAGTTGAGTCAAGCATGTTGTGTAAATCTGCAGACTGCACAGGAGGTGACTAAGAGCGCCAGCATCTGAAATTCAACTCCTCCCACTTAACCGCCAGGAACCAGGACCCAGGCCTCAGACAGCACACCACAGCCCTGCAGCAGCCCTGCAGATTTTCTGGCTTCTTCCAAGGGGGACTTGAGAGGCAGGGAGCAGGCAGCATAAGGAAGGTTCCCCTCACACCCATCAGGAAGACCCAGACTGGCCCTGAAGCCCATCCCTCCCAAACAGCAGCACATTACCAGCCCACAGTCAGCATCTTCCAGAAGAGTCGTGGGGAGCGACATCACTGTACGTGAAACAACTTTCAAAGATACTAGGGAAGGAGGGGATTTTTTTTTTTTAAGATTTATTTATTTATGCATACAAGAATTGAGGTACAGGCCAGTGGTATGGCAGCGTGGGGAATAGAACAGGCAGGTGTACTGAAATACACTTCTGAGGGGAGCAGTGGGCAAGGCAGGAGAAGTCTGCTGTACCCTGTGGGTCACCTCCCTGGGCGGGGATTGAACTCGTGCTGCAGTGGCTGCAGATTGCTTCATAGTGCTGTGACTTAACCCCTTGCGCCACCAGGGAGGCCCAAGGGAGGAGATTTATGACGCTTCATCTTATAAGTCAAAGACAGTGTCTCTGAATGAATCGTTCTCCACTGCACTGAGTTACCTTCTATTTAAACAGCTCCTACATCCCTAGCCCCGAGAAGGGTCCCTGCATATAGTACATGCTTGATACCCATTTATTGTCAATATTCACTCGTTGAATGACTACTGAGTGCTGAATATTGAATACTGAATGTTGAATGAACATCTTCCTTCTCTAAACCACCCCCCTTCTGTAAAACCCCGCCTTCTGCACACACATTAACTGAAGACCTACTAAGTCTGGGCACAGACATGGAACTTCTATTCTTGTCATCTACCTCAAGCCCCTTATCCATGCCACTTTTGCTGTCTACCTTAATATGGACATCACTTTACCTCATGGAGGCTTTAGTCTCCTTGCGAACAAGATCAATGAACACCTACTATGTGTTCTAGCCACAGGCCAAGGTTACCCTAGGGTGTATATTTCAGATCCACCAGTATTTCTTTTTCAGGTTCCATTTCTGTCCTTTGCACACAGGAGATATTCAAAATATTCACAGACCAGTGTGGCGCCAGCCAATCCGAGTGGGTGCCGGTGCTGGGCAGCCAGCCTGAGTCCTGCTTTTCTGTTGATTTATTGGTTATTTTCTTAGTGTTAGTAGGAGCCCCTTATACATCAAGGAAAATAATTTTTGTCTGTGATATGTGTCTTTCGTTTGATTTATTGTGGCTTTGGCAATGCAGACATGCTTTGTTTTTATATAGCTGAATATTTCTTTTATTTTATGGCTCCTGGGTTTAGGGTTATATTTAGAAAAGGCTTCCCCACTCTGATGCTATTATGCTTTTTTTAAAACTCACTTCTGTTTTCTCTTAATATTTTCAAGTTATCTGTTTGTGTTTTGATTGCCAATCCCTTTGGGATATGTTTTGGTGTTAGGAGGAGGGAGAGATCCAATTTCCTTCTCTTAGCCTGGTCACCACTTCCCCCCATCCCTGTCCTGAGGCATCCTCCTGTCCCCCACTGATCAGCAAGGACACCTGTCCCAGACACCAAACGCCCAGCTCTCCTCAGGTCCATTTCTGGTCTCTGTCATTCCCCTGGTCTGTCCCGCACCTCTTAGAATCCTATGGCTGGTTACCAGCTCATCCCTGCCCATCGTTCCTATTCCTCTCTTTCAGAATTTTTCTTCCTACCCTTGCAGGCCTCCTTTTCCACATGAACTTCAGAATCGGTTTGCCCATCTCTAAATATATCCCATTGTTACTTTTACTTGCTAATATTAAGTGAATGGACTCATTTAAGAGAAATGGACTATTTACAGTATTGGATCTTTCCACCCAAAAAACAAGTCTGCCTTTTCATTTACTGAAGTCTCTTTTGAGTCCCCAGTAGTTGATTTTGTTCGTGTGTTTGTTTTTTCCAAACATTCAGCTGCTTCCTGGCTTATTCCCTGTCCTTTGTACATTCTGTGGCTAACATAAGTGGGACCCTCTCTTGTTCTGCCCTCCAGCTGGATGCTGGATGTGGGGGTATTCATTGTGCTCGAGCCCCCAGGCCTTTTGCCCTGCAAACTGCAGGCTGACACCACAGGGCTGCGCCCGCACCCCATGGGCAGAAGGAAATCGAGCCCTGCACCTGTGCACTTGGCAGCGCATTGCCCAGCCGCTGGCCTACACCCACTCCGTTTTGCCCAAATGGAACCAGAATGAGGGGTGCCCCAAGCAATGAGGCAGGGAGGGCTCCACTCACACCGCTGGAGCAAGAGAGGCCTGAGCCGACACACAAAGACCAGCTCTGGCCAGCCAGCTGCAGGAACAAGGCTGGCAAAGGTGCCAGCCTTCACACAGCCCAGCCCTGTAATTAGGGCCCACGGTCACTCTGGCCACAGCTGAACAAACCAGGGTGTAATTAACTTGCCACCCGGCTTTTTACACAGCAGCATTCACCTTGGCCAGAAAGGGAGGGTCTGATGTTCCGAAGGAGCTGGGGAAACACTCCTTGGTACCAACTCAGGGAGAGGGACACGCAAAGGGGGGAGCAGTGAAATTAACCCACAGGGAGCACACTGTTTGCTGTTGCTATTTGAATAAATTTCTCCCTCCCTTTTTTTAAAGTTGAGCATTCAAATAAGCTGAGACTGTCTAGAATTTATTTTGAAATTGCTCGCCATCCCCAGTCTGGGTGCTTAGCACAAGGTGTTCAGAGTTGGAATTTAAGCTCAAGCTCTACAACCTTGAGCAAACCTCCCCTCCAAGCCTCAGTTGATCAGTTTGTAAAATCGGGAGGAATCGTGAAAAGTAGGAGCTCCCTGCTGGGACTGCTGTAAAGACTTGGAGAGATCACTCCTTCATTCAACAAGCACCACTGTGCACCAAGAGCTGGGTGAGGATGTAATGGGCAACACAGCAGACACAGACATGGCTCTTGTCCTCATGAAGTCCAGCAGCGGTTAGGAAGACCACAGAATCACAGAATAATTACAGAATCTGATGAGCCAAATGGACAATGTTGGGGTGAGGACTGGAGAGATCACTCGAGGAGGCTGCGGTGCAGGGGAGAGGGGTGTGCCGCAGCAAGGAAACTGGCCTGGGTAGAGGGTAAGGCAATGGCACCCAAAGGAGAAGAAACCAATGCTCAGCTCTAACCTGATCCCAAAGGCAATTTCTGATCTGTGGAGCAAGTGCCAGGAGTGCAGAGTTAGAAACCTCAGTCCTTCTAGAAATTCCATCTGCCTCTCCCAAGCTATAGTGATAACCCAAGTCATGCCAGTGATGTCTTGAGCATAAAGACCAAGGACTTCCAAAAAGACCTCCAGAGGCTCCTGCCAGGAACCTGCCAGTGTCCAGGACAGGCACACAGACACCTGCCGACAGCCCACTCCTGGCACAGGAGCCTCGCTAGGAAGTCAGGTCTAACCCAGGACGACTGGGTTCTTGGGCAGTTGGGCTCATTCATTTGGGCCCAAGCAGCAGTCAGTCTAAATCACAAAGTGTCCTTAAAAGACGGTGGTTGTACCAGGAAGCACTAAAACATTCCACCAGAACCAGACAAATGCTCACGGTGACCTGCTTCAGTGACCACATAAAAAATGGCAATCAGCCACCAGCTAAGCCCAGCCTCTGGCACCTGCTTCCATGGTGCCCAGAAAGTTCTCAGAGATGCTTTCCAAAAGATGCTCAAATCCTCCCAGCTCCCAGAAGACACCGAAAAACACCGCTGCAACTATTTATAGGGCCCTAACTGGCTGGGCCAACATTTCATAAGCCATGTCTGTGTGAGCTTCAGCTCACACCCTGTGCCGACATTAAGTTAGTGAGACCCGAATTTCTATCCTCCACTCACACAGCCACCGAATGCTCTGTACATTTCTTCACTTTGTGTCCACAAACGCGCTGCATTAGGAACAGACAAGGCCAGCACAAGCATCAAGTCAGCCTCCAAGTTACAAAAATCATCTACTAGTCTACATGTAAAATTTTATTATAGTACTTTAGACTATTTATTATATTATATCTAGTAACCCAAGCTTCATCTGCTTGAGGAAAGCTGTTTAAAAGAATTGCCCCACCCCACCCCACACCCAAAAAAAAAAAAAGAATAATGGAGAAGACCCCATGCGGTGTGGGCGCCATCCAGAAAACGTCCCATAGCAAATGCAGGATCTAAAAGGGGGTGCACCCACCGCTCCAGCCGGGAGCTGTCCCATGGACGGGAGGGGAAGACCAAGGAGGCAAGCAGCTGTTGGGGTGTGAGGGTCAGAGAAGATGAGGTCTTTGCTTATTTCAAGTCATAAGGATGCAATGCTTGAAGCCTTGAGGGTTTAAGGTTGGTTTCACCTCAGACATGAGAAGGAGACAGTGAGAGACAGAGAGAAGGAGGGAGAGGGAGAGAGAGATATGAACAGGGCTTGATGGCACTGTCTGCATTCCCGAGCCCACACTTCAGCAACTCTGGACCCAGAGTCGGGTCCTGCCGGGCACAACGGAAGGACCATCACTGGAAATGACGGTTCTTCGGTGTAGAGTCCCTGGGGTCTTCCTTCTGAATGTCATCACCACCATTCTGGCAGGAGCTCCCCCTTCCCTGGTGAACAACCCTTCCCCCTTTAGAAAATCTCCAAACCTCAGTTACTCTCCCAGATCCTCACCACCACCTCACCCCACCCCAACAGCCAAAGAAAGATATAGAAAGGACCAAGAGGTCACTCGGCTGAAACAGTTTTAAAGAACCACATTCAAGATCGCCCCCCACAACACACCCCACCCACACAGTGTCTCCCCAACATGCCTGCTTCTGGAAGGGCTGGACTTCCTGGGAACACCTGCTGGGGGTGGGGGAGCCTGCTGCCTCCACATTCCAGCATTGACAGCCCTCTGTGGGGGCGAGGGTTGTTCCAGGAGGGGACAGCAGTATTGACAAGTGGCACTGCCCTCAGGCCCCACATTCTCAACAGCAGAGACAACCTGCCTTCCCTCTAAACAAACTCATTTGTTCCCTCCAAAACATCTCTGAGCACCCAGGGCCTGTGGCCTCAGCAGAGCATGGCCCTCCCTGACACGGCCTTTGTTGGGCTGTCAAGTGTCCATTTCCCCCTCTGCATTGTCCCTCTGTCCGCCTGAGTCGCCCCAAGTACAGCTACGGGATGACCCATGACAAGCGTCTAGCAGACCCATGAGTCTGGCCTGGGAGGGCCTGCAATTGCATTTTTGTACCTGTTTCAAAGCAGAAGTTAATTTTCACATAATATCTTATGCTACAGTCCAGCGTATAAAATGAACCTTTTAAGGTGAATTACTCTGACTGCTGTAGGTGCCAGAGGCCTGTCAGACAGAACACCAATAGCCTCGGGGACACAGTTTGATAATCCCACAGTATTGAAGGATGTGGAGGCACCCATTCTGAATAATATGTATGCAGTTCCCAGGTTTATCCTGACTTTTTAATCCTAAGAACCTAAGAGTGAAGGGGAAATACCGCCTAACATATCTCTCCCATGTTAGGGAGAATCCCAGACTGGATCACACCTTTAGTGGGCGGTAATGAATTTCTTGGGGATGCTATTAGGCAAGGTATTTCCAGGACTCTTTCAAGGAATTTCTGACTCCCTTCTAATGCTCCAGAGTTTGGGGATATCCCTGGCTCCACGACCCCAGGGAGGTCGTTAGTGGGTTCCTATTAGAAAGGAGGCAGGAGTATCGGTGGATACCACCAGCATCCCTAAGGATGGCTGGGGACCCTGCAAACGGGACTGCCATGATTCAGTGGAAGCCTGAGGCTGTCAGAAGAGGCTGCCCTGGGAGGAGAACTGTGCTCAGGACCAAAGCACAATTAGCTACCATTTCTTATTTCTGGCACAGAACCCCACATACAACTCCAGAGTCCCCCGTTTTCCCTTCTCCACCTAGAAATGGTGGGCCCTTTTCAAAGGAAGGTGAGAGACACAAGAATCTATTTGATTTTGGAGAACAGGAGGAAAGGGTAGCCTAAGATGGGACCTAATCCAAGAGCTGCAGAAACCCAGGAAAGCATTGCTCAGTACAGGGGACTCTTGATCAACTAGCCAAGAACAGCATGTTCTTTTATGTTTAGAAATAAAGACGATAGGGCCTCCCCAGTGGTGCAGCAGTTGAGCGCTGGGCTGCGAAGCTGCCCGCAGCCTCTGCAGCACCAGTTTGATCCCTGGCCGCCGGCAAGGGTCCCACATGGCGCGCAGACCTCTCCTGCCGTGCCCGCTGCTCCCCTCAGCAGTGTATTTCGTTAGTCTGCCTGTTCTGTTCCCCGCTCTAGCTCTGGTGAATTCTCTTACCCTCCCACGCTTCTGACTGTACCCAGTGCTTATATAAATAAATAAATAAATCTTAAAAAAAAAAAAAGAAAGAAAGAGGATAGCTTTTCATTAAAAGAGCAATTGATTATTTTTAAGGTAAGTGATAATATTTTATTCTCTTTATAGTTAATTAAGATTCCACCTCACTTATTGGCTAAATCAAAAAATACATCAGCATCTATTATTTTCTCTAATAAGAGAGTCTATTGCACAGGATCCTGAAGAGGTCCTGGCTTGGTCACCTTGGTCAAGCAATTACCTTTCCCTCTCAATGTCTTAGTGTTTCTAAGATTATAAGTAGTCATAATCATCCTCCTGTGGTTGAAATATTGAAATATCACAAATTTCAAATGAGTTTGGTTTGCAGAGCCCCAAAAAGTCCAAAACTGCAAGAATCCTCTTGGGCCTACTGTTTTTTGTTATCTCTTCCCTTCAAAGTTTGAGAACAGCGATGTGATATAGCCAGAACTGCGCAGGTATGGCTGTCACTAGAGGAAAAGTCATAGCCATGTTCTCCAACCACTTGGCTTATAAACTTCCAAGATGGTATGAAAAGTAGGGAAGCAAGGGTTTTGTATTTGTATCCCAACCTGCTTCCAGCCAGCAAATTTCCTCCCACCAAAAAAAAAAAAACCAAGAGATCCCCACCACAAACTGGCATCCTAAGGGTGTCATCAACAACCATGATTAAGGAAAATATCTCAGGATATCTGTTTAAGGATGCTTCACATGCCCACAAACTGAATCAAGAACCAAGTCAAGAACCATGTCAACCCCACCTCTACAGCATGGTTGTCACACCCCAAGAATACATATGACCCAAACCTCCATCGCACCCACCCCACAAGTCCCAGACACACAGAAGTCTTAAATTATTCTTAGAAATCTGTGGCCTTGTCCACCTTTTTGAGGTAAACGGAGAACAGGGCTATAGCAGATCTGGCAGAAACTGCTGCCAGCCACGCTTCTCCTCATGCTCAGGGAAGTGGGAGGCCAAGCACAGAGGTAGAACCAGGGCCCTTTCAGCACGAGCCTCTCTTGGCCTTTGAATTTCTCCCCACCCATCCCAGGCCTTGCCTTGGCACTCACTCCACGCGACTCTCCACACTTAAGCTGCTTAACTTTGCACTAACAACCTCTTAATTGCTGGGTTTCCACAAAAGCCTTCTAGAAATCTGGGTGCAGGCCCGCCCACTTACGGCCCTCATACTATGGAGTACAGCTTGAGGGAGGAAGGGAGGGTCGGGGCACCTCCGCCTAACGCTTGTCTGCCAAAAAGCTCTTGCTTTTATTTTTTAATTTTATTTAAAAGCCGGATCCAGGGTACCCAAGACACCACAATAAAATGACATTAACTGTAAAATTACATTATTAATTCTTTAATCTCACTTGAGGCTTCAAGCTGTTGCTATGTCCAATTATCCATATAACCACCTGTCAGAATCCCGGAGCTATTTAGCATTACCTCCAGGACAGCGGTGGGCCCGATGGTCCGTCAGGTCTGCCAGAGACTCGAAGTCCTGCTGACAGTGATCGCAGGTGTAAATTGACTCATCCTCCATGTCTTCATCGTCCTCATTTCTCTCCTCTTGACTTGTCACGCTGTTCCTGTCTTCCAGCGCACGGCTGGTTTTTCGATCACACTCCGGCTCTCCTTCTAGGCCTCCTGCCAACAGGAAGAATACAGTCCATGTCAGCTGATGGGGTCTTGGGAAAGGGTTTTAAAAGAGTCGCCTGGCATTTATTAAGATACATTTAATTACTCTACCTCCCAGGGTCCATTATTCTTGACACCTCTCAGTATATTAATATATGGATTTATTTTGTAGCATGTGGTGCCATAATTCTCAACTAGATTCTTTAATTCTTGGTGCAAATCTTCTAGGGGGATTTCCTGTCATTTTCCCTCTGTGCGTGGCTGCTAGGGTTGGGATCCATTGGGGTAGTGAAAATGCCGTAGCATTTTGTCTCCTAAAAACCCAGTCTCTTACACACTTCCCTAGAGCCTGTATCAGCTACTCCTAACTCACCGAAACTTTTCATCTCACCAAAGTCTTGCAATTTAGAGGTAGGAGAGCTCTTAGCAGCTTCACCTTCTGCACAACAAACCTCTCAGGGTAGTAATGTTGGCTCAGTGATTCACAAAGATGCCCTGATCCTAGAATGTGTCAAGGAAGCACATGTGTTTGCAGGACCACAGTCAAACCCCAAACTTAAAATGCACCTGAGAGCTCATTTACACCCTCGGATCAGCCAAGACTAGCCTTGGGATTGTTTAACCAATTTCTTTAAAAGATGATACCTACTCCCTGCTTAGCACTGTGCACACCAGTGGGCAATCTGTACAGTAAAGTGAGTTCAAAATCATGACAATGATGCCTTGCTTTTGTGTAGTGTTCTATGATTCAAATCACAATTGCATGCCTAGAGTCCCACCTCACAGCCTCATACAGGGTAGGGCTAAAAAGAGGTACAAGTGGTCCTGTCCCCCCAGGTCGTGCCCCATGCCCTCAGAGAGGGACATTGTTGTTATTCCAATTTCACAGGTACACAACACCTGGCATCCTGCCAGGGGGCCGCAACATTCCCAGCACCCTACAGATGTTTAACTCAACATCCTGACTCCTGTCTACTGCACTTCCCTGCACAGCTGTGGGAAATGGAACACAACCTCAATCTGAAAGATTAATAGGACACATCAAGAACTTGTAAATCAAAGTGCTAAGAAAGCATGGTAAATATAGCAGGAGAATATATCAGTAATCCCAATAAATGTCAGTGGATTAAACTTGCCAATTAAAATACAGAGACTCACAGTGGAAACTCAAAGTGCGTGTGGTCTCTTTCCACAGTCTGTCCTGGAAAACAGATCCACCTGTTCAGAAACTAACAGAGATTTAAATTAAAGAGACCTCTATTATGTATAAAGATATATCTGTCCATTATACGTGCCAGCAAACATGTGAGTCCACGTGTGCGTTGCACATAGCATTGCCATGACAGAAAAACGCTTGAGCACAAAACCTTTAAACCCCCGAGGGCTGGTCGCCAAAGCAAGAAAGAGAAATGAAGCAAAGAATGTATTCGATTCGTAGTGGAAGCCACAGCTCTATAAATATATTTCAATTTAGAAACAGATAACATTATAAGGCTCTATTTCTCCCTTCCGCACAGAACACGCGCTTCCAAGCACTGACATCAAAAACCAGAGAACACGAATCAGCTCACCCGAGAGCCAGCTGCCGCCTTCGGTGGCGGGAATGTGGCATGACACGCTGCTTGGAACTGCACGGAGGCAGTAAAAATCAATGTTTCCATTTGTGGCCCATCAAAACATCTCTCTTCTTACCAATTAGGGGATGTACAATTTTTAGGTTCTTTTATTATCAAAACACGCCAACTCCTGGCAATACAGAAATCCCATTAAAAGCCAGGCAGCATATTTATCTCAAGAAATCTGATCTGCTGCGGTGGCGACAGTAAGAAATAGAAAGCAAAGAAATGAGAAATATCATTTGGAGCCTTCAGTGCTGTAAGTCATCACACAACCATGGTTACACAATCAAGTACCCGTCTCTGAAATTCCTAGTTTACAGTCTCTTCCCTTAATAAAAAAAAAAAAAAAAATGTTCTGAAGGGGGAAAAAAGAACCATAATTCCAGCTTTATCTACTTCAGCAACTCTTGAGCTAGTAAGTTACATTCAGCACCATGCCTGTGCTACTTTACTTAACACACACAATTTAATAGACATATTTAAATTATCCTCTTGTTATTTTTTTTCTTTGGCCATATTTACTTGGCAGCACTTTCCATAATAGCTCGTCTAATCCACAACTGGAACCACAAACATTACAATGTATTTGATCTCTTTAAATCTGGTACATCCTGTCGACTCACGAGTAGATAAATCAGAATGTCAACTCTTGGGTTTTTATAAGACAAAAACCCATAAAGTCATCCAAGAGCATAAATCTGTTTTAAGGAACTGTCACCTCCCCTGCCGCCAGCTACTAATGGGAAGGCAGGGTGACTGCACAGAAAGAGGCAGGAAAGAGGAGGCAGCAAAGGTTGGGACCTCGTCATCTGGGGTCCCAAGGGACCACATGGCTAGCCATTCTGACCCTCAGGAAGCCAGAGGGGGACTACTCAGGGGTCTGAAGAAGTTTTGGGGAGTGGAACTCTCCTGACAATGCCATCCCCCAGGGCCCCTCTGCTGTTAGAATTGGGACCCCCAGAACAGGCAACCCTTCATCCCCCACGAATTTTTGAACCTCACAATAGGGAAGAAAAGTAAATGGGATTATTTTTTCACTTGCAGAAGAGACAATGGGGCTAAAAGAGGGAGACGGGTCACCCAAAGCCATGGCGAGGAACTGAACCCTTCAGTCCTGATGGTAAAAGCAAGCCCTTCCCCCAGGCCCCAGGGACTGCTTGAACCCCGGGCTCCCCAGGGTCCAAGAGGTGGAAGTTCTAGGGACAGAATAAAGGCGCCCACCCTCTTGGGAGCACCCTGGGCTGTTCTGCCTCCAGCCCCAACCTGACCAGCTGCATGGTAAGCCCCTGGGGGCCACATGAATGAAGCTTCCCTACACTCCTAGTTGATCCAGCTCCAGCTGGTCGCAGTGGCCCTGCCTGTCCCATGTCCCACTCTTGTCCAGCCCCGGATGTCCCTCGGGTCATGGCCTGAGCAAGCATGGAGAGGTAAGAGCCTAGAGGCTGCCACCAGGCCTTCTGAGCCCCAATCCCAAGTGCCGCTTCGAGTTCCCAACGCCGTGACCCCCTGGGTCAGAGCTAGCATCGCCCTGCTGGTCCTGCGAGTTCCCCTATCCAATGAGGCAAAGTCTGCACTTCTTTCTTCCAAGGCTTCCAGGGCTGGGAGAGACTTCCCCAAATAGGCCAGCAGCACCTTTCCCTCCAGACCCACCCAAGTTCTCCTGAGGGTTACCTGGAGCAGCCTGAAGCAATTTCCAACCAGGCCCTGTCCCTTGGGGCCAGGTGCATGAAAAAAGAAAGCAAACTGGGGCCTGGCCTCTCCACCCACTGTCCAAGCTCCACTGGGGACAACTCAAAACCCAGCTGCAGGGAGCACCTGCTGTGCTGGCCAGGCAGCTCTGGGAGTGGGGCACCATCACATCCCCATTTCACAGGGGAGGAAACTGAGGTGACGGAGCTTGAGGGAGGCCATGGTAGCAGGTTTCAAACACAGATGTGCCTGACTCTTAACCACCTACCACACGGTCTCCTCCCAGTAGAGAGCAAAACTGAGCCAAACGTCAAGGAATTTGTAAACCCCTTCAAAGGCATACGCACTGTCCGTGTCCCAGCAAGGTCTGGTCCTTGGTCCAGCAAGGGCTCTGATGACCTTTGACATCCTCATCTCCTCACCCACACAGACCTTCAATCCCTTGAACTGCAAGCTTGTTGCACCAAGGGCTTCTCACCCCGTTCCCTGTAACTCTTCACCTACCCAGGGGGCACCCACAGGCCTAAGCATCAATGTCAAGTAGGTCCCTTGATGCATCCCTTGGCTGGGTACACATGGCAATGTGCACCCACACTTCTGTGGGCTGTGGGGAATGTACCGGCACACGTCTTCTGTAGTAAGATGCACTCTCCCTTCAAGAAGAGGGCTGATTCCTTTCCACCATTCCCCTCCGGACTGGCTGGCCTCCGAGACTCCCTTGATCACTAGAATGCAATGGAAGTGACGTCCCTGGATTTCTGAGGCCCTGTCAGAGTCCAGCTGTAGCTTCCCGGTGCTCCTGGTATCTTGGGACATGATGCCTGGGAACCCAGCAGCCACACTATGAGAAGCCCAAGTGACAGGGAGAGAGTGTGGGTGCTCCCGTTGAGCTCCACAGCAGGAGCCCAGCACCAACCACCAGCCCCTGAGTCACCGTTTGGGACGTCCTGATGGTAAAAGCAAGCCCTTCCCCAGCCGAGCCCCCAAATGACAGCAGCCACAGCCACCATATTTGACGACATGTGTAAAAGAAATGCCAAGTGAGCCCACCAGCCCAGCACAGTCAGCCCACAGGCCTGATCCTGATTGCTGCTTTAGGACTCTGAGTTTGGGGGGCGGAGAGGGGGGGGCTTGCTACACAGCTAGAACACTCGCCCACCAACCAGATGGTCCAGGATCTACAAAGGTGGGACTATATTTGGTTTTGCTCCACACGCCTCCCCAGCCCTGGTGCAGATGGGCACACACAAGCAGGGAGCAGGGGGAGGAGGAGGCCTCCGTAAACCTTGACTAAATGAATAAATTGGTTTCAAAGAAATAAGCCTTTGAGTATCAACACAGGTGGAGGACAGGAGGAGGGACGTGGCCACCTGCTGTTTATTGTTCGTTAGTACTAGGCTGAACCATGTGGAGTCGCCATCTTAGAAGAGTCCAAAGTTCGCAGTCCCACTGGTTCCATCCACAATGCGATGGGGCCACTCTGTTCTTCCTCAACACAGGAGGAAGAGAACACACCAAGCAGCAATGGGCCCCCATATACCACACCCAAGCACACCAGCCCCTGTGTCTAAGACAGGGGCTTAGGGAACTTTCTACATGAGCAAAGAGAAACAATAACAAAGCAGGAAGGAATGTTGAGCAAGAAAAGTGGCCCCAGAGCTCTGAAGGAAGAGGCAGCAGAGACCTCAGTGGAGAGGCAGCTCTGCTCTCCACAGCGCCCCCTGCACCGAGTGCAGCTGGCAGCTGTGCCAGTAACTGCCTGGCACTGCTCTCCATTCACCTCGTCCCATTCTGTCTTCACAGTGACCCTTTGTGGCAGGGACTGGAGGGCCCCACCTTGCAGATGGGGAAACCAAGGCTCAGGATCACATGCAGCTCACACCCTAGGAAGGGCAAACACTAGATTCGAACCCAGAGCTTCTGACCACAGATCATCACTCTTTTTTTTTTTTTTGAAGATTTATTTATTCATACAAGAAGCGGCATACAGGCCAGATGTGCAGGAAAGTGAGAGGATTCACCAGAGACAGAGCAGGGAACAGAACAGGCAGACTGACCGAAATACACTGCTAAGGGGAGCAGCGGGCGAGGCAGAAGAGATCTGCCGTGCCATTTGGGCATCTCCCTGGCAGGTCGGGATCAGGTTGGGATCAAACCCGGGCTGCAGAGGCTGCAGACAGCTTCACAGCACCGCGCTCAACCGCCTGCGCCACCAGGGAAGCTCCACAGATCCTCACTCTTAATTGGTATATGGGTGGATAAAAAGGGGGGGTGCCTGCAAAAGGAACGAGCTGGGAACAGCTGGGTGAGTCCAGTACCAGGAACAAGGGGAAGGGGCGAGGCCCCAGGCAGCCAGGTCTGAGAACAGGACATTTCCTACCTTCTCAGCGAGGCTTCTGAGCTCATGAGTCAGGGCTGTCGGGGCCTCACATTCCCGAGGGCCAGCTGAGAGCAGCCCTGCCTGAGTCTGAGACCCTCACCAGGAAGGCTGCCTCCCGCCCTTCCTGGGAGAGACCATGAGGGTCACCTGGCCAGCAGGGAGCCCTGAATGCCCTGAGAGCCAATGGGGGTGTCCCACATCTGGGGCCCCAGAAATTGTGTACCTGTCCAGGATATGGAACCGAGTGTGAGGAGCATGAGCAATACCAGTGCCAATAATCACACAGGTTCACCCCTCCCTTCATTCATCCCACAAACATTTCAGTGTCTCCCGTGAGCCAAGCATAACAGGCGCACCCACTACAGCACACAGGCCCACCCAGCGGATTCATCTCGGTGGCCTCAAAGCCCACACAAAACCTGGTCCAGAAGAGCTGCTTAGTAACTGTCGGGTGAGTGAAAGCATGAGCAGGTGAGCACATGGATGCCAAGGGAGGTGCAGGTGGTGAAGCCTGTCTCATAGCTGGGTTGGTAAGAGGTTCCCGTCTTAGCTCTGGTGCCTCCTCCCACCCCATGAGTGACCTTGAGCAAGTCACTTCTCCTGCCTGATTCCTCATATGTTGAAAGTGGAGGTCAGAATCACCTGGATAGAGGGCCATCAGTGCGGGAGAACTGTGCACACAGCTACTACCCACCTACACATGAGCCCAGGAGCCCCAAGGGTTTGCGGGCGCCAGGAGGAGGCTGCAGAGAGCAGGGAGGGGAGGAGGGCTTGGGCAAAGGCACAGCAAAGGCACAAGGGAGCAGAAAGGAGTAAAAGCCAGGAATGAGAGGCAGGGGAGTCCAGCCCTGAAGGCCACAAGTCCTGGGAAGAGGTCCCCACTTCTCATTTCTTCTCCCCATCAGACACAGACAAGAGACTGTGCCATCCACCTCCACAGAAATCAGAACTACCAGTGAATTCTAGGAGTGTTGAGGGTTTGCCCCGGGAACCCAATCATACGGGAAGCATCCGGGTAGCCAGTACAGAGGGGTCCAGTGGGGCTGATGGAACCAAGTTCTTACAATAAAAAAGGTTATTCAGCAATGACACAGACAAGCAGCAGACAGCTGGAGTCATGTTTCAGGGATTGCTGGAATGACAGGGAAAGAGTAGAAAAGAATCAGACTTTGAAGCCAGTCTGCCTGGGTTCAAATCCACATGCCACCACTTGGCAGCTGGGGACCTTGGACAAGTCACCTGTCTGAGAAGAATCTCATGACATTATTTATTTTAATAAGGCAATATGTACAATATGTACAAAATATTGTACAATATGTACAAAGCCTGATACCTGGCCCACATTTAAGACTTGAGAAGATGCTCACCACGATCACTGTTTGCTGCTCTTATTCAAGACAACACAGGCAGCTGCCTGACTTGGACAAGAGTTGGAGACACCATACCCCCAGGGGGTGCAGCAGGAGGCCTCTAGGCTCCCCAGGACAGAGACTGTCAGGTCACAGGGTCCCTTGAAAAGCGCACAGATGTCTGCACACAGAACACATCACGGGGCCAGGAGAGGAAAGTCCTGGGCTGGAGACCAGCTGCCCCTCCCATGCTGTGCGGCCCTAATGACAAGTCCACTTCCTCCAGGAAACAGCCTGATCTCCACGGTGGTCGGTGCTGGCCAGGCCGGAGAAACTGATGCAAACATATTGTCTACGATCATAAGCCCACTTCTCCTGCCCTGCCCCCGGGGTGTAGTGGGGGCCCTCAGGAAGGGGCCTGTTATTTCCAAAGTGGCAAGAGTTGTTTTAGTAAAGAAGGTATTCTCCATCCTAACAGCCCGCGTGTTTCCTATAATAGATTTCCCCAACCACATGCTCCCGGCACCAGAGCAGGAGGGGTGCTTCAGCTGAGCTGGGGCGCTGCTAACAGAGAAAGACTCGTCTCCATGAACACTTTGCCATGTGCCTGGGCAGGAGGGCATGAGGAGGAAGGGCAGCAGGGGCTGGGCAAGGGAGCCTGCCGACCTCTTAGACACTCTGCTTGTGCATCCATTGCTGGCCCCAAATTCTGAGAGGCAGCCACTATTTATCTTCAGGTTTAAAATATTTGCAGTGCAGGCAGCAGGGTAACATTTAACACTCAGCCTAAAGGGTCCCCTTAGCAGCAGAGCCGTAGGCAAATATTGTAACACATAATTTGCTGTCCAAGTTTCGCTTCTTAAATAGGGAAGCAACTTCTGGGTGGGTGTCTGGGGGCACCAGCGGCTCCCCTGTCAGTGCTGAGGATTCTCTGGATAGAATTTCAAAGCCACAGTCAGTCTGATGCCAAACCTGACCCGGGCTGCCTCACACAGGTCTTGCCAGCCCGCCAATGGCTGATGGTGCAATAGCAGGTGCTGGGCTTCCTCTCCACGGTCCCATGGTGGACCAGAATATCTCTCTCCCCGTCAGGAATTCCTGAACCTGAGGCCAAAATGATCAAAATCCTAAAGGCAATCGCTTCCCTCAGCCCAGATCTCCCCATTTGTATTCTTCACCCAGGAGCCACAGCCAATAAGGGAGACGTTACTCTGTTATTTCACAAAAGGTGAAACTGAGCTCGGATGTGTGAGACAGTCACTCAGGTGAGCGGGTCATGCATGGACACAGCTGACAATGCGGATGGCATAGTCACCTGGGCCAGGGAGGAGTTGTATGCCCACCCAAGGGAGCGGGGTCCTGTTCAAATCCTCTGCATAGTCACCTTATGAAAAGTGGAGCCCAGTGCAGACACATCAGCAGTTTTGTTAATAGGAAATCCATATTTTTATGTGAAATCTCTGGATTTTTAAATGCTGGCATCAAGTTTTAAGAAATGTGGTGTGGATCAAACAATAGGTCTTAGAGGGTTGGATCTAGCCTGGGGGGCACCCACTGCAGGTCTTCTCATGGGGTGTTTCCAGCAAGAGCCACTGAGCCCCCCAGAGCCCAGGGTGACCTGCTCACTTACTCCTCACCAGGCAGGGAGATTAGTTGGGCAGTGATGCAAGTGTCACTTCTTTGGAGAGTTAGGACTTGGGTTCAAGAGCACTCCTGTGTGACCTTGGTTACTTATACTTCTGGACTTCATTCTCACAACCTAGAAAGTGAAGATGATATCACTGCCCCCTGATCAGGTTGTGGAGTTCCCCTTGGGGGCCGCTTTCCAAGTAATTCCATCCCAAGTCCCAGCTCTGGTCGTCAATAAGCTCCCCAAAAGCTGCTGCCATATCAGACACAAATATATCATTAGTCAGTCAACAAACACTTTGTGAGCACCTACTATGTGCCAACTGCTGTTGCGGGTTCTGCAGGGACTTCAGAGAACAAAGCACAGTTTCTTAACCCACTGGGGCTGGTTTTCTGTCACAGCACCCTGTCCCTTATGGGTGTCCATGAATACATGATAAATGAATTTCCCACTCCTACCCAGGGGTGTTCAAGCACTGAGTCCAACCCACAAAAGCAGAAAGGGACCTCAGCTTTCCAGGATGAGACTCCCCACTACAAAGGGTAAGCAGGAGCAGAAGGAAAACAATGGTAGGTGGGAGGGAGAGGGAAGGAAAGAGAAAGCAGGAAGGGGGGAGAAGAAGGAATCACAAACATCCTCACCGAAAGGAAAAAAAATTGTGTTTTCCCACCACGTCGTTAATGGTGTCGCTCCTCCAAACCTCACCATCTTAATAAAACTGATCTCGCCGCATGCAGTAATGAAGAACAGTCGGACAAAGCCACCCTGGAACCATGAAAATTGTGCGCTGTTACCTCCTCCTGACCTCCTGAGACTGTGACCACGTTGCCCTCTCCTTGCTGTCATGTTTGTCACTGACGAACGCTGAGAAGGGGGAGATGGTGGAGCGGGCTGGGGGGCAGCACGAGGAGCTCGATAAATCCAGCTAATTTGTGACCTGGCACTCCTAATTGCTCCCGGGTCGGGAGCAGAACTCAAGGCGAGGATGCTGGGGCACAAATCACCCCCTTGTGGTCACTGCAGGAAAAGGAGCCCCATGGGGGAAGAGAAGCCCCAGAGAGAGGCTCAGCGGCCAGGCTGAGATAGCTCAGGCCAAAGGCAGACAGAGCCTGGAGCTGGGGCCACAGGGCAGTCGCTGGGGGATTCAAAGGTGATGCCCGCTCTGGGCCCCCATGGCTCCTTCTGTAAATTAAGGCATGAACTGGGGAGTGATTAATCGCGGTGCCCGGGGCAGGCCCAAGACCAACATGTTACCCCCTCACACTGTCTGCTAAGACACTGGGATCCCACAGAGCAGGGCTTCATAGTGCTGTTTCACTGTGAAGCCAGAAAATTTGTGCAAAAGTTCACCCAGCCAATTCCTCCTGGCTGACCAGGCCTCAGCTCAGCAAACCTTCACCCCTATGAGGTCAGCTCCCCCATGCAAGACCTGGGCTCCTTGCACCTCTCTTTGCTGTCCTCACAGCCATGCTGGGAGCTTCCTTTGCAGATGCCCCGCTGTCTCCTGTGCTAGTGCATAGGCTCCAGGCAGACAGGCAGCACCAGTTTTGCTCACCTTGCTTCCCTGGCAGCCCCCAGCACCCAGCACAGAGCCTGGCACACAGTAGGTGTTCAATAGATATTTGTTGAGTGAATGAAGTCTGGAATGTGAATCTAGCTGTGGACCTGCTGCTCTCTGAAGAAGGATGAGACAGAAAGAACAAAGCCAGAACAGGCCCCTGGTCCTGCTGCAGGCACCCTGGGTACCAAGGGTTTCCAGCTGCTGTTGTGACCCAGAGCCTGGAAAGGACCA
Organism: Talpa europaea; assembly: GCF_964194135.1. NCBI lineage: Eukaryota > Metazoa > Chordata > Mammalia > Eulipotyphla > Talpidae > Talpa > Talpa europaea. The sequence continues at coordinate 21,033,732 of NC_140084.1, read as the reverse complement.
GGAACCTACTTCCTCCAGGCACAGTGGAGGGGATGTGTAGAGCCTTTTAAAACTCACAAGTTGCCAGGCATGGACACAGCAGTGTACATGCTTCCAGAATCCTGAGACAGTGCCCGGAGAAAAGGCAGTGTGTCTGATGGAGCGGTCTGCACCAAGGTGTTGCCGCCAAGGGAGAAGTCAAGGGCAGCACACTGGCCCTACTGGCCCATTCAAGCACCCCACTATGGGAGGACAGAGTCTGAGCCCACCATAAGGGCCTGTGCAGGCATTAGGCATCTTCCAGAGACACTGGGGGTCCCCTACCACATCACCCCCTCCACTTGCTCTGGCCAGCCAGCTTTCTACTGAGTTGTCTCAGTTCCCAAGAAGGTGTGGTGTCCTGCAAGTGGGCTGCAGAACATTCTGGAAGTTTCTGGAAACCTAGAGACAGAACAATGCCAACTGCCCAGACAATACATTTGAGGGTCTCAGCACAAACACAGTCATCCCACAGGCTGCGTCCCCCTCCCCAGGGAATGGGTTTAAATGGAAGCCCTGAGACCCCACCCACCAGGGAGAGCAAGGCCTGTGGTGCCTAGGACCCACAGAGACGCATTTCCACACCCTGAGGATTAACCACAGGGCAAAGATCAAGTGGGTAGCAGGATGGAAACTTCCAGGCCGACCCCAGGGGCCCAGCCGCCCCCACCGTGATGGCCAATATCGGCGTGATCTATATGCACACACACACCCACACCCCACTCACCACCCCCAGCTCATCCTCAAACCGTCACTTAACTCGGATTTCAAACTGCTCGCGATGTTCTTTAGTCAACATGAAGCAGAAACCTTTTATTAAATGCTGCTAATTTTTTATTGATCACACTGTGAATCATTTCATTTTCCATTACCACAAATGTCTCCTATCAGGGCTCCACGACTACACTTCTTTATTCATTCTCAAGCAACTTGTCACTTTTAATCAGTTTTCAGTTTCCATATCGCTCAAAAATTGGAAAGCGGGTTGTCTGTATCATTATTGCTTTTGCTTAAAAAAAAAAAAAAAAAGGTTCCCATATAGGAAAGGTTATTATACTTGGAATAAATAAGCATGAATCAAATTCAAATGAAATTCCTCCTTGACTCTAACCAATTTTAGTATTAGCTTTTATAATTTTTTTAGGTTTATTTTCACGGAAAGACTGTTCATAATTATTGCTCGTTGCTCTCCCCAAACACTTATGTTACTAAAGTGTGAAATGTCTTCTAACACAAAGACAGATCTCTGGGAAGTAATTACAGAAATGCATTCAGGGGCAATAATTCTATATTAGCTGTCAGCAGCAGACACCCTCTGAAAGGCACTTGTTATGAAGGAATTATTTGTGTTCCTGTTGAAGGCATGGCAGGCAAGCCCGCACTGAAACACTGGGCCCAACCAGAAGCATGGGCTCCCTCATCAAGGGTCAAATTAAGTTTAAATCATTACCTTGAAGCCAAGCAAGCGCGTACCTGACTGTCTATTGTGGAGACGGTTTTGAGACGCACTCAAGCACAACGTGGTCTTCCCGTTCCCAGCGTGGCGCAATTACCCTGAGTCTCAAAAGGATTCTGCCAGGAGCTTGTCACAATAGGGAGAGAGGAGGTGGCAGGGTGTCTATTAAATGCTAACTCATGTCACCAAACAGAATTTTCAAGAATTATAAATTGCTGAGATGCCTCACAGCTGACCCCCCTTGCGTTAAGAAGAGCCCAGAATATTATCAGGAACACGCAAGAATTTGCATCAAAGGCAAGAAAGGACTCTCCGAGGGGGGCCCACAACAATGTATCCAAGAACATCGGACCCAGTGGACTTTCTCCTTGCCCCACAGGAGGTCCAGCTGGAGTGTGGGCAGGAAAACTCCGTGAATTGAGGACATATGGATGTAGCAGCACAGGCTCCTAAAGAGATGCCTGCATCATTACCTGAACTGTGTCCTTAACTCCTGCCAGGACCTCCAGCCAGTCCAGTCTCTTCATGTGGCTGAGCCTCAGTTTCCCCAAATGTAGCAAGATCCTGCAATAAAGGCCTCTCTGGTGGCGCAAGGGGTTAAGTCTCAGCACTATGAAACTATCACCAGCCACTGCAGCACAAGTTCGACCCCCAGCCAGGGAGCTGACCCACATGGCGCAGCAGATATCTCCTGACTCACCCACTGCTCTCCTCAACAGTGTGTTTCAGTTGATCCGCCTGTTCTGCTCTTCACTGTTTCTGGTGGATCCTCTCACTCCCCGTACCTCTGGCCTACACCCCAGCTCTTGTATGCATAAATAAATCAATATTTAAATTTAAAAAAATCCTGCAATAACCTTGTGTTGAGGGTATTAGATGAGCGACTAGAAACAGAGAATGCGCAATGTTAGCCCCTCCTGCCCTGGGCCTGTTCTCCCCTGTCGAACAGCAGGAGTCAGTAAAGGAACCAGCTGGCCTCTGAGAGTGGGGACAAAGTAGGAGAGAGCCACTTCCCCTCATGCCAGGGATCAAGCCACCCTGGGCAGTGCCCAGGTCACTGTCCTGCCCCCAACGCAGCTCTGTGGCCAGCTGTCCCTACCCCACCCTCTGTAGATTCACTTGGCGCTGGCCTCACCTCCATGCCCCAGGGCCAGGGCCGTGACTCAAGCCTGGCCAAGCAGGGATAGACATGTGACCCAAGTGGGGCTCCTGAGACACAATTCTGTCATTTTCGGGAACCACTGGGAGAGAAGTTACCTAAAATGAAGCTAACAGCAGCAGTGATGGACAGAGAAGGGAGTGCGCTAGAGCCACGCCCCCAATCCCATCATTCCACGTGGCGGTTCATATGCTAGAGAACTCCTGAGAGTTCACTGTGAGACTGCACCCCCAGGATTATTTGTAATCACCCCTAAAACATGGATGGCACCTATATTTCCATGAACAGGAGATGGACAGATGAACTGTGGTACAGTGACAGAGTAGACCCCAGTGAACGTTTAAAATCAATAAGATGGAGCAACATGTGTCAGCAAGGACTAATCTTCCAAATATAACATCAAAAGAGGAAAAAAGCAGGTTGCTAAAGATAAGCTATGGTAATACGGTAAGAAAGGACACTTACAAAAAGTGTAAGACAAGCACACCCATTGCACTGGCGTCATTCACACGTATTCCAAGAAGAAAGTCAGACGTGGTTACCATCCACGCCAAGACCCAGAGCAGGAAGAGGAGAGTTCTGGGGGCTCTGCTGGATGGGTGGGGGTTCATTACTCTTTTATATATCTGCAATACTTTGTAATTAAAAAATCTACGGCTGAGTCATCAAAAATTTTTAAACGATAATTTTTTTTTTAAAAAACGATAAATGAATTGGGGAATTTTTACCTAGAGAAGATGCCCTAGAAAGGAACCAATCCAATCCACAGCTTTTTTAGAGTCTAAGACCCAAGATATTATTCCCAGGTCACACGGCAAGTTGGTGGAGCCAGGAGGCGTCCTCAGTACCCTCCCAGTCCAGCATGCCTTTCCATCCACCAGGGCGATGGGGATGGGCAGGGAGAAGCAGAGGAAGGGGGGAGCTTCTAGCTTCTAGAGGAAAAAAAATCCACAGTACCTAAGGGCCACGCTTTACAGGGACAGGAACTCCTGTCTGCTTTGTTCGCTGTGGAATCCCCAGCACCTAGAACAGTGTCTGGCACATAGTAGGTGCACAATAATATTTACTGAGTGAATGGATAAATGAACAAATGAAGACTGTGATGAATTAGTCATGTTCATATCCATTCCTTCAAGCAGACCCTCTTTTCTGGACAGGACCAAGTTAGTCATTTTAAGCAAATGCAGATTTTCCACCTTCTGGTCTTTGAAACAAACAAACAAAAAATCAATGCTCCAACTCTGACTTCTCACAAATTTTCTAACCCTCCTGTGGGTAGGCTGAGAATGTGAGTCACGGCTGAGCTTGGAAAACCACCTTTGGGGAGATGAGAATGGAAAAGTCTAATTTAAGGAGGAGCCAGGTACTGCCTAAAATGCATCCCTGGCCCCCTTCCATGAGTGCACATCAAATGGAAAAAATTACTCGAACTCTCTCCCTGGGAGAGCGTCTGATGGCTCGGCCGACAGAATGGAGCCGGTTGCTAAGGAATCGCACCAGACAATGTCAGATGATCACTTGCTACCGGCAAGATATGGCCAGGGTCAGAGTTCAGAACAGTTTCTGGAAATCTCTCCAGCAAAGCCCCTTCTCTGTTCAGAGAGAGGAAGAATAAGAGCCATATTGTCGGGCACCCATGGTGATTCCTATACTACGAAGCAGGTACTATTTCAAGCCTCATTTACAGATGGGGATACTGAGGCCCAGGGAGGGAGAGTCACACGTCTAGGTGTTGGTAGAGCAGGCATCCCAATCTCCAAGAAACCAGCGCACGTTCTGAGCGTGGAGGTGCCCCCTGGAAAATCAGGTTTTGAGGCCCTCCGGGTTCACCCCTTTAGTGCAGAAAAGGGTAAGCAGTGAAATCTGGGCCAAAGAAAAGACAGACATGACCGCGGCCTGCAACCTTCCCACATGGACAAGGCCAGGTGTCCACTGGGTCCCCGTGGTGCCAGCCCAGCTCCTCAACATTAAAAAAAGAGACAAGACAGATGGAGCATCACCAAGGTCCACTTCACTCCCTGAGCCACATGGGCACCAGGGAATGAGGGCCCACTGAGAGCAGGGCACCCAGATACACCCAACTTCCCAGACTTCCAATAAGAACCCACATTATTAACCTTGGCCTGACCCCAGGCACATATCAGGTCAGTCAGGGGTACCCCCAACATCTGAGTACCTTTCTTTCCCATAAAAAAGAAGCTTGATTCATTTCTGAGTACAAAGATGGTAACTGATGTTGAAGAGACAAGTCATGGTGACAAGTGTAAAGAAAACAGTAAAAATCACCTGAAATCTCACCACCCAGAGGCTTGCGCTGTGGCCGCTCTGGCGAACACGCTCCCTACATTTACAGACACGCGAAGCAATCATTTTCTTAGAATGGGATCCTGAGCCGCTCGCTGGTTTGTAACCTTTTTAAACTTTGTTCCATTCAACCCTGTGCCTGGCTTCTCTCTTCCAGGGATGATTTTTTAGGGTCTGCTTTTAAAGCTTCATCTAGAGGGAAATCTCATATGGGCTCCCAACCCCCCCAGTTAACATGAACGGGGTCAGTCACGAACTGAAGGGGTAGGGGCTGTTCTGTCTTAGAAAAGGTTTCCTAACTCTTCAAACGGTTATAGTCATCTGCCAAAGAGTATGTGCGTTAGTGAGACTCTCCACCGACCACAGGCAGGTTTCTGGAGGTGAAGGGACCACTTGGCTGAGCATCAACTGGAGGTGATAACACACCCCTCTGAATAGGGACCCAGGAGTCTATATTTAACAAGCCTCAATATCTGCACTTAAATACTGTCCCAGTGTCTTTAAAATAGACCAAAACCAGAGCCTCCCTGGTGGCGCATGGGGTTAAGCACAGCACTGTGAAGATACCCACAGCCTCTGCATGAATTCGATCTCTAGGCAGCCAGGGAGCTACAGCAGACCTCTCCTGTCTCGCCCGCTGCTCCCCTCAGCAGTGTATTTCAGTCAGTCTGCCTATTCTGTTCCCCATTTGTCTCTGGTGAATCCTCTCACCACCCCCCACACACACACCTCTGGCCTGTACCCCAGTTCTTGTATGCATAAATAAATAAATCTTTTTTAAAAATTAAATAAAATAGACCAAAATCAATAAAAATATTCACCAATTTTAAATCTCTACACTGGGCCAGAAAGCTGACAATAACCCCCAAGAAAAAGAGCTTGCTTTGAGCATGAGTTTGGCCTTCCTCTCAGCGACTAAGCCCAGAACTTCCCAGATCATCTGCGCAGAAGGCACCGGGCCACGTGGTAGACAGTATGCACACGCCTGCACACACATATACCTGCATACACACCCTTGCTACCATCACATGCCTGCTGAGGGGAAATCAAGCTGGGGCCCTTCCTCATGTCCATTGATCCCAGGGAAAGTTTAAGAAATTCCCAATCTGGGGATTCTCAGTTAGTAGCTTCCTCTCATCTTTTCTCCACCAATAGCAAAGCAGGGGGTTCCCTCCCTAGACGTGACATTGGGATTCTTCTCCGGTTTTGTCACCAAGAGCTACACATGGGGCCCACCCTCCAGGGTCCAAGTCAGGAAGGCTTCCAGGCTTCCAGGAAGCCCATGCATTCTTCTGTCCTTGGGGGAGCACAGGTGGGGGAAGTGAGCTGGATGTTTCTGGGAATCAGGCTACTCTGGGAGACCCACCCCTCTCTCTGCCAGCTGCCAGTTCTGAATCACAGAAGATGGGAGGCCATCTGAGCCCCCCACCCCCACACTAGCCTCCTCCACATTTGCTCATGGGTGTTTCCAGGGCCCCAGTGATGCACCAGGGATGGTCCTGGGACCCAGCAGGGGAGGATCACCTTCTTTTTATTTTTTAAACACTGTTCACTAAATATTTATTGACATCTCACCATTACATTAGCACTGGAAGATACAACAAACAAAAGAAGCATTTCTTCCCTTACGGAATTCAATCTTGCAGAGTTATAATCTACCTGTGTAAAATCAGTACTTTATTTTTTTTTTAATTTTTATATTCCCCATACAATTGCAACCCCCTGATTTTGACCCCAATCCCTCCTTTCCCCACCTCCCCCCAAAGTGTGTCTCTGGTTCATAGTTGTTTGTTGATTTTTGATATTTTCTTTCTTATAGTTATTCTTTTTCCTGGTCCCTTATTTAGGTTTTCTAGATTCCTGTTATGATTGAGACCATCCGGTATTTTTCTTTTTCTTTCTGGCTTATTTCACTGAGCATGATCCCTTCCAGTTCCATCCATGTTGCTGCAAATTGCATGTGTTTATCTTTTTGAATGCTGAGTAATATTCCATTGTGTATATGTACCACATCTAATTGATCCAGTCATCTATTTTTGGGCATTTGGGTTGTTTCCAAAGCTTAGCTATTGTAAATTGTGCTGCTGTAAACATAGGGGTGCAGGTGCTCTTTGGAATTAATGTTTCTGTGTCCTTTGGGTAAATACCTAGGAGTGGAATTGCTGGAGGATCACCTTCATGTCGGGAGAAAGGCAGGTAGATAGCAGAGAGACAGAGGAACAAAAGCATTTCTTCTAGTGGTCAGCACTTTGCAGGAAATGGGAGAGAAGTGGAGGGACCCAGCTCCCCGGAGTGGGGGAGGTACTCACTGAGCGTGCGCTGCGCTGTGGGCAATGAAAAGGACCCAGGTTAACATACACAAAAATATCCTGAGGCAAAGGCGCAGAGGGCACAGAGAAACACAATGTGCAGGAGAATCTGGCCCATCCCAAGAACCCAAAGGAGGTCAGTGTATGGACAACGCAGAGCGGGGCAAGCATAGGAGGCCCAGGACCCACCATCCTGAATCGCACGGGGCCAAGGAAGCAGTCGGGAATGAGCAATAATCTTCCTTAAAGGCTGACATGAGAACTGCAGACTGCAAACAGATTGAAGGCAACGGTGCACAAATAAAAGGTTGCTTGAAGCCTCCATACTTTAATTCAAGTTGCTCCAATCTATTTGGCAAACACTTCAGACTAAGAGTGCCTTGTCGGCAGGACATCCCGGATTCTGTGCAAAGTGGCCCCAACACAGGCTGGACGGTCAGAGCTGAGTTTGAATCCTCTGCCAGAGGGGTATTCAGACTTATCAGAGATGAAATTATACCCAAAACCACTCCAAGTGTCTGGAAACAAAGTAACAGCACAACACACACACACACACACACACACACGCTTCTGCTTACTGACATAAGGACTAGAACAGTCATGACAGTCCAACTGTGCAAGACAGAGGGGTGAGGGGTTGCCTAGCAGGGTAGGCACTGGAGTGACAATCCTGGAACTCTGGAGTCACTGAGTCTTAGCCCAGAAGGACACAAGTGCCACCCAACAGGGATGGTGCAGAGGCCTCTGCAGAGAACAAGGATCTTAGCCAAGATCCCCAGCAAGGAGAAAGCACACTCGTCCCAAGACCCCTAGTCCTGCCCACCCAGACTCACCCAGCTGGGACAAGGTGTTACCTCCAAATGGAGATGCTGGAGAAGATGGCTGCACTGGGGGGGGGGGGGGGGGGGGGCGAAGGGAGGCTGCAACTGCATGACCTAGCCGCCCGTGACTCATTAGTCCAGTAATCCTAGAGTTTGGGGCCCCAGGCCAGCCACATAGCTAAGAAAGCATTTGAAACAGGTGGACACAGACATCACCCAGGTCCACCGACCCAGTCAGCAACTGCCCAAGGAGGTGGGAGAGAGTATGTTAGCTGCCCTCCCCCTCTGCCCTCATTCAGCAGCCCTGCAGTTCTCCCTCGGCCCACGAGCTTGGCCCAGCCTTGCCAGCCCAGCACCAAGCAAAAAGACACATTCAGGGGCCTGACGAAATCAGACTGGTGCCTACCTCTGACAACAGCATCATCATCACCAGAGAACTCCAGCCCTGGACATCTCCCCCAAACATCTTATCCTTTCAAATGGGGCGGGAGGGAGCAGGAAAACCACCTAGCACTGAAAGTGGTGCAGAGCCAGCAGGCTCGTCCTCAGAGATCACAAGACACAAAACCTGACCCCACCAGCCAACTTGGAGGAGAGAAACCTGACAGTCGCCATGAGGAGTGAGAGAGTGGGGTTCACCCTCGACAAGCAGGAGGTACACCCCTGCTTCACCGCCCATAATCCATGTAGTCCTCGGCAAATTATTTAACTCCCTGAACCTCAGTTTCTTACGCTGTAAAATGGGAGGACTATAGGACAGGGGTGAGCCTGAGGATGACACAAGGTAACAGAGCGAGCCAGCTTGGGACTCGTGTGTTGTCATCCTCTTGGCAATTCACGTGGGCCTACTGTGTGCCAGACAGAGTCCTTGGGCTGGAGACAAGCAGTCAACAAAACTGACCCAACCTGCTAGGTTAAGAAGGAATAAAATATCAGAAAATCTCAGATAAATGCAAAGCAGGGTTGAAACAGGATCCCTGGGACAGGATGTGAAGAGCGGGAAAGAAGTATCGTTAGCGAGGGTGGTCAAGAAAGGCCTCTCTGGGAAGGGGGGCTTTGTGCAAACACCTGAATGACATAGAGAGGCCAGGTGAGGAAAGGTGGAGGAAGGGTGTTCCAGGAGGAGGGACAGCTAGTGTCAAGGCCCTGGGGCCACCGCAGACAAAGAGGGCTCAGGAATTGAAAGGCAGCATGAGGGTGGGTGGGGCCCACGCAGGGAGGGGTTTAGAAGGCAAGGCTAGAAAGTGTGGGTTTAATATCCCCTCCTCTTTGAGGCGGGGCTGTGACACTGCTACCCACGCCTCATCCCATCTACTTTCAGTTTCCAAAGCACTCGTGACCTCACTGCATGTATGTTCACCGTCTCCTGACAGCCAATCCAAACGTCAGCTCCAGGAGGGCAAGGCTGTCCATCTTGGGTCACGGATTAATTCCCAATGCCTGGCCTAGGTGAGGTTCAGGAAGATGTGTTTAAGGCATTCTTGGCACTTGGAAAGTGCTCATCAACATGAGGGGAAGAGTTGCTTTGAGGTGAGATGAGCTTTCCATCACTGGAGGCATTCAAGCAGAGCCTGGCAGGACACATGCTGGGGACCTTGACGCCAGGGGGGCCCGGATGATTGGGACTTTCAGTCTCTCCCACTCTGAGAGTTGCCTGGTCTGCCAAGGGCCTGGTGGGGGCAGCCACCTCCAGGGGCAACTATGGGACAAGAGGAGACAGGCATGGCCAGGACAGAGCTCAGGCAGCCGCCTCCATTTCTGAATCACTTGAGTTTATTAGCACCACAAAGTGAACCCCTTACTCTGCTTAATGAGAGATATAATCATTGTAGGGGGGCTGAGGGGCTGGAGGGGCGGAAGGAAAAAAAAACTTTTTTTGCCAACATTGTGCACAGAGTGCCAGGCAGAATGGACTTAAATCCTCCCTCAAAGGCCCCCCTGGGCAGGGCACTTCCTGCAGACAATTGGAACTCAGCCTGTCGGGTTCGACTTCCTTTGTGTTAACTAATTTCTGACTTGGGTTTTCAGCTATTTATTTCTAGAACAATACGCTCACTGCAACAGTCGGCCAGTGCGCAATCTTCTGGCCAAGACGGCGTGCTCTCCCCTGTTTTTCTCCTCGGTAGGAGGGGGCGGGAGGTGTGAAAAGCCATCTAAAAGGGGCGGATGGAGGTGGCTGAGCCCTGTCCCTCCCAAGTGCAAGTCTCATTTTCAGCTCTCTGGAGCCTGAATACAAGGGAGGACCCCAGTGGGGTCCAGTAGACCCAAGATTTCGGGACAGGCGAGTGACAATGGGCAGGGAAGAGGATCCAGCCTCAAGAAGGAAATTGTCCCCCCACCCAGTAATTAACCGAGGCTCCCAGAACCCTTCCGCCAGCTCTCGCCTGCTTTTTCTTTTTCTGTAATCTTTTTCTAATTTGCCTTGCTGCTTCCTGCTTCCTCCAGGCCACCTTAATTGGAAACTCTTTAGTTCACACGGAAAGTTCCTCTCTGCTCTCTGAGGACACCTATCGAGGGTAGAACTGGGCTCTTCATAATAATTCTTACCAGACATGGCTAATAATGACCCTCTTTCGCTAATGAAAAAAACACACACATGCACACACTGTGGCTGCTGTAATTAAGCTTGTGACGAGTTGAGTTGGAGGGAAATTAGATTTATTTACATGCTGTTCTGTTGCTGATGAAGCACTCGCTATCGGGAAGACTTCTAATTAACCCTCGTTTAGAGGGTGTGCTCTTTTGCGCCTCCTTCCTCTACGCTCTTTTGTAAATTGCAATTGGTAAAAAAAAAATTAAAATAATAAAAATTAAAATAATAATAATAATTAGTCACTCTTAGAGTTCAGTTCTCTCCAGTAACTCTCTTTCATCCTCCACTTGCGTTGCCCGGATACTGGCAGTAATAAAAAGCCTAAAACATTTCAGTTCTGAGCTGCAGTCAAATCAGCTCATCAGCCAACAGTGTTGCCCAGTGCCTGCCCCTGGCCAGACCCTGTCCTGGCCATTCAGTGCATCCAAAGTGGAGCCAGAGACAGCCCTGCCTCTATGGAGCTAGGATGACAGGGAAGGAACTGGGGGAGTGGCCATCTGAGGCAGAAATTACTGTGAAGGGGCCCTGCTGGAAGCCAGGTTAAGTTGGGGTTTGAGGTGGAGAATCAGGGAGCTGTTGAGGGTTTGTGAGGGGCGGGGTGCAAATGTGGATTTAAACAAGATCAGCTTGGAGCCCACAGAGGCAACTAGAAGGCTTTGATGGCCAGGGTTTCCAGACTCGCTGCCCACCACTGACCACGTCCTCGGCCTGTGTGTGCAGCTGTGTCTGGGAAAGGAAAGGACCAGGATGCCACAACTAGAAACGTGCGGCGCAGGCCTGGGTGTTCACATCCTGGAGGCCCTGTGTTGTTTGAGCCGTGTCCCGGGAGGCAGCGTGCATCAGCCCAGGCCTGTCCACCTCCCGTGCCCATAGCCCTGAGGGCCTAAGAGGCTGACAAATGCACGCCACCCACCAACTTAATGACAGCTGTTTTTTAGGGATAGGGGAGTCATTTCCTTAAACGTATGTTTCCCAATGTCAGAAGTGCTAGACTATGACAAAATACTTGTCTTAGAACCAAGGAAACAGGATATCAAGTCTCCAGAGGCGGTCCCTGCCCGAGATATATAACACTAGGCAAGCTCCCCGAGTCCCGTGAAGAACAAGGAAGGGGCAATCAGGTCAACTCCATGGGCAACGCCCTCTCTCTGGGTCATCTTTCCCACTCGATGTGTGACTTACATGCCCCCCCACACACACACACACACCAGCTTAAGCATGGGAAGCCTCAAGTTTGAAGGGATCTCAGAGAACACCTGATCCAGCCCATCTCATCTCTTACCTGGAAAAGGCCACTCCCTCCTCCCTCTAGCACCCAACCCAGGAGGCTGCTCAGGGCACACCTCCAGGAGAGGAAGGCAGGTGTGCCGCTCGCCACCTCCTGGGCACTGCCAGGCACAGGAATTTGGTGATGCAGGGAGGGGGCACAAATGGTGGGGAGAGGCAGACAACGTCCATCCTGAATTTGCACACCTGTGCTGCATGATTACCCGAATCTGCTTCGAAAGCACGAGGGACTTTTTAAAAGTCCAAGTCCTGCTGAAAGATGGCAGTGGTACCTAAATACAGCACAGCCCACACTCAGGACAGGGCAGATGGGTTCTCCTTCCATCATGTTGCCGACACACAGGAAACCACCATCCCTGTGCTTGGGTGTTTCCTTTTCGTTTAAATCTCACCACCACGCTAGCCAAGGAGCTATTTCTCCCTCTTAGACTGTGCAAGGCTGGGCAAGGCACACGTGGCCCCCTGGAGGAAAGACCTAATCCAGCTCTTGTATGCTCCATGCCACACAACACACACCTTCCAGCAATGTCTGTGAATAAATGAGGCCAAAAAATTTCAATCTCAAAAAACGTATTCTTCTTGGCTTTAAATATTACATGGGTTTGAGACACTTACCGCTCATTCAGTAACTTGCAATCGCAACACCTCCTATATTCTCCTTCGCTTGGGAGTTAGCAGCCTTGTAGAAAAGCCCTACATAATGTCTCACATAACCGCTCCACCTTTCCTGTCCCAGGCAAGAGGCTTCAGAAATGTCTGCGAGGTGATCAAGATCGGCCCTCCCCCCAGCTCCTTCCAGCCTCTGCCAAAGGGATGGCTTTCTCATCCACCTGCTTGAAGTAAGTTTCCAGGCCATGAGGAGCCCCTACATGCTAAGGACTACACTGCCCGCACCAAATGTTAGCACTGTCTAACTGCCCAGCATTTTAAAATCACCTGTGGCACAATCCCAGAGAAATCGTCTTCCTGTAACTCTAGAATTCAACACAATTCTGCAAGTTATTCGGGTTCTTGGGAGGCTGCAAGCCCTGTGCCTGTGTTTGCTGAATGAACAAGCAAACGAAAGAATGAATGAATGAATGAATGAATGAATGAGTTACACTCCTACAAGAGCTTTCCTCTCTAGACTACACTCCAGGGATCAGGAGCCACGTCTGCCTTACTTACCATCAGTGCCTAAGCCAGGGCTCTGTACACAGTAAGTAGGCTCCAATATCTTTTTTACAAAATAAATGAATGGGAGAACAAACAAGGAAACTGTGCTAGGATGAGGACACACAGAGGACCAAGCTGTGGTCCTTCCATCACCGACCTGCCTATCCTGCCTACAAGCGGCTCAAACCAGGTAGTGTGATAAGAGCGAAGGCAGAAAACAAGCATGGGCCGGGAACTTGTGGGAGAATCTGGGAGGGCTTCTTGGAAGGGCTGATTCTTGACAGAAAAGTCAGAAAGTCTCCTCACTGGGAGGCAGGATAGTGTCCAGAATCTCCCCACCCCTGCTGACTACCCCCCAAACCATGTGCCGTATCTGCTGCTTCCACCAAGAGTCATCTGCTCCAACACCCTGCATCATGCCAACACACACACACACCCCAAAAAATAAATGAATAAGGCTTTTTGTCTCCCAAATACAGTGTGACCTGGGACAAGTTACTTAACCTCTCTGAGGCCTTGGTTCCTCTACAGCAAAGCAGATGATGACCACTGTGCCCCGCTGAGAAGGCTGTCGGGGCTTAAACATGATAACCCGTGACCTGTGCTTGGGCGGTGCTGGGCACAATTCCTGAGAGCATCTTCATCCTGAGTCACTATTATTACTGAAAGGGTGGGCCACCGATGGCACACACCTGAGTTCGTGCCACAGGCTCCGGCACGTGGTGTGAGCCTTTACCATGCACACGGCCCTCCTTCCAGCGGGTCCAAGGGTCGGGGGGACCCTGAGATTCTGTCTCTAACAAGTCCCCACAGGATGCTGGTCCAGGGACCACACTTTGGGTAGCAAACACTTAGCCCAACTGAAGCCCAGTTTCCTTCCTTGTAAAGTGGGAGTGATAACAAGCTCCGCACAGGTTGTTGTGAGGATTAAGTGGGGCAAAGTGAAGGTACAAACCCTGTGCAGTGGGTGCCGAGGAAATGCTACCTCCACACCCCTGCTCCTTTCTCTTCTCTTACCCACAGGCTAATTTCAACAGTATTTGTCTTTGTATGCTCCCCCCCCCCCGCCCTCCCAGAAGCATAGTAGCAGTGTTCAAATAAGGTTGGATGAGACAATGAATGAAGAAATTCATATTTAAGGCCCCTCCAACAAAGAGGTTGAGGGCAGAAGTGGGGCCAGTGCCCACCCCCTGGAGGTGTGGTACATTAGTAACTGCCCGCTGTGCTAGGAGATCTGTCAATCAAAATCCTCAGACCTGGTCACACCCCAGAAGGGAGTGGCCCCACCAATGAGATAAGCCTGGGAGCTTCTGTCTCCCACCAACCCTGATGGCCAGGACAGAACTCCCAGCAGGAGTCAGTGGACAGCCCCTCACAGGTAGCTGGAGCCCCTGCACTTCCCAAGCACTCAGGAGGTCCCCTGCATCCAGGCCGCGGTCCAAAGCAGCAGGGGGCAGGCAATTCTCCCAAGGCCAGGCAGGAAGAAATAGAAAAGATGGACATCCTAGACCCTATTCTAGAATGTCCGTGACCTGAACCTTACTTTGCATGGCGGGGAAGAGTCAAGGGCTCATTCCCCACAGTCACTCAGGACCCTAAAGGAAGCATCAGCTCACCTGATGCCCTTCACACCCCCCTCCCCAGACCCCCCACCCCCATAGAGTGCATGGTGACCTTGGTGTATCTTCACCAACAGTCTAAAAAACTCAAATAATTTAGGGAAAATGAGCTAAGCGAAGGGCCCACAACCTCCACATCTCTGAAATGAAAATGTTGTTTCCTCTGTTCTTTTCAAGTCTTTTTTTTAAATTGAAATCTAACTTAAATGCAGTAAAGTGCCCCAAATATAAGCAAATCGGGTGTAGAGTTTCTACAGGAGACATTCCCAGCACCCCGAAGGCCCCCACATGCACCCTCCCAGGCACAGGAGGACCTCCCCCACCAGATACCATGTCGATCAATTCCCATCATCATGTTTCTTTTGGGGATCCCACGTCTTTCACCCATTACTAAGTCAATGTGGGGTGTGCCAGCATGCTGCTTGTCTTCATTGCTTTTCTTTTTAACCTTTGCTTTCTTAAAGATCAGGTCCGATCCAGTATCCACCCCCTTCATACCGCTTCACTAAGGGTGGACATTAGACCACAGCCCAGTTCACCCCATCATTTCTGTTCCCCCATTTGTCCAGTGACTGGTTAGAAGTTATAAGCACTTCAGTTCTATGGGTGGACACAGAGCTCCCTCTCCCCTCAGCCTGCACCTCAAGGACCTGGAAGGGGGCAGGGGAGGGGCTGTCTGTGGGTCACTGCCAAATAGTGCAGGGAAGGAGAGAAAGGGAATGCCTCTCAACCAAGCCAGGAAGGCTGGCAGGGGCTGGCAACTCCACTCTCCCAGTGCCCCGTTTCCAGAGACCGTGAAAGTCACACCTGACAGGTCTCAGCCTCTGGCACTGGTGGCCTTTATCTAGTCCAGGACAAGAAAAGACCTCGCTCTCCAGGCTCCTTCTCACCCGCCAGCAGACAAAGCTTCGTGGGAGGGTACTGAAAATGGAGCAACCACCAGTAGATAAAAGCATGGCAGTTCCTCAGCACCAAGTCTCCATCAACAAATGGGGTCCATCCACGCAATGGAATACTATTCAGCCTCAAAAAGGAAGGAAGTGCAGACGCACGCTACAACGTGGGTGAAGGAGGAGCAGGTGCCGGGTAAATTAATCTGCTCACAGAAGGACAAATAGAGTAGGATCTCACCTATGTGAGGCAGCTGGCACAGACAAAATTAGAAAGTAGAGTCGGGGGACAAAGGCCTGGGAGGAGGTGGGACAGGAGGGCAATGCTGAGTGGCTATGAGTGCGTTTCAGGTGGGAAAGACCAAGGGAGGATCTGGAGATGGATGGCAGCGAAGCCCGCACAGCAGTGAGTACTTACACTGGGTACTTAGTGCCTGAACTGTGCGCTCAGAGTATTTCAGGTGGTCAACTTAATGGTATGAGTATTTTA
Organism: Talpa europaea; assembly: GCF_964194135.1. Taxonomy (NCBI): domain Eukaryota; kingdom Metazoa; phylum Chordata; class Mammalia; order Eulipotyphla; family Talpidae; genus Talpa; species Talpa europaea. The sequence goes on along the minus strand of NC_140084.1, from coordinate 21,017,631 downwards.
CAAAAATGTTTTGTTGTTTTTTTTTTTTAAAGATTTTTTTATTTTTATTTATTTATACAAGCACTGGGTACAGTCAGAAGCGCAGGAGGGTGAGAGAATTCACCAGAGCCAGAGCAGGGAGCAGAGCAGGCAGAAGGACCGAAGTACACTGCTGAGGGGAGCAGCGGGCGGCAGGAGAGGTCTGCGCACTATGTGGGACCCTCCTCCGGTGGCCGGGGAGCAGCCGGGGATCAAACCGGCGCTGCAGAGGCTGCGGGCAGCTTCACAACCCAGTGCTCAACCGCTGCGCCACCGGGGAGGCCCTACAAAAATGTTTTAATGGGGGAAAAGTAAAATGCTGAGCAAAGGCAAGCCAATGCAAGGGAAACTGAAGCCGTCTCTAGGTGTTACATGAATAAATGGAATTCAAGGCAAATGGGAGTTGTTTTATAATTTTTTTTAGGTGAGGGTCTGCAGCCACAGTAAACCCAAAGTGGGAGCAACGAGCAGAAGGATGTTGAGCCTCCAACCGGAGAGAAAAGGGAGAATGAAAGTTTCCTCTCCCTCCATCACCTACTCTGGACACCACATCATGCAAGAGAAAGCAAGGTGTGTTGTGGGCAAGAAAACATGCACACGTCCATCCCTCTGAGTTCAGAAAGACCCTCCCAAGTTTCATCCACACTTTCTCGAGACTTGGAGGCTTCAGAGCAAGTCGCAGCCTCTGAATGCCTGTTTTCCTTTGGCTTCTTATAAAAAGAGGTTTGGCAACCTGTAGGACACAGGAGCTCAAAAGGCTGCAGCCTGAGCCTCAGTCACAGGGAGGCTGCCAGCCTCCAGCAGAGGACTCGTCTGCAACTAACACAGATTCCTCTGCTTCTTAGCAATAAAAGTAATAGCCCCCAGCACTGCGTGCTAAGCTCCACTCCCTGCCAGCTCAGGCTCTTTACAACGATGTTTCCCTTCACACTGCACAGTGGTGTGCTAAGGCACAGACCACTGGCTCCATTCGACAGATGAGGAAACTGAGGCTCAGAGTTCAGCAACTAAGTTAGTTCCTAAGGAGACAAAGTTGGGATTCAAATCTATGACCTGGCAGACGCCAGAACCTAATTCTTAACCATCAGGCTATATGGGGTCTTTCGGAGACACCCAAACAATGGGGGTATTTCACATCTGGACACCAGGAAAGTCTGAGAGCAGAACTCAGAGTAGACCAGCGCTGGGTCAGATACACAAAGACCAAACCACCCCTTAGCAACATTCTCACTGATTCACACAGAGTATTCATAGCACTCGTGGCCAAGAATCTATTTCTTCCAACAGACAAGAGGCAGAGGTTTCCTTGCCACCCACACTAAGGAACTGGAGAAAAGATCAGAGAGGGACATGGACAGCCAAAAGTCACACAGCGTGTTCCCAGAGAGTTGGGGCTTGCAGCCAACCAGGCTTCAGCTCCAGAGATTCCCAAGGAAAGGGATAAGGACACAACCTGCCAGACAGCACCAGGATACAGATGGACTTCTTAGGGGTCCACACAGCCTTCCTGCCAGGCCCCCACACACTGCCTGCTTGCCAGCCTGACGCTCAGCCCTCTATTTTTTATTGCTAATTAATTTGGATGGAGATGCCTTTAAAACAAGACTTACGTCGGGTCCTCCCCACTGTCTGTGAACCAATTTCATTACAACAGAAACCGTGTTGCCAAAATGAGAAATCCCCTCCTTTTCAGCCCTGTGCCCTTGAAGGCATCTTATTAGAAAAGACCATTTCTTAATTAACATTTTTGATCTTTAATCCATTACACATCCCTCTAATCCTGTTCGGAGGTGCGGCTGGCCCACTTCCGCAGGCTGGCTCTGGGCTGCGCGAGGCTGGCAATTTCAGCACTGAGGGCTCGCGCACAGCTGGACTCCGCCGCGGACCGTCTGCCGCTCCCAGACACCACCTCTGGTCCGGCCCCGGGCACACTTCCCAAGCGGGAGCCAGGAAGGGGGCTCAGCACAGACACCCCGGGATGGGCCAGTCTGCAGATGAGAGTTCATTTCATTAACCCCTGAACCCCATCTCTTCTCGCCCCAGAATGGTTTCAAGCAAAGGCTGTTTTAGCAGGTCTGGCTCCTGCCAAGCCTGAGAGCCACTGGCCTGGTCTGTCTTCCTTCCATTTGCACAAAAGTCAAGCAACTTGACCACATCTATAGGAAAAGCTGGTCCTGTCAAGGTCACAGGACCCCACTTTGGAGCAGCAGATCCATCCTTCCTGGAAGATCACCTTCTCCTGGGTTTCCACCTACCTCCCTGAACGCACTTCCATGTCCTCGATCTCTCATCCCAACCTTCCCTGTTGACACATTGCTAGATGCAGACCTCAACTCCCTTCATCTTCTGTGCTCAAGCCCCTGGGGCGGGGCTGCATTAGTTCCACATTTAAGTGTCAACTGCACACTCATGACACCCCAATACATTGCTGGTCCCACCCTCCCCCAGACATCTGAGTAGCCACTCCATATCTAGGGGCATCCCAAACTTAGGGCCAAAGCCTCCTCTTGAGCCCACCACTATTGTACACAGAGCGATTGTCCCTCAACTCCCCATCCCAGAGACCAGCACCCCCGCCACCCGCAGCCCCATGGAAACCTGGGAGTTATTGCTGGTTCTTCTTTTCTCAGCCCTGACATCCAATGCAGCAGCAAATTCTGTTGGTCCTACCTCCAAAAGAAATTCCTGACCATGGCCTGCCCCATCATCTCTCAGGTGGACAAGGCATTTGGTCTGCTTCCCTCTTGCCCACACTCAGCTAAAGGGTCCCTCCTTCCTGCTCAGCTCAGAATAGACTCCATGGTGCCCACTATGACTCTAGGTCCTGCGTGAGCTGCCGACTCTGCCTTCCTCCCTCACCTCCCACGCCTCACCTCTTCCCCTTTTGCCCCCGGCTCACTCAACTCCAGCCAGTGACACCCCTTCTGTCCACCACAAAGCCCAGCTCATGCCCACAGTGGGGAACATCTGCTCCCATCAGGGGATCCCCTGAAGGCTCCCTCTCCGCTCAAAAGCCCCGCCCCTCCACAGAGGGCGTTAGACATCTACAACCCATCCAAAGGCCCTCCACTCCCCACCATCCCATCACCGTCCAACTGACCAAGCTACCAGTGAAAACATAAATGTGTTTGTTTACTTGGCTGGTGCCAACCATCCCCACTAGGCTGCACAGCAGGGACTGTGTCTACCACCCAGAGCAGCACCCAGCACTTAGTAAGTACTCAATGACATTCGCAACTGAAAGGAGGAAGCCTGCGGGATCTCAGAGCGGGCACTCACAGCCCCCTCTGGCCTGCAAGGAGAGGTCCTACGACAGCACTGAGGCTCATCCAGCAGCAGCTGAGAAGGTGGTGAGATATTCAGTAGAACTTCCTGGTGAGAGACTTTCTGAGAAATAGTACACTGGTGCATAAAGGCACAACTTGAGTTTCATGCTGGATTACTAAGGGTGGGAAGGAGAGAAAATGGTCTACAGTGGCAGGGGAGATGAAGGCTGTGAGCAGTTAAGGAAAGGGGGGCACGGGGGTTCATGGGAAGGACAGGTCTGGCATGGGGCTGGGCCTTGAAGGACGCGCAGCTCTGGAGTAGGGGATGGAAAGAGAGGCAGGCATTCCAGGAGGGGGACACACCCCAGGCAAAGGCCAGAGGTTAGAAAGAGGATAGAGGGGTCTTCCTGGTGGCGCAAGGGTTTAAGACATACCCTATGAAGCTATCCACAGCCACTGTAGCACGAGTTCAATGCCCAGCCAGGGCTACCCACATGGCGCAGCAGACCTTTCCTGTCTCACCTGCTGCTCCCCTCAGCAGTGTATTTCTGTCCATCTGCCTGTTCTGCTCCCCACTCTGTCTCCGGTGAATCCTCTCCTCCCCCCAACACCTCTGGCCTGTACCCCAGTTCTTGTATGCATAAATAAATAAATCTTTAAAACAAACAAAAAAAAGAGGACAGAGGAAACAGGGTGGGGGTGGGGGTTCCTATGAGAGGTTGTGTCTGGGACTGGTGACCTCCCCTACCATATACCAGTCTCAACTCTCCCAGCAAAATGATCCAGGCAGGACCTCAAGTGGCAAGAGGTCGGTACTCCAGGTCCCACCTTCCCCAGCCCAGGGGATGATGAGGTGCTGCCAGCTGGGGGACCACAGGGCAGTGTGAACAAATAGGTTGGCCAGCTCTCCCTGCCACCAACAGTCTCCTCTTAGGGAAACACTGCCCAGGCCTGAGCAGGCAACCCCCAACCTCATGGTCAGTGCTGGGGATAGTGCTAGGAGAGCATCAAGGACCACACCCATAATAAAGCACCCGCCATCCCCCTACTGGCACAGTGGTTCAGGGTGGGGTCCCAGCCAAGGGAAAGGGTGAGCAGTAAGAAGGGTATGCTAGGTCCTGAGGTCAGCCTGAGAAGCAAAAACATCATCTGTCCTGAGATACCACAGCCGAGCCTTGGGGTGCAGGTGAAAATAATGGCTGTGAGGCAGACGGTTCATAGGTCTGAAGGGTGAAACACACACCTCAAAGCCCACGGGGGTCATATGGGAGCAGCAGACAGTCAGCAGCACCTCAGGCTCACCAGGCAGCCCGCAGGGACAGCAACTGCCTCTGCTCTTTGAATTGCCCTCTTTTGTGGGCAAATGCATCTAAATCGGGAGCAGTTCAATAAGCTGGAGGTGACTGTAAGTACACATATGTCGCTGTCCGCAAGGCAGGGTGGGGCAGGTTGGCCACTCACTCGTTATGTGACATTGGGCAAGACTTCTAACCTCTCTGAGGCTCAATTTCCACAGCAGGAAGGTGGGAATAATAATAACACCTATTGTCAAAGTGCTACTTCAAGGATTTCATGAGATAACACCAGTAGAAATGCCTGCTTGCCAGAGGCAGGGGGGCTGGTGAGAAGCATGCTGGCCTTGGGGACAGAGAGAGCAGAGTTCAAATCCTGCTCATCCACTTACCAGTTCATCAGCTGCCCTGGTCTCCGCGAGAGCCTGGTGCAAATGTCAGCACTGTTGCACTCAAATTCAAGGCCGGAACCAAATGTATCCTGCAGTGAGCATGGCTGTCAGCCCCCAAAGTCAGCCCGCAGTGAGTAGCTGTGGCCTTCCCTAAGGGGTGGGTCCTTGGCTGCCCAACCCCAGGCCCCTTGGGGTCCCCAGGCTCTGTGGCTTTGCAGGAGGCAGGGGCTCTGGCTGGAATCCCAGGCTGGCTGCGGCTCTTTTCTCTCTCTCCACATTTGGGGAAGGCATTTCCTCCCTCCTTGGGCCTGCAGGTCAGGTTTCCACCCAGATGGAAAGTCCCACCCAGGGGCCCCTAAAGGAGAGCTCACCATGGAAACTCCATGGGGCACCAGCCAGACACAGGGCCAGTGGTCAACAGGCAGGCCTTCCCAGGGCCACATCCACAGTCCTGCCAACTGGGAAGGGGCCGGAGGCAACTCCAGCTGGACTTGATGCTCAGGCGCAGACGCTGTTCATAGGCACATGCACAGCAAAGAACGGGTGTCCTCAGGCGTGTGTGCATTTACACGTGCGTCTACGGAAAGCGTGAATTAGGAGCCCCGGCCCCAAGTCCTCTTGATGTTTCCGAGCCTCAATTTCCCTGACTGTGCCCCTCCTGGAAGCTGGATTTTATTCGGGTAAGAGGAATAAACACAAGAATCCTGTAAAGAGCGAACAAGAGCTGGTAGTGCTGGATGAAAGTTCTCAGGCTCACTCCCACCGCCATGGCGGATTACCATCTGGCAAAAGAAGGGACCGCTTAGGAGGGGAGGGGTCTCCTGTGCTGCAGAGCTCAAAACACAAGGATGTGAACAGAGCTTCCCAAAGGCTCCATGAGTTGGGGGATAGGTGATTCTCAGAATAAAAAGGGGAGGGGGTTAGTTTCTGAGGTCAAAAAGCTTGAAGAACCTCCCCAAGACCCAGAGTGGTGACCAGCATACCAAGGGCCCTGCTAAGTCCCGCATTAAAGCCACTGCTGGATTGCATTTAACCAGGCACTTAGGAAAGTAACCTGAGCCCCAGGATGCAGCCCAGCTGAGGCGGCCTCATCTTTGCCCAGCTCTCTCCACCCTGCATGGCATGTAACTCCACGGCTGTGCTGTGCACTTAGACCCTGAGCATTTTTCCAGAAAGAACTCTAGGAAAGATATTTCTGCATCATGTGCCAAATAGTTACTGAGACAGTGCCTGTGTTGTTCAATGATTAATGAGAATGGCACAGTAAATTCCTCAGTATTTAGTGCCAGGGAAAAACATTTGTTGTCCCAGGCATTTAAATCGACAGAAGCAGTTACAGTGCCCTCCATCCTATTTCTCTTTTGGCTTAGGCTGCCAGGAAGCTCACCTGCAACAGTGACCTTTACCTTAATTCTTTCATCTATCATTTTAGTGACTCAATGACACATAGGCTGAAACCTTTCATTTCATCTCATCTCCTTCCATTAATAATCACCAGAGCTTGGGCCTCCCTGGTGGCACAAGGGGTTAAGCACCGCACTATGAGGCAATCCGCAGCCTCTGCAGCATGAGTTCAATCCCCGGCCAGCCATGGAGATACCCACATGTCACAGCAGACCTCTCCTGACTCGCCCACTGCTCCCCTCAGCAGTATACTTCAGTCAGGCTGCCTGTTCTGTTCCCCACTCTGTCTCTGGTGAATCCTCTCACCCCCCACATCTCTGAACTGTACCCCAGCTCTTATATGCATAAATAAATAAATCTTAAAAAAATAATAATAATACTCACCAGCGCTGCTATTGAATGGGTGCTTGCGTGCCAGGCTGTGAATATAGAGCAGCTACTCTCACTACCCTTATAACAATGCCACAAGGTGGGGTGGCATTATCCCCACCTACCGATCAGGAAACTGAGCCTGGGATGGGCAAGCCCATCGTCACAGGTAACCATGTTGCTGTGTGTTCACCAGCTTGTTGTTCACTCACTCTAGAATGTGAGTCCTGGAGCATCTAGACACTGGATAATTCAGCGATGAACAAATTGGTGGGGAACCATGGCTGAAACACCCCGGTTCTAACTTCTTTAGTCCTCAGGGATTGGTAAAAGTAAACCTAGACTTAACCTTAAATGTCACCCTAATAATCTAAACTTACTTCTAGCACAATCCCAGATGAATCAACTAATAACCAACCCATTGCTCCCTGCCTCGCCTTTGCCTCAATTCTGTGGGGCAAATACTCTGGCAGAGGCTCGGGTGGCAGAAACACAGCCTCCCCGTGCAGATGGTTGGGAGCACTTGGGGTTTGCAGCAGGGAGAGGTCAGTGGGGACGGGGGTCAGATTTCCCCTCTTGGGAAGCTTGGGCAGACCTGAGCAGGGCAGGCACTGGCCAAGCAGGCCTGGGGCAGGCCCACCATTCTGGCCCCGCTCACAGAAGCGGCTATGTAGCCTGTGAGGGCCAGCCCAGCGGGTGGGGAGGAGATGCCCTGCCCGCTTCCTGCCCATTTGCGGCTGGCCAGGAGCCCCGCAGCCAGCACAGGAAATAACAGGGGCCCCCAGAGGCCGCCCAGGCAGGCCCAGCTCGAGGCCGCCCAGGGAGGGAAGGAGGCCATTGTCGGCCTTTGTTTCAGTTTCCCCAGCATTACCCGGGCTCCCAGAGGCCCCTGGGAGCTAACAAAGCTTCCCCCCACCCTGCAGCTGTCCAGCCTCCCCCAACCCAACCCTGGGGACAGGCCCACCAGGCCCCTGGGCTCTTAAAGTGGCAGGTGCAGGGTGGAAATGAAGTCATGTCCAAATTGGGGGTGGGGGCGCACGTGGGCCAGAACAGGCCAGGCAGGCGAGCAGACAGATGGGCGCTGGGGTCTGTGTCTGCACCGTGTCGGCCCAATGCTGGGTCCAACAGCAGGGGTGCAAATCTTTGGATAAAAAGTATGTCTAAGGGATCTGAGGCTACAACAAAGACACTGAAGAAAGAAAAGGAGAGCAAGGAGACCTCCTGAACATCTGAACACATGTCTGGGTGGGGCACAGGGTCCTCACCCTTAAAGATAGACATCTCAGAAGCTTTTTCTGCTCATTTGCAAGCCTTAGGGCATGGGCGTATATGCATGAGTGTGTGTGTGCATCTCTGTGTGTGCATGTTTACATGCATGTGTTATGGGGGACATGTGTGTGTTTGTGGGTGGGTGTGGATGTGTGTGTTTGCGGGTGGATATGCTTGAAAGCAAATGTATCTGTGTGTGGTGTGTGCCCGGTGCATGCAGACAATGGGGTGTGAGTCTGTGTGTGGCTGTTGACAAGCACACTCAGGCCTGTGCCCACCAGCCCTCTCATTCCTGCACTGACTCTGGTGTCCTCTCATGAGAGGTATCGCTGTATGACCTCACTGGGGCTCTTAGAGCATCCTCGTGCACCTCATGCCACAAAGACTCATTACATCTCCACTGAGTCCCCGACACTGGGAATTCACAAGTACAGACAGTGGGTGCTAGACTCAGACAGAACAGAACAAGGTCCAAATCTCTGCTCAGGCCCTAACTAGCTGTGAAACCCGGCACGTGTCTCTGAATCACTGAGCCTCAACTGATCATCCGTTAGATGGGAATGATCGCACTTCCTACCACTTAACCTATCTGCAGTTATGAGGGTTAGATGAGCTAATACATGTGGGGCACAGCCACCTGCCTGACACCAATGAATGTTCACTAAGTGGTGATTATTTTGTTATTGTTATTACAGTTGCTTGAAATAATAGTAAGAGGATTCAGCAGTATACAAGGCATCTAGCACAGAGAAGTAGGATAGCATAGGCAAAAATGTATCCAATTTAATGGCTTCAGTATCAGTCTGATGTGCTACTACCAAGCACGGCAGCACCCATGAGTTAAAAAAATCAACCACAACAAAGGAAAAAAAAAAGAGTTATCAGTGTGGGCAAAATATGATTTTTTTAACCAGATCGGCATCAGTTACCCATGATCAGCCTAATACATATGTGGAGTATGTGTGTGTATACATGCGCATGTGCAAGAATACACGCACCCATATCTACCTGCACACTCAGGGATTTGAAGGGAATGTCAGTTGAGATGACAACAGTCTGACCCTTGTGGGCTGCTCAGAGCAAACAGCAGTACACCGGCTACAGAGAGGTGACCACAGCCAACCCAGGAGCTGGGGCCTGCAGAGTGCCAGCCCAGGAAGCCAGGACCAACCGGGCAACATAATGGGCCTGACCTTGACTATTTCCTACTGGGCACTGACCCGCAGCTGCACAGTGGATGCAGCAAGCCCCACCCAGGGAAGGAGCCTGATCACATGACAGCCTCGGGAGCTCCGCCGCACCACCCCCCACCCATCCTACCCCACCCCAGGTCTCTCTATCTGGGAAGCAAGCTGTGCCCCACCAACCGGGTCAGTATGGGCCCTGAGGACACAGTACCACCCAACTCTGTGTGAGGGTGACTCGAGAGAGCCCCACCCACTGCAAATTAGCCTAGAGACTGCCTGTCAAGATAGGAAGAAGAAGAAGGGTCCAGCTGAGCCTTCTCTGTCACCCACATAGACTCAGGCTGAGAACTGAGCTCCCACCTGAGCTTCCCTCGATGTGTCAGCAACAGCAAAGCAGAAGTGCGGAGCACCAGCACCCACCTAGGGGGCTATGGCTAATCCACCACAGGGCCCAAGGCAAACCCGCATAGATTCCCCATGGAGCCCTCACAGCAGCCCTAGGAATAAGGATGATTATCCCCATTTCAGATGAGGAAACAGGAAGCAGAGAGGTGAAGCAATTTACTCAATGTCACTCAGATAATAAGTATCTAGACTTCAAACCCAGTTTTTACTCTCAACAAAGTTAACAGAAATCTGACCCCGAAGTACCAAAGTCAAATACAGATGAAAAGGCAGAGATGAAATTCACCTTGGCAAACATTTGCCAGGTACCTTCCAGCTACCAAGCCGGGGCTGAGCTGTGGGAACAGAGGATGAAACAAGGCCATGGCCTCAGAGCAAGAAAAGCAGCAAGAGAACCGGGCATGTGCAGAAGGAGCATCGGAACCCAGCAAAGGGCAGTTAGGGTCAGGTAAACTCAGAGGCTCAGGAGCACAGAGGAAGGCACAATAATTATGTCAGGGTCATCACGGTGTGCTTCCTGGAGGAGGTGTCCTTTAGGCTGCGCTTCAAAAGATGAGTTCCATAGGCAGAGAGCCCAGCAAGAGCCAAGGCCAAGGGGAGCTGGCAAGAGGACTGAACTCGTCAGACCTTTGAGAGTGGTTGTGGGCCAGAAGCAGCAACTTGAAACATGTTAGAAAGGCAGAATCTCAGCCCCATTCAGGCCTGTGGAGTCAGAATCTGCATTTGAAGATCACCACTTTTGCCTGCATGTTTGAGTTTGAGCAACCACACCAGGATTGTCCAACAAAAGGCTGGACAATACATGGCAACCTCCCCAAAGTCACGAGGCCAATGTCCTATCACCTGACACGCCCACACTCATAAGCATTCCTGACTGTGGCCCTGGCTCATGGCCAGGCTTCAGGTCACCAAAGAGCTGACTTCCGCCATCCACCAGTGAGGTCCTAGGGCCTTAGGGAGAGGCCACACAACAGACTCCTCCCTGTCCTTAGGGAGCACACAAGCCTGGAGAAAATAGGACCAGCCCCTCCCTGCTATTACAATGCTCATTACTGATGTCCCCTGAAAAACCCAGCAGCACCAGGGGAAGAGAAACAGGACACGGATGGGGCTCACTGAGGTGCAGGCCCCAAGCCAGCAAGGCTGGGAGCAGGTGCCCACACAGTAAAGGGGCACTGGTATAATGGAGAGCGCCTGCAGGGCAACAGGCTGCAGGTAAGGTGCAAGAGACACACAGTCCCTGACTCTGGAGCCCAAGGGCACACACAGAGGGGATTCAGCAAGACCCACCCCACTCCATGGATATGAGACCATCAGCCAGGCCAGAGAGGGGAACAAAAGAAGTCAGAAAAGAGACACCACACACACGTTCCCTCTCACGCGCCCTGGATGTGGGCACACTTGCATACATATGCACCAGCTCTGCACACACATGTGCACAGTAGCACAGCAGCACAACACACAGGAAGTGAGGTAGCATGCAACCTAGCAGGGGCCTTCAGGCTAGTCCAGAGCCAGAGAAAAGTGTGGGCAAGGAAGGCCGCATCCCCCTCAGAAAGCGAGTCTTTGACAGCTGCGGGGACACTGGATGCCACACAGAAGGGTGCAGAGGGGTCTGACTTATGGCTGCACCACTGGGTGCTCTCTCTCTCTCTCTCTCTCTCTCTCTCCCTCTCTCTCTCTCTCTCTCTCTCTCTCTCTCTCTCTCTCTCACACACACACACACACATGCACACGCACACACAAAAGTGCACGTGTCCATATGCACGTGAGGCACAGACACCCTACCTCGTGGGCTGCTCACCATGGTAACAGAGTGACCACTTCTCAGCTCCAGTCACCACCTGAAGGTTTCTGAGGCCTCCTGTGCCGGGGAAGCAGCTCTAACAAAGGCGCAGCCGGGGCTGGCCTGGCCGGGGGTCCGCAGAGCAGACCAGCCGGCGCATGCCTGCCACGCTCCCCCGGTGAGCTCGGGGCCACCGCGGCTTCCTACCCAGCCTGCCTGGCTCCACTTAGCTCAACTCCCCACAGACACCCCAGCCGAGCTAATGAGAAACTCCCCAGCTGGCCCCATATAAAAACACATTTCATAAGTCTTTAAAATGCTAGGAAATTCTACATCTATTTAGGACTTTTCTTCTCCTTTAAAACGTCCCCGGGTCCTCATCGAGAAGATGACTGTGTTGGGGGCTCAGCATGAGAGGTGGACAGCACCAGCCATGCCAGCTGGGAGCCAGAGGACCCTGGAAACTTCCATTGGGCACAGTATCATGATGAGAGGGGTGCAGACAGCCCCACCAATGATCCCAGGCAGAGATGCCCACTCAGAAAGGACTCAAGGTGAGGGGTCCTTGGGGAGAGGTGAGAAGCGAGGGGATAGGGACAGTCTCTCCAGCCTGGATTTGAGAACTGAAAGAAAAAGAGCGCTGGGAGGCGCAAAGGAGAAAAGGCCACGTGCACAAGATGTTGGTCGGAGCATTTATAGGAGCCCCAAACCAAAAGCAATCCCAATGTCCCGGGGGAGGGGCCATTAAGAACATGAACCTCCACCCCACAATGACCTCAATACAGCTGTTAAGACAGAAGGATGTGAGGGTCCAGTTATACGAAGCTCAGGTATAGGGGGGCGCCATGGACTCCACAGCACCCACCCTGGACTGTCTAGGTGGAGGCTCCATATGCAGGGATGGAGCTGGGAAAGGCCTGAGAGCAATGTAAACAGTAAGTGTGTAGAAGCTCGAGGTTGTGGGTGGAGTTTCTGCGAAGTAGATGAAATAATAAACACAAGCAGGGTGGGGAGGCAGCTTCGAGAAGGTTCAGAAGTGCAGGCTGGGCTGCATAGAGGGGCCTCGACACCCTGCAGTGACAGGTCTACCTGGTGTCCCTGACATTTCTGTCTCCTTCACAGGCCAAAACCTGGGGGTAAAGCACTGCAGGAGGTTAGGAGGCTGCCACCTTTGCCAGGAGTGGGGACACTGACTACTCTCCATATCCCACTCCTTACCCAGAACCAGGTTCAGAGAAAATTGCAAGGCTTCCATCACCTTCCCAAGGGACCTCAGGACACCAGACACCCAGATGCTGCCCAATCTCCCACCTGAGCAGCTCCCACAGTCCATAGCTGGCTGACACCAGTCTCCCACAGCAAAGGGACCCATGCTCAGCACCCCGGCACAGTCATGAGCAGGGTGGCCAGGCAGAGGCGGCCAGGGTCAGGCTGGGTCAGGCAGGAGTCCTACAGAGAGCCTGGTGCAGTGTTTTCCAGGCCTGGCCTTTGACGATGGAAAACGTGCACAAGGCTTTCAAAACACGCAACTCCTCTCCTTCCAGGCACCCAACCAGGAGGTCCAGCTCAAAGCAGACTTTCAGACCTGGGCACAGAGCTGACCCCCTTCACCCAGCCTCTGGGTGCCCTCTAAAATGAAGAGCCTGGACCAACATTCTCACAGGTGTGCCACTCACACTTTAGGTGCTACATTCATGCATAAGCTGCAAGGGTTCAAGTGCCGGCTCTGCCATTTCCAACTATGAGACCTTGAAGCAAGTTACTAGCACTTCTGTGCCTTAATGTCTGTATGTGAAAAGCCCTGAAAAAGAGGACTGGCTTCTAGAAGTGGCTCACAGATGGGAATGATGACCCCATGAACCAGGACAATGAGCCCTGTCATATGGGAGGAAACCCTAAACACTAACCCTAACCCTAAACCCTGTAAGGGCTCATGCTGTTGTGTCATCACAAACAACTGATCACATCAAGTGTTTCTCACCAACCACAAGTGTGTCTCTGTCACCATGCCATTAAAAAAAAAAAAAAAAAAAGAGCATTTGCAGCAAATTAATTGTCTCCCATCTCCTGACCAGTCCCCAGATCCTCCTCTCACTACATTCCTCAACTTGGTCCAGAACAACCATGTTGGAAGGAAGCCCAACTTGTCAAGAAACCCAGCTGGAAAAGGTGGAAGGGTCCAGTGAGACTATGGTTAGAAGTTATACAAAGATGAACCCCTTCAGCTCCCAATTCAAACTTGCTGACGAGAGCAAGGGAGTTTGGTTGGGTTGGTTCCCTCACTTAGGGGACATCCCAACACCTGCCACTTAGAGGTCTTGTTCCAAAGGGTTTGAGGAAAAAGAGGAAGTGCTGAAGGTAGAATGGACCTCATCCCTGGGTAGGAAGGAATGAGAAAGGGCGGGAGGGTCAAGGGAACAGAGAGGCCCTGAATGCCAAGCCAAGCAGTGGCGCACTGGTAAAGTCACACGTGGAACCCTTCCAATGGAAGGCCAGGCTGAAACTAGCCAGCAAAAGGACTTTCTTTGGCCTGAATAATGTTTTCAAAAAATGAGTTGCCCAAAATGAGATGCTACTTTACATCTAGGGAAGTTAACTTTTTTTTTTAATTTTAAATTAAAAATAACAAATTTTGGGGCCTCTCTGGTGGTGCAAGGGGTTAAGCGTCAGCAATATGAAGCTATCTGCAGCTACTGCAGCATGAGTTCAATCTCCAGCCAGGGAGGTGACCCACATGGCGCAGCAGACCTCTCCTGTCTCGCCCACTGCTCCCCTCAGCAGTGTATTTCAGTCAATCTACCTGTTCTGTTCCCCATTCTGTCTCTGGGGAATCCTCTCACCCCCTTACATCTCTGGCCTACACCTCAGCTCTTATATGCATAAATAAATAAATCTTTTTTTAAAATGACAAATATTAGTAAGATATGGAGAAACTGGAACCCTCATTGCTGGTAGGAATAAGAAATAGTGCAGCTGCTGTGGGAAAGTTTGGCATTTCTTCAAAAGATTTAACAGAGTTACCATATGACCCAGCAATTCTACCTCTAGGGATATGCCCCCAAAATTGAAAGCAAGTGTTCAACCAAAACAGGTTTACAAAGTTCATACAACACTATTCACAATAGCCAAAAGATGGAAACCCAAATTCCACTAACTGATGAATGGACAAATAAAATTCCATATTCATGCGGTGGAATATTATTCAGCCTTTAAAAGGAATGAAAACTTGATACATGGAAAATCTAGGAAAGATTAGGTGAAATGCATGAAGCTCATCAACAAAGCTCACATACTACATGGCTCCATTTACATGAAATTTCTAGAACAGGCAAATCTATAGAGGCAGTGGCTGTTCATTGATTATGGGAGGATAGAAGATGATACCTTTGGAGTACAAAATTTCTTTTTGATATCATGAAAATGTTCTCTAAGTTGATCACAGCAATGGTGGCACATGGTTCTGAATATACTAATGTCCATTAAGCTGTACCCTTTCAAGAATGAATTGTATGATGTGGAGATTACATGTCAATAAAGCTACTTTTAAAAAAAATGTGATTTTTTTTTTAATCTTTCCATTTCATATAAAAATTCTGTTTTCTGGCTTCTTAAAAACTCAGACCATGTGGCAATCCAGGCCCAGGTGCCTGGCACTGAAGGACAGCTGCAATTTTTTTTTTTTTTTTTGTGGGACCCTCGCCGGCGGCCGGGAAACGAACCGGCACTGCAGAGGCTGCGGGCAGCCTCGCAGCCCAGCGCTCAACCGCTGCGCCACCAGGGGAGGCCCAAGGATACCTGCTTTGTAGCAAGGCCTGAGATATAGCTTACCTGCCCACTCATCTGGGTCACCACCCCACCTCAGGTGGGCACTTGTGACCCGAGTGGAACATACCCAAAGGACTTTCACATTTCTTAGATGTTCAAAAACTTAGGACCTGGTATGGTGGGGAGAAGATGAGGTTGGGGATAATCCACGCAGTCCCTTGAAATCACATGCAAAATGCTCTGTGTATTTGGAAGACACTTCCATCGGATGCTCAAAGGCATCCTTGGCTCAAAACAAGTTAAGAAATTCTCCCACTCAAATTACCTCATGAGGTATTTATTGCTTCCTCATCTCCCACTTTATGGATAAGAAAAATGAGGATCCAATGGGAGAACTTAAAACCCCACAC
Organism: Talpa europaea; assembly: GCF_964194135.1. Classification (NCBI taxonomy): domain Eukaryota; kingdom Metazoa; phylum Chordata; class Mammalia; order Eulipotyphla; family Talpidae; genus Talpa; species Talpa europaea. The sequence continues at coordinate 21,002,068 of NC_140084.1, read as the reverse complement.
ATAAGAGGCACCCCAACTTATCATGTAGTGTCCCTCCCTTGGCAGCCCTGTATCCACCAACAGAGGTGAGAGTGGGCCTGCACACCCTCCCCACCCCTGGCCAGGCCACAATACTGCTGTGGGCTGATCACTTGCTCCCCTCGCTGCCAGGCAGACCATGCTTTCCATCACTGTCAGGGGCAACACTCAGGGTCACAGACAGAGCAGGTCAGGGTGTTCCTGGGGGTGGTGGCCCAGGGTCCCCCGGGGCAAGGGAGGCCAGGGGAGGCCAGGGGTGAGCACAGAGGATGTTGCGTGCCTTCTGCTTCTTTATTGGAGTTCTCCATCATGCTCCCAGAACTGGAGCAAAGCAGGCAAGGGGAGGGATGGGGTGAAAAGCTTACACCCCAGGTTGGCTGGGCTCCTGCATCTTAAAGCACCCCTCTCCTCCTGGTAAAATGCCCTCAACCCACCCTGCATTCCTTTGGTCTGAGGAGCCAAGCCTCTCAGTGACCACCATGTGTTACCATTCCCCACAATGCCACACCTTCCTGTCTGTGCTCTGCTATCCACTGCCAATGCCAGGCAGTGAGGCGGTTATACCACAAGCTCACACAACAGAGGGATGTGGGTTCAAGTCCCTGTTCTACAGCTCACGAGCTGGGGCGGTGGACACACTACTGCACCACTCCAAGCCTCCTTCCCTCACCCACCCAATGAGGATGGTAGTTCTCAGTAGCAGTGCCAAGAGGAGGCTTTGCTCCCCCATAATCTTCTTTGGCACCTGCCCCCGTTCTCTGACACAGCCAAGTGACATGTTCTCAGCTTAATGAAAAACGTTATACTAAAGCAGCTTCAGCCAGGCCTTTGGCCCCATCCTCCACCAGATGGCTGCCCCTAAACCAGTCCACGGAGATAGACTTGCTGCTGGAAACAGCACCCACCTCGCGGGGCTGTCATGGCGGTTCCATGAGATACTGTAGTAAAGTGTCTGCTCCGTGCCTGGCACCCACCGAGCAAGCACTCCAGAAATGTGCCATCATCCACGTCAGGGCTGCCTCCCAAACTGCCTTCACCCTGCCACCCAGGACTCACGCCATCTCCCAGGCCCCACACTCAGGGAATACAAGCTGACTTTAATAGCCCAAGCCCAGCAAAATTGGGAAGGAAAATTTATCACAGGCATGCACTATAAAAAAGCACCAGAAACGGGCCAAAGAAAACAAAACAATCCATTCCCTGGTTATGGATAATCCCATGCCTGGATGCTTTGCCCTCCCTTTGCCCATCTCCCAGCAGACAATCCAAAGCTGACTGGCACCCCAAGGGCCGGAGGGGCCTCCTACAGAGTCAAGCACCCCTTCCTGCACTGTGTGTGGAGCATGCTCAGCTCCTGGCTGGGAAGTGGCAAAACCCAAAACCTCCACCACTCTGGAGAGCCCCAGAGAGGCCCTAAGGATGGCCACCCCACTATGGACCCCAAGAGCAGCAGACCTGCAGGGCTCCCACACAGCCCCATGGCATCACCCTCGCCTCCTACAGTGTAGGAGACACCTCACCATTTTAGGGATGCAGCGGGGGCGCTTGACCCCCTGCACAGGGCTCTCCGTCCCCCACGACCATCACCAGTGCCCTCCTTGTACCCTCTGCTGTCTCCGCCTGTCCTCACTGCCTCTGGCATCACTGGGGAAGCAGCTAGGAGTGAGGAACTTGTGTGGACAACACCAGGTTGAAAGGCTGGCAACAAACCTGAGCACATGCACCCCCATATCTGTCAGGATGCCTCGATGAGAACAGAGCTTTAGAGTCTCACTATGGGGGGCACATCTCCCCTGCACAGACAGCAACAGGAGCTATGAATCCCATCCCCCACTCTACCCAGTGCAGACTCCAAGGCTTGTCCTAACCCCAACTGTCTTCCCAAGAAGTTGAGTGTGCCCCCACTCTGGCTTCCAACAAGTCCCCTCCCCATGGAGGGAAACCTTATCACCAAGAGTCAGGCATCTGCAGTCACAACAGCACGCAAACCTAGACAAACCTTTGAACTCTCCCAGCAGCATCCAGATCCTGCTGGAAAGAGCACTGGCCCAGGAGTCCAGGGACGTGGGTTCGAGGGCTGGCTCTCTGCCCCCCTTCTGTCCAACCTATACCAGGATTTCCCAGATATAGTCATTGGTGAACCATCTTCATGATTTTCGCTAAATCTAAGCTTTATACACTATTACTTAAATGACTTTAGCATCATCTTAAGTCATAAATGTCCATAAAAATCACAAATTAGATGTGTAACTGCTCAGGTGTTAAATGTTCGTGGTGACCTAACATCACATTTTTTTTTAAATTCTGACCCGAGCAAACCTTTCTCCTTGCCTCAGTTTCCACATCTAAAAGAGGAAGAGAAGTTGGACTAAATGACCCCCTCACAGGTCTCCACAGGCCCACAAGTCTGTGAGACTAGACTGACTTCTCCCAAGAATCCAGAGCCAGCTGATCAGGATCCTGGGACAGGAGACAAGAAAGGAGAGCTTGGCACCTGCTAGGGTCCCACTGCACAAGAAGTGCTGGCTGGATGCAGAGCAAACAGGAGGGCCATGTCCTTCACTCAAGAACTGCCAGGACTTGAAACCAGTTCCACCCCCAAGTTCCATGGAAAGAGTACTCTAACTTCCAAACTATAGAACTCTAGAATTAGAAAAAACTCATTCATCCACCTCATTTTGCAGCTGGAGAAACTGAGGCACAGAGAAGGCACTATGTAAGAACAGAGATGAACTGAGAATCCAGAACCCCCAACTCCAAGTGACGCCCAAGGCCCCACCTACCCCCACACATCTGTTATTCTCCTATTACCCCCTGGAGGTGTGAGCTCGGTCCCTCCAGCTTGAAAGTACAAAGCAGCCCCTTTCCAGAAGGGAAATACAGGAATTCTGATTTCGATTGGACTTTAAATATCCTATTAGCGTGCTTTTATGCAATTAGACTGGAATGAATGTGCAGTGACGCCCAAGGCAGAAGCTTCAAAGCCTGTCCGAGGGGGTATGGTGGCCGATCTGAATGTGCCCACAAGAAGGAAACGTGGCCTCGGGAGAATAAGAGCATATTAGTCTCTGAATGTAATAGATTTTATTGGCCATATGGAACTGATATAAAAATCGTGTTGCACAGGGTAGTCTGGACTGGAGACAGGAATGTGACACAAAGAATATAATTTCCATAACCAGTTGGGTGGCTTTCTAAGCTCCTGGGCAGCCCCCAGGAGCCCTACAACTCTCCCACCAGCCCCTAAGCATTTACCTGATGCTGTCACGGAGGAATCCCAGGCCAGCGAGAAGTCCGAGGCCTCCCCCTCTTCAACTGAAAGAGAAGACAGAGATGAGCCTGTGAGTTTGGAAGCTATAAAAACAGGTCACAGAGTGGGGCACAAGGCAAGGAAGAAGGAATATTTGCAAGGGCCCTTGGTCAGGGTGTGGGAGTTACGCCTACAAAAAGGCCTTTGTTGGTTTCACAGAGATGTAAAATAATCAGAATACAACATGAATAGCAAATAAGTGCTGTATCAGTTATGGTTACCCCCATCCTTGTGCCCCTGGCAGACATCGCTAATCAATCACAGCAATGTCTTGAACCAGATGCAGTATCAGGATCATTCTCTACACAGCTCTATAGACCATTGTTATCTATAATCAGTTTTCAAAGATGGAGTCTGTGTGTGCACATTTTTGCCTTAAACAAAGTTCCATTTTACAAAATCCATAACCCAGCACCTCTCACAAAGCGCAGTGATGTGTCCGAGGTCTGACAGTGCAAAGAGTCTCCATGCCGAATTTGGGCTGACACTCCAAAGATGGAGTCATTTATCACTGGGGGAACAGAGTAAAGTCTCAGATGGCTCCCTGATCCTGCAGACACCATTCTCCTACCAAGTGCTCAGTAGATCACCACTGAAATCTGAAGGCTCACTCCACTGTTCCATGAAACCCACAAGATCATCCCCACACTGAGACATACAAACATCAGGACATGCCAAGTTCAACTCTCCAGTGGTCAGCAGTCACAGGCTAGAGAGAGCAGAAAGAAAATGGCCTCTTACTCCATCCCAGAGCCCACAGAATGAAGCTGGACAGGGCTGGGGTGACCCCACCATCCGATACCTGACTCTGTGAGACTCGGCTGGTGGAGATGGAAGCCAGGCACTAGGCGAACTCGAGAGAAACTCTATACAGTACAATAAAGCACTTGTCCTGGAATTAATCCCAGTCTGGGGCATGTAATAATATTAAAGCTGGGTTATGGACTTTGTAAAATGGAACTTTGTTTAAGCCAAAAATGTGCACACACAGTATTTTTCACATTTAACGGCCTCTGAAGTTCCACACATATGCAGGCCGAAGTCACCACGTACCACCCAGTTCTCTGCAGCGTCTGTGTCCACAGGGGCACACTGGGCCGGGCTGTGCCAAGTGCCTCCCAGGCACCACTGTGTTTCACCCCCGTCAACAGACTCTCACGAGGTGCAGCGATGTGCCCAAGGTCTGACAGTACAACGAGTCCATGCCGAATTTGGGCTGACACCCAGGACTGCCTGTCTCGAAGGCTGCACCCGAAACCACGGTACACTGAGGCACAGAACCCAAGAACTAGGGCCTGGACACAGCAACCCCAACTGGCAGAAGGTGCACGGTTGAGCAGCTGAGCGGCCAAGCGGTAAGAGGGGCAAGCAGCTGGCGTATGGTCAAAACCCTAGTTCAAATCCTGACTCTACCTCTCATCAGCCGAATAATCCTGGGCAAATTATTTAACACGTGGGTTGCAGTTCTTCCATCTCCATCATGGAGATAATAATGGTATCTAAGTCATGGGGTGTTTAGGAGGATTCCATGGGGTGACAGCTCCCATCTGCTGGAACAGTGGCCCACACACTCGGATGGATTTGGTGCCATGGCTGGACCAGCACTCAGAACGAACAAGTCCTGGTCTATATGGCAATGCCCCATTTGTCAGAGACCCCTAGTCTTACCACCCCACCAGAACCTCACAGAATGTCTTTCCTTTTAACTTTCAGAAACAGTGCACCTAAGAGGGACAGCCACGTCAGTGAGCCACCAGCCAAGGAATGCTAACGAAGCCCTTGCTCTTTTCCAAGTCTGCATCTTGAGAGTAGAAACTAGGAATCAAGACAATGAAATGCAGAGGCAATCTGGGCTGGGACCAAAACCATTGTTTTACTTAGCTAGTTACAGCTGGGGTGGGTTTTCAAATATGCAGCTTAGTAAATATGAATCAAGACCTCGCGTCAGACAAAATTGATATTACTCGCTAAGCTGATTCCATCCAGACAACCTCTGAAACACAGGCGGGATAATGCTTAAAGCGATCAGAAGCAAGCCATGCATGAAAGGAGCAGTTGTTAACAGCTTTCATTGCCACACCTGAAAACCAGCCCTTCACATTTCGTTACTCATATAGGTGCGTGTGTACATATATAATTGCTTGCTATTATTATATTAAGCACTACGCACACACTGCTTCTGTTCAGGGGCTGCTGCCGCTCTGCTGGACACCTTCAACAAGGTCCCCGTGGGTCCCTAAGCCTCGCCAACCACGTGCATCAGGACTGTAAGACAGGCCGAGCTCTCCCTTCGTCATTAGTGGACTCCAGGTATCCGGACAAGCACTTGGGGCCACTCAAGGCTCTTTGTAGCTTAGAAGGGTGACCTCCCAAGTCATTGAACTAGAGCTTAACCCCCCCCCCCCCAAAGCCAAATCCTTCCCTTTCTAAGATCTGGCTTGAGTCATCATGGAAGGAGACTATGCAAATAACTGCCACTTTGGAGCTCCTGGGAGGAGTCAAGGCTTGGTTTCTGGGTGGGACAGGCATTCTGAGGTGGGGAGAGGAGGAGGGTGGCCGGACACCGACCGGCTGGATGGAGAAATTCAAAGTTTTCAACAAAAAAGATCTAGAAATCCCCCCCCCCAAAAAAAAAAGTTTAAGAACTATTAGACTAATGGCTTTTATTTGGGGAGTTTCTCAGCTGGCCCCACCTCTGGCTGGTCTTTCCAAGGTCTTAAGGGACCTCTCTGTGGTTTGCTGTCTTTGGCCCCACGGACCATTCTGCCCCTCAGGAGTGTCAGACCCACTCCCTGGAGGTATCCCGCACCAACAAAGGTGGAGACTCAGGCAAGGGGTTCACCTCAGCTCATCCTTAGGAAAACCCTCTTACCCAGCCCAGGCGAGAACAAGGGAGATAAAAGATACACCAAGAGCCCAGACTCTCATTATCAAGCCAGAAACAGAGCGCACTGCTCCTGACTCAGTACCAAGCAAACTCAGGAAGCAAAAGCATAAAGCCGGGAGGACCACAGTGTACAGCTGTGCAGGTTGTGCACCAAACAAAGGGTCCGGCAGAGGAGGGGGGAGAGAGGACATGATATTTAGCCCACAATCTGTTCAACGAGAAGAGTGTCCAGATGCAGGGCTATGAATTCCCAGAAAAGGTACCTATTCCTTTGCACCATTTTTCTAGTTTTACAAATGTACTCTGAAACAGAGTCCATGACCATCTCTGGCATCAGGCTTCAAGGCAGGGTGAAACGCAAACAAACCCAACCACCAGGTTCCTCTCAGGTGGGAAGGGTTCTGGACAGAGGGTGGGGTTGGTGAGTGACGGCATGGAAAAGTGAAGGTTTACTGCAGCAAGAGATAATGCTCCCCAAGAGCCCCAACGCCGACCCCCTCAGCGCCAAGATCATACCCTCGGAGGGGCGACGATCCCGGGACAGGTTCCCACCACAAAAATCACTGATTGAGCTCACAATTCCCTCGCCACTTGTCAAAAAGAGAACAAACTAACAAGGCACAGGTAAGACCACCTGCCTGATTCCTCAAGAGCAAGCGGGCAACGCCCTGGGGCTAGGGCCCCATGCTTCCCCTCTTCAGTCTCCAGCCACAGCCCCCCTCACTGGAGCACCTCACCATGAGGAGGTTGGTCTAGTGCTTCAAGAAATCTATTTTGCAGACAAAATGGCTCCTACGCAGATGCCTCTCCCACCCCAAGTAGTGCTCTCAGCAAGAGCCAGTGGGTGGGTCTCCAAGCCAGCCCCTCCGTAAGGGATCTTCACAACTGTAACTTTCTCCTTAAACGCTGACTCTAAAACCAACACCTATGAAAATATGCAATGTAACCAAATTTTTTTCATAAACGGTTCCCCAGTCAATCCCAGGCAGAGGAACTGGAAGCCTAGACCTCGCTTCCATTCTCTCCTTGCCATGCTTATCTATGAAGTAGGGAGAATAGAATGGCATCCAGTAAGTAGTCCCAGAACTCCAAGAAAGAAGTTGGAGGCAAAGTAACCCTACAGGTAAAGTGACCCTTCCAGAAGTCACCCAACAGCACTCAATTAGCCAGACAACTAAGCTCAATGAAGGTGTTGGAGAAGCTATAAAACAGAAAGGCTCCAGGAGTGGGCCCTAAAATAGGACTCCCTAGGACCAACCCGTAGCTCTGCCACTGACAGATCATTAGATCTCGGATAAGATGCTTGATCCACTCCTCTGTCAACAGGATCCCAGTAGCCGACCTCACAGGAGGGTAGAGAGGACTACCTGAATGATAGTCCCAAGGCACTGAGCTCAATGTAAACCCTCGTCAATATCAGTGCACAGGACCAGATAATTCAAGTTGCCCTTTCTCCCCAGAGGTCCCTGATTGGCTGCTGTGGTTGCACTCTGCCTGGAAGAGGGGAGGGTTGAGATTTGAACAGTGAAATTGTTAGGGGGAACGGATGTCCTGAAATAATCTCATACAGGCTTTGTGGACTCCACCCCCACTCCAGACTAAAGCCATCAGGACATTGGGGAAGACAAATCCCATCACCACCAAGGGGAGGGTGGCTGGGACCTGAGGGTGGAGTTGGGCAGCCAGGTTGGATATAAAAACCAAACACGTGGGCCTTGCTGGCTCTCTGGCTCGCGATCGCTCGCCTCCCGGCTTCACCGCTCCTGGCTGGCGGCGATCTCTGAGAGCGCCATTTTGGGATTCCTGATCGGCGGATCCGGTAGGACTCATTTAAAACTTTGTCTCCCGCTTTTCTCCCAGAGCTGTACATTTCCTCATTTCCCCTTCCCTTGTAAATAAACCTTTTATTAACCTTTCGCGTGTGCCTGCAGTAGAGCATTGATAAGTCCTTTTAAGCGCGCGGGTGAGGACCCACAGTCAGGCACCCCGTTTTGTATCGGGGTTGCTCTACAACAGTTTGGTGCCCAGCGTGGTTTCCAAGTTACACCCGCGGTTGACCATAAGCGCACTAATTCTGCAGGACTAGCAGTATAATATTTGTCTCTAGTCCTTTGCTCTACAACAAGATCAAACTTCCTTCCCACGAGATTCACTCCTTTGCCTCCGACCTTCATGAAGGGCCTAGCCAGAGCCCTCCCCAGTGATGGATCCTTTGCCATCACTGCTTTCCCATCCCCATGGTGCAGGGATGGGGTCCTAACCTGAGGAACCTTCCAGATGTCACAGCCATACTCAGCTTCTGTACCAACTCATCTCCCTCTCCCTTCCTGATTTCCCCCCATTATCATCCCACACCCCAAAAGAAAAACAATTTCTGGGAGATATCTGTAGAAGGAGTGTTAGTTACAATCCAGAGTGTTAGTTACAATCCCAGCAGAATTTATATTTTGGGCAACTCTGCATAAATTTGATTTCTCTCCTCTGCTCTTTCCTAACAAAATAATGATGGTGATGGTGATGACGTGGAAAATAAAATAATAAATGTGATTCTGTAAGTACTAGAAAAAGGCCTTTCCACTAGACCAGGAGTAGAACATAAGTGGCAAACCTGCCCCAGTTCCCCTCTCGTGCACCCACAGTAGACAATGCTAATCGATCAGGGCACTCTTTCTCATCGAGCAGGGATACAGCTTCAAATGGTTCAACAAAGTGAGTTAAAATCTAATAACCTACGCCACCCTGGTCCACAGAACTGCCCTTCCCTTCAGGCATCTGTGCTAGACACACGCATCCCTTACACTACACTTGGTCGTGTGCTCAACTCGAGCACATCTGGGCCAGGACACGAACTCTTCTCCAGGAAAGCCAACCCTCCCTAAACCCCTGTGGCACCAGGCACCATGCTGGGCACCCCACTACCAGCTCTCACTGAATCCTCCCACCTCCCTCTGAGAGAGTCCTCTAAGTCCCCCCTTTTTCTGATGAGGGAAAGAAACCCCAGGGCCCCAGAGCTTTGAAGTCAGTCCCTGAGCTCACAGGGAATGTTTCCAAGTGCAGCGTTAGCTCAAAGCCTTGAACACCCAGCTACTCTCCTCTCTTTCTCCCCACTTCAACCCAGTCATGGAATAGGCAAGGAAGAGGCCCCTGCCTGCCACAGAGCTAGCTGATGTGTCTAGTGAAAAACAGAAATGAGTACAAATCAGGAACTGAGAAGTAAAGACAAAGCAAGAAAGTGAATTAAACTGTTTTGCTTTGTTTTGTTTTGAGCTGACCATAGATCTGAGGTATCCAGGAGCGGAGGAGGGGGTGGGAGGGGTGAGAACAGGGTGGGGAGAGCACAGTGGCCTGTGGGGAAGGACAGTGGACTGTGGGGGAGCACAGTGGACTGTGGGGGAGGACAGTGGACTGTGGAGAGCACAGTGGACTGTGGGTGCTTTGGTGATGGGAGGGCTATGGTGACCACACCTGAAAGGAGAAACCCTATGCTGTCAAAAAATTAACAATGGTACTTCATTGAAATTTTTAATAAGTTAATAAATAAAAAGATCCAAAAAATGAAAATCAAACAGCCTTTTTCTTCTTTTGTTGCGAAAAGTCCCTCAAAGCTCTGTCAAAAGAAGAGCCAGGCCTGACTAAGTCGGGAATCCCTGGAGAGTCATGTGCCTGCCCCTCTGTGCCTGCCCCAAGTGGGTGAGGAGGAAGATGCCAGCGCAGCCTGAGGCACAGCCTGAGGCACCTCATAGCCCTCTCCACCACCCCAACCAGAATCACCCCACATCAGAGGGTTTGGACACATGTCCCTCAGTTGCTGCCTGGGATAAGAAAAAACAAGACTTTACTGACCCATTTCACAGAAGGGGAAATAACACCTCCAGAGAAGTGCAATGGCTTCCCGGGGGCCCAGAAGAGGTCATAGAAGTGCCCTGGCTGCAGCCTGGAGCCCTGGCAGACAGTACCGGCAGACAGTACCGTACCCTACAGGGCTCTACGTGAGCAGGGGAGTGCTTCTGAGCCCTCACCAGAGCCAGGCTCTGTGGTGATGGCACAAAGCAGCTTCTTTGCATGCAGTCCCCAGACCACAATGGCAGCTGAGGCCATGGACTTACTAGAAAAGCAGAATCTTAGACCCTACCACCACCACCACCACCCCAAACAAAGGCTGAATCCTCGGTGTGGGGGCCCAGGGCTTACAAGCCCTCCAGGTGATTTTCACACAAGCAAGAGTTTAAGAAGCATCAACCTGTGAGATAAGTACATTTATCAACCCCATTTTACAAATGAGGAAAATCAGACTGAGCAACTAGCCCAAGGCCATGGAACTAGGAGGGGTAGAACTAGGAAGTTAACCCCTTTGTTTCACATTTGCCTTCAGAAGCAGAACTCTGGTTCCATTTAAGAGAGGTCAATCAACATAAGAATAGACTCAGTGCTCTCACCCAGCCATGATTCAAATTACCAAAGAAGATTCCTTTTGTCCCTCCCTGTGTCAGCTCCAAGGAAAATTCTTCTTCTGGGGTCTCCCCAGGCACACAGGCAGCTTGGGGCAACAAGAACCCTGCAGAACAGTGGTGGGCTGGTGCTGTTTAACTGCTGGCTCTCAGGGAGAAAGGGGCTCTGATGTGTGGTGTCTGCTGCTTCCTATGGTGTAAATACTCCACCACAGCCACTTCCAGTCAGCAAACAGGACCAACTGATCTTGGAGCTGGAAGCTGGGAAGCGTGTACAGTCAGCCCCATGCTAGATAAAGATGCTCTGTGGGGCACCAGGCTGGGGTGGGGCTGGGCTGCAGCCCCAACTGGGAGCCCACGTCTCACTGTTCCCAACTGTTCCCCTCCCAGGCTCAGGGCATCAGGGCATCATCAGAAACCTACATGACTCAAAGAAAAAGCAGCATTCTTATTAATTGGTTTTATTATTATGCTACATTAAGCACCTTTTCCTTTTTATAAACATTTCTGACATAATCTATGCATAAGGTAGACAACTAGGAAATAGGAGTGACTAAAACTGAAAGCACCTTTTTCCCTGCCTACAACAACATTGTCACAACTTAACCAAAAGTTGTGACAATACATATATTGAACACCACAGTTTTGTAATCTGCTTTACTAACTCAGCAGTGCATAGTGAACGTCTTGTCAGTATTAATGTGTGTCTGGCCCCAGGACCATTGCAACTGATGCCCTGATGCTGGACACCTCTGCTACTCCCAGTTGCTTCTACTGTAGGAGAAGCCATGGGCAAAGCACACCCTCACCCATCACCATGGTCGCGAGCCTATTCAATGACTTTTCTGAGGATTCATTCCAGACCAAGCATTTCCATTTTTAGGCTTTTGAGACATGCTGCCAATGGGTCTTTTCCTCCTTTGAAAAACACTGGCACCTCCAGGTGACCTGAAACTCTCAGCTAAGTACTATGAGAGAGATGAGAAGAGGGACTTTGACTTTGACCTTCAACCATTACACTGACTCCCCAGGGACAAGATTTACCCATCCTGGTGCCCCTTAGGGCCTGGCACATAATAGAGGACTGAATGAATGAATGAGTGAATGAATCAGTGAATCAGTGAAAGACTATACGATGATGGAGTATGCTAAATGAATTCCAACCTCAAAAGGAAGTCAGAAATAAGAGGAAATAGTAAGAATCCACATAACGGACATAAGAGAGGTGGAGGGAGCTAAGGAAGGTGAAAGGCAGGCCCAACCACCCTGCACTACAGTCCACAGTCCAGAGCTCAGAGGCAGACCTTTCTGTCCACAGTCATGGCCCCAGAAAAGACTCAGGTGGGGGAACCAACGTAGAACCAGGTTATCTACTTTAACCACAGATAAAAGTCTGATTTCCTTTTACACTAGCAAGCAAATCCCATTTTAGGAAGAATGGTAACTGTAGACAAAAATTTTAACAGTCTTGGGTCTCTCTCTTAATGCACAGAAATTCTCCTGCTCAAAGATGACGTTCAAGAAAATCAAATCAAATTACATTTGCCAAAGAAAGAAATGATAAACTAGGGGAAATCTGAGGCAGCCACACCCAGCCCAGACCCGCTCCACTTTGGATACTGCCTATGAGGAAACCTGGACACTGGCCAGGGTTTCAAGTTTTTTTGTCCAAGCTCCAGGGTCAGTCTGACCACCAGATCCAGAGCCACCCTGCTCCCCTGATAGGGAACACGACCCAGAGTTCAGGATCACCTTCTCCAAGAAGCTCTCCCTGACCACCTCGGCCCTGGATGAAGGGAGCCCTCAGCCACAACAGGGCGTGGCAAAGGCTTAGGATCAAATCCCTATCCACCACGTTTGCTGTATGACCTGGGTACGTTACGTAGCCTCCTTGTGCACAGCGACCAGGTAACGTAGCTCTGAGAGTAAACTGAAAAGGTTTATAAAATGCACAGTGCAAAAAGACAAATTCCAGATGGTATCTTTTACATGCAAAATATAGAGAAACAAAACAAAGAGTCAGGCACAAGCAAAGCATAACCAACCCTAGAAATCTGACTGCAGAATTGACATTACCATGGACAATGGTGGAAGAAAATGGTTGCCTTGGTGTTGGGTGTGTTGTCATTACATATATCTGAAGGGGTGTGATCCTATTCATTGGAATCATATACAGTGTTGTAAACCAGTATTACCTCAATTAAAAAAAATTAAGAGGGCCTCCCTGGTGGCGCAGGCGGTTGAGTGCAGCACTATGAAGCTGTCCACAGCCTCTGCAGTGCCGGTTCCATCCCCGCCGGCCTCAGAGTAAACCACATGGCAAGCAGACCTCTCCTGTCTCGCCCGCTGCTCCCCTCAGCAGTGTATTTCGTCAGTCTACCTGTTCTGTTCCCCACTCTGTCTCTGGTGAATCCTCTCACCCTCCCGTGCAACTGGACTGTACCCCAGCTCTTGTATAAATAAAATAAATCCTTTTTTTTTTTTGTGGGACCCTCGCTGGTGGCTAGGGATCGAACTGGCACCGCAGAGGCTGCGGGCAGCCTTACAACCCAGCGCTCAACTGCTGCACCACCAGGGGAGGCCCTAAATAAAATAAATCTTAAAAAAAAAAAAATTAATAATTTTTTTTCAAATGAGCAAAAAAAAAACAAAAAAGCAAAACATTTTGGTTCTGAGGCAGCAGGAATTTATGGAGAGTATGGGGGAGCACAAGCAAGGCAGGGGGATATGAGGCATTGGTACTCCCCCCCATGACGCCTATCCTAAAGTCTTCTCATTTACACCAAGGTTTAGACTCCCTAGGAGATCAAGAAGATTGAAAAAAAGCAAAACTAATAAATCAGAAATAACAGCTCAAAAAAAAAAAAAAGTGCACAGTGCAAAGCACAATACCGGACAAGAGAACCAAGGTACTACAGCACAACCGGTTGCCTCAGCAATACTCTTATCTTCCCCCAACCTCCAAGAACTTAACACACAACTACATGTCAGTGACACTGTAAACAACCACCGCTTACCCTGCGCACACGATGAGTTACGCTGCACACCTTACCAGCTGTCTCACCTCCCCGCGGCTCTACAACAGGGTGGGAGATGGTGCCCATTATACAAATACGGAAACCAGGACCTACATGAATTTTTTTAAGTTATTTAAGCAGTGGGAGGCCGAGCTCAGATTAGAACCAGGTCTTTATGTGAGCCCAAAGCGCACATGCTTACCACCACCCCAACCTGCCTCTCTGCCTGCACAGAGCAAACACAAACAGGCACTGTGGCCGGAGCCTCCCTGTACCGGCTTGCATGGGTCCCAGCTGGGCTTGAGATGACTCCTCCTTCGGAACCACCAGAGATGGGTCAGTGAGGTGCGAGGGGAGAGCCAGCCAGGTCAATCCCAGCTCTCCCTCCCACTTGCTCTCTGAGCCTTGGTTCCACATCTATGGAGCGGAGGTAATAAAATTCCTATTCGCTTTGAAGACAAAGTGAAATAACACACACAAAGAGCTTTGCCCAGTGCCAGGCACACTCAAGCGCCAGTAAGTGGGATCACTGTTTCTATGCCCCCAGCAGATGCTGGGGTGCCTCCTAAATGTCTTTCTAGGGAACTGCCTGCCTGAGTCTTAACACTTGGCAGCCCCAGGCCTCCCAGGCTGCCCTCATGTTTAATCCCATCTCTCCCTGAGCGTAAGCTCCTTGTTCACATATATATTTCATTTCATACAGTCACCCTGCAAGGTCTCGTTAACGAGAAATGTGCAGCATATAAATGCGGATTTACGACGGGAGCTGCTCCCACATCCTGCTTTGGTGGCGACACCAGGTTCACACCGCCCGGGTGGGTGTCCCATGCTGACAGAAGGGGAGAAAGCAGAGAGTTCACTGCACACAGAGCCCATAACAATAGCCCCACAGGGGGTAAGTGGCGCACCCTTTGTGCGTTAGGAACCTGAAAGTGGGTGCTGGGGGTGGGCCTCAGTGAACACCAGTCTGGATCCTGGAACCTCCCTTGAGAGAGAAGGGGACAGCCCCAAGTCAGATCAGTCTGCTGTTTAGGGGGGAGGAAGAAGCGAATGAGACCAGAAGCTCACTCTCTCCTTTTTATCCACTTTCATTCAAAGAAAAGCACCATAAAGTAGAAACTAATATTTTTTTACAAGTCCTTAACAACTTATCCTCTGTGCTAACATTCTGTAAATAAATGTCAGTGCCTTGTTATACATGTGGTTTATCTTAAACACAAGCAAAGAGGAAACTAAGTCTCTTATTGAAAACTGATGTATGTGTGCATGCGCGCGCATGCGTGTGTGTGTGTGTGTGTGTGTGTGTGTAAGTGTTTTCATCTGGCTTTGAACACATAGATCCACATTCTCCATCTCTTTCTTCACATCAAAAGATCCAAGCCTTCCAAAGGAATGAACTGTACTGACCATTTCCAAACATTCTGTAATTCCACACTGAAGTTCCAGCTGGAGGGGCGATCGTAACACTTTACGGTTTCAGGAGTCGATACTTCTAATAAGTCTGATTTGAGAGGGGGTGTTTCATGGGCACAGGCATGTCCCCTGGCTCTTCCCCTCGCCCACCCACATAGTCAGATTGCCCAGGGAGGCCTTTAGGGCCTTCAGCTTCTCCACCTGGCAGCTGGTACCCTCAGCCCCCCCTGGCATCTCTGCAGGCTCTCCAAGGCTCCCCAGACTTCCCAGGACCACGTGCCCGCTGCGCTAAGAGCTAGGAGTGTTTTTCTTTACATCAAGTCCCTTCTTTTATTTAAATACTTTTACTTCTAGCCTCCTTCTACCAGTACTACTCATGAAACTACCCATTTGGGGTGCTAAGAACAGTTTTTCTAATAGAGATTAGAATAAACATGTAAAATATCATTTTCTAATAGAATATATATAAGTGTTGGGGAGGGGGGCTCATTCCCCTATCAATCACCTGAGTCACCATAGCATTCGGGAATGTGAGTGTCACATTTTGGGGAACTCAGGCATGGGCAGTGCTGGGCAACCTCTGATTAAAAAAAACAATGAGGGGGCCTCCCTGGTGGTGCAAGGGGTTAAGACGGACCCTGTGAAGCTATTTGCAGCCACTACAGCATGAGTTCGATCCCTGGTCAGGGAACTACCCACATGGTGCAGCAGACCTCTCCTGACTTGCCTCTCCCCTCAGCAGTGTATTTCAGTCAGTCTGCCTGTTCTGTTTCCCACTCGTCTTTGGTGAATCCTCTCACCGGCCCCCCCATACCTCTGGCCTGTACCTCAGCTCTTGGATGCATAAATAAATAAATCTTAAAAAAAAAAAACTAACAAGGAGGCAAGGGAGAGGGCAGACCTACATCACTTCCTCCCAACCACAAGTGCACACACATGTCCTACATGGAGCTCGGGGGATCCATCCAGCCTTTTTAGTTCAGTGAGGGCTGAGAGGCAGGTGGCATGGGCAGTGCTGGGCCGGGAGGGCAGGGGACATGCCAACTACAGACTCTCCCCCGGCATGTGGCTCACTGGCCCACCAGGGAACAGATGGACGGGACATTCTGACAAGTGAAGCTGCTCCCGACATGCACCTGGTCACCCCCCAGCACCAGGGCTTGGGCACTTGGGCCTCACCAGCGTGGGCTGGTTTCACAAGCTGCACTTTCAGTGCAAGCACCAGGCCAGACCAGGTCAGGGAGAGCCAGCATCAGAAAGGCCGCCGGGGCCGATGGGGGCTGAAAGGCAAGGCCCCAGAAAAGGCCAGGCAGACAGCAAGGGATGCAGCTGAAGGCAGCCGCCCACAGCCCCCCAGGCACAGAGGCTGGCACGGAGCCCTGGAAGGAGGCACGTCCCTGAGTAGGGGGTACACTGAGACTTCCCACCCCCAAGCACATCTGCCTCATCCCACAGCCCTGAGAGGCCCAACACTTGCCAGATGTGGGCCGCCCGTGGGGACCGAGTTCATTTTCCTCGCGTCCTATGATAATACTTGGCTGTGTTTATTTAACTTTCTGCTTTGGATGGCGGAGAGATGGGCCAGGAAAATCAGTTTGGCTTCCCTTGATCAAAACACAGCAGCCCACACATCACGCGAGGACACCCACACAGAGCAGCTTCCCTATACCCTCCAGAACAACACATCTGGCCCACTGCTGGCAGGGCCAGCCTCGGGCCCTCAGAAGGGCTGCTTGGTGCACAGCAGGGCAGGCTGCTGCTTCTGCCCATGCTCCATGTGCCAGCCCAGGGCTAGGCAGCTCACGGGCAGGCTGTCACGCTGTCCCCTCTATCTCTAACCAGGCATACAGGCCTCAGGGGGGCTGGGGGGACACCATGGTGCTGTTTGTAGGCAGTGGAACCCACGTTCACACCAAGTCTCTCAGGCCCCACCTAGGCAGGTAAAAGAGGGGGAGCAGGAAAGAGTGTCCACGAGAACGGTTCCGAGGCCCCAGAGTCACGTGCTGCACCTGCACATACAGATGTGCGCCACAGACCCTTGTTGGAGGGGGGATAGCGGGGCGCACTGGGTGGGTTTGCACAGCAGGAGAAACCATTCACACTCCCTGTCATCATGAAGTATCTTTAGTGCTCTACCAGACCAGCCCCACAGCACAGGAAGTACATGTAGTCCTGGGGTGCATGCACATGAGTATACACCCAGGAGCATGTGTCAGGGCAAACATGGGAACCCTCCAGTCCACCAGGCAGACACTAGTTGGCAGGACCCAGCACCCCCCAACCCAACCCTTCTCTTTCCCCAACCTCCCAGATGCCTTCCCTCACCAAGAGGAAGACCCATCCCTCCATGCCCTGCTCCCTGCAAACAGCACTTTCGGCCCCCCCCTCCATCCCAGGGCCATGCACACCGAAGGCCCCATCCTCCCTTGGGAAAAGGAACACGGGAAGAGGCCCCCAGAGCATGGGGTGGTCTAGGGCCACGTGGGCAGAGGAATCCCAGGCACCTGGAGAACTGTCTGGCAGAGGGGGCAGGCACCTCACCCAAAAAAGGGTCTCCAAAACAGAGAGCTCAGCCCAGCTCCCTGTCCCGCCCTGCAGCCACCAGCTCTCCAGCCCAGCGCTCCTCAGGTTCCACACTCCCTCACGCTTCCAAGGGAGTTGCTAGGTGCGTGCGGCCTGAGGGCATGGGCCTTGTAACCAGACCTGAGCTTCGAGGCCTGGCACCGATAAGCCAGCGGGCATGTGGTTTCCCTCTCTGGGCCTCACACAGTCCTATGGGGTGATGGGAATGTTGACCCCCTCGGAAAGTAGGGAGGCAATGAGATGATGCAGAAGGAGGCAGAGTTAATGGCCAATAAACGGTGCCCACCAAGAGGCAGGGCGATGGTCTTAGCTCAAGGTCCCTGGCTAAACAAAGCCACCGACATTTGGAGAGTTGACCTCATTTGACACACTTCCACGCCGCAGGAATCACATCTGCATCTCCAGGGTGTTGGGCTCGGATGGGCAGCACCATGTGTCACATGTCACAGAGGAGAAAGCTGAGGCCCAAAGAGTAACATGCTTGTCAGGTCACAAGCAGTGTCCAGCCAACAGCAAGGCCAGGCTCTTTCCACAGTCCCTTGGGGTGTTCCTTGTTGCTATGGTTGTCCCGGCTGGTCACACAGTGCAGTTTGTGGGTACGGGGGCACAGGCAGGGTACCTAGAGGTCAATGAACCAGCACTTCCTCTCTGGAATAGGCGTTCGGCAGCAGCCATCTCTACACCCACCCCTGGGCCCCTCTGCAGCCTGATGGCCCCAAGGTGAGGAGTCCACTGCAGGACATCTATCTGGAGCCCAGGCCAGCCCTGCCAAAGGGAGGAGGCGCCAGAGCCACCAAGGCCAATGGACACGTGCAAGAGCCAGGGCCAGGCAAGGCAGAAGTCTGCAGCCTCTCTTCAAGCTGTTCCAGCCCAGAACCCCCCTCCCGTGGAGCCAAGGGCAGGACGTCAGCTCACCTCCTAACAAGAGGAACCATTCCCCACTTGGACCTGGCACACGCTGCAACTCCCCAGCCCTGCAGGCCTGAAGAGGTATCTGAACCAGGCACAACCTCCAGGACAGGCATCTCACCCCCAGAATGGTCAAGAGGTGGGGGCACAGTGGAAAGAGCTCAGGCATGGAGCCCAGCAGAGCCAGACATCAGCCCTGCACCTGACTCAGTGCACACATCTGTGAGACCGGGAGGTAACGGCAGCTATGCCCCGCTGGGCGGCGGAGCACTGGAGAAGCTCTGCATGAGGCTGGGAACACCTAACACACACAGAAGACCCAGGAAAGGCAGCAGGATTTTGAGGGACTGGCACAGGCACCAGACACGGGGCTCAACACTTTTTGTGCATTTGCTTGTTTAAAGCTCACTGTACCTTGTCCCATTTCACATCAGAACATTACATGACTTCCAGGGCACAGACTGGGAGAGCCAGACCGTACCCCAGTTCTGCCTTCAGAGACGGCACACTGCCGCTTTTGTGATTATCCTCACTTTGGTTGTGCTGTCACCTTCATAACAACCTTCGGAGTCTTCAGTCTGTGTCCATCGCCGCCACCATCCAGCCGCAGTCCCTCTGCAGCCAGCTCCCTTCCCAGGTCTGAGTCTGCACCCTGCCTTCCAGGCAAATGTTTTCCTACCTCTGCACCTAAAGACACCCTTCCACACCAGAGCGCACCAAACCAAAAGGCCTTCCCAGATGTCCGAATAATTAGACCCTGCTCCCCGCTACTCTGGGTCCCATGGTCCTCTCTCAGTGACCAGCTCAGCTGAGATACTGGTGAGGCAGAGCCCCGGGTCGTGTGTCCCCCGCCTCTCTGGGAGGATCCTGTTCTTCCTCCTCCGCTCTCCTCATTCCTGGCCAGGCCCTTGCCTTAGCAGACACCCACCATCAGCTAGTTAAAATAAATTCATCCGAAATCCTTTGTTTTTTTAATTCCCCAAATTTTGGGGGGAGGGAGGAATTAATACTGGTGGGCACACAGAGAAAAACAAAACTGATCCATAACGCCCCACTTAGAAACGCCATGGGTATTTGGGGTGGCTGATATACAGAACACTTTCCATCACTTACTTTCCTTTCCTTTTTTTTTTTTAAGATTTTTATTTATTTATTTATTTGTTTGTTTGTTTGTTTATTTATTTATACAAGAACCAGGGTACAGGCCAGATGCACGGGAGGGTGAGAGGATTCGCCAGAGACAGAGCGGGGAACAGAACAGGCAGACTGACAAAACACACTGCTGAGGGGAGCAGTGGGCGGCAGGAGAGGTCTGCGCGCCATGTGGAACCCTCGCTGGCCGGCCAGGATCGAACCGGCGCTGCAGAGGCTGTGGACAGCTTCACAGTGCAGCGCTTAACCGCTGCGCCACCAGGGGAGGCCCCTTATTTCCTTTTCTTAATAGCAGTGGGCCCCCAGGTGCATCTGGGTGGTCTCACCATCCTCGAGGTGTTCAGGCAGAGCCAAAAGGTCCGGCTGCACAGAGTTCACGGCCCATAGGGAGGTGGGCAAGGAGGGGCGCTAGGGTAATGGGGGGTCTTGAAACCACATCTGAGGAGGGAAAGCAAAGGAACAGACACTATTCAGCCCAAAGGGGCAAGCTCAGGGGGCCTCCGAGCTGTCTTCAGACATCTGAAAGGCTGTCACGGGAAAGAGGGGCTGTGTCTGCCGTGTGGCCTCAAGGGGTCAAACCGGCACCAACCAGCGGAAGGTTTCCAGGAGGAGCGGATAGGATTCCATCAGCAGAGGCCACGAGAGGTCTGCCCGGAAGGCCGTGAGGAGGCAGGCACAGAAGGGGTCAGGCAGAGCTGGAGAGACCCCCGGGGAAGGAAGGCTCAGAGGAGTAGTGGTTAGAGTTGACCTTGACTGAAGGATCTAGGCCAGGCTCTCAAATGATGTCAGGGGGTCCTAAGATGAATAGGGGGTGGGGAGCACAGCTGGACGTGAATGTCCCTCACCCTCATCTCAGTCAGAAATGCCACCAGGAGTATCTTCACCGGGGTCAGATCTTCTGGCTTTTCCCAGAAGGCCGGAGATCTGAATGTTTCTATGAATCATTAAAACTTTTAAACAGGCCAAATAAACTTATCACAGGCCAGAGATACCCCTTGTGCTGCATGCTGGAGACCCCCAGTCTAACAAGAAACTCACAGGGCAAGAGCCAATCGAAAGAAAAGGGAGCCGTTTCAGAGCCTGGAAGAGCAACCATCCCCACAAGAACAGAATGGGTTAAGGCTCTCTGCTCCACTCTGGAGCTGCAGCTGGCCTCCTAGCCCCCAGGGAGGCTCTGTCAGCTGCCCAAGCCCCCGCCCAACCTGCCCGCCTCAGTCACCCAGTCTGGAACCCCGGATCTGGGAACAGGACAGCTGCCCTGGGGTTGGCCAGCCACAGCCAGCCAGGAAGAGATTCCGTTCCCTGTGCCCTGCTGAGAGCCATTTGCTCATTTGGGATGGATGCCACAGGGGCTGAGGAGCAGGCTTCTGCCCCTGCTCTCCTCTCCTGCTTCTCCAGCCCCAGGCCGACAGGCGGGGACAATCTCTAGCAGCTCAATAATCAAAACGGTGGCGATGATGACTGTTCACTGAGCATGGATACCAAGGACAGGGTTGGGTATTCAATTCACAGTGGGTACAATCACCACAGTAACCCTGGAGAGACTTTTTTTTAACCATCCTCACTTGTCCTAGCTTATCTAAGCTCAGAGAGGTTAAGACACTCACCCACGGTCACACAGCAAGGAGCAGAGCTAGATTTCAAACCCAGGCCTATACAACCCTAAAACCCCACACCAAACCACTGGTCCAGGAGGTTGTTTCTCAGTTGTAACCAGGTTATGTTCCAATGCCAAATTGCGCTGAGAAGCCAGAGGAAGGAAGGGGAAGTGGGTGACTGGGGGCTCTTTTATGTTGTGCCTGGTGCATTTGTAACAGGTATAACTGGAACATACCAGGTTAGTAGAGGAGAGGCTCCCCTTGGCTTCCCCTCCTGTCCTATGGGGGTGTCCACCCCAGATGAGCAATGCTTTGTAGGAAACTGGGAGACTGGAGTGGAGGGCAGTAGCGGGAAGCAAGGGCCCCACACCCCGGAGGTAACCCCAGACTTGTCCAGCCATCAATCCCCCTCAACAATGATACCTGGGAAATCTCAAGTTGGAGGAGCTGGCTACAGTTTTCTCAAAAAAAAATACATGAAAATAAATACACAGGCTGTGAGAGCAAAAGCTTTAGCGTGAGAGTAGCTGTTCCCTGGGGCTCCAGAGGCTGCTGCTGCCTCCCTGGCGGCGCTCAGGACCCTTCACGGAGTGGCACATGCTAACGGGCACATGAAACTTCATCGTGAAAAGTTTACATTAAAAGTACCAAAAAAGCTGATTTGGCATCATAACCAGCCAGTGGGAGAGTGAGGGAAGGTGGGGGTGCAGGGTAGGGAGTGCTTCCTTCCATGGGGGAGCTGAGAGAACACGGTCTTTGTCTTCGTGCACAGCCAGAACTGCTCTGGAACTGGGCACAGGAACGCCAGCGGCCTCCAGGGAGGGGAGGTGGGTGACTGGGGACTTTTTTTATGCTGTGCTTGGTGCATTTGTTAGCAATACATTTTTTTCCTTAGGTTTATATGTATTCTACTTCAGTGCCCTGCCACAGCACCAGGCATGCATGCTGCACTCTGGGAAGCAGTGCCGGGCGGTAGTCCCTTGTTCCCTGGCCCCAGTAGGATACAGGACTGGGGACCCGGGGCCCCCAGTGCATAAGGAAGACTTTGCACTGGGTCTCACCTCCGTCCCTCTCCTCCTGGTGCCTTGGATGTTTCACTGTGTGAAGCCCAAGCCCACAGCCCAAAGGCAGACTGCTGGGCCATGGTCCATCTCACCCCTTGTCCATCTCGCACCCAGACCCTGGCCGACCTGAGCCATCCGACGTACCAGGGCAGCGTGACACTCGGGCAGGGGTACTGCACCCAGGCACCCACTGCCCCAGCCCCTGCTACCAGTCCCTGCTGTGTGCTAAGGAACTACTTCTCACCCACCAGGACCTTGCCCATGGAAATGCACTGCCACGCCCCGGACATGACCCTGACTGCATGCTCAGCTCTTCTGAGAGAGGCAGCCTGGAGCACAGCAACACAGGAGACAAGGAGGTGGGGCCCTCCCCACAGAGGCAGTTGCCTGCAGGGAACACCCTCCAGCCTGCTCCACCAACAACTGGAGCCATCCTGGGATCTCAATTTCTCCTTCCTTTCGAAAATTCCATCAGCTCCCCTTTACTCCCTTGCCCCCCATGAACTCCCTTTTGGCCTGAGTTGTTCAGAGTTCATTTCTGTCATGAGTGATCACTGAAGCATGCTAGACAGGAAAACACGCGGTGGCTGAGACCAGGGGGTGGTTCCACCATTACCGCACCCAGAAACGCACCCAGGAAAGGCCAAGAGCTCTGTACGGAGAGGCCGGGGGTCCACACCCCTCCTATCCAGATAAACATCTTCAGAGGTGGAAGAGGCCACACTTGGGCTTCCCCAGAAGAAGCTGAAGGAAAAAAAAAACCCTCCTGAGTCAAGGACATTGGCAGGATTAACTGAACCCCCACCTCTTCCTCTGGAAACCCCGGAGGACTCAGGAAGCAACAACTCAAGGGAAGGAGTGGGGCTGTTTCCAGGGACTGGCTGAAGGATGCCGGGGCCAGCTGGGTCAGCACCACCAACGCCATGTTGCGGAGCCCAGACTTTGGGGAGAAATGCCCAGTGCCATGGTCACAGCCCGGCCTCTGCAGCTGCGGAGCCTTGGACAGGCAGTGACACGTCACCTTTTCAGGCACAACCTGTAAAGTGGACATGGTTGCTCTGCTTCCCCAGGGGCTGCCATCAGGGCGAATGAAGTGCCAGCATGTCGTGAATCCTGCTAAGTCACCCAAAAGTAGTGCAGGATCTGGAGGGCTGACAAGAGAGAGGGGCGTTCCCTTTCTCAAGTGGGAACCTAAGGCTCCAGCCAAGCGTGCTCTGAGAACTACTGAAATGAACCCAAACTTCCAGGCCCTCCTAAACAACCAGATGATTAACTGGCTTGGTTGCAGTTTGATCCGGAGAGTTTTGCACGTGCGCACGCACACACAGTTTATAGCTTGCCAGGCCGTACCCCACTGAACCCAGGAGCACGGTCCAAGGAAAGCCTGGAGTGAGAGCAGGGGCCAGCAAGAGGCCAGAGTCACGGGAGAGTGGAGGGCCATGGAGAGGAAGGAGCAGGGAGAGGGGTGTCTCTAATGAAGCAGCCCCAGAGCACCGACCTCCCTCCACAGTAGGCATCTCTCCCAAGGTTCTCTGTCCTGCACATCTAGATGGGGATGCCCCTCACAGCTTCCCCAGCCCAGCCACCGCCACCCCCCCACCACCACGGTGGAGCTGCACACGCTCAGGGCCTGAGGGGCTTGCATGAACCAAGCCACACCTCAGCCATATGACCTTCAGCACTCACCAGCAGCGTCAGCACTGCCAAGTTACTCAACTTTCCAAACCCGTTTCCTCACCTGCAAAATGGGGGAGAGAACAGTGCTGCCCAGGCATGTAGCCATTATCATCACCAATGAAAGTAATATAGTCCCTTTCCTGCCCCTCCCAACAACTCTTCTGCAGGAGAAAAACAAGCCCCCTGGGCAGCAGTTGGATAAAGGCAGATTGTTTTTTAAGGCGCTCTCTCACCTTTCCATGAGAAGCTTAAGGCATGATCTAATTCACAAAAGAGATAAGAGGTGGGGGTCCAGCACCTCTCCCCTCAGACTCCTCCTGGTTGGTTCATCCAAGCACCATGGAAAACAGATGCTCCTGTCGAATGCCCCACTGGACAGACAGGGAAGCTGAGGCACAGAGAGGTGGTGTGGCTGGGGCAAAGTTACACAGCAAGCAGGAAGCAGGGCTGGACCAGGAGCTGCCATTGTCACAGCTCATTTAATCCTTGGAGGACTGGCAGTGCTTGAGGCCATCAAGCTGATATAAGGGTGTGAAGGGGGCTTGTTGTTATACAACAGGGAGCGATGGAGACTGTGGTAGCACCCAAGCCCATCCTTGTGCAGGAACTCAGGCCATTACCACCAGATCCTCCAATTACGTTGAAGAAAAGTTAGAAGTCTGGGTTTCTGTGCAAACTTTCCTGAGTTTTAAGTGCTACATTCTAATTCCAAACAAATTTTAATGCTGAGCAGCCAACACAACAAAATGCTTCTGGATGCTGGATGGGGTCTTCAATTACCTGCTTGCAACCTCCATTTCAGTATTTCAGTAAAGGTCCTGAGTTTGTCTTCTGGCACTGAGTCAAAATGACAAGAGAGGTGCTTGGAAGGCATCTTTCCCCACAAGTCAGTGTCTTTCCCACGTAGTTCAAGTTCTACCATTAGCTATTCATTCCTCTCAATCAAACAGTGGTCTCCTAGGATATTATTTTAAAAAGAAGATTCCAAAGAATTTATGGTAAGTGCCTCTTGTCTAGGAGAGACCTGGGCAACATTCCAGTCTTGGGAAGACAGAAATTAATAATAATAACAACAATAGCAATAACTAATCTATACTCAGCAATAACTGCTCAAGGCACTCCCCCAAGTTCTGAGGAACACAGTCAGCTGAGCGATTTCTGTGAGGGAAGAAAAGCACATGTCTATTTCAGATAAGAAGCTGCTAATATCCCCCCAAAACACCACCCCAAGCTGAGATCAGACACTTGGTGTCTTTCCAGAGAAGCATCCACCACATTTGTGATCTCAAAATAAGCCTGGCGTCTTCCAGGGACAAAACTTTCGGCTGCCAAATAGCTGGGGCTCCACTGGGGCTCCACTGGGGCTTGGGCCACCTGACGTTCTGGAGGGAAGGAGTGTGTGGCGTCCTGGCAGTGGGAGGGGAGGGCAGAGGGAGGCAGGAGAGAGTTTATCTCGTCACTTTTCCCTAAAATGCTGATCTTAGGTCTAGACAACAGAAAATATGCTGCTAAAATTACCACGAAGTCTTTCCCAAAAGGCATTTGGTTACATCTGATTTTAAAACACACTTGCAGAAGTCCACTCTCGGCCCATCCTGGACTTCCGATGAGGACTCTGGAAGGGACCGCCAAGATTATAAACTCAATCAAGAGAAGCAGAGGCTTGAAGAGGATTTCCCAGGAGTGGGGACCAGGAACTGGAGCACAGGTCTCCGACCCAACCAAGGATTTGGATCTCAGGGCCACAGGGCCTTAGCCTGAATGAGAAGAGCTGGGTGGAGTTTGGAAGGATTCACAGGTGGAGCTGTAGAATTGGAGAAAGGGTAATTAGAGAACAAGGGAAAATAAAGAAAAAACAAGAGCACCAATCCAGCCACTTAGCCCAGCAGCTGTCTCTGTACATGCAGTTTTACTCTACCTGTTCTTTGACCCTATTAGATAAGTAAGAAGCAAAGGAAGGCTATCTATCATCATTTTATCAATGAAAAAACATGCTATCCAGAGACGTTAAGACACTAGCATAGCATCACACAGCTGGCAGTACCAAGTCTGCCAACCTCTCTAACCTCAATTTACAATCCCCCCTTGTCTGTGCTCCAGCACACTGGCCTTTTCTGAGCTTATCAAAGGGGCACAGAGTACTGTGCATGTCTATCAACACCAGCAACAGCCTGCCCCAGGCCCAGCCCACTATCGTCAGCAGTTACTCATAGTTCAGTCTTAGCTCTGTCACCCTTATTTCTGGGAAGCCTTCTGTTAATCTGAAACCCAAGTCCCCCACTCCGAGACACACTACTCCCAACTGAGTCGCATCCATCAATAGCCTACCTGTGGCTGCACAGAAATCACCTAGAGACATTGTTAAAACTCTGATTCCTCAATTCCACTCTCAGAGACTTCTGATTCTGCAGATCTGAGTTGGGAGTTGAGAATATGCATTTCTAACAAGTTCCCAGATAATGCTGTTGCTGATCCTGTGCTATCCGATCCGGTACCCATAAGACTCATGTGGCTACTTTAATTATAATTAAATAAAATTATTAAATATTTCAAGCTCAATGGCCACTTGTGGCTAGTGGCTACCATATTGGACAGCTCAGATATAGAACATTTCCTTCCTTATCAAACACTCCACTGGACAGCATTGGTCTAGATTCCAGAGAGAGCACTTGATATTGCTGGGAATCACAAGTTCATCTGGGTGAGCCTTTGATGACTGCCATCTCTTCCACAGGACTATATACCACATGAGGACTATGAATCTTGTGCCCAGTTCATAGTCTTCAGCAAAAGGATGTTGGTTGATTGGATGGATGGATGGATGGATGGATGGATGGATGGATGGATGGATGGAAAAATGTAATGGATGGACAGGTGGATGGATGATGGATGGACAGATGGGTGAATAATGAATGGGCAGATGGATGGATGATGGACAGATGGATGAGTGGACAGATGGATGGGTGATGGATGGAAGAGGGATGAATGATAAATGGACAGATGGATGGAGATAGGTCCATCCCCCATCTAACCCCACTCTGAGAGGATGACCCCTGTCAGTTGATCGAAAAGTGAAGCTTTACACGTTTACCTCTACTGATTGTCCTACTGAACGTGAGCCCTCAGTTCAATCAAAAGTCCCCGTCCCCAATATGAGCAGCAGGACTCCCCCAGGTGGTAGATAACCTTATCCTGCCTAACTGAGCAAGCTGCATCCGAAAAGAAAGTCAATTCTCAGATGCTTTTACTATTTTGAGTTCTTGGATACCTAGCAAATAAGCTGACAATCTGCCTTTAATAGCTCCAGTTTTGAGTGTCTTCAAGACATTTCTTTCCAACTAAGTAACCCAAATAAATTTAGCGACTTTTTTTATAAGGAGAAATAATTAAAGAACAGATGGTGTTGCTTACTTTGAAATTTTTGCTCTAAAATAGATTTTGTGTGCACCTTGGTTGGAGTTCAACTCCCCCCTTCTCATCCGTGTGTCAGAAAAGCAGATCAGCTCACTAATTACCTGGCTGTCTTTTCCCTACAAGATCCCAATTTAAGAATCTCGTTTCATTCTAAGAAAATTAATTCAAAATGCCAAATAATTTAAAAATGTATTAAGATTCCCTTTAGACTAGAAAGCAAAAAAGGAGCTTTCATTTGTCTGCTAAAAATCACCTTGGGTAGTCGGATTGAAGTTTAGCGCTTAAGACTTGATCCCCAGAATTGAGCTTTTGGCAAAGCTATTGGTTCCATATGTCCACAAAATGTTTCATTGAAAATATATGTGCTTTTAAATTGGTCTCTGACCATTTCTATGCCACGGTCTCTAACCTCTCCAAGCATTTCCCAACCCTTGGAGCCTTGTTCTCCTCGGAAGCGAGGTTCTTTTATTTGCATTGGAGGTAACCTATTTCCAGCATGCCAAAACCTGTTCACTTTCAAAGCCACTTTTGGAAATTTTATAGCCTGAAATGGAATAAAATTTAAATTTAATAAAATTTGAGACCTGAACCAAAAAAAAAAAAAAAAAAAAAAAAGAACTGGTTTAAAAGCCAGCTACCCAGACGTTGAGGAAAATAGTCTGAGAAAGCCCACAGGATGGAGGGGGAGAAACCAGACCATGGTTGGCCTGCCAAATGTCATTTGGGGCTGGTTTTAGAGAAGAACCAGAGCTGGGGATGCAACACAATTATTTAAATCCAGAAAGAAAAATGTTTGCTCCGAAATTTGGCAGGGCTGATGGCCGCTGCTTCTCCGTGTTTCAAACTGATTCCACACATGGGCGGAGGAAGCTCCCCAGCCAGAAGAGTCTGCAGACAAGGGAGTCACAGTGGGCTCTGAGGGGTGGTGGAAAGGTGGTGAGGGTTTTTTTATCGGATGAACTAAGAGTTTCACCCTAAGGCATGGTGGGGTTACAAGCCACGTTTTTCTTTAAACCACAGGTCATAACAAGAGGGGATTTTCTCTCTTCCTTTGTTTCTCTCTGTCTCTGCCTTTGTCCCTGGCTGGCAGCCCCCCTCTGCCCCTGTGCTCACTCACTCTTTCCCTCCCCCTGGCTCCCCGTGTGTGAAGGCCTCGTCTGGCTGTCACTCAGACCCCTTTGTGGGCCCAGGGAAGGGGGCCAGGGCTCCACAGGCCTCGGGGTATTACAACCCCCCACAGCCCTCCTGCAACCTCTGAGTCCATGCTCAAAGGCGGGCTGTGAGATCTCTTTTGGACACCCACAGAAGGACCTCTAGGGGATGTTGGTGGAGAAAACCAATCAGCACCCCGTCTTTCGTCTTCCGTCCCACTGGTGGAGAGAGCTGGGAAATAAGAAAGAGTTAAGATGGAATGCCCCAGCTGTCCCTGTTGACTTGCTGATAAATCAATTCCAACAAGAGCATGAGTAGAAACTCCAGGGTGTACAGGGGACAGCGCTAATTCGTGAAATTGCATTTGGGCTGAAGAGTCACTGGTATGCCTAAGTCACCCTTTCAGGAATTTTTGAAGACAAGTTAATTCAGGACAAGAGGTTGCTGCTCCCTCATCCTGCCTGCTGCAAAGGCAGGTCCCACTGCAAGACACCGGTCTGGATCAGAAAGGACAAGGCCCACATTGTTAGTGAGAGTTGACTCTTCTAGCACCTTCCATCTCCTTGATCCCCCACCTCCCACCTCTCAGCCCAATGCTCTCCCTTCCTCCTGCTCCTCCATTCACCTCTTTCTTCACATGGCTAAGAAGGGTCCGAGCCCTCCTCCTCCAGGAAGATTTCCTGGGAGAATAAGAACAGGGCTGTCTACCTACCACAGGCTGTCAAGATGGTCTATCCTATAACATCCTCAAAGCAGCCTTCCAAGAGGAGATACCACTGCTACCCCCATTTAATAGCTGAGAAAACTGAGGCTCTGACTGGTAAAGTGACTTGTCCAGCTAGTCAGCTACAGAGACAGGATTTAACTGCCTTTCCTGATAGGTAAATGGATCCTCAACCTCCTGGGTGAACCACACCATGGATCTTTTGCCAGCAAAGCATGGCCCTGGGGTGTGGCCCAAAAGGTCAGTAGAGGCAGCACTGAGTCATCCCCACTCTCATCAGGCCCCCCTGGTGACTCAGGACTGAGCAAAGCAGAGGCCCATGTGGGAGATGAGGTCTGCGATCGACCTTGAACTTAAGAGGCTGCAAGGCCTGACCAGCGTTGCTAATGGGCCAGGAGTAACCCGAGCCAGCCGTTTGGATGGGAGCTCAAGGCATTATGGCTGGCTGGCCTGGCGGCTGGCTGGCATCACTACCTCACATCTCCATTTCACAGGCCTCTGTTCAGCACAACCTTTTCTCATTCAACAACAAAGCAGTTCCCATTTATCAAGTGCTGACTAAGTGCCAGCACTCTGCTAAGCACTTTACACACATTATCTTGTTTAATCTTCACTACTGTGCAGAAAAATGGTGTTAATGCCATAGTCTAGGCAAGGAAACTGAGGTTCAGAGAGATCAAGGGGGTCCTCCAGGGCACCCAGCTAGTAAACCTGAAGCTGGTATTTGAACAGTTTCCTGACCACAGCCCTGAGCTGCCTTTGGAAGGAGATTCTTGGTTGAGGTTATGGGTGATTTGTTATCTTCTTTTCATTTTAATATGTTTTCAAAATGTTCTGCAACATTCCAAAGGGGAAAAAAGGTTGTAACTTGATAGGAAAAAAAAAAAAGAGGAAGGTTAGGGAAGAGTGTTAATATCATTATGGTAAATGGAAAAACTTCACACACACACACACAAGCACGGGTATGCATACGCATGTGCATGTGTGCACAAACAAACACACATGCACACACAGTTTTCAATCTGTGGTTTATTGGGGGTTTTGTGATTGTCAAAAATTAAAAAACCAAAAGGCTAACTTTTCTCATTCAAGGCTTAGATAATCAGCTTCAAACCTGGGCAAAATGCTCCAGACACAAACTCTTCCTGATCACGCCTCACAGTTACCCAAGAGGCTTCTGAGCCCAAAGGAAGGCACTGGAGCCTCCTTCATATATTTGGAGTCCCCCTCTCACAGGGCTCACACAGCAGGGACCATGTCCACTGTCACCGGACCTGCAAGTGGCAAAGCCAGCTTTCCCACCCAGACCAGCCTGCTCCCAAAGTGCAGTCACTGCATCCTAAAGAAAGGCTGGCCCTGAGGTCCTGGGCCAGGGGAACACTAGAAGAAATGCCACAGGGTGCTTGCGGTGGGTGAAGGTCTCTCAAGTCCTGAGCCCTGGTCAGGAGCTCAGGGAGGCAAGAGCGCTGGGCAGGGAGCCCTGGGTTCCGCCAGCGCCCAAGGATCAACCTGTAAAGTCCCTTCACCTCCCCAGGCTTTCTAGACCTCAGGTCTCAGCTATTTCTGCAAAATGGGGCTTTTCTGGATTTCCCTCCCAGAAGGAAACTTGACTCCTTGCTTTCTCTGTCTGTACCCCACCTCTCTGACAAATACTGGGCTACTTAAAAACCATTCTAGGATGACCCATAGCAGGGGCTTTAAGAATCCACCAGGCTGGCACCCTCACCCATGGCAGCTGCCCTCCTCCTGGATGGGAAAGAAACACGTGGGTAGGTTTTTAAGGCTCGAAATAAAGTTTAAATATTACGTGGAAATTACTAAACAAATCAAATCACTGTTAAGTGGATGTCATGGGCTTCCTCTAGACAATACGTTTAATGAAGATTATTGTCCTCCTGGTTATAGTTTTAGATTTGCATTTTATTATCAGAGAACCACTTATGCATTACTCCAGGATTTTCATTAGGTAAATAAATTTTTATGTGGATTTCATTATATTCCCTTGGCTGAAATCCTGATCACTTAACAGCAAGAATGCTGTTCCTACATCCTGTGTGTCAATCAGGATGTAACTGTTTCCTCTGGTGGTTGAAAAGTACTTTTTAAAAAATCTAGTGTTGATGGCAAAAGGAAGAGGGAAGGGGTCAGAACTCAGAGTCAAGTTTATGTGCAGTTCTCTCCCTGAAACATTCTACTTAGGTAGATGTAATCCTTTCACAGGCAACATTTATATTGAATGTTTCTATATAAAATTTATATAGGATATAAATTGTTTTCTATAAAATGTGTAAACATGCTTTCTCTATAAAGGCTCTATCAATTCCTGGTGACTTCTCCACCTTGCTTCGGTCACTCAGATATAAGCTAATCAATAGTACGGGACCAATGGTGCCGAGGAGTAGGCCAGTACCTGGGAAATAAAGCTGAAAGAAAGAAGCTTGGGGAAGAAGCAGGAAGGAAGAGAGTGGAGGGAGACATTCCTGGAACCACAGCCATCAGCAGGGGAAAAAAATCTTTTCTAAGAAGTCTAATATGAAGCAATTAAGCTAATTGGAATCTAGATTGTGCCGGTGCCTCCGGAAACTTGAGACCAGGGGAATCTCCTTGCTGGG
The DNA here is from genome assembly GCF_964194135.1 of Talpa europaea. NCBI lineage: Eukaryota > Metazoa > Chordata > Mammalia > Eulipotyphla > Talpidae > Talpa > Talpa europaea. The sequence goes on along the minus strand of NC_140084.1, from coordinate 20,970,090 downwards.
AAAAAATCACACCTCAATATGAATGAGTGAGGGAGTGAATGAATGAAGCAGCTAAAGGCCAACCCTAGCATCCAGATCTGATCCACTGTGCCCAAAAGACACAGGTGGTTCCAGGTGTCCCTTCTCTAAGGCCCAACAAGATTCCAGAAGAACTCGCTAATAATAAAATCTCCTGCTTGTTACAAAGGGCTGCGGCATGTTGGGAGGGCTGGGCTAAGCCACGTGTACAGAAGGCCTCCGCCACTGCTCCTTCCAGCCCCAGGGACTAATAGAAAACTGTCCTTCCAAGATGCCTTTCCTGAGCGCACATACAGAAGCAAACATCTCCAAACAGCCCAGGGAAAAACAGCAGCAGGGGTCACACAGCAAGTCATTGAGGGGAAGAAGAATGAGCAAGGAAATTGCACTTCGTGAGGATGCCCTAAATGCCTTCACATGGGTTTTCATGAGAATGTTCTGATGCATCTTAAATCTTAACTTCTGCCCAGGAACAGGATTCAAATGCTGAGGTCCCACTATCAGCCCTGTCCCTGATTAACTGTGTGACTGACTCTCAGATTCTCAATTATAATAATGACACTGACTTCACAGAGTTGTGAGATTAAAAGAATGAACACAGAATGGGAGAAAATGTTGACAAGATCAGAATATAGGAAACCCCTAAAACTCAACAAAAAACAAACCACCCTATTTAAAACGGGACCATTTTGTCAAAGAAGATACACACGTGGCCAATAAGCACATGAGAAGATGCATATCACCAGTCACTAGGGAAAATGCAAATCAAAACTAGTGAACGCCACTTCACACCCACTAGCATGGCTACTAGCAAAAAATAACAAAGTTTGGTGAGGATGTCAGAAATTGGAACCCTTATACACTGTGGGTGGAAATAGAAAATGGTACAGCCACTATAGAAAACAGGATGGCAGTTCCTTAAAAATTAAAAATAGAGCCACTGTATAAAAAAAAAAAAAAAAACAGCAATTCTACTTCTGGGTGTATATTTCAAAGAATTGAAAACAGGGTCCCAAAGAGATACTTGTATACTCGTGCTCACCAGCATAAGTCACAGTAGCCAAGAAGCAAAATATCCCAACTGTCCAAGGGCCAATGAATGAACAAAATGTGATATATACCTGCAGCGGAATATTAGTCAGCCTTAAAAAGGAAGAAAATTAAGACACATGCTGCAACAGAGATGAACCTCGAGGATATTATGCTAAGTAAAATAAGCCAATCACAAGAGGACAATACTGGGCCTCCCTGATGGCGCAGGGATTAAGTCTCAGTGCTATCAAATTATCACCAGCAACTGCAGCCTGAGTTCCATCCCCTGCCAGGGAGCTACCCACATGGCGTAGCAGACCTCTCCTGTCTCTCCCGCTGGTCCCCTCAGCAGTGTATTTCAGTAGATCCACCTGTTCTGTTCCCCCCTGTGTCTCTGGTGGGCCCTCTCACCTACTACACCTCTGGCCTACACTCCAGTTCTTGCATGCATTAATAAATAAAATAAATCTTTAAAAAAAAAAAAGACAATAGTACATTGTACTCCACTTCTTATGAAGCCTTAGAGTACTCAAAATCCTGGAGACAGAAAGCAGAGTGGCAGTTCCCAGCAGCTGGGTGCAGGAGGGAATGCGGTTCGTGTTTAATGAGTAGAGTTTCAGTTTTACAAGATGAAAAGAGCTGAGGAAATAGATGGTGTTACGGCCACACGACCGCATGATTATTTAATACCACTGAAATGTACACAAAAATGGTTAAGATAGAACATTTTTATGTCATGTGTATTTTACCACAATAACAAAAAAAAAAATGAAGTAAGAGAACTGAACCAAGAGTCCTTATGTCCAGGCCTGGACACAGTAAGGACTCACACGTCCCCTTTACAACTGAATGTTGTCTACACAAAACCATCAGCCCCCCAGTGGTTCACTTTTCAACAGTTTTTTCAGCTGTTGACAACTTTCCAAAACTACCCAAACTCCAACTTCAAGAGTTTTAGGGGCACAACAAAACCTTTACCTTCAACCCCAAAAGTAACCCATGATACTGTCAGGACTTGATAAGCATTTCCCCATGGCCTTGGCTGGCCTTGGAGAAAGACAGCAGGAAAGGGAACTAAGGGAGATGATGAAATGAAGATCCTGACAAGAGGGTCCCCAAATGTAACAGTGGTCTTCCTCAGGGAGAAGTTTGGGGTGCTTTTATTTTCCCCTCTGTACTTTAGTGTATTACTCTCACTGTCTGCAATTGAGTGACCCGTTGCAAAATGTTAAAGCCTTTTCAGGGGCTCCCTGGTGGCACAAGGGGTTAAGACGCAACCTATGAAGCTGTCCGCAGCCTCTGCAGCAAGAGTTCGATCCCCGGCCAGGTAGCAACCCACATGGCGTGGCAGACCTCTCCTGACTTGCCCACTGCTCTTCTCAGCAGAGTACTTCGGTCAGTCTACCTATTCTGTTCCCCACTCTGTCTCTGGTGAATCCTCTCACCCCTGACACCTCTGGCCTACACCCCAGCTCTTGTATGCATAAATAAATAAATCTTTAAAAAAAAAAAAAAAGACTTCATTCTGGGAAATAAAGGAAATAAAAGTGAAAACTGGCAAGCAACTCATAATAATAAAAAAGTGATTCAATTTCCCTGCCCCCCAACCAACTCTACCAGGTCAACATCCACGTCCCCCCATCGTTGCTCAGCTCTAGGCACACAGGTCACCACTCAGACACCCACACTCTTCTGCTCAGGGCCTTTGCACGTGCTGCCTGGAAAGTCAGCTCCCCCATATCTTCAAAGTCACCTCCTCGGTGAGACCAACCCAATCTAACCCTGCACCTTCTCAGCCTGGCTCCCCACACCTCTTGTTCCTTGCTTTCCCCCTTCACCCTTAACTTGTTTACTGTCTCCCCACCGAGACTTGGGCTCCAGGGGCACAGGGACTGTTGATGCTCCACTCACGGCTACAGCGAGAACCCCTCTGGCGCGCATCAGATGCTCAGTGACAGTGGACTGCATGAATGAATGGACGTCAACAAGAATGATTATTCTTGGCCATTTGGCAGCATCAAGAATTTCCCTTTTTCACGCTCTCTTAGTAAGCCTAGTGCAACTGCTGAAAAAGCTTGACAGAAACACGTTGACTCTTCTCTGATTCAGACTTTAATTCAGAGTAGCCTCCTGCCCACGGACATTAACATGAACACCATGGATGGCCTGTCTCCAGGGTCCTGACCCCACACTCCAAGTCCGGGGCATTTTTCTTGAAGAGCATTTATCACTCAATCAAGCCACCCACCCTGCCAACCCTGGTGAACACCACTTACAAGAGGTTCGCCATCACTGCTGAAAATCTCACTTGTCCTCAAATATCTCCTGTTTATCTTGGGAACAGTCTACATGAATAGTCCGTTTGTTGGAAGAACATAATATTTTCCTTGGCTTTTAGGCAGCAGTCTGGCAAATGAGCTTTCCCCATGTAACTTTCTGAGGGCTTTATGCAAGCAGTTAATTAGAATTATACAGACATGTTTATAGAAGTTTAAATGAAGCATAGTTTGAGTTTGTGAAAATATATATAATTACTCACACCGACACTTCCCACTGAAAAAGAAAAGGCAACATAAGCAAAATCCCTAAAAGCAACAGCAGGCGCTAGCAAACCCTCCACCAGCTTCAATGGTTCCACTTTGGGGGCCTTGGGGAGACTGAGCGCTGTTGGGGAACCCACAGCCACACCACCTAACACTTTGCTCATTAGGTTAACACTGCAGCCGGAGCATTCCTGAAAGGGTCCCCAGGCCGGGCGGGCGGCAGGCAGGCAGCTGTACCCGGGTCCGCACGCCGCGTCCCGCCTGCGCACGGGTCTAGGCCATAATTTGTCGTGCAACCAGCTATGCAGAAGAGGTCGGGAAGCCAGGGAGGTTCCTTCTCGACCATAAAGGAGGAACCTGAGCTTTCTGAATTGAATGATGTTTTTTGGCAGCCTCAGACCCAAATTAGGGTGAGCTTTGTGCTGTCTTGTCTGTGACCTTCAGGTCCCTTCCTCATCTGGTTCCACCCACAGCCCCCCTCCATCTGTGCCTGGGCTTGTCTTTCCTCTGCCCCTCCCCTGGCCCACGTGGGGGTGTCCTAGCACCCACCTCCTGTGCCCCATCCATGTAGAATCTAACTATTCCAATCCAATAATTCCTCAAAATTATTCTGATTCCAGGTCTTCCAAAGAATTCTTGTAAAAGAGCACACCTCTGTCTAGAATGATCAGCTGGCTCATGTGCCAGCTCAGCGACTACTTTCCCAGGAGTGGGATGGACTGGACACCCCTGAAATGGGATGACTCTGTTGCTCACAGGCAGAGGGAGTATCTGGCAGTGAAAAAGAATTGTCCTCAGGGCAAAGTGGACAGATCTACAAGAGCAAGGGTCAGGTTCAGAGGTCCAGATGTTCCGGTGTTCATCCATGCTTCCCGCTGGCTTCAGCCACTGGGACAACCAGCCAGACAGATTGACCCACAGCTCCCATTCCCAGCCTACCCCATAGGCCTATCACATGCCAGGGACTTTCCAAACCCCTTCTCCTCCCCTCTGGCCCTTTCTTGGAGTCCTAGGGACACAGGAGTGGACAAGTAAAATCTGGTCCTGTCCAGATAGAGCTGGGAGTCTAGTGCAGAAGGAAGACTGTAAACAAGTAAATACATAAATAAATTCCTACCAAGAAAAACTAATATGATATTCAAAAAGAGAGAGCACACAACTAAAAGCAGTTGGTCCACTTTGGGGGAAAGGTGGTCTTGAAAGGAGACACTGAACCTGAATCCAGAAGGGCAGAGGCTAGCTGGGCAGGCAGAGAAGAGTGAGTCAGAGAGAGGATGATGTGGAACCGTGGAGCCCTGGAACACGAGGTAAGGAAAGAGGGACTCGGAAGATCAGATGGGAAATGCAATCATGAGCTGGGGGAGGTGTTCCAGAACCCTGCCTGGGAAGAGACACAGGCACTGGCACAGGATTGCTGGTCCCCAAAGAGCATTAGATACCTCCCTAGAACCCTTTCCACCCATTTCTTTCAACCCAACTAAAATTTTGTTCAGATATCCCCAGAGGACACTAAACCCAAGGGAAACTGGGGCTCTCCAGAGTCCCAGAAATGATGCTTCATACTTTCTCCTGTGATTGGTCTAGGATGTTGGGGACGGGGTGGGGGTGTTGGGGGGTGGACATTCTCACCTATCAGACACGAGGGAGGGAACTACAGGGCCATTAGGAAAGGCATCTTTTCTCTAAGGGAGCTTCTCTCTCCTGGTCTTCGGACATTGATGTGTGGGAGTGATGTCTGGCACCACAGCAGTCATTTCTTCACCACAAGGAGACAAATCTGATGCCAAGAGTCAATGCACTGTGGGCCTCCCCGGTGGCGCAGCAGTTGAGCGCTGGGTTGCAAAGCTGCCCGCAGCCTCTGCAGCACCGGTTCGATCCCCGGCCACCGGGCGAGGGTCCCACATGACCGCAGACCTCTCCTGCCGCCCGCTGCTCCCCTCAGCAGTGTACTTTGTCAGTCTGCCTGCTCTGCTCTCCCCTCTGGCTCTGATGAATTCTCTCACCTTCCTGCACTTCTGACTGTACCCAGTGCTTGTATAAATAAATAAATCTTTAAAAAAAAAAAAAAGAGTCAATGCACTGAGCAGGCAATGCATAAAGATGGCAGGCACCCGAGTCCCCCCTGACAGTGCTAACTACTCAACTTAGTACTGCGTAGTCACACTCCCTCCAGACCTATATCCTATGAGAGATTATATTCCCTTATGCTTGAGCGGCTTGGAACAACTGATTGCATGCCTTGCAGCCCAAAGCATTCCAACTAACACAATCCCTTGTCAGCCAGTCACATCAATAAAACCAAAAGCCTTAGCCATTTATTATTTAATCAATTATTTAAATTAGAAAATAGCCTTCATATTCTGTTTATTCCTTTGTTATCTTTATCTTAGCTGCATTTTTCTAGTTCAATAATTAATAAAACTACATTGATGAAGGGAAAAAAAAAAACAAAAGTCTGACCTAGCTGCTTGCTCTTCCTCTTTCCAGAAGACCCTTTAGGTTTCTCTGTGCCACTCCCTGCCAAGAGGAGCCCCAACCAGTCAGAGATACAATCTTCTCCCTGGGGAAATTTCACAACCTGAGAATCTTGCAGGGATGTGGGGGACAGTGGGGGTGGGGGTGGAGACTGTGCCCAGAGCAGTCAAATGGTCAAAATGCAGGTCATAAAAGGTAGGGGAGGGAGAGAAGGTAAGTAAGAGTTATGCTTAATGTTACCATCCAGTAATAAAGAGTTAAAGAAACCTCAAAATGCCTGAATTGCGTGCCTATTCTAATAAGTAGAGGTTAATGGTCATAATCAAAGTTTTCTTTGCTCATTTTATCTCTGTGATATCTTTAGGTGCTAGGCACATTTTCTCTATTTTATAGTTGGAGAAACTGAAAACACAGAGTCACAGACAGCAGAGTGGGCTCAGGAGCCATGGGTTCAAATCCTGGCCCCTCCATTCACCAGCTGTGTGACACTGGGCCTCCGAGTCTCTGTTTCCTCATCTATAAAAAAGGGATAATATGACTGTCATTTAGCTGTTGTAGGGATAACACAATACACTATATAGAGAGCACGGATCTGGAGGATCTGCCGCCAGGGCTGTCCAGGACATAGGTCTGGAGACATTCTGGAATATATGGGAGCGAATCACAAGGGATACCCAAGGTGTCCGGGCTACAGGGCAGAGCTCTCTCTGTAGGGTGAGGTTTCATGTGCTTGCTTTATTGCTTCTGACTTTTCCTCCTACAAAGCGGAGATGACACAGAAGCAGCCAGATATCAAAGGGCTCTAGTTATGAGGCCTGGTCATCTGGGAGTGTGAGATAGGCTCAAATCCCTTAGCTCCAATTCAACTCCAGCCTGACCCTTTGTCAAACTATTCCCCTACAGGTATTACTTAGGTCCACTCAACATGTGATTTCAAATGTGTGAGAATCAGCCAAAAAGTCATTTGGGCCAAGCATGCTGACCAAGCTGGGCGATGCTGCTTGAACCTACAAAACAGGCTGAGATCATGAAACACTTGTCTTCTGGGACCAGGAGGCTCTAAAGGGGGGTGCTGAGGAGGAGGTCAGGAATGTTCCGAGCTACGGCAAGCTCCTGGGAATATGGGTGTGATCTCCCAAAGTGACTACTTTTCCAGATCTCTGCCCCAGCCGATGTGGACATCAGGAGGCTGGAACCCATGGCCCCTGGGACAGAACCAGAGGGCCCAGGGGAAGCTCCTCAAGTAAGTGGGGTCTGGACTGGGTTCCAGGGGGAATGGTCAGTCTAAGGAGGCAGAAGCAGGCACCTCCTAACAGCTCAGAGCAGGGCATCCACAGAGTGACCCCATAATCACTGAGCCTCAAGCCTGCAGGACACTAGGTAAACAGACCCACTGCCATGAGGATCCTAAATCCCCAGGGCCCAGGCAGTGCACCAAGTGCTTTGCTGGCACAGGGAAACTGTGATGAACATACCCCACCTGCTGGGGCAGCAGCCACCCCCCACCGCCAGCACAATTGCCAGGCAGGATTGGGGGCTTAGCAGTCCCAGATCTGCCCATTTGTTACTGGAGGGAAGAAATCTGAATGAATTTCTCTGCAAAATCTCCAGATTTTTAAGATGTTGGCTTCTTCTAAACACAGCATAGCCCAATCAAAACATATCTGTGGGCAATACTGGGCCTAAGGCCACAAGTTTGCAAAAGAGACTGGAAGAGCACCCTAAAGGGGTAGATGCTCTCTGATCTGCAGCCTCCTCTCCTGGCATCTCTGCCCCTGTGAACCTCCTATGAGCCCAATTGGATTGGGATTTGCACACCCAGGCCTCAGTTACCTCTGCCTTCACAAGCCACACCCACCGCCCAGGAAACACCTCTCCTCCCAGAGCACGCTCACACTTGGCTCTTCCTGGATCCTGAGTTTCCTCCCCCAAACAGGATGGATTTCCGTATGGAGGAAAGGCAGGAGCATGCGCACCCAGCTCCAGCCCCTGGTATTTATACAGTTTCATAAACTGCAAGAGATTATTTTGTTTCATAAGAACAATCACTATGCAAATGAAACCTCCAGCTAATACAAACAGGGCTGTTAAATTCACTTGCCAATGCTGATGAAAAGAAACCCAGCCTGGCCCTGACCAAGCGCTCTAAGAAAATGTTTAATCACAAAATACATTTGAGTGTGGAAATTAGGCAAATATGAAAAGATGCCCTGACTTCACTCCCTGAGCCCTCCACCCCCCTCCTACCCCCTCCTTTATTCAGCAAGACAATGATGATGGAATGAAAGGGTTCCCAAAGGATGGACAGATGTCAAGACTCAAGGAGGAAAAGACCAAAATGCAGAGATTAGGGAAACACAGGTTCCCAAATTTGTATGGGTCCCTCAAGGCCCTCCTACCCCATTTTTGACAATTTCTTTTTGGTAGGGTTGAGGGGCGGGTAGAGGGGGAGAATGTGCAGGGGCTCAGGAGGGCTGGGCCAGTGGGCATGCAGGGAGGGCATGCAGAAGGGCGTGTGTGGAAATTCCAGGCCAGCCCATGGCTGCCACAGTTGGCAGGGCTAGAAGCCAGGACACATCCCTGTGTTCTGAGGGGTGCCACATGGGGCCAGGTCCCTGGACCAGAGGAGTAGGAATCCAGATGGGGCAGTTCCCAGCTCCGGGCAGCCTGGGGCCTGTCATGGGGCTGGGGACAGGCTCGGCTGAGGACCCAGGCAACATCCAAGCAGGACAGAGTGGACAAGGGACTCAAGCAGAATCTTTTTTTTTTTTTTAATGATTTATTTATCTATCCATACAAGAACCGGGGTACAGGCCAGACGCACAGGAGGGTGAGAGAATTCACTAGAGACAGAGGGGGAACAGAACAGGCAGACTGACGAAATACACTGCTGAGGGGAGCAGCGGGCGAGACAGGAGAGGTCTGCCGCGCCATGTGGGACCCCCGCCATCAGCAGGGATCAAACTGGCGCTGCAGAGGCTGCAGACAGCTTCACAGCAGGGCGCTCAACCACCTGAGCCACCAGGGGAGGCCCTCAGGCAGAATCTTGACTCATCAGAGGACCATTCAGTAGTCCCAGAAGACCCAGTCAAAATGGATTCAAGACAACTCCAGTCAAAATGGATTACAGAATGTCAGAGTGAAGACAAATCTTCTCACAAATTTGCCTGGGTTCAAACCCCTGTGTTTCCACCATGTACTGTCTGTGTGACCTAAAGCGAGTTACTTTCCCTTTGAGGGCCTCAGTTACCTCATCTGGGATGAAGAAACATGCCTCTCGACACTGTCATGACAATACAATGAGATCATGAAAGTAAACTGTGTAGCTGGGACCTTGGAACATAATAGATGCTCAATAAAGCTTAGCTATCAGATTCCAATTCCTTGGTGCACAAATAAGATCCAGAGAGGGTTGATGGATTTCCTGGAATCACAGATTAAGTGAAGGCACAGACCTGACCCCAGCTCCAGTCTGTCCAGCAGATTTAGGGAAAGAAAAGGTGGAGGCCTGGGGCCTAGGCATGCCTAAGGCCCCTCCAGGAAGTGCACTCAGCAAGGAGGAGGTGGTAGGAGGGACCTCTGAAGCAGCAGTTCCTGGGGCTGGGGGAAATCAGAGCCTGGCCCTGGCAGGGCCTCCCAGGGGCCCAGGCAGGGGCAGCTGTCCAGAACTGTCTGTCCATGGAGGGGGCAGGGAGGCTGCCACTCGGAGCACGCCGTGTGCCAGTCCCTGGGGCCAGGCCTGCTCGGCCTGCTGGCTCCATCCAGAGCCCGCCCCTAGGGATGCTGGGGGAGGCAGCCAGGATCAGAGCTGCTGCTGCAACTCCCCTCCCCCAGCAACAGGGGACTAAAGTGGGTCAAGGAGGAAGGAGGGGGCCCAGGAGGGCTGGGGGAGGGGCCCAAGGAGCTCACAAGGCACCCAGAGGGAGGGGGCCAGGGGAGGATGCCTGGAAAAGCAAAACCATGTGTGCGGTGGGCCTTGGGGGCCAGGACAGAGCAGCAGAGGGGCTGCTCAGGACTTGAGGGTTCTCAAAATCATCTCAGAGTTAACTCCAAGGGCCCTTGGCCCTGTCTGCTGCCCCCAGGGGGTAAATCCCCTTCTTCAACCCCAACCTAGCAGTCCCTCCCAAAGCCCCCTCACCCACCAGTCTCCAGCCAAGGGGTCTGTGAGGAGCACACCCAGTCAGCTTCAGCCTTCTGGCTGAGACCTGGAGGTAGGCCCAGCTTGGCCCAGCTGCCCAGCCAGGAGGTGCAAGGAGGAGGCTGGGAGAAGAGATCTAGCTGACCCCATCCTGGACCCGGGTTTAGCAGGACTATGACAGTGCCAGGCCAAATCAGGCCCCAGTCACCAAGGAGAACAGTTAGGAGTGAGCCCCATGTACCCCCAGGGGTGTCCTTGGGGAGGCTAGTGAAAAATTAAAGGGTAGGGGGAGCAGGAAATGCCAAAGAGTACTGGCAAAAGGGGAAGCCAGGCCCCTAGGGAGCAGGGACTGGGGGTCCACAGCTTGACCCAAGGGGACAGGAACTGGCAGGAAGCTTCCACCCCTGGCTGGCCCTGGCCCAGTCATGGGCTTGTCTCCCAGCTCCCCCACCCTGCATGGCCCAAAAAAAAAAAAAAAAAAAAAAAAAGGAAGCAACCACCCAGGCAACTCGATATGGTCCAGAAACCTCCAGGGTCCCTGGGTTCCAGGAAGCCAGCGCAGGAGGGGGTGGAGCAGGGAATGCAGAGGGTCCAGTGCCCAGGGAGAGGGATTTCAGGAGGGAGGAGAGGAACTGCTGCTCCAGGCCTTTTGGCCAGGACGGAAGGGCAGACTGGAAACCAGAGCCCGGGAGGAACACGCGGCCTCGGGTGGAAGCTGAAGCTCCTGGGAACACACTGAGGGGGAAGAAGACACAGGCTCACAGGTCAGACCCTGGGCCTAATGGGCAGTCAGAGCAGAAACAGACAGAGGCCAGAGGACAGGGCCCTTTAAATCTCTGAGTCCCTCAGCAAGGCCACACACCACCAACCAGGCATCCAAATTCCTGGGCTGAGCCAGCAGGACTCTTGGGAACTTGGGGGGGAGGGCGGATAGACAGGAGGGCTCCCCACACAAATGCAGCAAGCAAGCATCTCCCACCTAGCAGAACAGAGAGACTGGTCTGGTTGGGTGGTGCAGTTCCCAAGAAACCCAGAGGCAGGCACAGTCCTGTGCACCCCACACCCCAAAGTCCCAAGGACCTGACCTCTTCCCGACATCCCAACTTGTCCAAGATGCTTCCCTTCAGGAGCAGGCCTGGGCAGGCAGGAGGGAGTGAAAGATAGTGGGAGGGAAGGGACCAGGCCACCTTTGTCCTGGAGGGGGGTTGAGGGGTGGGGGACTGTGGCATTACCAGCCTCAGCGTTCATAACTGTTTACAGATCTGTCTCCAGCCAGGCAGGACCTCCTGAGGAAGGGAGCCGCCTGCCTGTTCCCCAGGCACGTAGGAGGTGACTCTGGGAGTGACTCCGGCAGGGTCAGGGAGCTTGGCTGTGACCTCTACCCTTGGATTCAGACTGACCACAGAAGTTTCCTTACCTGTAGGATAGTGCATATAGAGGTACCAAGCTCACAGGACTGTCCGGGGATACATGAGAAAAGGTGTACAAAGCAGCGGTCAGCCGCAATAAATATTATCAGTGAATACACGCTGCCCTTCCTGCCGCCCCAGTGGCCAGGTCGAACCTGTGTCCCCGGAGAGGAGCAGACTGGGAACTCTCCTAACAAAAACAAGGCAAGAAGGGTACTTAGAGATGCCCACAGACAGGCCCAGCCTCACCCTATGCTGCAACCTGGAACCTAAGACAAGTCTTACTCCCCAGGCAAGTCCGGGTATTTGGAGGCTCTGAAGACAAGAACACCAGAATAAAGCCCACTCAGATACCTGATTCACACTGAACTGATGCTGGAGCAGGAGTATGGGGGAGCTGTTTTCGTATTGGCCTGATGGAGATTGATAGGGTGAGAACAACATCAACTCTCCTTCCACTGCCAACCCACGTAGCACAGAGGGGACCCCAGACCCTGGCCCACAAGGGTCTACAGACCAAGGCACCTGTCCAGGGACACGGGGACCTGAGAAACGAGCAGCCCTTTCACTCATCACTGTGCACCCAGCAACAGCCTACGGTGCGGCTGAGACTCAGGGAATGAATAAAGTCAGGAAGTCTCCATCCAGTGAATGAATGACTGAATTTTAACTGGCTAATTCAGAATCATTGCTCAGATCTTCTAATTTCTTGGAATGCAAATACACTCACAATGGCACTGCTCTGCCTGATACCCCACACTGCCCTCCTGGATGCCATGCAGGCGCAGAGCATGCTTCCGGGGGCCAGAGTGCCTGTGTCCAAATCCTGTCTAGTCCTAGCTGTGGGGCGCCACCCTGTGCCTCAGTTTCCTCCCCTGTAAAATGGGGACAGTAACAGAACCTATCTCCTGTGGTTGCTGTGAAGTTTAAATAAATGAATCGTGTGGAGAGCTCAGAAGTAATCAATGACTTTATTATCCTTATTACTAGTACAACCTCAAGGATGGCCCATGCAGTGTCAACTGCCCTCCCCCAGCCCTGCCCCCAAAGCTAAGGGCCAATCAGTGCTCAAGACCCCAGAGGGCTCCCCACCAGGCACACATCTGGCCAGCGGGGCCGCAGCCCACCCACAGGCGGGCCCCCAGCTGCGGGCTAGACGCCGCCACCGCGTCCAGCCCGCCCCCGCCCCTGCCCCCGGCCCCGGGCCTGGGACTCAGGAGTCCTGCGGACGCCGGCTGGGCCAGGCCGGCCCCAGACTCCGAGGGGCGGGCGGCGGGGGCGGCCCGCGGTGCTGAACAAGCCCCGGCCCCACCCGGGCAGCGCGAGCGAGCGCCGCAGCCCGAGCCTTCCCAGCCAGCCCCCCGCCGCGGCCGCTTTGTGCCCAAACCCTGGCCTGAGTTATTGCGCCGCAGCCATGGAGCCCTCCGGGGCGGGGGGCGGCCCGACGCGTTCCCAGGACGGCTGCCTCAAAGGGGCCCTGGGGGCGCGCGGCGGGGCTGGCAGACGAGGGCCCGGGAGGGGCCCCGTTCCCAAGTCCCCGAACGGCCGCTCGCTGCGGATTACTGGGTGGGAAGAGCCCCAAGGCGCCCTTCCCTCCACCCCTTCACCCCCTTAAATCCCTCCCGGCCCCTAGCTCGTGTCCCTGGATCCCAAATCATACCGCACAACTCTGCAGACGGATCCCGGGAAGGTCTAGAACCCCCCAAATCCCACCCGTCCTGGAAATCACCCTCTCCCCACCCGACCAGCCTCGGGTTACAGCCCTGGCTTGGAGAAGAGTTGGATTCTGGGCTGGGCCCCTGAGGGAACGGGCTGTGGGAGCCGCTTGGCCTCATTTTCCCATCTGTCAGATGGGGGGGTGGGAATGTGGGTCCAGTGCCAGGCACTAGGGACACTGCAGTGACTGAGCCGGGCAGGGGCTCTGCTGGGTGGTGTCACAGCTGGCACGCCCAGGGAGGGCCCATCCCCTGCCCCTCCGGGGTGACTCGTAGGGTTACTTTGAGATAGGGCTGCATGGTTTGCAGAGGGTTGGGGGGGGGGGGGTGCAAGACTCACTTGCTCCCAAGCTGGCAGGGCAAGAGTGGTTCCAGAAGTAGCCCCCACCCAGAAACAGCCCCAGCAAAATAACTCCCCACTCAGACACACCTCCCCTCTGAGGCCAGGACTACTGCCATGGAAACCAGGAGTCTCAGGTCCAACCAAGAGCAGGCAGAGACCCATCTCCCACACCTCCCACATCTCCCACCCTTCAAAGCCAACTCCCCTCACAACTCCCCCATCACCTCAGGCTCAGGTATCACCTCCTCAAACACTCCCTACCTGTCCCAGGTCCTGCTTTGTGTCCCAGAAATGATGCTGCTGCCTGAGGTGCTTATAGATGGCCCCTCACCTACACTACCAATAAATCCCTGTCTGTTCATTGCTTGAGTCTCAGCAGTGCCAGGTACATAGCAGGTGCCCAATCAACAGGTGTGGGGTGAATCAATGAACAAGTGAATGAATGAAAGAAAAGTCCATCTTAAAAGGCTAGAAACGCAGCACACCCTCCCAAAAAAAGAGGACTCTATCACAAGTGATCAAGTAAGTTCGGAAATCACAAACTATTATCTGAAACAGTCCCACAGCAGCATTTTAAAGATTCTGAGAAGCCCTGAAGGTTTCAAAAACTTTTAACTGTTTAAGATAGTGTTTGCCAAATGTGTTTGGCCACAGAAAACATCACTTACTTTTTTGGTAGAACATCAATAAAATCCTGGAATACATTTTGTGAAACCTGGATGAAAACTCATTTCTCACCCTCACAACCACAAGTTTTGGTAAATGAGTGTTAGAGTCATTCAAATGGTAAGCTGAATCTTAGAAAGGAGGAAGGACTTGCCTCTTTTTGTAGGGTCAGGTGGAACTTAATGCTCTGCGCATAGTAGGTGCTCCCAAAATACCCAAATGAATACAGTAAATTCATGAAAAAGTCCGCCACCCATGGGCATTTTCTCTGCCTGGGCACTGGTGAGTCTGAACCAGGCAAGTAATGACAAGAATCTCTTCCCCCCAAAGGCTGGCATTCACGTGCACATGCATGCACACACACATGCGCATGCACACATGAACACACACAGACACACTGTGAATGCAGCGATATATGGACAGACTCACAATGCACACATGTATCCACAGGCACACAGAGACACCCACATGCACACCATTTGGGGCCACATACCCTCCCATATCAACTCCTTCCCTGCACCTGGCCCATGTGGCAACTGAGAAAACTGTTCTTGGTGAGGTGTGGGGAATGGACGCAAGGAGGGATGCAGAAGGCGCATTTAGAACCTGACATCTTCAAAGGGGGATTTGGGGGGAGGTTATCCCAGCAGGTGACAGCTACATTTCTCCACCCATTTTCTCTGAAGCTACATTCTGAGCACAAAGGCAAGAAAGAGACAGAGAGATCTGCAAAGTTAGGCTGCTCCAGACCCTCTGGATGGCCAGTTTCATTTTATAAAGCTGTTTCTCAACAACCCTGAGATTTCACCCTCATACCTGTCTTGGAAGTAGAGCCCCTGTTTCACGGAACAAGAAGCTGAGACTCACCGATAACATGGCAAGGGTGCGGATGGGATGAAGTATGGGAGCCCCAGGTTGGCCTGCTATGAATCCCACACCCTGGGAGTCTGGGGTCCCAGGTTGTTCCAAGGCAGGTCTTGGCCTGGGTCAGCAGCAGAGACAGCAGCAAGAGCCCCACCCCCACCCCCCATCACCCCCGACCCAGCTCATCTTTGTCCTGTCCCAGGGACAATTCTACCACAAGGTCATTGTATGACCTTGTACATCTGACTTGTCCTCTGTGGGAAAGTTTGATCATTAACTAAGAAGGGAGCTCAGCTGAGGATTCTCTAAGGTTCATTGTTGCTTGTGAAAAAGAAAGCCAAAGTCCCCACCTGAGCTGGCACATGAGTAGTGCACTTCAAGATTAAATGAGTTACTCCTGTAAAGTCCAAAGACCAGGGCTCTATAACGCATCTAACAAAGCCAGCTGCTCTTGGTGTTGTGATTCCATCCTTTTGCTCCCAAACCAAATACTAACTCCTCTTCCATGACTTGCCTGATTCCCCCTATCAAAAGGAATCCCTCCTATCTTTCCCAAAAGTCGTCTTCATCTTTACCTTGGAATCTTGTCTGGTCCTATGATTAAGGTTGTACATCCTGTCTAGACTGTGAACTCCTTAAAGACATGGCCTCCTCTGTATTCTGTTGAGTCTCACCTGCCTAAGATACTCAGAACTTAGATAACTGGATGGATGGATGGATGGATGGATGGATGGATGGATGGATGGATGGATGGATAACGATTGAATGGGTGGGGCCTCCCCGGTGGCGCAGCAGTTGAGTGCTGGGTTGCTAAGCTGCCCGCAGCCTCTACAGTGCCGGTTCGATCCCCGGCTGCTCCCCGGCCCCTGGAGGAGGGTCCCACATGGCGCGCAGACCTCTCCTGCCGCCCGCTGCTCCCCTCAACAATTCGGTCCTTCTGCCTGCTCTGCTCCCCGCTCTGGCTCTGGTGAATTCTCTCACCCTCCTGCACTTCTGACTGTACCCAGTGCTGTATAAATAAATAAATAAATCTTTAAAAAAAAAAAAAAAAGAATGAATGGGTGGATAGAAGGTTGGATGATAGATGAAATAATGATTGATGGATGAATGATAAACAGATGATGGAAGTATGGGTAGAAGGATAATAAATGGATGGAGGGAAGGAAGGGGAGGAAAAGGAGAGGGAAGGATAAAGAGAAATGAGCTGAGGGAAAGAAATACCCAAGCTCCCAAGCTCCACCACATTCAATGCAGTACCCCTTCCTGAAGAAGAAGTAAAAATGGTCCATAAACATAAGAAAAATAGTGAACTTCCCTAATAATCAGGGAAGTGCAATTAAAACAATCAACCATTTCTTTTCTGCCAGACTGGCAAGAAGAAAGGGAATGAGGAGGTGGGCAGAGACGGAAAAAAGGGCCTCTCTGGTGGCACAAGGGATTAAGACACAACCTATGAAGCTATCGGCAGCCACTGCAGCACGAGTTCGATCCCCGGTCAGGCAGCTACCCCACATGGCACAGCAGACCTCTCCTGTCTCACCCACTACTCCCTTCAGCAGTGTATTTCAGTAAGTCTGCCTGTTCTGCTCCCCACTGTGTCTCTGGTGAATCCTCTCACCCACTGCACCTCTGGCCTACACCCCAGTTCTTGTATACATAAATAAATCTTTAAAAAAAGAGAGAGAGACCAAAAAAAAAGAGAAAATTAAGAATGCAAGCATTAGAAGATGTATAGCTCTGCCTAGTATCATCCAAGGATAAACTGGTACAACCTTTGTGGGAGCAATCTGCAAATAGCTAACAAATTTTTCAAGTGACTACCCTTGACCTAACAATTTCACTTGAATCTAGCCTAAAAAAATGGCCAAGATTTAAAAATGAGTATGCTCACTGCATGATTGTTTATGACAATGAAAAACTGGAAGCAACTGAATGTCCATCAGCAGAGGCCTGTAAATAAATTCTGGTACAGCTTCATAAAACATATGGCTGTTGAAATGTAGTAGGTTTCAAACGCTCACATGATGATATCTCATAGACTAATAGTCCTTAACCCTGGCGGCACACTAAAATTACCCTGGAGCTGAAAGGGAAAAATGGGCCTGGAGCCCAATCTCCAAAGGTTTTGGGTTACTGGTCTGTGGTGGAGCCCAGGTAATGCTGTTTCTGTCTGTATCCAAGATGACACGAATAAGCAACCAAGATTGGAAATTCGCTACTACCAGAAAATAGCAAATAACAAAGTACAGTTATGTAGTACATGATACTACCTACACTTTAAATTATGTCTTTACATATGTTTTTGTGTAAATGCACCACAGAAAGTTCTGGGAGGAAAGATAACTGTGGGTAATCTCTAGGGACAAAAAGGATTAAATTTTTTTTTTAAGATGTGTAAGTCATCTTAAGATGTGACTAAGGACAGTCCAAAAGGCAGATGACATAGAGGCTGGGGAGCAGGACAGAACTCCTGTGCCTTGACTTGCGGCCTCTCTCCCAGCTCAGAGTCCCAGGGCCTTTCCGGGCCCTGGAGAAAGCATGAGTTTCTCAATTGTCTTTTGGGCCCTTTAGACACTTATAAATAAAAGCAGTGGCTACTGACTCAGGCTCTGGAGCTGGGCAAAGCCTAAGTTAACCCAGCTCTGCTACTTCCAGCTGTGTGACTTTGGACAGGGTATTTCTGGGCCTCTGCGCACCTGGGCCTCTGTGCCACCAAGACCCATTGGAGAGCCGGGCGAGGGGGGCGAGGGAGCTGAGGCAGAGAAGGCGGGGCACAGGTAAGTGCTTGGTCATGACTCTCCCACCACGGTCCTTCCAGGGGATCAAGGCTGGCCCTGCCAGTGGCTCTGGAGAGGCCTATATGGAACCTGGTTATTTCTGCCCATGTAGTCCCTGATTAGAGAACTACCCAAAAAACCTACTCAGACGGATGCTTGGCAAATCCCCTGAGGCCAAAAGAGTCAGGAATACTGAAAAGACACCTGAAAAGACGCTGACATCAAGTGATATCAAGCGATGTCACATCTCCTTTGGTCTGACATTCCCCTAGACTCTCACAGGGCCAGGGAAGCAAGGGAGGACCCAGCTGCCCTGATGTTGGCTTCCCTAGAGGCCTCTGTGCAATGATCACTCCCAAAAGTAACTTGGAAAGACTGAACAATATCTTTCTAGTCTGTGTTATTTTAATATCAAACTCTTTTTTTTAAAGATATGTTTTTATTTATTTATGCATATGAGAACTGGGGTGTCCCCGCTGAGAGGATTCAGCAGAGACAGAGTGGAGAGCAGAACAGGCAGATCTACTGAAATACACAGCTGAGGGGAGCAGCGGGCAAGACAGGAGAGGTCTGCTGAGCCATGTGGGTAGCTCCCTGGCCAGGGATGGAACTCATGCTGCAGTGACCGCAGACAGCTTCATAAAGCTGAGACTTAAACCCCTGCACCACCAGGGAGGCCCAACATCAAACTTTCTCCTGTTACCCCTTCTTACCTCCCAGGGGGAAAAAGTCCTAAAACACCTACGAAATGTTGCTAGTCTCACCAGGTCCATCCCACTTCTCAGACAGGAAACTGAGGTCCTCAGAGCAGCTATCTTGCCCCAAATCACAGAGCATGTCTCCTCCAACCCACTCCCCTGCCCCTCCCAAGAGAATAAAGCAAACTTGACCCAGACCTTCTGCGAGAAGGGGGCCTTTTTCATTCTGAGTTGCACTTTATTGGCAGGTTCTCCCTGCAAACACATCCTATTTTTCCTTCCTGCCCTACTTCCCCTGACCCTAGTCCTCAGGCCTCATGCTGTTTGTGGGGCAAACCATCCCTGAAAGACAAGAAGGGCCCAAAGCCCACTTAATGGAGCTGGGGCTGGAGTCCAGCACTGAGAGGGGTCAAAACCGTTCAGTTCAATGTGGAGGGTGTCGGCTGGAGAGTGGGAGGGGGACAGGACAACACTGTGAGTTTACTGAATTAAAATCTGTTCTATTTTAAATTAGTGCAAAAATCTCATATTGCTTTTATCATTTGAAAAGCAGTGTTTTATAAAGCTTAGCACGATGCTTGGCCCAAGACCCTCAATAAAGAATGGCTATAATCTCACAGCAGAGACTACTGTTCTCCCTGCTTGGGCTGAGGCTAAAAGGAGAAAAATGGGCACAAAGTCATCACCAACCCCAAGGGGCTTGAGGGCTCAGTCCTCCAGGATGGAGCAGCTCTCCCAAACTCGAACAGGGGCTGGGGCGATGGTGGGGGCGTGGGGGTGGAGATCATCAAGGATGCCAGCAGTGAGCCCATGACCCCTAAAGGCAGTCTGTGCTCCCTCTCGGTCCACCCATTCATTTCTTCACTCATTTAGGAATTCATTTATTCATTAACCAGTCATTATTCACTATTGGCTCAATCACTTCTTCACCTGTTCATTCATTCCCTCAGTGGTAGACACATTTACTATTTAGTTACTCAGTTACTCATCCTTTTTATTTTTTTTTTTAATTTTTTTTTTTTTATAGAGGCATGCTTTATTTATTTGTTTGCTGGTTGGTTTGTTTGTTTTGTTTATACATGCACTGGGTACAGTCAGAAGCGCGGGAGGGTGAGAGAATTCACCAGAGCCAGAGCGGGGAGCAGAGCAGGCAGAAGGACCGAAGTACACTGCTGAGGGGAGCAGCGGGCGGCAGGAGAGGTCTGCGCGCCATACGGGACCCTCCTCCGGTGGCCGGGGAGCAGCCGGGGATCGAACCGGCCGCGGGCAGCTTCGCAACCCAGCGCTCAACCGCTGCGCCACCGGGGAGGCCCTACTCATCCTTTTTAAGTGTAAGGACCCAGAAGCCCAGGTCGAGGCCATCTATAAATGAATGTGGGGTCCTGGAAGCCCACCAGGCTGACCGCATGCCATGCACAGATATTGCTCCCCTGAGTAAGTAGGGCAAAGCCAGTTTTGCCGACTCTCACAGGGCTGTTCTGGGAGTTGGGGATTTGAGTTACTCTTTGTGGCCCCAAGAGGCAGAAACAGGACCAACACACCTAAATGACAGGAGGCAGATTGCAGCTGAACAGAAAGAAGAAGGTGTGAGATTCAAGTTAAAAATGCAGTGTGCCACAGAGGTAGTGAGCTCCCTGACAGTGAAAGTGCACAAGTCCAGGCTGGATGAAACTAAGACACCGCCAACACACCTGAAAAAGTCTAAATAAAGTGGACTTCAGGGTTCCTTTCCAATATGGGGTTCTCAGGATTCTGAAAGGTCTGACTCCTCCCAATACACAGGCCCCTGGCTGCTCACTCTCTCCCTCAGAGGCAAGGCATCTGCAGAGCTGCCCAGGGCACTGAGGACATGTGCCCTGCTCACTGCTCCCCAGAGAATCCTCTCCACAGTCTCCACTTCAGGTGACAGGAACCTGTCCCTCTTTCCTCCTCCCCCTCTGGGAGCCTGCTCCTCGCCCTCAGCCTCTCCCTGGGGACTCTCTGAAGCAAGTGATCATCTCTCCTCTCCCCAAGTTCAAACCCAGTAACTAGGGGACAAAGCCACATCTCTGGCTCAGGAACCAGAAATATGACAGACGTTGCTGATGGCTATAGCGTCCACAGCCCCCAGGACAAGAGGGTACACCTGCCTGATCTCCCAGCCTGGAGGAGGCAGCTCCCTTGCCCAGCCATGCCCTGCTCCCTAACCAAGCCCAGATGGCCATCACTCTGCCTTCAGGCAGGTAAACTTCAGTGCAACAGGAGTTAGGTGAACAGTATGTTTTATTTAATTAGGAGCAACAGAAGAGATAAACCTCACAGCAGGACAGGGAATGACAACGCTGCAAAAAATAATTCATGCCCAGGTAACGAAAGGGCAAATTTCAATTACAGAGAAAACCGGGGGAGAAAAAGGTATCTGGCACCTCCAAGGAGAGGGACAGTGGAAGGTTCTGCAGGACCCAGACCTGGGATCAGAGGTGGTCAGCGCTCCAGGAAGTCAGGGCCTTTCAGGTTTTCAGAGCAGCTCTCCCTCCCCTTCCTCATCACAGATAAGCCAGCCTGAAGGGGACAGCCTGGGTCCCGGCAAGCAGGTGTGGGGGCCATGGGATCTGCCCCTTTGGGCCAGCTCACACCCTCCAGAGGGTCACAGCTCTCCATCTCCAAATGGTCATTTTCCCCAAGGAGAGAGCAAGAATGTTCTAAGAACAGTCACCAGACCACTCAACAAATCATCAGTACCCATCCTGCCCTGTCCTCATGCCCACCAGCCCTAGTGGGCCCCTACTCTTGTGCCCTTCCCTCGCTCTGGGCACCCCAGCCTCACCCCTCACCCCAGAGCAAGGAAAAGGCACCGCTGGCCCTCCAGAGGGCCACTTCATCTTCAGAGTCTCTGTTTTGCCCCAGAAAATACAGGACCAATACCAAATGGCATCCTCGGAGGGTGGTGGGCTGAGACCCCCCCCTCAAGCCACACCTTCTGGGAGCTCGCTAAAAACGCCAAGGTCCTGGTAGTGAAAGCCATACAAAGTGGTGTACTCAAAGCCATGGACCTGTACGTATGAAAATGGTTAAGGTGGGGAACTGTGCGCTGTGTATCTTACCTCCTTTTTTTAAGAGGGAAAGAAGGTGAAGAGTTCCAAGCCCCTCCCAAGCTAGCTGGCTGAGCATCTCTAAGATCCAGGCCCAGGAATCTGCAATTGTAACCAGCTTCACTGGAGGTGAAGGTGATAGCCACCCCGGGGATGTACTAACCTGTACCAATCTACTCTCCAGAGAGTCTGTTCCCAAGCCAAGTCTCCCCTAACCTTTCAAACATAATGCCTTGAACAGCAGACATAAATACTTCTTGTGCAAATGAGTATCCAAAACAAAGGACTGTCTGAGTGTCAATGCCCAAAGAAATACTTTTATTTACATAGTCTCCCTCCAAAATGAATGTTCCCACCAAGCTTTCATTCCCCGGGTGTTGCCACATCCACCACAAAGGGCACCACTGAGCCATCCCCTCTTCCCAAACCCCTGTCCTCAGGTGATGTCAGCCCCAACACCCCCATTAGCTACAAAGAGGGAAATTGCTGTTAAATTAGTGGGCCCCTCTACAGAGCCCCATTTTATATCCCAATTCAGACGATGACATGAGCATCTGCTTTCACTTCAAGACATTAATTTTCAATTATTGGAGAAAAACAAAATTAGTCCTGACAAATTGCTGGCGAACACAGGCTCTTGTCTGGTGGTTCATCATAATAACTTCGGGGGCCCACAATTAGTGTCACGGAAGGAGTTCCCTGATAGGCCCCCGTCATCTGGAGTCAGTGGCAGAGTTCTGTGGGGCAAGCGGGCCCCTAGGTAACTGCTCCTTGGTGGTCAGCATCAGAAAGCTAAGGAAGTGCGGTTTTTCTCTTTCTGGGGAAGGCAAGGTTGGGGGAGAGGTGAAGATGATTAGAAAACATCCAAGCTGACCATGTCCAGTATTGAACATTTCAAGGCTTGCCGCCACCCCATCTCTGTCTCTGTCTCTGTCTCTCTCTGTCTGTCTCTCTCTCTGTCTGTCTCTCTCTCTCTCTCTCTCTCTCTCTCAATAGTGGGATTTCACACACCTGGTCAGGAATGCCAATCTCTCCTGGATCCAGAGGCACCCAGGAAAGGCACACCTGGCCCATCCCATAATTCCCACTGGCCCTCTGCAATGGGACTAGGATGGATTTCATGATTCTCTTAGGAGACTCCATCTACGCCCCTTCTATGTCATCCAGGAGTCTAAGTCCAAAAGTCCACAGCCCAAGTCTGAGATCAGAATCTTATAAACCTTCTACAGTAAAAACCTGTTTGCTAAGGTCCCATCAACCCAGGAAACTGATTCAGTGCAGGCCACGGGCCTCAAGGGAAAAAAGAAAGCAAGCCTCGAGTTTGCCAATCTCAAGGACCCCAGAATCCAAGGAACAACCCACTTGATAAGTGATTATCAACAACCTCATCTCATTTGATGAGATTTTTATGTATCTTGACTGCTGGAGTCACTGTATCAATGAGAACCCACTGAAATGTGAATGAGCAGAAGAATTCAGAGATAATGATGTGGCAATCTTTGAATTCGACTTGTCACAATTGAAGCCAGAGTGTGTTTGCCGAGCTAACACGTTCAGAGCCTTGGAGGTGGGGGCAGTAACCAGAGGGAGGCAAGTCAAAAAAAAAAAAAAAGAAAAAAAGAAAGGAAAAAAACAAAACAAAACAACAACGGAAAATTATATCTTTAAGAAGAATGAAAGACAGTGCTGCTTCCAAAGTCAACTCGGTAACTGAGCTCCGACATTGTGTAATTGACTTTGCAAGTAGAACAACAGCAACGTAACAAAGAAAATGTCAGTGTTTTCACAGCACTAATCTATAACGCTGGGAGGCCCTCCCGCTGTCAGGCAGGGCTGACAATACAATAGCTTTCAAAGGGATATTACCATCATGCTTTTATTCCTGACATCAATCAAGACAAAGAGAATCCTTTTCACAAGACATTAAAAATCAAACCTTTGTACAAGCAGATAGGTAAAACAGCATTCTCCTTAAGGACAGCCACAAGGAGCAATCAGCTAATTGGCGCTCCTTGAAAGAAGTAAAGTAATTTTATTTACTGGTGTCCAACCCCAGTCTTCGGCTGCCACCGATCATGGCAGGTAAGCTACAAATCAAAAGTTTCCATCACATTTCCCCCACTCCACCCTACCTTTCCCACAGTAGACTGAGGGAACTGACAGCCAGCACCAAAAAAAGTTTAAGCTGATATAACCAATCCAAGCTTAATTAGCTCATTTTGGGTGCAAAACTACTCTGATTGCTGACTAACATGTTTATGTACCAAATGCCCTTGCAAGCTGACAGGAATTTGCAGAAATTGTCAAACACACCAACCCACACCGGTATCAAGGTTCTCCCAGCCAATCATAGTAATGTGGAGCCCACAAAGAATTTTCAAGGCACTCTTCTGTTGGGATTACCCTAGACCCTCAGATAAGAAGGGAGTCTTGATGGCTACTGCAAATGTTCCTGAGACACGAAGATACTATTCTTTGCAAACACCAGTATATTGTGGACCAGGTCCACAAAAGAACTCCTTCTTCCCCCAGTCAAAGAGCTAACCAGCCCGCCCACCCACCTTGGGAAAAAGGATGGGGCCATCAGGAACTGCAGCCATCCTCTGCTGCCTCACAGACAGTTTAGATGCCTGTGTGTCAGAAGTTAGTGATGCTTAGGGAAACCTGCAGGCCCAGGAACCCGGAGTTAAGAGGTGCTAATGTTTGTAAGAGCTCTTTATCTACAGGCACTCCTAGCCTGAAGTCACACAACCCACCAGCCTGCCAAGGGGTCCAAGATGCATGTCCCTACACCTCTTTAGGACTTGACAGAGCAGCTGGCCTAGGTGGCCCCCGCCCCAGATTATTGCTGGAAAGGGGGTGGGAGGGGAGGAATTAGCAGGCAATTTCCAGCAGGAGATCCCATTGGAACTCAGAGTCAAGGTGTTTTGTGACTCTTTCCTCAGGTATCCTGCAGCCCATCTGCCAAAAATATGCAAGTTTGAGTCTAGTCCCTCAAAGACAGAGGAGTCCCTCCAGAAGCATCTGCAGCAGAAAAGGGCCTTCCTACTTTGCAGACATAAGGGGACGCCATTGTTTTTGTTTTTGTTTTTTTGTAAACAGTCTCTGAACAACAGGTGCTGTGCATTTCCCAGCAAAATGGACAGAAATTTTAAACCAAGAGGAAACTGGCCCCAGCACTGCCTCAAAGAATCACGTCCTCCCGCTGCCACCACCTAAATCAGCCTTTTTCCAAGAGCCAGGCAGCACGCCCGCACCACCAGCCGCAGTGGCAGGCTCCTTTCGTTTACACATCCAAATGAACAGTTAAGAGAAATCAATGCATCTAATTGCCAGACTATTAAATCCTACATCAGGGGAAGAATTCCACAGCCACCAGCTTAAGAGTTGGCTACCGATATAGCAATTATTGCAACTTTCTATTAGATTGAACCAGATCCCCAGCCTTTCGTCTCCAGCTACGAACGCTGTTCTCAAAGATGCTATACTCCGGTGCTCCTCCCCTGCCAGCCCCCCTCGTCTTCTGTTAACTCACGCTTCTCAGGAGCATGCCACAACAGTGCCAGGCAGGTTGGCACTACTGAATTACACTAGGTCTGTGAAGTCACCGGTATTTGCACACTAGACACCTTACGGTTAAAGGTTTGGCAGGATCCTCCCACCAGAGGCACACAGTTACCTTATTTTATTGCTTATTAAGTTTTTGCAAAGAAATAAGTGTAAGAATCTAAACAGCAATTACTAGATAGAGGATGTTTCCAGAGTGAGACAGGCCCTCCCAAAGCTGGGAATCAGTGTCTTCATTGAGGAAGGGGGGATTAAATATTAGGGTGAAATGTCTGCTGCCCCAGTCCACACAGAAAGCTAAAGAACCTAGAAAGGATTTGTCTTGCCCTTCCTACAAGATCATGTACATTTAGCCAAACAAATCTCGACAATTTACACTTGTATGTGGTCTCAGCTGAATCAAGAAACCTGTAACCTCAGAACGCCTCTATTTATTACATCTCAATTATTTCCATGGAAACACAAGCAGTAGCGAACTACACTGTTCCCAAGTCCCCAGACCACCAAATTTATAAGATGGACTTCCGAGGAGCTGCGGGCTGGCAGGAGAGGAAGACAGAAAGGGAGGGGAACGCAGAGAAGTCACGGGGGCAGTCTTGGATGTTGGGGTTGAGGGGTGTGTGGACACAGTCTGAGTGTTAATTAAAATTAAGACCTGCTAAGCACAGACCATTGCTCGATGGAGGAAACTGACAGTATTAGATATTACTCAAAAGTTTTAAGTTGCGGCTGGGAAAGAGATGTGTTAATTTTCTGTCTAAATGAATGAGGAGGCAGTGTGGGTGCGGGGAAGGCTACCAACCACCTGATATCATCAACCGAAATAACATCAGTGAGACCTGATGAGAACAGCCTCGGAGAAGGAGGTCAAAATTGTCAAAGGGAACAAATCATCACAACGGCCACCCCACACTACCAGGAAACAAAAAAGGGGAGAATGGTGTAGCGAGAGAAAATCAGTCAGGACATGTGACTTTTGTAACATGCATGGTTTTTCGGTTTTCCTTTAAATCACAACGCTTTTAAAAACCAATAAGGCTATTCTGCCCCCCTGCCCTACTGTCTGGACCCCTTTCCCTTTTGGCTGGGTGTCCTCCCAGGGAGCTGCATTTTCCAAAGAAGGACAAACATCCCCAGGGGACAAGTGACCCACTCCAGAAGGGAGGTTGTGTCCGTGAGATTCCCCCCCCCCACCCCCACTGGAGGCCTGTTTGATTTTCAAAGCAGCAATGCCTGTGCTTTCAAATCACACTTTCTGAGCATCCATTAGAAATTGTTATATTTCTGTCTTTCCTTCCTGCTATGGGCTTTCACATTTCCGAGATCAATTACGAATTACAGTCAAGCGACTTTCACAGCAGACTGCGCGGGCTGGGGAAGTCCACGATGCGTCTAGATGGCCCTGACACACAGCAGTGGAGGCAGAATAAAATAAAATAAAATGTAAAAGGCGCCACTGCTCCTTAAGAAGCACCTTCAAGCATCTTTAAAGGTGAAGACCTTGTCGTTTTAAACACTTGGTGTGGAGCTGTCCACAATCAAGCACACACTTTTTAATATTGCTTGAGCAAGGGGGGGAGGCAGTTCTTGAAAAGCAATAAATCCATCACCTGCTGTAACTCTTATCTATTCAAATTATCTTCCCTCTTAATTCCTCCCTTGATAAGTGGCCACATCTCCACCCTATTCACCCCAGTAAACTGAATAAAAGGCAAAATGATGAGAGACAAGGGTTGTAGCTGCTTTTGAAAAATGCAAAGAACCACAGGGAGAAACAGAGGCTCTCTGAGTCCAAGGGCAGAAAGGCACTGTATGGCTGATATTTACAACACTTCTCAAAATGCCTATACGGGTCCGGTTCCCACTTTGCTGTCTTTCCCCCATCAATTAGCTTGAACTGTCTGCCGTACATAGACACATACACATTTGGAGAGAGACACTCATTAAAAATCATTTCAAGGCTCATTTCATGAAAAGCGAAAGACCAATTCTTGAGTCTTTCTCAGAGATACACAGAGTGGTTTTAGAATTAGGTTTCAGCAACTCTGCAACACCCACCCATCTGTTCACCGCAAATCGTTTACCTTTGCTTTTTGTGTCTTGCCTTCAAAGAGAAGGAGGTTTGGAGGTTCGCACTGAGGTTAGGGGTAAGCACTGCATCTTCTTTTATGAAAAATCTGCCCCCGTTTAACTCAAAATCAACTGCCCAAATTCAATAAAACTATTTCTCCAACCAGAAATTCAGATTCTACATTTTCTTCTGGGCCACCTTGGGTGGTTCTTAAGGGAGTGAGCAGTGAGCCAGAAAAAGAGAAAAGAAATCAAACATTATTTCAAGACGCAGAGCTCTTCTATTCTGCAGAAGGACAACATCGACCATTTGCGTGTCCCCTTCCTAGGGTGCTTCTTCTGGTCTCCTTTGTCCCTCAGGCAGAACGTCCACTGGACCCCCAGTTCCGTGAAGCAGGCCAGCCTGTCCCAGATTGGGATGTCTGCCAGGGTGAGGACAAGACCAACTTCTCTCAAGGAAAGAGGCCAGGAGTAGCCAGGTTGCTGAGTTTGGACTGAGTTGGCCTGCTTCTAGGAAGACAGCGAGTGTCTCTGCCGAGTTGGGTGCCCTGGGACTCTCCTGGGACTTTGGGAGGCGAGCAATGGCGGGTGGTGTCTCACGACCCTCCTCGCCTGACTCAGTCCCAGCCAGGAGCAAGGCTGGCAGGAAGGGAGCGGGGGCCTCAGAGCCTTCCCGCGCAGGCCTCCAGGAAATGAACTTTTTAGAGCAGCACTGGGCTAGGGCCAGAGGTCATCAGGGGAGTTAGCTGGGAGAGGACTAGGGCCTCGGGACTTCTGGCTCCAGAGAGTAGCCACTCTCCTCCTGTCCCTGCTCTAGCCACCTCCTAGCGCGGCCGGCAGCCAGGCTCCCACCCCGGGGGCTGGAATGGGGACAAAGCAGCAGGCGAGGCCTGGAGAGGCCAGTCGGTGGGGAGAAAGGGGCAGGGGAGGGGCGCAGGCTCAAGGCCTCTCCCGGGGGCCTCAGCTCTCCAGGGCCCACTCCAGCCGGGGGCCCTGGGAAAGCCAGGGGGCCAAGCAAGGGGCGCGTGAGTGTGGACCTGAGTGTGAGCGTGTGTGCGCGCGCGTGTGCGTCTCCTCACAAACGTGTGCACCCCGGCGCCCGCACGCCCGGGACCCTCGATCTTGTTTGCGAGCGAGCCAGGCGCCGGCGTGCGCGCGGGGGTCTCCTCACAGGCGAGTGCGCTCCGGGGCCTCGGCCCAGGACGCCGGCCCGGGGGGTCCCGGGGGACCCGGGGGGGGGGGGGGCCGGGCGCCGGCGCCCGGGGTCGGGTCCGGGGCGTCCTCCGCGCCAGAGCGAGCGCGGCGGCCGCGCGCCCCTGGGGACCCGCGCCCCGCGGCCCGGCGCAGACAATGAACTCCCGGCGAGGCTCCCGGCCGGGCGGCCTCTGAGGCGGCGGCAGGAAGTGCGGGGGCCCGGCCGGGAGCGCGGCCTGGGCCGGGGGCAGGCAGGGGGCGCCAGCCGCGACCGCCGCCCCGGGCGTCCCGGGGCGCGCGGGCGGCCGCTGAGGCGAGGCGGGGAGGCGGCGGGGCGGGGAGGCCCGGGGCCCTGCGCGCGCGGCCTGGGCGCCGCGACCTCCCGGGCGCCGGTCCTCGCCGCCTCTTCCTCCCTCCCGCCGCCGCCGCGGAGATTCGCAATCCCCGCCAAGCCGGGCCCGCACCCCTTGATTGGCCGCGCGGGCCCGGGGCCCGCCAGGCGGCGGCGGCGCGGGCCCCTCGGCGGCGCCCTCGGGCCCGGGTCCCCGCGGGCGGCGGCGCCGGGCCCGGGCGGGTCGGGGCAGGGTGTCCGCGGCGCGCCCCGCGGCCGCCTCCGCCTCCAGCCCGGCCGCCTCCTCCCCGCCTCCGCCTCCTCCCCGCCTCCGCCTCCTCCTCCCGGCTCCGCGCGCGGGTCCCCGGCCGCCCGCCCGCCCGCCCGCCCGCGCGCCGGTCCCTCCTCCCTGGCTCGCTCCCTCCCTCCTCGCCGCTCGCTCGCGCCGCCGCCGCCGGGCCTCGCCCGCTCACCTTTCACCGAGCGCGGCTTCGCCTGCTTCCGCCTGGACATGTCCGGGGCTCCCGGCGCTCCGTCGCCCTCCGCGGCCGGCTCCCCCCGCCGCCCCCCGCCGCTCCGGGCCGCCCGGCTCCCCCTTCTCCTCCGCCTGCCTCTCGGAAACTTTTTTTTTTGCAGCCGGGTCGGCGGCTGCGGGGCGCGGAGCGCAGGTCGCGGGCGGCCGCCCTGGGGGGGGCGGCCCGGACCGGCCGAGGCCGCGCGGGGGCGGGGGGAGGCCCGGGGGGCGCGCCGGGGCCCTGCCTGTTGCAATGCGGCAGCCGGGGGCTCGCGGTCCCAGCGGCGGTCCCGGCGGCGCGGGGAGTCCGGAGGCCACTCGGCCGAGCCGAGTTATGCAAAAAAAAAAAAAAAAAAAAAAAAAAAAAAAGCCGCCCCCCTCCTCCTCCCCACCCCCCGCCGGCCCCCGGCCCCTGCGGCCCCCTCCCTCCCGCTCCCACCCCACCGCCACCCTCGCCCGCCTCCTCGTCTCCTCCTCCGCCCCTCGCCGGATTTTTGTGCAAAGTTTGCAGGCGTCCGGCCACGCAGCCCGGTGCGGAGCTCACAATGAGCCCATCTGAGGAGGGGGCCGGGGCTGGAGTCGGGGGTGCCTCGGGGGGGTGTGGGGGGGAGACCGGGAGGCGGTCGGGAGCGCGGAAGCTCAGGACCCCCCGGGGGGGAAAAAAAAAAGCCTTCAAATTATCCCCCGCCGCACAAAAAAAATAATAAATATTAATGGCTAAAAAATTCCCAAACCCCTGATTTGAAGATTATGATGGATGGGGAGAGAGGTCCCTCAACTCGGCCGACTTGGGGGGCTCGGAACGGCCGCGGGGGCTCGGAAGCCGCAGCGCGGGGCCCCTGGCTCACGCCCCCTTCTCTGGCTCTCGGCTCGGTGCGGCGCCGGCCCCCCGGAGGAGGAAGGGGCGCGCGGGGGCGCTCAGGCGGCGGCGGGCAGGCGCGCCCGTGCCCGGGGCATCGCTCAGCCCGTGCGCCGGGCCGCCGCTGCCTGCCCTCGGGCCGCGGTGTGCAGCGCGCGGCGCGCAGCCGATCCCCAGGCCGGTGCCAAGTCGCCGGCCCCGCTAGCTGCCTCCATGGGCCAGGGGCGCGGAGAGGGGGCGGGCGGCCGCGGAGGACGAGCAGGCGGCGGCCGGGCTCCCGTCCTCCCGGGCAGCGGCGTCGGCGGCTGCGCCCCGGCTCCTCCGCGCTCCAGCCGGCGCCGGCCCGCCCGCCAGCCTCCCTTGCGCTCCTGTCTTCTTTGTGGTCGCTGGCTCTCCTCCTCCCGATCCGGCTGCTGGGGCTGCACTGCAGAGACACATAATAAAGCCAGGCTTGGCTGGAAATGTAGCCGGGTCCCAGCAGGAGGATGTGAGGAGCGGAGTCCCGGCGGGGGAGCGCTCTGATCCCGTGGGGCGCCCCGCACTGCTCCGGCTCGGATCAGACGGAGAGAGGGCCAACAGCACCGAGCGATGGACAGCGCTGGAAATACAGCTCCGGCCGCCCGCAAAACCCGGACCGCGGCGGCAG
Organism: Talpa europaea; assembly: GCF_964194135.1. Classification (NCBI taxonomy): domain Eukaryota; kingdom Metazoa; phylum Chordata; class Mammalia; order Eulipotyphla; family Talpidae; genus Talpa; species Talpa europaea. Next base: position 20,939,160 of record NC_140084.1, on the reverse strand, counting down.
CGGCAAACACGGCGCGGGCGCGGGCACCGCACCGACTCGCGGGGCCCCGACTCCGGCGCTGGCGGCACCGGGGGCGGGAGGAGGGAACAGACACTGGGCCTACGCGTGCAGCCGAGCTCGCCAAGACGCATTAGCATCACGAACTGCAGAAAGTGAGGGAAGGGGGGTGGGGGTGCCAAACGGGGTTGAATTGCCCTAGCACGGCCACCTCTGCAAACGAGGTCCCTCACACGTGAATTATGCCCGCGCAGTGACTTTTCCCCCATCTCGATGTTTGCCCCCAGGTCGGTGTTCCAAGATCCTATCCTGCCCCACATCCTGCACCCGCTCTGCTGCCTGCACCTCGGCCTAACCCTTTGCCAGACACGCTCGTCTCTGTAGGGTTCCCGCTCCTGGTGGCGCACTTTTTTAGCTAAGACTTTAAAAGGAACACCTCGGGCCCCAAAGCACCGCCCTCCCCTAAAGAAACCGGCGCCTACTTTCCACAAAGTTTTGCCCCAGCCACCAGGGGGCGCCTCTCGTAGGCTGCTGCTCTGGAACCCGCTGGGGCTTTTTGGTCGCGGAGCCCCGCGGGGTAGGGGCTCACACTTTGGAAAAGTCTTCCCCAGGAGGCTCCCCGAAATCATTCCTTTGAAGCACCCCTCCCCCACCAGCGGCGGGAGGCCAGGTCCGGGGTGGGGAAGAGGCCCTGACATGGCCCCCCTCCCGGGCGCTTGGCGCCACCTTGGGCCGGCTGGCCCCAGAGCTGGGAGAGCGGAACGGGTGCGCAGCGCGGCGCTGGGGGTTATCAATCTCGCGGATCGATAAGTTGCCACTTGGAGAGAGGAGGGCTGTGTCCCCTCGGAGACTAGTTACCCAGGGCAACCTTTCACGGAAAAACCCGCTGCCCGCCGAGAGCCGCGCCGGGGCCCGCCGGGCAGCGGCGCCCGCCCCAAGCAGGGCGCCTGCTCCCCGCCGTTCCCTGGCCCGCGCCCCCCTCGACTCCTTTCGCGGTCCCAACCACCCCTGCTCGCCTCTCAGGGCCTCGGGGCTCCAAGCCCAGGCTGGGCTGATTGCAGAGGTAGATGCCACCCCCACACCCCCAGCGGCTAGGGAGGGCAGGCGTGCGCGCGTGCGTGTGCAAAGACCTAGGGCTGGGGGTAGAGTGGGGTCCAAGCTGGCACGCTCAAGGCCGACTGCGAGGTAGACCACAGCGACCTGCAAGATGCGACGCCGAGGCGGACGTCCTGACACCAGAAGACAGAAAGCGAGGATCCCCCAGAGGGGCCTGGACCAGAGCAGAGACGCACCCCAACTGGGACTCAAACCCCGAGGGCTTCCCCCTCCCCGGGTTAGGGCTGCCACCGCCCTCGCCACCTTGCTTCCGAGAATGTCCAAGATCTCAGCCTTCCCGGAGAAAGATGGGAGCCACCTCCCGCAGCTCAGGGATGGCCGGGGTTAGACCGACAGGGGTGCCAAGGGCCAAGGCGAGGGCAGAGGCCGTGAGGCGCCTGGGAAGGAGCCAGGAAGGAGGGGCCGAATCAGCAGCTCCCCCCTACACACCCCCACCGGCGCCTGGGATCGTGGCCCGCCGAGAGAGGCTGACAGGCGGCAGATGGCACACGCTGGGGGAGGGGGGCGATTGGCCTCGGCTCCGGGGTGCCCCCGCCGCGGGCTGCCTCTCCTAGGGGGAGGGGGGCGGAGAACAGCCCCTGGCTCGCCCGCCCCGGCTCTCTGGGGGGCCAGAGACTGAGGCTCATGCCCAGCCAGAAGCGGGGAGAGAAGAGGAGGGCGGACAAAAGGAGCGCGGTGGGGAAGGGGTGTGCTGGAGGAAAGGGGGGGTCATCGGGAGGGGTGGGATTGTTGGAGACCCCGTGGCGCTGCCCTTTTTCTACTCCCAGGGAACTGAGGAAAGCTCGGAAGACCAGACGTGAGGGCAGCAGAGTAGGGGGCGGCGACAGCCTAGGCTCAAGGGAACTAATCCGCCCGTACTGGGGGTCCTGGTGAAGCGCACGAAGTTTTGGGGGGGCCCCTTCCTGCGCGTCGCAGTCACGCCCAAGTCCGGACGCGCACCCCTCCCCCAGCAAGCCCCGGCTGCTGTCTCCAAGCCCGGTGGCAGCCAGGGTGCCGGGCGAGCTCGACCTCCTCTCTCCTCCACCCCTCCTCGCCCGGTGCTTTCTCTGAAGCTTGTTTCATTTTTAACTCCTTATAGAAAAGTGTTGTTTAAGGAAAATTCCAGAGCCGATAAAAGCCTGTAGGTCCTACCGAAAGAATCTCAGCGAGCGCTAAGTGCGGGCAGGGCTAGTGACCCCCGCTACCTGGGCTTCCCTTCCCACCAACCTGGCGACCTGGGAGCAGATAAAGGTATAAAAGGAGTACAAAAGCCATCAAACCCCACCTGCCTCTTTCTAGCTGAGGATCCAGGGGTGTGGGCCCCTCGCCTGTAAGAAAGACCCCCCTCTGGCCTCTTCATCTGCAAAGTAGACAGCTGCTCTTGCCCTACCCAGAGGAGTGGCTGGGAAACCCTTTGTAAACTTTAAGGAGCCACCATCACAAATGCAGGAGAAATTACAAGTCGATGTGTTGGAAAACAAGAAAGACTTTGCTCACAGAAATGGGCATCTCCCTTCCAAGACATCGCTTGGCATCTCCCACCAGAACCCCACCCCCTATTTCTGAAATTCTCCTTAATAAGGTATCCCCAGATACACAAGTGAGTTTCCAGAAGGAGGCAGGTATCATCCAGGGCAGCCTAGTGAACACAGGAAGCAAGGCAACAAAAACAAGGTCCGACAAAGTAAAATTAAGATACGTTTCTTCTTGTGGCGGCTGAACTAGTGTCCCTAAAGGGTCCAGGAGTTGTCCAAGACAGCATGGCTTTCACGAGGTCTTCCTTACCTGTTCGTAAATGCTGCCTGTCTGCCCGGGACAAGGCCACGAGGCCTGACAGCCATTATCAGGCCTTCACTTTCCTCCCTGCCTGTCCACCTTCACCACCTCTCAAGGTCAACCATGTTTCTAGAAAGATGCCAATCACACAACTGTAAATTCCCTTCTTGCACTGACGAGTCCCTCCTTCCCCTGGTGTTCCCTCAAGGCCCACAGACCTACCCCTGCTTTCTAAAAGTTTTCTAGCTGCTTTAGAGCTATTAAAGAAGGCTTTGTGCTAGAGTAGATTTGATTTTTTCTTTTTGCACTTTAGTTTAATTTTATTGACCCATCCATTTGTGGAATCAGAGATTCTCCAGCTACTACTGTCCTGGGAGGTAATGGCCTTGCCTCTAGTTGAATCTGTCAGGACAGTGCCTGGCACCGTGATTATTAATTGGTCATCACCCACCATGCAGGTCTTTGTCACTTCTACACCCATATTTGCAGCATTGAGGGTTCCTCTCACAGGGTTTGGTCTGGAAGCTTCTGTGGGTGCAGTGAGGAATAAGCCAAGATACAGGAGAGAGTCCCTTTCTCTGTTGTTTGTTCTCTGCCTGTTGTTTTAGGGAGGGAGATCCCAGCAGATACTCCTGACATCCCCCAAAGGTTCCCAGTGGCCCCTATGACCAGGACTGAAAGAAGGGAGCATGGGGCCCAGACATCTGCCTCCCCGGGGCTGTGGGAGTACAGTGCCAAAAACAATAAGTCTGGTGTGGGAACCTCCTTGTCTTCTCCAGTTTCTGTTCAGCTGGGAAAGCCATTTCTATTTTATCATCGTTATTATAATCATTTAATTCTTCAAGCGTCAGCAGTCTTTGCAGGGAACACCCACAAGGCAGCAAAGAAACCAACTTGGCGAGAGGATCCCAAGGGACCCACATCTTCAGAAAACTGGAGACTCCTGGCCCCGGCTCCAGAGCCTCCCCGGGACCACCGCGGGCTGCCCTGGTGTGTGACAAACACTCAAGCTGCATCGCTTGTTGCTTTGTTCTCTTAAAATACTCCTTCTACAATATCTGTGATTCATTTTGAAAGAAAAAAACAATTCTGTATGCAATGAATGGAAGAGATGACCGCTTTTCCAAGCTTTAATGAGGAATGGTTCCGTCAGGCAGGGACACACCAGCAATCGGTATCTGAATCGACCACCAATGTTTTGCTAATTACTAGACGGGGTATCAAAAAATGTGATGATTTAGAAATGGGCTTTTATTGGAAATGGGCTTTTTACTTACAAAATGATCTAGAGATACTCCCCACCTTGCCTGAACAGGGCATGTAAGTTCAGTGAGGCTGGGGTGACCCAGACCCTCCATCCCAGCTTGATCTCTCTGGGGTCCTGTGTTCAGCCATTGGTGAGGACAACAAAATGCTGGGACTTCTTTGAGCTGACAAAACTGGTCGTAGGATCTATTGTCCTTCAGGTGGCCTGCTTGGCTACTGAGCATCTGCTCAGTAACTATTGTGTGTGGGGCCCAATTTGGTCTGAAATTATCACCTAAAAGAGCGGTTATGCAGGAGTTACGGACCCTCACCCGTCTCCGCCTCTTTTGTGACCACTTTTATCTACCAAAAAGTACCTAACGATGTGCAGGACCAAACTCGCTTAGATCATTTTACAAAAAATAACCTGATATTTGGTTGTCCCCATGCACATATTCTCGCCTCCCCACTTACATACTCGCACCGCCACCATCAAGAAAAAAACCTACTAGGTGCATAAGCCTAAGAAAAGTGCTGTGGAGATTTCTGAAGAGCATCAACAAATGTGCTTCCTGCTCTGGGTGCATACAGTTGGGGCCCCAATGCCCACAGGCAGGAAAGAGGAAAGATCATCAGGGGCTGAGTCTACACTGCTCCCCATAATATCCCAGGACCCAGCGAATGCTCAGAACTTACTGATGGCTTTGGGAGAAATGTCGTCAAGCCGGGGCCTTCCTGGTAGCACAGGGGTTAAGATGCAACGTATGAAGCAGTCCACGGCCTCTGCTGCACGAGTTTGATCCCTGGCCTTGCCAGGGAGCAGCCCACATGGTGCAGCAGACCTCTCCTGTCTCGCCTGCTGCTCCCCACAGCAGTGTATTTCAGTCGATCTGCCGATTCTGTTCCTCACTCTGTCTCTGGTAAATCCTCTCACCCCCCACATCTCTGGCCTGTACCCCAGCTCTTGTATGCATAAATAAATAAATCTTTAGAAAAAAAAAATTGTCAAGCTGAGTGGGATCCAGAGCAGATGCTGGAAACCAATCTGTAACCAACCATTTTCACTTGAAGGGTTTCTGCTGGACAACAGAGGCTGATTGATAAAAATCTCTGCCTACCCAACCAGGTCAAAAATTACTGCCGGGCAGAGCCCAGGGTTACATATATTGATATGTAACCCTATCACACCATCACACCCACTTGATGCCCAGTGAATGGTGACTGGAGACACAAACTGAAGAAAGAGGCCTGAGACAGGTCGTGGAGAGACAGGGCCACCACGTAACACAGAAACCTATACCAAGGAAAGGGCTCTTCCTCTTGAGACAGAAAGGTCTGGATCCCAATCCCAGGGTAAAGCAACCTCATATGTAAAATGAAGAAATTAATACCAATGACCTCGTTGTGCGCAATAAGACATTAGCACCATAGTCCTGTCTCTGAAGTGTGTGGAAGGTGTGAAATGAGCTAAAGCTGTAACCTGCCTGGAGGAGAACTCATTTGCATGGACCAGGACTGGCTTAGGCCAAAGAAGGGAGCAGGCAAGGCAGCGTCCCTGAAAGGAGGCTTAGGACACAATCAACTTTTTTATCAGTTTCATTTGTCAGTTCCCTGGATTTATTACCTGGCTTCTTCCATACTGTAAGTGCTTCAGATATGTTAGCTCTTGTTGACATTTATAAGCAAAGCACACACAATGGTCACGAAATAAATTGAGGTTTCCTGCGTGGCCTCAGGCAAAGCTACTCTCTGACTCAGTTTCCCCATTTGTAAAGTGACTCTGGTTCTGACTAAAGAAAGAAGCAGATGTGGGTTTATTCCCACCCTCTGGCCCAACCAGCACCAGGCCAGAGCTCAAAGTCAAAGAGAGCAAAAGAAATTCGGGTGAAAGAGCATCAAAGAGAGGGGCTTGGACTGGGAGCAGAGGGGACAGGACGCCCCAGTGGACCCAGCCCAACTCAGCATTTCCCAGGGCCTGCTGCTGCCTCCTCTGAGGGCCCCGGCCCCATCCTGGTCATGCACATCGGGACATGCCAGGGCCCGGCTTCCCAGGGGCCAGAGGGAGCTCCCGCAGGGGACTTCAAAAGCCCCAATGCCTTTCAGAAAGGAACTAAAACTTTCTGCTTAACCAAAGCCTCCACAGGAGAAGAACAGGCCTAGCCCTTTCCTTTTTAAGTCTCTTTATTTTCCAGCCGGCTGGCCTGGTCATTCTCTTTTTTTCCTATTATAAACGGTCCCAGCTGCAACACACAGGGAAGAAAAAAACATCTCCCAGGCCTGGGCAGGGGCCTGTTGAAGCCGCAGCCGCCTGGCTGGCCTCCTGCGGCAGACAAAGGCGGCTCCAGCCTCCGGCACCCACTGGGAGAGGCCCCGGAGCCCCCGCCCAGAGCCAAGGCCACAGCGGGAGTCAGGGGAGGATTCAGGAAGTTTCTGCCAGCATTCCAAACCTTCTCCTGCTCCTGGGAACAGGGCTGCCATACAGCCAAGCCAAGGGCTCCTAGAACACCAGTTTTCAAGGGCAGAAAATGAAAGATCAGGCCCCACTTATCATGGCTACAAGATTCAAGGCTTTAGACCTGGAAGCGCCTTGTAAAATGATCTCATACGGCTGGAAAGAAAGGTAAACTGATGTCTAGGAAGGAACAGACCTGCCCAAGGTCACCTTGCCAACTACTGGCAGAGCTGACCCTTGAAGTCAAGGTTTCTAATTCCAATACCAGGTAGCAAAGAAATGCTGGGGGGTGGGGGCCTTAAGATCCTGAGGTTGCTGGAGGTGGGGGAAGGAGATCACTTTTTAGTAATAGGTAAGGCCATGTGGGACCACCTGAAAGCAGACAGCCTGTTGTGTACTCAGCAGCTCTGACCCGCAGCAAGCTGATGCGTTTCTCTGGGCCTCTACTTCCTCCTTTATGAGAACAGGGATATGCTGGTGAGGAGTGGATGAACCAGTATGCCAAACACTTAGGGTAGTGTTCCAGAAAGTTACCTCTTATTATCTGTAAAAGTAAGGGTTTGTTTTCTTCACCCAACAACTGTTTATTTGCAATCTCTGGAATCTATGCCATGACAGGCAGGCGCTGGGCCAGAGGCTGGGGCCCAGCTGGACAAGGCGAGAAGGTCCCTGGCTTGTTGGAAGCTCCGGTTAAGAGGCGGAGGGACAGATGTGTGTGGGCAGACTGGCCCAGTGATGCCATGGAGGACACTCCAGCCCTCATTTGTTTGTTTCTTCTCTTCCCAGCTCAGCTCTACCCTTGCTTGCATGGGGCAGAGAACCTGGAACCTCCCCTTTTCCTGGGGCCACCCTGTGACACTGGCAGGACTCACACACTCACAAGTCTTCGGAACAAAGCTGGCCAGGTGGATGAGGCCAGGAGACTGCAGAGCCCAAGGGAGCTCCAAGGAGAGCACCCAGGCAGGTCCATGGCCCTTGTCTTTCAAATGTTGACAATTAGTTTATAAGTATTTTAATTAAGTTTTTAAGTGAGAGTGGGCCCCAGGCCCTCAGTCTGCTATGGCCCCTCCCCTTCCCCATTCAAGCTAGGCAGACACAGCAGGTGGTTGCCTGCAGCACCAGGGAGGGGCTACAGTGGTGCACAGGGAGGGAGGAAGGTTCTGGGCCCCTGTGGGTTTCCACCACCCCCTTCCTGCTGACTCCCCGATTTGGACAGTGCCCTCAGCAACTTGCCAGCTCTGAAGGCAAGATGCAAGCTAAGGTGGCCTGAGAGCACGGTGGGTGGCAGTAGGGTGCCCCTGTAACTGCACCTCTGGGGGGTCCCCAGCTTGACCAGGCTCCCTGTCATTAGCAGTAGGGATACTGCCTCCTATGGGGTGCCAAGCCACCTTCAAAAAGTCAACTGATCCCAAAACAAGGCTCCTCCTCCACAGAACACTCTCTCCTGCTCCCCTGGGGCTCAAGCTCTCTGTGGTTTCCATACCCTGGGGCCCATACCCTGCAGTGAGTCCTCAATCTCCTCTAAGTTGCTGCCCACATGTTGTTATTATCACCTCCATTTGACATTTGAGAAAATGGAGGCCCAGAGTGGCTTCTGGGTCCCAGATCACACAGCTCTTAAGGGACGGAGCTAGGACTGAAATTAAGGCCAATCTCCCTCCCAAGTTGGAGGTTTTGTTCTGGCCAGTCAATTCATTTGCTTCCACACCTTGCCGGAAACATAGGGTTGACATCAGATTTTAGACAGATAGACGCTTAGATTGACATAGACAGATATCAAGATAAAGATGATATCTGGAAAACAATGATGTGTGTATCAAGTTGGTGAGGAGGGCTATCCTTCCTCCAAATCACTGCAACTCCCAAATTCTTTTGTTTTAATTTTTCAAACAAGCAGAAAATTATATAGCAGATACCCAAGTGCCCCCAAACAGTTGTCAAGATACTACCACACTTGTTGGGGATTTCTTTGATACTGACAATTGATTTTTTTCAATCTTGCTCAACTGTTGCTTCATGTCAAACCTCCTAGAAACTTCCACCCTCTCCAAAGAGGCCTAAGCCCCTCTTATTTAAAAATGTTGCTTTGGGGCCTCCCTGGTGGGGCAGCGGTTAAGTCTCAGTTCTTTTAAGCTATCGCCAGCCACAGCATCCTGGCCAGAGAGCTGACCCACATGGTGCAACAGACCTCTCCTGTCTTGTCCTCTCCTCCGCTTGGCAGTGTATTTCAGTGAACCTGCCTGTTCTGTTCTGCTCCTCAGTCTGTCTCTGATGAATCTTATCACCACCCCCTCACCTCTGGCCTACACCCCAGTTCTGCTACTCAAAAAAAAAAAAATTTAAATGTTGCTTCAAGAGCAAGGGGGCTGCCCTGGGTAGCCAGCAGAACTGGACAAGCCTCCAATATTTACATCTTTACACTTCAGTATGGACACCTCAGGGGCTTGGACTGAAATACCAGATCATGAACATTTTACAGGGAGGCTCTCTGAAGCTCAGGACCAAAGACTGCTCCCTGTCTCTTTCCTTGGCCTCACTCCCTATGCACCTGCTGCTTGCCTTGGAACTGTGGATGCTGAAAGGAATGGGTGCCTTCAGAAGGCGAGGCTGGGAGACCAAAGGGAGGGAAAGGGTCTGCTGAGCCTGCTCTCCAGGAGAGAGAGCTGCAGGGCCCTGGATGCTCCACTGGGCCTTTGGGGTGCTTGTTGGGCTCTTGCAGAGAGGGCGAGAAGAGCCATCCAGCAAGGCACCTGGCAGTTGGAAAGAGACATCCCTGGCACCCTCAGGAGTGCCAAGCAGCATGACAGGCACATTTGAATCTCTAGATATATTGAAGGACATCCTGCCAGGGTGGACCATCGCCCAAGAGGAGGAGGTAAGTGGTGTTTGTTGTGTGTAGATGTCCTTCAACCTTCAGAAATACAGACAGAAGACATTCTTTGGAAACTTCTTCATGCATATCTATCAATCTGCCCCCCGGTTAAAGCCAAAAACACTGCCCCTTCTCTTGGGCAGATTCCATGGCTTCACTTGGGCAAAGTCACAGAGGAGAGACAGTGGGATAATTAATAACCAGGACAACCAAAACACAGCTTAGGCATATTTCTGTTGCAAGTGGTTTTTTTTTTTCCTTCTTTAAAATTTATTTATTTATGCATTCAAGAACTGGAGTGTAAGCCAGAGATGCAGGGGGTGAGAGGATTCACCAGAGATAGTGGGGAGCAGAACAGGCAGATTCACTGAAATACTGCTGAGGGGAGCAGCGGGAGAGACAGGAGAGGTCTGCTATGCCATGTGGGTTAGCTCCCGGCCAGGGATCGAAATCGTGTGCTGCAGTAGCTGGCAATAGCTGGATAGCCCTGTCTTTTTTTTTTTTAAAGATTTATTTATTTATTTATGCAAGCACCGGGTACAGTCAGAAGCGCGGGAGGGTGAGAGAATTCACCAGAGCCAGAGCGGGGAACAGAAGAGGCAGACCGACGAAATACACTGCTGAGGGGAGCAGCGGGCACTGCAGAAGAGGTCTGTGCGCCATGTGGGACCCAGTGGCCAGGGATCGAACCGGCGCTACTGAGTCTACGGACAGCTTCGCAGCCCAGCACTCAACTGCTGTGCCACCAGGGAAGGCCCTAGCCCTGTCTTTAATCCCTGCACTACCAGGGAGGCCCTGCAAGTGATTTTTTAAAATCTAGCTTAAATGGGGTGGTTCCAGCTTCAGGCATGAGAGGATCCAGGACTTAAAGAATATCACCGGAATCACCATCTCTCCATCACTCTGCCTCGATGGAGGCGTGGTCATTATTTTAGCACCCAGGCTATTCTAGGTTTACTTGGAAACCTAGTTACAATCTAGAGGTTATAATCTAGAGGAAAAGATACACATTAAACAAGAACAAGGCATGGTGGCTTCATTCTCAGACTCCACACAGTGACATTATGGCTGCCAAACGCTCAAGTCACCCCTTCAGTTTCAAGACCAATGAGAGACAGCCTCCCTCCCCAGCTCCGTCCCCTGATCCCTTGGATAGGGCCAGCCAAGTCAGGCATCCACCACCGCCTGTGTTCCAGGTTCCGGGCTGAACTGTCTACTTCATTTATTCTTTTTATCGTCACACACCTGTCACTCCTTGATCTCATATTTCTTTGTTCTTGTTTAATGTCTATCTTTTCTTCTAGATTATGAGCTCCGTGAGGACAGGGACCTTGTGTATCTTTTTCACGGCTCTGTTTCCAGTGCTTTGAGCAAATTAGAATGGCCTAGGTGCTAAATTAATGACTTTTTTTTTATACATCTATTTTTTTAAAGATGTATTTATGCACAGAAGAACTGGGGTGTAGGCCAGAGGTGTGGGGGTGAGAGGATTTACAAGAGACAGAGTGGGGAGCAGAACAAGGGGATCTACTGAAATACACTGCTGAGGGGAGCAACAGGCAAGACAGGAGAGGTCTGCTGTGCTATGTGGGTCAGCTCCCTGGCAGGCAGCAGCTTGACTGTGCTGTGCCTTTAACCCCTACACCACCAAGGACGCCCCTAAAATAATGACTTATTGTAAAGAAGATAATTTTACCCTCCCAGAAGTAGAGAATGGTGTCGGGGGAAAAGGGGTGATAAACAGTTCTCACTCCCTGACCAATTCAATTTTTAGCCAGTTTCCCAAAAATGGAGGATGTCTCATCTTATCTCTCTTTCAAGTCTTTGTTCAAAGCCCTGAATTTTCCATCCCCCAAGCAGAATTTATTGCCCTGTTTGCAGCTAGGGATAATATTGCTAATAATATATTATCTTTTCTCTCCCTATTTTCTAAACACTCTGTAAGAAACACTACAATTAAAACTGCAGAAATCCAACAGGAAAATCACCCACAGACCCACCCAAGATCAAAGCAATGTTTTCCCCTGTCCCAGTCTCTAGTTTCATTGTCCATGTGCAAATTTGCTTTTAGAGATTGACTGCAGTATCCTATGTAAAACTTGGGTTACATATTTTCTGTCAACATTATGTAGACCACACTTACCCAGTTGTTTTTTTTTTTTTTCTGTAGACTAAATTAACTCCCTTACCCCTTACTTATTTATCCACTCCCTTCCCAACTCCCACTTCCAAGTCTGGTGTGCAGCCCTCCAGAATAAAATAAATATAAAATAAATATAAAATAAATATATATATATTTATTTACGCATACAAGAGCTGGGGTATAGGCCAGAGGTGTATGGGGTGGGGGTAGTGTGAGAGTGTTCACCAGAGACAGAGTGGGGAGCATAACAGACAGATCCACTGAAATACACTGCTGAGGGGAACAGCAGGTGAGACAGGAGAGGTCTGCTGCACCATGTGGGTCACCTCCCTGGCCAGGGATCAAACTCATGCTGCAGTGGCTGCAGATTGCTTCACAGAGCTAACACTTAACCCCTTGCGCCACCTTCAGGGAAGCGCTCCACAACCCCACCCCCGACCCCTTCACCCCAGAAGGTTTTGTCATGCTCACAGGTCATATATGAACAAAGAATAGATATATGGGAAGGGGCTGAGCTGGTGTTAGTGTTAAAAAGTGCACATATTACAGACACTGTAAAGCAGTGCCAAAGAGGGGGACATGTCGTTGTTTGTGGGTTCTCACCTGTGTGTTCACAATTGTTTTTTTAAAGATTTATTTATTTATGCATACAAGAACCTGGGTGTAAGCCAGAGGTGTGGGTGGTGAGAAGATTCACCAGAGAGAGTGAGGAACAGAACAGGCAGATCTACTGAAATAAACTACCGAGGGGAGAAGCGGGCAAGACAGGAGAGGTCTGCTACACCATGTGGTTGCTCCCTGGCCAGCGGGTTCGAACTCATGCTGCAGTGTCTTTAACCCCTGCACCACCAGAGAGGCCCTATATGCTCACAATTGTAAGACATCACGCAGGCTAAGGGTGCAACAACAAGGTTTATTAACAAGGGGAGGATTGGAGAAAAAGAGTTTCTAAGCGACAAATGGCTGACTGTTCTACCCCAGATGGTGGCTGCAGTGTCCAAATAGGCCAAAACAAGTCTGCTCCTGCAAGATGGCACAGTCCCTTAGATGAGAACCTGGAGCTGATGGCACACCGGTAAGCAGTGGACCAGGATCCAACTCACAGTGGCAGCTAGAGGTGATTGCAGGTGGGGATGAGGAGATGACTCCACAGCAGCCAATAGCCACAGTCCCAGGTCTGGGGGGACAGCATTGGACTGGCCTGGGGGCTGCTGCAGTTCAGCCCAAGCTTATGCCCCTGGAGGTTGGGGGTCCTCATCCTCAAACCCAGCTGAGCAGGGGTTGGCCATCAAGCCTGGCTCATGAAGACAGGCCTCCGCAAAGCCAGTCGTGCCCTGTGGTGCCAGGGGTTTCTGATTTCAGCTGATCCCCTTCTGGGTCTCCTCACTTTACCTTATATCATGGAAGCCCCCCAGGGCACTGGGAACATCACCAGCTCCGTGTTGTTCATGAGCACATGAGAGCTCCAGCACAACGTAACCTTTCATAATAGAGTTATTTCCAGAGTTGTTTCTTTTTTTTTTTGTCACTTCCAAAAACAATTTATACTTGTATCTTTGAATATTCATCTTCAAGTCCCAGAATGGAATCTCAGGAGTGAGGTTGCTGGACAAAGCCTGTGTTAGTTGTTTTGCTGTGTTGTGTTTATATTTTAATATATTTCACCAAATTTCTTTCCCCCAAAGCTGTAACAATTCATATTTCCACCCATGATGTCTAAAACTGCCTTTCCCCTGCCACTTATCTACCAGAACTAAGTGACATTTTTCTAATCCGTTGTCATTTGTGTCCATCTGATAATCATATACAAGTTTCTCATGTAGCTCCAATTTGCATTTTTGGGGACCAGGAATCATACTGAGTTTCTTGTCATGTGTTTCTGGCTGTTTGCTTTCCTCTTTGGCAAAAATTCAACCCATTATTTACCAAACTGGTTGTATCTTTAGCCCATTTAGGGGGAGCCTAGTGAGTCTGCACTGATCTCAGTGTGTCTTAATTATTTATGTTCTGGAATACTGTGTGCTCCACCTGGGAGGGGCTGTATCTTAGTCTTGGCAACATAAGCAGTGCCTAGCACACAACAGGACTTCAGGAAACACTGAGTGAAGGAAGGAGACTCTGCTACCCTGGGATCCTCCTATAGGTCTCATCAGGCCAGTCACCTGGACAGACTCTGTTCTCCCCACAGGAGGACCAGGGCATGTGCTCATGCGGGGGTTATTTGCTTACATATTCCAGGACCCTGGAAGCAGCCCTTAGCAAAGTCAAGTGGCATCTCATCGTAAGTGAGCGGCTCATCCCAGCGAGTCTTGGGTCTCCTCTCTCCTCTTTCTCTCAAGCAGGGAAGGTCCATCTCCCACAAACACTTTGCCATGGAGAACCTGGTCTAAGCTCTTCTCAAGGCATCATTCACACACTCCTTCCTGCCGTTTCTTGCCAGAGTGAAAGGGAAGGGACAGTGACTCCTGGTGACAACCTCAGTTGCCTCTCCCACAGGGCCTGCTCATGTGGTTTGTCTGGATAGCAAGGAGCGCAGGTAAGCCACAGAAGTACCTTACCTAAAGTGAGGCAAAGTTAACAACAGTTGCTTCCCCCCGGAGGAGGTAGGGGGGCATAAAAATCCCCTTATGATCTCCAAAGAAACATCTGCCTAAATCACTATGGACAGAACCCCATGCCAAGCTCAGAAATGTTGCTCAAGAACGCCAGAGCCTCCACCCCACCATTGCCTGGGGCAAAATCATCCCTGCAAGTGTTGGGCATCTATTCCGTTCCAGCTGCTGGGGATACACTAATGATAAACAGGCAAAAATCCCTGCACTTGTCACAACTTGACTTGTAAGTTGACATAGTCACAACAACTTACACCTGCTTTTTTAAAAAAAAAAGATTTACTTATTTATGCATACAAGAACTGGGGTACAGGCCAGAGGTGTGGGGGGTAAGAAGACTCACCAGAGACAGAGTGGGGGAGCAGAACAGGCAGACGGACTGAAACACACTGCTGAGGGGAGAAGTGGGTGAGACAGGAGAGGTCTGCTGCGCCATGTGGGTAGCTCCCTACCCAGGGGTCGAACTCATGCTGCAGTAGCTGCAGATTGCTTCATAGTGCTGATGCTTAACCCTTTGTACTACCAGGGTGTTACACCAGCCTTTTATTGTGAGAGAAGCCATGGAAGATGCAAAGGAGAGGATGGCGGTGTGTTCCAATAAAACTTTATTTATGGACACTGAAAGCTGAATTTCATACATTTTTTCTGCATCCTGAAAGATTAGCCTTCCTTCGTCTCCTTTTCCCCCACTTACGCATGTATAAACCATTCTGAGCTTGAAAGAGGGCCAGGCAAGAACAGGTTGTACCAAGCTGTGTTCTAGATAAAGGAAAACCTGGAACTTACACAGCAGATATATGTGCCAGGACTGTTCTTGTGCTTATGTAAATTAACTCGTTTCATCCTTGTTAGAACCTAAGGAGGTGTCCTCCCCTTTGCCTGGGGACCACCCTGTTACAGTGTGACAACACGGCCAGCTCCACTGGACAGAGAAGGGATCGGGCACACAGAAAGAGGTAATTTATACAATTGTGGGGTCGGGATTTGAACCCAGGATTCAAAGTGTATGCTCTTCCACATTGTTCTGTACCTCCTCCTGCATAAACCCAGCCTACTATGTGCTAGACAGTGTAACACTGAAGGAATTAAACTCAAACCATTTTTTTTTTTTTAAGATTTATTTATTTATTTATACAAGCACTGGGTACAGTCAGAAGCGCGGGAGGGTGAGAGAATTCACCAGAGCCAGAGCAGGGAACAGAACAGGCAGACTGACGAAGTACACTGCTGAGGGGAGCAGCGGGCGTGGCAGGAGAGGTCTGCGAGCCAAGTGGGACCCTTGGCCGGCCAGCAGCGGAGGCGAGAGATAGATGCGGCCTAGGGATCCAACCGGTGCTGCAGAGGCTGCCGGCAGCCCAGCGCTCAACTGCTGCGCCACCAGGGGAGGCCCTCAAACCATTTTAGGAGACAGATATTATTACCCCTAATTGGAGGGGCCCTTGAGGTCCCTCACTTGGCTCCTCTGGCTCTCAATTTCTTTGCCTTGCCTCCCTACCCCTCCAAACACCTGCCAACCTCACTGTCCTCAGCCTTCCCACATGCTGGCCACATTTCAACTTGAATTCCACAGCCACAGTGATGCTGGCATCCCAGATATTTGAGGGAGTAAGATTCAAAGTTAAACAGCCCCAAGAGACAAACAGACTGGGGAGCTTAAGGGGTCTGAGAAAGTCTTCCAGGGGGAAGGTTAAGGGGGTGGGGCACGGGGGATAGGTGGACCTCCAAAGAAAACTTTTTGTCTGAGCAAGGAAAGCTCAGTGAGCCCCCCCTAAAGAAATCCCCAGCCTCCAGGTCTTCAAAGGAGGCTGGGGGGAGCAGGTGAATGTTCCTGACTCCCAGTGCGAGGGGGAAGTGCTTCTGGCATTAAACAAAGCCTTTTTATATTTAATCTGCCAACCCAGGATTTTCAGAAAAGTTTCCCCATGCGTCACAGAGTGTGTGCACAAAAAATTATACACCGGTGTATAAACACAATTGGACGCAGGAACACACACATGTGCCCGTGAAGGCGCCCCAGATCGGTCTAGACACGGCCACCACCGACGGGGAGTCACATCCAGGGACGCGCACGCGTCCCTTCCTGCACGCCGGGCAGAGGACCGCCCGGAGTAGGTTCCTCCAGGAATTCCAGAGCTACAGGGGGTGGGAGGAGAAGGAAACCGCCGCAGCTGGGGAGTAGAGGGGGCGAAGGGGAGCCAGCAGAGAGCAGGGGGAAAACCCTGAGCTGGGAGAGCGAGGTCAGGGTCCGGGGGGCAGAGGGGAGGGGTCCAGGGGTTGGTAGGGGGTCGCGGTGGGCTCTGAGACCCGGGTACCCCATTGAGGAACGGCCCAGCTGGCAGTGGGGGATGGACTAGGCAGCGGGAGGCGGGGGCTAGATCAGAGGGTGCAGGAACCAGCGCAGCAGGGGTGGGGGCGTGGCTGAGGGAACTGGGGGGTGGGGAGGGGAAAGGTCAGCGTGCGGCCTGCCTTGGGGGGCGGAGTGCTGAGCCGCTACTCAAAGTCATTAGGACCTGGAGCCAGGAGACCTGTACCTGCATCTGAGGGAGGAAACTGGACAGCAGGTCTGTGCGCGGGGTGGGGCGCCAGCTGCCGCGTCCCGGTCCTGAGCGGTGGGCGACTCAGCAGGCCTTTGCATTTATTTCTCTGTCCCTGAGGTCAGAGAAAGCTACCAAGAGCACACTGAGCAGATTCGCTGGAGCTACAAGGGCCTGCGAACTGGGGCCTTTGGGCCTTCCTGGAAGTCTAGTTGAAAAGGAGCTCAGAAGAGCCTGATTAGAGTTTGGTGAAAGAGTGTCTTTGTCAGCTCCCAGCACCCCCTGGCTTTAAGCCTCGCCCTTCTACTTCCCTCTCTGGGCAGCTCCTGAAAGCATCTCCACCATCACCTTGAGAGTCACATGCACTTGTACCCCAGGTTCCAAAACTAGCTCTGCTCCTCCCAGCCTGTGTCTCCCTGAGGCGGTGATATTGCTGACCCTCAGTTTCCCCTTCCATCAAATGGGCCAATTGTTCCTCCTCTCCAAAGCTGCCTGCAAACTCGCAGAGGTGATGTCAGTGCTCAGCACACATGGAAGTTTTGAGTTGCATTAACCCCTCTCCCAAATAAGTTTGGAGTTTTTTTTTTTTTTAAAGATTTATTTTATTTATACAAGCACTGGGTACAGTCAGAAGCGCAGGAGGGTGAGAGAATTCACCAGAGCCAGAGGGGATAGCAGAACAGACAGACTGACGAAGTACACTGCTCAGGGGAGCAGTGGGCAACAGGAGGGGTCTGCGTGCCATTTGGGACCCTCGCTGGTGGCCGGGGATCGAACCGGCGCCATAGAGGCTGCGGGCAGCTTCACAACCCAGCGCTCAACCGCTGCGCCACCAGGGAGGCCCTGGAGTGTTTTTTGACATTCACAATGAAAAGAGAGCTTTGGCCAATACAGTGTTAAAGACTGTGGGTGATGCTGAGCTCAGGGAACCTTTTTGCAAAGCTTCACAGCTGGCTAGAGAAGCTGGCCCCCTACCTTGGGTAACTCTCCATTGTCTCAGTCCTGAAAGCAAACCCGCTTGCTTTCCAAGGCCAGATTCAAGCTTCTAAGTCAAAAGCAGCTACAGATTGCTTTTCTCACCTTAATTCACTCAACGTTTATGTCCAAACCCTTCACATGAAGGCATCCTCCCTTGTACTGCCCACAGGCCCCAATGGTCAGATTTTTACAGGGCAGCCCCGATACAAAACGGGGTGCCTGACTGTGGGTCCTCACCCGCGTGCTTAAAAGGACTTATCAATGCTCTACTGCAGGCACACGCGAAAGGTTTATAAAAGGGCTATTTACAAGGGAAGGGCAAATAAGGAAATGTACAACTCAGGGAGAAAAGTGGGAGACAAAGTTTTAAATGAGTCCTACCCGATCCGCCGATCTGATAAAGCCTGTATGGAATTTGCTCAGGACATCCTCTCCCCCAAACAAGATCTCTAACTCGAGGCTCAGTGTTGTGCTGTAACTTGCCCACGTCACCCAGCCGACCCTGCTCCAGCCGGGATGCAGCCCTACTTCTGGTGCCTGGTGTTCCCCAAGATGCTCTACCCTGACCTTAAATCAGAATCCCTGGGAGGAGTGGGTTCAGCTTTTATCCAACCCCAAGTGATGCTAGTATAATAGAATCATGGCACTGGTCCTTGAGCCCTGTCTAACTCAATGGCATGCTTTCTTTGGCCCCCACAGTGTATCATGAAATTTTGAATTCATTGCTAGCAGGTGAAAATCTGGAAATTTCACACTGAAATCAGATTTCTGACTTTTTCTTCAACAGTTGGAGAATCAGACTGCATTTACACAAGGCAGCCACTAAGAGTTGGCTGGAGCAGAGGGACTACCGGAGTGCTGGATTTAAGTCTGGCACAAGCCACCATTCATGTTGACCTTCTGCCTCATGGGTTAGGTTTCCTTTCTGACCTCGCTCATCAGGGAAACTGATGTCAGAGGTTTGGCCATGTACCCACAGGCCAGGTTCCAGGGACAGAACGGAGACTGGAAAAGAACCATGTCTCTTAGCTCTTGGTCCAGCGTTCATCTCTAGGCTTGCACTACTGCCTCTGATTTGTTTTAAGAGGAGGCAACCCTGCTATGGAAGGAACCCTCTCTGCCTGGAAGCAGCAGTGGTGCAGCTGTTTATTAGCCTGCAAAGTGGAGGCCCTTGGCCTCCACTGCCAGTGCTGAATTTTTCTGCTCCAGAATCTTGCAAGAAGACAGTGTTAACACAGAAATGTTAGAGGTTCCAGCAAGTTCATCAGCATCTATATAAAGAATGTAAATATCCCCAAGGCTGCCTTGATAGGAGGAAGCCCAAGACACACACACAGGCTACACATAGGCACTCTGGCTGGGGTCACCCTGGTCCGCTACCAACATGTGAGCAAATGAGACTTCAGATGATTTCAAGCCCCAGTTTTGAGTTACTCCAACTTCATGTTTTCCAGCTGAAACCTCAGACATTGAGAAGCACAATCTTTCTCACTCTGCCCTAACTGAATTCTTACCAGATCCAAGTTAGAGACAGTCTGTTATAGACATTCTGTAAACATAATCAAATTGTGAATTTACACTGCTAATTTTGTAGTAATTAGTTACATAGCCATTGATAACTGATACATATATGATGCTCTTCTTTTTCCTTGACAAACTCCTCCACATGCTTCAAAACCTTGGGGAAATGTCACCTCTTTTTATGAGGACTTTCTTGATTTCTCCCTGTGCTGTATCTTATGTGTGCCTCAAATGGCCCTTTCCTCACAGGATGGATCTGTTTTCTCAAACCTCTCTCCATTTGGACCAGGTATCTAGCAAAGGGAGGAGGAACTTGGGTCCACCTTTATGTTCCCAGCATCTCATCAGCATGGTACAATGCATCTGTTACACTTGTTGAATGAATGAATGAGGTCACAGCTGTTTCTCCACAGGAGTTGGCCTGCGTGTCAGAAAAATCTGGAAGATACAGGCATAGTTTCCACATTGTAGGAGTAGATGGATATTGGTATAGTGAAGAAAAATCCTGTCTTACTCAGATCCTTACTCACATGAACTGGGTCAGACTCTGCAGGGCAAGCCCAGGTACTGATGCCTTTTTTTTTTTTTTAATAGAGGCATGTTTTATTTATTTATTTGTTTGTTTGTTTGTTTGTTTGTTTGTTTGTTTGTTTGCTTGTTCGTTTATACATGCACTGGGTACAGTCAGAAGCGCGGGAGGGTGAGAGAATTCACCAGAGCCAGAGCAGGGAGCAGAGCAGGCAGAAGGACCGAAGTACACTGCTGAGGGGAGCAGCGGGCGGCAGGAGAGGTCTGCGCACCATGTGGGACCCTCCTCTGGTGGCCGGGGAGCAGCCGGGGATCGAACTGGCGCAGCAGAGGCCGCGGGCAGCTTCGCAACCCAGCGCTCAACCGCTGTGCCACCGGGGAGGCCCTTTTTTTTTTTTTTTTAAGATTGATTTATTTATGCAAACAAGAACTGAGGTACAAGCCAGAGGTGCAGGGTGGAGGGAGAGGTGGTGAGAGGATTCACCAGAGATGGGAAGCAGAACAGGTAGACTGACTAAAACACACTGCTGAGGGGAGCAGTGGGCAAGTCAGGAGAGGTCTGCTGTGCCATGTGGATCACCTCCCTGGCCGGGGAGTGAACTAGTGCTGCAGAAACTGTGGATAACTTCATAGTGCTGAGGCTTAACCCCTTGCACCACCAGGAAGGTCCCATCCTCCACTCTTCAGCAGCTATATTGAGGTATAATTGACATAAAATAAACTACATCTTTTAAGTGTGTAATTTGATGTTTTACTATACATATCATATACACACTCAGACATCTGCAGAACAACACAATAAAGGCAGTGGAATATCCAACATACCAAGTTTCTTTGTACCCCTTGATAATCTACCCTTCTACCCATTTGGCTTCCCTCTATTCACAAGTAACCACTAATCTGCTTTATGTTGCTATGAATTACTTTGCATTTTCTAGAATTTTAGTTCAACAAAATCATGCAGTATGTAGGGTTTTTTTTGGTCTGGCTTCATTCACTCACAATGATTTTGAGATTCATTCATGATACTGTATTAAAAGTTCATTCCTCTTCATTGCTGAGTAGTATTCCATGATAGACATCATTATCCTCCATTTTAAAAGTGAGAGATACAGCTTCAGAAAAGTGAAGTGACTGCCCCACGTCATTTGTCTGGTAAGTGGTGAACTTGAAGCCATGTGATTGTATCCAGGGCTAATTCATCTGTCATCTGTCTTGTCTATAACTGAACCATGATGTCCTTCCCTTTGGTAGGCAGAATAATCCCCACCCCCTCTCCGGCCAGGTGTCTATGTTTGATTCCTGGAATCTGTGAATATGGTTTGTAAATCAAGGAGCAATTTAGGTTGCAGATAGAATTAATGTTGCTACCAGCTGAAATTAAGATAAAGAGATTATCCTAGGTCATCTGGGTGGCCCAATATAATCCCAGAGGTTCTTTAAAGTGGAAAAGAAGAGGGACCTTCCTGGTGGCCTAGGGGTTAATACTCAGCATGCTACCACCACAACAGCCTGAGTTCAATCCCCAGCCAGGGAGCTAACCCACATGGTACAGCAGACCTCTCCTGACTTGCCTGCTGCTCCCCTCAGCAGTATATTTCAGTAGATCTGCTTGTTCTGCTCCCCACTCTGTCTCTGGTGAATTCTCTCACCCCCCACCTCTGGCCTACACCCCAGTTCTATGCAAAAATAAATAAATTTTTTTTTAAATCTTTTATATATATATATATTTTTTTAAGATTTCTTTCTTTAATTATACAAGCACTGGGTACAGTCAGAAACGCGGGTGGGTGAGAGAATTCACCAGAGCTAGAGCGGGGAGCAGAGCAGGCAGAAGGACCGAAGTACACTGCTGAGGGGAGCAGCGGGCAGCAGGAGAGATCTGGGCGCCATGTGGGACCCTTGCCCGGCGGCCGGGGATTGAACCGGTGCTGCAGAGGCTGCGGGCCGCTTTGCAGCCCAGCGCTCAACCGCTGCGCCACCAGGGAGGCCTAAAATCTTTTAAAAAAAATAAAGTGGAAGAGAGGAGCAGAAGAAAAGGTAAGAGTCAGATATTGGGAGATGCTATGCTGCTGGGCAAATAAAGGAAGGGACCATGAGCCAAGGAATGCAGTGGCCTTTACAAAAGCTGGAAAAGAAAAGTAAACCGTCTGTAGATCCTACGGAAGGTCATAGTACTGTCAATACTTTGGGCCTTGCTGAGACCCATTTCAGAATTTTGACCCATACTCCTGTAAGGTAATAAATGTGTGTCATTTTAAGTCACCAAGTTTGTGGTGATTCATAACAGCAAATAGAAAGCTAATACAGTGCTCTTGACCAATCCTTTCTAGAAAATATGTCTGAGTCCTGGAAGGGTAGGCAGGAGCTGTAGGGTGTCCAGGGGCAGTTGGGGCAGACCCAGCCTATCAGAGAATGTGGAATACTGAGTAAAGTGTTTGCACCCCTAGACCCTAAGCTCAGCCCCAGGCTCTGGCTGAAATATCCCCGTGGTTGCATGGAGCAGCTGGGAGGTCCTGGAGCTCAGTGACATCTAGGCAGAAGGAACCATTCCCTGCTTTTTTGTGGGCTTAGGGTGAACACAGGAGGCAGGCAACCTGGGTCTGCTCAGACAGATCCAGGCTCAAGTTGCAGAGGATGCTGGGAAAGTGGACATATTGGCCCAGGGTCAGCCACACACTGCGTGCTCAGAAAGTAGATACGTCCAAAGTATCTACTTTGGACAGCAAAGGGGGGCTGTGGGAGCTGGTGGCGAGTGAGAGCATGCTAAGTGCCCGGCATTCTAGGCAGAGACCAGCAAGAGCAAAGGTCAGCAGCCAGGAACAAGGCGAGGATCGGCATGAGGTCAGAAGGGAGCTTGACTTTCCTATCAGCATTTAAATTGAAGACAGATAGGATCAGATTTTTGTGTGAGAAGCTCCCTCTGGCTGTTTTGTGGACACAGGCTGGCAGGGAAACAAGACAAGAGACCCCCTAGGAGGCAAACTATACTTGTTCAGGTGAGAATAATGGTGGCCGGCTCCAGAGAGGTGGCAGCAAGCTGGTGGGAGGGGACATCTTTGGAAGAAGGTGGGGGGATGGGGAGCAAGTGGCAATCCGTGGGAAGACCCCTCACCCCATGATGAGCCAGACCTGGAGGTGATTGTGGCCTCAGGACTTGCTCCCCAAAGGCATTAAGGCCAGTCCCTCGGGCTGCTGCAGTAATAAACATTCCAGGCCTGGCCAAACCCAGCATGAGGCACAAATATAACAAATGCTGAAAAGCCCTGAATCCCAGAGTGTGTTTAAGACATCTCTTTATCGTCATTGTTTCTTGGCAGGGAGCATTCCCGGGGAAGTTTAAGAAAGCCTTCCTGGGCCTCCCCGGTGGCGCAGTGGTTGAGCGCTGGCTTGCAAAGTTGCCCGCAGCCTCTGCAGTGCCAGTTCAATCCCCGGCCACCAGGCGAGGGTCCCACATGGCACGCAGACCTCTCCTGCCACGCCTGCTGCTCCCCTCAGCAGTGTACTTCGTCAGTCTGCCTGTTCTGTTCCCTGCTCTGGCTCTGGTGAATTCTCTCACCCTCCCATGCTTCTGACTGTACCCAGTGCTTGTATAAATAAATAAACAAATCTTTAATAATAATAATAATAATAAAGCCTTTCTGAGGCAGAGCAAGAGCTGGAGGAAGCTTCCTGACCCTGGTCGTGATCCATGATCCATCTGGGCAGGAAAAGGGATGATGGGAAATGTCCAGGTGAGAACTGGTGCCCAGGTGCCCTCTGGCCAGGGAGATGAGGTCATCAGGTAGGATCTGGGGAGACTGTTGGGGAACTGAGTGTGTGAGGCACTGAGTGTGTGAAGGCTGGGGGGAGGGGACCCTGCCTCAAGGAGGTAGTCCTGTCACGGGCCCAAATCTGCCCTGCCCAACTCTGCTGACCAGGGCTTTGGGGGTCCCCGGAGGGCTGACAGCCAGGCCTGCAGGACCAGGGACAACTGGGAAGTCACCATTTCCCACCAGTCTGCTCCTCTCCTGCCATGGCACCAGACAACCATATCTTCCACTGTTCGGGGCTGAAATTGTGTGCATTCAGCATATGAATTTTATTGGTTAAAGTCTTTCCCTTCCCCCAGTAACTCAGAGTGTGACTGCATTTGGAGATAGAATCTTAAAGAGGTAATTAAGTTAAAAAGGATGCCATGAGGGTGGGCCCTACTCCAAATGGACTGATGTCCTTGTAAGAAGAGGAAATCTGGACACAAACAGGACCAGAGGAAAGATGACATGAAGACACGGGGAGCAGAGAGCCACCTACAAGCCCAGGAGGGAGGTCAAAGAAACCAGCACTATCACACCATGATCTCAGACTTCCAGTCCCCAGAACTGAGGGAGAATACATTCATTGTTTCAACCACGCACTCTATGGCACTTTGCTATGGCAGCCCTGTGAATACAGCTGCCATTATGTTGCCGATAGCAGCAAACACACACCTGGCTTCCTGTGCCAGGCCTGGTGCCCAGCCTGATTCACATGTCTCACTCTCACTCTCCATGACTGCTGCAAGGATGAGATCAGGTCTTGCTGGGTCAGCTTGGTTCTGCCACCTGCCAGCTCTGTGATATTGCTTTGCCTCTCTGGGCCTCAGTCTCCTCATCTGTCCATGGGCCTGGACACCCCAGGGTGTTTTTTATTTATTTATTTTTTTAAAGATTTATTTATGCACACAAGAGCTGGGGTGCAGGCCAGAGGTGCGGGTGGTGAGAGAATCCACCAGAGACAGAGTGGGGATCAGAACAGGCAGATTGACTGAAATACACTGCTGAGGGGAGCAGCGGCAGGACAGGAGAGGTCTGCTGCGCCATTGGGTAGCTCCCTGGCTAGGGATCAAACTCATGCTGCAGAGGCTGTGGATAACTTCATAGGTTGTGTCTTAACCCCTTGCGCCACCAGAGAGGCCCCTATTTTCCAACTTCTGTCTTGACTCCCTCTGGCTGAGGGTTCCCACACCACATCCTTCCAGGCCCAGGAGTAGCACAATCCTATCCGGGACGAACATGTTCACTCAAGGCCTCCAAGCTTGGGGTACCAGTCACCAAGAGCTTACGGGTGTTCCCAGCCCTAGCTCCTGGGGTTTACTCTGCTGAGAGTGGGGTTTATTTTTCATTCCTTTCAAGAGCTTCTTTAATTTCCCCTTCCTTTCTCTAGGCTCCTGTCGGGGGACCAAAGTGTTGAGAAACCCACCTCTAAACATACACCTGGCACATCACACTCACAAGTAAGTCTCCACTTTCAGGCCGGGGAGGCTCCTCTTCAGATCCCGTGTCTTCTTGAGTAATTTCAGTGGCAGCAGCTTCAAGGGGAAGAAAAGGCTCCTTAAACACCCTACACAGCGTCCATGTGGGACCAACTCCGCTTCCCCGGGTTCTCAAAGCCCAATTTAATCCAAGCTTATTAACACATAACATTTTAATTTGCCTTTTCAATATGCTCTGCACTGTATAAGCGTAACAAATTTAATAACATCAGAAGTAAGGATTTCATATGTTAATTACAATGTTTCCATTTCTTGGAGAAACTCTATCCAGTTGGGGCAACCCCTGTGGAAAACAGACCCCTGCAAAGTGAGGCAGTTTCTGGCCCCACCCCTGGACCCTCACCCGGAGTGCTGTATTGAAAGCAATCAAAAAGAAAAAAATGGGTTTCTTTGGCATGGCAAATTAGCTAAAATCTTATGGTTTCCAGCGTCTTAGTATGTGTTCCCTAGACGCAGAGCTGAGACAAGGGTTCCAGTGTAAGTTGTTTACTTAGGAGGTGGTCTCAGGAAGTACCGGTGGGA
This sequence comes from Talpa europaea, assembly GCF_964194135.1. Classification (NCBI taxonomy): domain Eukaryota; kingdom Metazoa; phylum Chordata; class Mammalia; order Eulipotyphla; family Talpidae; genus Talpa; species Talpa europaea. The sequence continues at coordinate 20,913,592 of NC_140084.1, read as the reverse complement.
GAGAGGGGATGTAGATGGGGAGAGCGACAAGTAATGAAGGGTGTGTTATCAAGCCAGTTCCCACTGAGGGCAACTGAGGGTCAGTCCTACAGGGGAGCCCGAGGCCCTCAGAGAGCCCACCCCGAGGGTCAAGGGTCGAGGGTGGGGGGACTTGGGATTTACCTGCCAACTCTTAGTCATTGGGTCAGGGTTTTTCCAGGGACCAAGGTTATTTCCTGCCCCCAGCACTTCCGGTCCACTGTGTGGGTAGCAAAATGGACTCCGAGGTCCTGAGAAAGTGAAGGAACGCAGGGGTTGGCAGCCTGGTGAGCACTAATGTGCTCAGGAGGCCAGAACAAGGATGGGGCAGGTGTGACCAGCCTCCATGGGCCCCAAGTAGAACCCCAAGTGCCTGTACAAGTTGGTGGGAATGTGAGCGCCTGACTGCGCTGGAGGAATGCACCTCTGGTTTTTCCTGGCCAAGGGAGCTCTGAGGCCCCAGACTTAAAACAATCAACAAACAACACTGAAAATCTGGAAGGCACCAGGCACTGGCTTGACCTGAACACTCAGCGGCATTTTGGGCCTATAAATGTGTACAGCGTTGCCCAAAGAGGTGCTGACCCCCTGGTGGCAGGCGGCATGGGTTCAGGTGGCCACCGTCTCACTTTTAGACTCTTCTTTTGTGAGACTTATTTCCTTTTATGGGTATTCCAAACCAGAGTTTATCACCCAGCTCTTGCTTTCATGGATTTTATTGCTTAGGACATAACTGGGTTTAAGAAGTTAGCAGACCCGGCGCCTCCCTGATGGCTCAAGGGGTTAAGTGTCAGCACTATGAAGCAATCTGCAGCTACTACAGCATGAGTTTGATACCCGGCCATAGAGCTAACCCACATGGCACAGCAGACCTCTCCTGACTTGCCCGCTGCTCCCCTCAGCAGTGTATTTCAGTGGATCCGCCTGTTCTGCTCCCCACTCTGTCTCTGGTGAATCCTCTCACCCCCGGCACCTCTGGCCTATACCCCAGTTCATGTATGCATAAATAAATAAATCTTAAAAAAAAAGAAGTTAGCAGACCCAAATGTGCATGGGCAGATGAATGGATACCAAGTGTGGTCTGCACACACAATGAAGTATTAGCCAGCCAGAAAACAAAGGAAATTCTCACCCAAGCTGTGACACAGATGAGCCCTGAAGACATTATGCTGAGTGAAGTAAGCCAGTCACAGAAGTATTAATACTGTGTGATGACATTTATATGAGGGACCTGGAGGAGTCAAGTTCAGAGGCAGAAAGAACGGTGGTGACGGTACTGACAGGGCTGAGGCAAGGGGAACGGGAGTTAATGTTTAACTGGGACAGAGTTTTAGTTTGAAATGATGGGAAAGTTCTGGAGATGGATGTTGGTGAAGGTTATATCATTTAATGTGACTGAATCAAAATTAAAATAGTAAATTGTTACCACAGTTAAAAAAAAGATGATTCAAACTTTGAATTCAGGGCCTGCCTCCCTGGTGGCGCAAGGGGTTAAGAAGCAACCTATGAAGCTGTGCACAGTCACTGCCGCACGAGTTCAATCCCCAGCCAGGGAGCTACCCACATGGCACAGCAGACTTCTCCTGTCTCGCACCCTGCTCCTCTCAGCAGTGTATTTCATTCATTCTGCCTGTTCTGTTCCCCACTCTGTCTCTGGTGAATCCTCTCACCCACACCCACACCTCTGGACTGTACCCCTGTATGCATAAATAAATAAATTTTTAAAAGAAAACTTTGATTTCAATATATGTATCAAAGAAATAATAGCACACCTGCACCCATCTGTGACAAAGACTGAGAAACTCTCAGTGACCTTAGTGGGAAGGGGAACAGCTCCATGAAGTTTGCTAAGGAAAGGAAAAGAGGAAAGACCTTCTAGATGGAGGGTATGGTGTGGGTAAAAATGTGACGGGCACCCCTGAGCATGAGAGGGAATGAGGAGAGCAAACAGGATGGAGGAGGCCAAGTCAAGCTGGCTTCACCACTCCTGGTCACAAGTTATTTTAGGTGTTTTTTTTTTTAAAGATTTATTTATTTATGCATACAAGAACTGGGGTATAAGCCAGAGGTGCGGGGGATGGGGGAGAGTGAGAGGACTCATCAGAAATAGAGTGGGAAGCAGAAGAGGTGTAGCTACTGAAATGCACAGCTGAGGGAGCAGCAGGTGAGTCGGAGAGGTCTGCTGTGCCATGTGGGTTACCTCCCTGGCCGGGGATCAAACTCGTGCTGCAGTGGCTGCAGATAGCTTCATAGGGCTGAGACTTAACCCCTGTGACACAAGGGAGGCCCCAAGCAGGGCCACTTTTTTTTTTTTTTCTTTTGTGGGATTCTCGCCGGCTGCCAGGGTTCGAACCAGCGCTACAGAGGCTGTGGGCAGACTTGCAACCCAGCCCTCAACCGCTGCGCCACCAGGGGATGCCCTAAGCAGGGCCACTTTTAAAAGAATCACCTTGATCACTCTTCTAGCATGACAGCCATGAAGAATAAGTTAAACAGCAGGGTAAACTGCACTTACAAATGCCTCCACAGAAAGCTGTGTGGAGATTTCTGGACCTACTAAACATAGAGCTTCCATATGATCCAGCAATTCCACTCCTAGGTATTTACCCAAAGGACACAGAAACATCAATTCCAAAGAACACCTGCACCCCTATGTTTATAGCAGCACTGTTTACAATAGCTAAGCTTTGGAAACAACCCAAATGCCCAAAAATAGATGACTGGATCAAGAAGATGTGGTACATATACACCATGGAATATTACTCAGCATTCAAAAAAGATAAACACATGCAATTTGCAGCAACATGGATGGCGCTGGAAGGGATCATGCTCAGCGAAATAAGCCAAAAAGAAAAAGAAAAATACCGGATGGTCTCACTCATAGCAGGAATCTAGAAAACTTAAATAAGGGACCAGGAAAATGAATATAAGAAAGTGAAAATCAAAATCAACAAAAAACTATGAACCAGAGACACTTTTAGGGGGGCGGGGGCGGGAGGGGATGGATTGGGGTCAGAATGGGGGGGCTGCAATTGTATGGGGAATATAACAATAAAATGTATAAAAAAAAATAAAACTGGCACTCAGCATGGCCAACAATGATGTTCCCTACAATTCTTCCCCATCTTTTTCTTGGAATCACAAAACCAGTCCTTGTGATTGATTGAAAAGGACCACAGTGGCCACTATCACATGTTGCCATAAAATCTGAACTACAGATCTTTTCAGTTAAAAATTCAGTTCCTCGGTCAAATTAGACCCATTTCCAGTATGACACATGATAGGTGCTTCATGCTACCATACTGGACAATGCAAACATAGGACACTTCCATCATTCTGCAATGTTCTATTGGACAGCATTGTTCCATATCATAGGCCAACTCAAGACAATGGAAATGTGCCCACCTTGCCTGCACCACATAAAAAAAAAAAAACAAATGCCTCCACAGGTCACCTTCTGCTACCTTAATTTCTTTTTTTTTTTTTTTTTAAATAGAGGCATGTTTTTATTTATTTATTTTATTTGTTTGTTTTGTTTATACATGCACTGGGTACAGTCAGAAGCGCGGGAGGGTGAGAGGATTCACCAGAGCCAGAGCAGGGAGCAGAGCAGGCAGAAGGACTGAAGTACACTGCTGAGGGGAGCAGCGGGCGGCAGGAGAGGTCTGCGCGCCATGTGGGACCCTCCTCCGGTGGCTGGGGAGCAGCTGGGGATTGAACCGGCGCCGCTGAGGCCGCGGGCAGCTTCGCAACCCAGCGCTCAACCGCTGCGCCACCGGAGAGGCCCCCACCTTCTGCTACCTTAAGAACTGAAGTGGAGATGCCGCCTCACACCTGTGAGAATGGCCCTATCAGAAAGACCAGAAGCAAGTGTTGCCGATGGTGTTGGGAGAAAGGAAGACTTGTATGCTGTGGATGGGAATGTAGCCTGGCCCAGCCCCTGTGGAAAACAGTATGGAGGTCCTCAAATTATTAAAAATAGATCTACCAGGGCATCCCTGGTGGCCTAGGGGTTAAGTCTCAGTGCAATCACCTGCTGTTGCTTGAGTTCAATCCCCAGCCAAGGAGGTGACCCACATGGCACAGCAGACCTCTCCTATCTCTCCCGCTGCTCCCCTCAGCAGTGTATTTCAGTGGATCTGCCTGTTCTGTTCCCCACTCTGTCTCTGATGAATCCACTCACCCCCCACACCTCTGGCCTACACCCCAATTCTCCTATGCAAAAATAGAAATTTTTTTAAAAGGTAAATTGTTTTAAAAAAGTTTAAAAATAAAATAATAAAAATAAAAATAGATCTACCATATAATCCAGCAATTCCACTTCTAGGTATCTACCCAAAGAGTGCAAAAACACAAGTTCAAGGGGGCATACACACTCCTCTGCTCATTGAGCACTATTTATGATAGCCAAGTTATGGAAATAACCGAGGCACTCAACCAAGGATGAGTGGATAAAGAAGTTGTGGTAGATACACAATGGAGTACTACTCAGTGGTTAAAAGAGAGAGAGAGAAAGAGAGAGAGAGAGAGAGAACTCTTGACATTTGCAACAACATGGATGGAACTGGAGGGGATTATGTTAAGAGAAATAAGTCTGACAGAGAAAGACAAATACCAGATGGTTTCACTTATCTGTGGAATATAAATAAAGGGTCAGACAAAACCAAACCAATAACAAGCCCTAGACTCTGGCTGTAGAATGGAAGCTGCCAGAGGGAGCGGGCGGAGGGATACCATGGGCTGTTGGGGAGGACTCCGGGTGCCTTGACGGTGGGCATGGGGTGCTAACATACATCTGAAGGGTGTGGTCCTAAACCCCTGAATCATATAGTTATAAACCAAAGTTACCTCAATAAAAAATAAATGGACTGAAATGGAAACCGAGGCCTTGTCCTGAGAACCCAAATGACCTTAAGGGTCCCCTGGGAGCCCTCCTAACCCACCTTCTCTTCTGATAGGTCTCCCCCACACCGCCTTGCCTCTCCAACCTGTTCCCTTATAGCCTCCAACACAATGTCCTCCAAATGCAGAGCTGAGCATATCAATCCCCTGCTAAATCTTTCCAGTGACTTCTCTGACAGTGAGAACAAAAGCTGATCCGTGACCCATCATGGCAGGGCTGCGCTGATCTATACTCTTGGGTGTCCCTCAAGCTCTAGGCATGGACACGCTGACCACCGTCCTGTTCCTGAGGCCCTCTACTCCACCCCTACCTGCCTGTGCTCTTGCAGGGGGCCTCAGTCCATCCATCAACTTCAATGGAAATGTCCCCTCCTCCGAAGGGCTATCCTGATTGTCCTGTTTTGTATGCCCCCACCCCTCACTCTCTGTCAAATCATTCTGATGAGCGGTCAGCAGAGCCCCTGTCGTTTTCAGGAAGGTTTGTGATTTGTCTATCATTCATCTGCTGGCGGGTTGTCAGCTCCTTGGGCTCGGGAACTTTGCTCCTCTCCTTCAGCACTGTCTTCCCAGCCTGGCACACGCCTGGCATGGTGCTCACTAAGCCTGTCTGAATGAATGATTGAGTGGCTGAACCCCATGTGCGCGGCTGGCAAGAGGAGGTGGACAAAAGAGGGAGAAGAGCTACTTCCTTGCACCTGCATCCCCCAGGGAGGGCAGGCTCCATTATTCTGCTTGGGAATCCAAATAAGCACCAGTGTTTAGGAGGTGTCTAAAAGCTCCTCCTGCCAGATCCTTCCACCATCTTCAACTGCTTGGATTATTTCATTTTCCACCCAGGCCTCTCGCTCACCCCTGGGGAGGTCGCACCCTCCGGGAGTGCTGGAGTTGGCTCCGGTAACTGAGTGGGCAGGCCTGGCAACCAGGACCCATGAGCCCCAGATCCTTGGGGGTTTCTCCAGGCTTCACTTGGTCCCCAGAGCTTTCAGTGGCCTCTGCTCAGCAACCTGAGGCCCGGCCAGGAGGGGACCAGTCCCTGAGGGAAAGGACTGGAAAGAGAGGCTCCAAGGTCAGGGGTCCTCCTGGGAAGGAGCCTTGAGGGGCATGTGGTTTGCTTGGGCACCGCCAGGATCCAACCACCCCACAGCCCTCCCCACCCACAGGGCTCTGCACCCAAGGGAGACAAACCCCAGAGAAGCAGCAGGCCACGTCCTCAGAGGAAGCCTCAGGCCACTGGAAAGTTGCTTGGAAAAGTTTTCCAGTGCTCTCTACCCTCCAGGTGTGCTCTGGGCCCTGGGGGCTCCTGCAGCTCCTGCAGCTCAGGGGCGAGGCTCCCAGGGGGCCTGATGCCTGGCTGGCCTCACTCTTTCCGAGGTGGGTCCCAGGAGCTGGGAGCACATGGTGAACCAGACTATGGGCCCAAGAGACCTCAGGTCTCAGTGGGGCCAGGCTCTCATCTAACCTCGCCCAGAACAGTAACTTATCACCTTGTTAGAGTTTTATTACTCTAGTCAGGAAGTGCTTCCTTAGGTCTGACTGCTGCTTCTCCTCTTCCATAGGAAAGCTGAGAATGTGGAATCCAAAGGTCAGAGCCTATCTGTTCCTGGACTGATAAGGAAAGCTCACATAAAGACCAGATATTTGAGGACCCAGCAACTGGAAGTCAGGAGACCTGGAAGGAACTGTCCTCTCTCTTCTCTCATCCTTTCTCATCTTAAACAGAACTGAGCAGGAAGCATGAGGGTCTAGAGCTTGGGTTGAGGAGTCAGACATGGTACAAGTCCCAGTTCTGCTCCCTGTCCTTGTGATCCTGATAGGGACTGACTGGAGCTCTCTGCTTTATTTTTTTTTATTTTTTAAAAAATTATTTATTTATGCATATAAGAACTGGGGTGTAGGCCAGAGGTGCAGTGGGTGAGAGGATTCACCAGAGACAGAGCGGGGAGCAGTACAGGCAGATCCACTGAAATACACTGCTGAGGGGAGCAGTGGGGAGACAGGAGTGGTCTGCTGCGCCATGTGGAGGTGGCGCAGGGAATTCCCTCCCTGGCAGGGAATCAAACTCGTGCTGCAGTAGCTAGCTATAGCTTGATAGTGCCAAGACTTAACTCCTTGTGCCATCAGGGAGGCCCTATAATAGAGATTTTTAACATCCCTTTTACAATCCTAAAATAGTCCATCAGCACTACTCTAAATTAAGAGAAACAGGGGAAAGTCCAGCATGTATATATGTATTTATAATAAAATTGCACAGACGGTGGTACCAAATGTAGCCATTCCCATAGGAATAGTCCAGATGTGAACCTTTGTGAGGGGCACTTACACCCCATGGAGAACCACACCCTAGAGCATCAGAGCTGCAGGGTTCAGAAACGTGCAGCCATCACTGTGGTCAGCGGAGAGCCAAGCCGATCAGGCCACAGAGTCAGTTTCTGGCCCAGGGGTCTGAGGGCTGGAGCTGTGGAACCTGACATGCCTGGGGTGGATCCTCAGAGCTTCAGTTCACTCACTCATCATGAGGATGGGGGAGTCCACCGAGGACAGATGAGGCAACACTGCAGAATGCTTGGGATTCGCACACACCCGCATTCATCCAGCAGGTATTTCCACCAAAGTTCCAGGCACTGGGTTGGGTGCTGCAGGTGGACAAGGAAGGACAGAGCTTCAGGAAGCTTATACCCTGGGGTAGGAGACACAAATCCTAGTCAAAAATAGACAAGGATATCATGGCTGGAGAACCTGACAAGCAGATGTCATAATAAGTAATGCGGGGTTTCTGAGATTGAGGGACATGTGATGAGAAGACATGTGCCCTGAGACAGAACAGGACGTTACCCAGGCAATAATGTGAGGACACAGGTATCCAGGTGGAGGAGACAGCAAGTGCAAAGGTCATGACACAAGAACTGGCTTGACTTCCAGGAGAGGAAAGAAGACACAGAGCAAGAGTGTCAAGACATGAAGTTGGCCAGGGACACTGGGCCAGATCATGCAGGGCCATGCAAGGGTGCAAGTCTGTAGATTTTAACCAGGAACATAGCATAATTTGATTTTTATTTTTAAAGATTTATTTTATTTATTTATGCATACAAGATCTGGGGTATTGGCCAGAGGTTTTGGGGGTGAGAGGATTCACCAGAGACAGAGTGGGGAGCAGAACAGGCAGACTGACTGAAATACACTGCTGAGGGGAGCAGTGGGTGAGACAGGAGAGGTCTGCTGCGCCATGTGGGTCAGCTCCCTGGCCAGAGATCGAACTCCTGCTGTAGTGGCTGCTGATAGCTTAATAGTGCTGAGACTTCACCCATTGCACCACCAGGGAGGCCCTGACTTGTATTTTTAAAAGCTCTCTTTGTTGGATGGAGAAAGAATTGAAGGGGCAAGTGAGGGACTACTGTGGGTAGCCTGGATGAGTGGGATAAATGGATGAGTGGACAGATAAATGGATGGGTGTGCGGATGCAGACCCACTATGTGCTATGCAGACAGAGTGGGTGAAAAGACATACCCACCCACACCTGGTGACCTGGGGAGCTTATTGCCCCTCACTGGAGCAGACCCTCCAATTCTGCAAGGCCCAGTTGGGACCATCCTTCATCCCAGATGGAGCAGGGGACTGAGGGGCAGAACTGTTGCCTGGACCTCCCTCCCACAGTTTATTTCCTCAGGCCAGTATCTTGAGGTCTGAGGGGTTTTAAAATAGTCCATGATTTAGAAACAGACCATCCCCCAATCTGCCCAATGAATGCTCACTGTTCATTGTTTGTAATTGCACATAAAATTTTATAACAGGAAATTACAAGAATTCTCTTTGAAGACGTCCCCCAAGGAACGAATTTGGGAAGGAAATTCCCGTTTCTGCTTTCAAGGGATAGGTCCTTTTACCAGGGTTCTGGAAAATTCCCAAGAGATGAGCTTATGGGGGGCCAAGGAGTAGTGTAGAAAGAGCAGGAGCTTTGGGGTTAGACCCCAGCTGTGCTGATGAGTTCAGTCAGCATGAAGCACTTCACACCTGGTCACCCTCAACTCAGCCCTGTGGCAAACAGGGCACATGCCCAATTTTTAGTTAAGAAAACGAAGGCTCAGAGGGATCTGACCCAGGTCTATCTCAGGCAGGCCAAGTGCTTTTGCCTCCTACCCACCCAAGGCCATGACTTCAGGCTCTGAGGGGAACCTCAGTGCTCCAACACAGACTCACAGAGACCTGCTGGCTGGGACAGCAACACCCCCAGAGAAGAGCATCCTTTCTCTCCAGACCACCCCTGCAGCACAGGGGAACCAACCACTGTTTCTAGATATTATGATTCACTTCTGAAGGTTGCATTGCATGACAGCACTTGAATTTATTAAAGTGTTAGATTGTTCCATACAGAAATTTTTAAATGTACCACAATTTTGAAAATCCTGTCTGGGCATTTCTCAATTTGTTTTCATCTGTCCGGAGCCTCTAAAACAACAGTGTCTGTGTCTCTCTGGACTCCCAGAGGATCCAGGTGCAGACTCTGACCCAGAGCAAACTCCTGTGTCCACGGAGAATTGCTGTGAGCCAGGACAGGAGTTCTTCTCTCTGAATGTCAGTTTCCCAAATAGCCCCCGCATTCCAGGATGCCAGATTACTTGCTGCTACTGTGAGAATGCCTTGGGACTGGCGAAGGGGTAAACCCCAGACCTTGACATGGGCCCAGCTAGCTGATCCTACCCCTATTACAGCAGCTTCTCTTCAGAGGATGTTGACCCTGCCTGGTGGCCTTGCAAACCGCATTACATATGGATGTGCTGGGCCACTCTCAAGTCGAAAGTCACCCTCTAACCAGCAGGCATTTTGGCAACCACAGAGCAAACAGCCAGGCCTCATCCCCAACTGATATTCAGAGGGCAGCTGTGCCAGTGCCCCCACCCCTTTGGCCAGGCCTCACTCTCAGCACCTCCTTCCCAGAACCCCTCTGCTCAAAGGCTCCTCTGGGACAGATCCCTGAATGTGCCACTTTTCATTTACTCACTAAATAATTATTGAGTACCTACTATGTGCATGCTCTGAGGATACAGCAGCAAACAGAGTGGCTCTCTGCCCTAGTGGAGCTGCATTCATAGGGATAAGAGAGACACAAAACACACAAGAGTGAACAAATAAATAAGCTGATTCCTGAGGACACTGAGTGCTGGGAAAGCAGGGTCATGAGTGACCGAGGAGACCACTTACACTCGTTGATAAGAAGCAAGCAGAACTAGGGCATGGAGTGTCTGGGAGGCCCCCCAGGGATTCCAACTCCTGTTCTTCATTGTGGTTGGGAGACATAGGGAGAGTCGTGCGGCAAGGGGAGAATGAAATCGAGTGAGATTGTCTGTCCAAGGTTTTAAGTTATTTTCCCTGTAAAAGTAGTCATCCTGGTTCCCTGGGGCCTACAGGAAGACTACAGTTCCCCAAAAAAGGGGTCATCAGAGAGGCCCAAAGGGCCCTGGTCAAATCTGACTTTGGAGCCAGCTAGACATGGGTTCAAATCCAGTTGCTTGCAACTAGCCAGCTGTGTTGCAGAAATTACCAAATTCTCTGCCTCAGTTTGCTCATTTGTAAAGTCAGAGCAGAGCCCATCTCACTAGCACTCGCTGGTAGTTTGCTTCACAGGGAGGGTTGGCATGGCCTCCAGAGACCACCCAGAGATTCTTATATTCCTTCTCCAAGTTACCTCAGCTCTGAGTGACGATGGCTTCAGAACAGAGGCCAGGAATGAGAAGACAAAGACAACTTCACAGAATCGTTTGAAAACAGAGGCTACAAACTCAAACTTTTGACAGGCTTTGTGGGGAGCTCAGGGATGCTGTGACCTGGCATCCCATGGGGGTGTAAAGAGCACCACCATGCTCTTTACATGTTTACCAGAGGGCCGACTTGTCACTCTTACCAAAAAAAGAGTATAACCTTTCCCTCTTAAAACTTGCTCGCCATCCCTCCAATTTTCCTATTTTTGTCAGTCACAGAAGAGATATCTTTCTCATTAACTGTACCATAAGCAAAATAGTGCCAACACAATAATAAATGAAATGGCAACTGACATTTGACTTCAAGGCCAGAGAGGCAATAGGGAGTGATAAGTCCTGCAGCAAAATGGGGAATGTCTTATTTTTCTCTGCCTTTGAAGGCCAGTGACTACTGCTTGACTCCAGCTATTTGTTGCAGTGAAAATACAAGCCCCTGTAACCAGAGGTTCTGATCTTTCAATAGAAGCCAGACATCCTGAAGTATATGGGAAACCTCCCAGTTTCTTAACATTGGCAACTAATTTTGACTTTTTACAACCAGGGCTCAGGCTAAAGAATAGACATCTGCAGGCAGCATTGGGCCAGCATGCCACTTCTAAGCAAGGACAGATAGATGGTTCCAGAGCCCAGAAGGAAGAGCGAGTTCCAAGAGCCATATAAGGAGACCACAGGTCCAGGGGGGAATGAGGATGGTGAGATTGGTGCTAGAAGATGGGGAACAGCTGAGCAAAGGCCTGGTGGCCTGACCACGTCTGATGTGGCCAGAGCTGGCCAGTTAGCCACTGGTATGGCTGGGGCAGCAAATGAGGGTCCAGAGAAATGGGCTTCAAAGACAAACCCAGGAATCCAGAATTTACTCTGCCTGGCTTTTGCCGTCCCTGGGAGGGTTACTAAATCTTAAGGTTTTAAGGAGAAAAAGCCTAGTGGACTTTTGCTAAATCCTTAGCCATGCCCCTCCTTCCTCCACCAGAAATCCAGGCACCCCTTCCCTCTGGTAATCTCCATAGCTCACTCATAAATTATGAGCACATTCATTTGCATGTCAGAAGCTCGGCCAAGAAATTAGATAAAATTGATCCGCCACAATTTATTCTCTCTATTTTTCCAAGAAATGGCCTCCTTCCCATGTTTTATTCATGGAGACACCCAGCTCTCTCTTTTATCTCCAACCCTCAGTAACATTTTCAATTTACTCAATTTATAGCTGCAAGACGCTCTTGGGCTGGGCAGGAGGGGAGGCCACCCAGAATGGGCTCAGCTCTCTCCCGGCAGCGCCTCTGCTCTGGAGTTGTCTCAGCCAGGCGGGCGCTCTGAAGCGAGACGGAAGGTGGTTCCAGCAAGATCTTGCCAGCCCTGGACTCGGGAGAAAGGTTTCCAGGGGCAGCCTGCAGAGAAGGCTGCAAGCACTAATGAGGGGCCTCTGCTCTGAGGTGAGCTGAGTGGGGAGCCAGGGTCCCTGCTGAATCTGGAGAAGTTTCCAGCAGCTGCTCTCACTTGGGAGATGTGGGCTGTCTTTGGCCCGACACAGGGGTCATCTGTTAGGGAGAAGGAAATACTCGCCTCTGTCAGCCCTCGCTGTCTCTGCATGCCAGTGATGCCTTCTCAAAGAAAGGAGAAGTTAAAAAAGGGTATTTTCACTCTTCAGTCTCTCCACTAGAGAAGAGCACAGGGTTTCTAGTAGACACATGAGTTTGTTTGCCTTTTTATCTCTGAGCCATTTGCCTCCCTGAAGACACAAGTTCAAGTGAGTTCACATCTACAAGGGAGGCTTTGGCAGTGTCAGCTTGCTGTCCACACAGATATCTGAAACCTGTCCCATGACCCTCCTGGCTCCTCTTGTCTAGGCAAAGGTTGCAAACTCAAATGCCCATCATAGTCATGCAGGTACTTTGAGTGGTGTGAGGCAACAGAGCTTCGTGGGGACTGCAGCAAACAGGAGACTGGCCTTTCTAGAAGAACAGCCACTTCTCTGGTAAATTGCTGCCCTGAGGAAACAATACATGTCTGGTATTGCCAAAGCCTGGCATTTCAAGAGACTCCAGATCATGTGTAGATTCGCCTAAGTTCTTTTTTTTTTTTTAAGATTTATTTATTTATACAAGAACTGGGTTACAGGCCAGCGGTGCGGGAGGATGAGAGAATTCACCAGAGTCAGAGGCAGGAGCAGAACAGGCAGACGGACCAAAAGCATTGCTGAGGGAAGCAGGGGGCGAGACAGGAGAGGTCTGCCACGCCATGTGAGTATCTCCCTGGCCGGCCAGGAATTGAACCAGTGCTGCAGAGGCTGCGGACAGCTTCACAGTGCTGCACTCAACCCGCTGTGCCACCGGGGAGGCCCCAATTCTCCTAAGTTCTAGCAATGGCAAATATTTTTTTTAAGATTTATTTATTCATACATACAAGAATGGAGCACAGGGCCACCCTGGTGGCGCAGGAGGTTGAGTGCTGCACTGTGAAGCTGTCCACAGCCTCTACAGCGCAGGTTCGATCCCGGCCAGCGAGAATCCCACATGGCGAAGCAGGCCTCTCCTGTCTTGTCTGCTGCTCCCCTCAGCAATGTATTTCTTCAGTCTGCCTGTTCTGTTCCCCACTCTGTCTCCGTTGAATCCTCTCACCCTCCCGCACATCTGGCCTGTACCCCGGTTCTTGCTTAAAAATAAATAAACCTTTAAAAAAAAAAAGAATGGGGCACAGACCAGAAGTATGAGGGGTGAGAGGATTCACCAGAGACAGTGGGGAACAGAACAAGCAGATCTACTGAAATACACTGCTGAGGGGAGCAGCGGGCAAAACAGGAGAGGTCTGCTGTGCCATGTGGGTCAGCTCCCTAGCCAGGGATCGAGCTCATCATGCTGCAGTGGCTGCGGACAGCTCCATAGGTTGTGTCTTAATCCCTTGCACCACCAGGGAGGCCTGCAAATATTTTCTTTCTAACCACTTTGTTGCTGAAACAATTCTTTTTTTTTTTTTTTTTTAAGATTTATTTATTTATTTATATAAGCACTGGGTACAGTCAAAAGCGCAGGAGGGTGAGAGAATTCACCAGAGCCAGAGCGGGGAGCAGAGCAGGCAGACTGATGAAGTACACTGCTGAGGGGAGCAGCGGGCGGCAGGAGAGGGCTGCATGCCATGTGGGACCCTCGACCGGCGGCCGGGATCAAACCAGTGCTGCAGAGGCTGTGGGTTGCTTCGCAACCCAGCGCTCAACCGCTGTGCCACCGGGGAGGCCCTGAAACAATTCTTAAGAATGAGCCATTTCAGCTGTGGCCCACCCTAAGGACCATGTCTTATTTATGCCTATGTGGCACAGTCCAGCCTTGTGCCCAGCATACACTAGGTGCCCAATAAATGGGTTGACCCAATACATAGGTTAAACTGTGGCAGAAGTTACTCTTTTTTTTAAAGGTTTATTTATTTATGCATACAAGAGCTGGGGTACAGGCCAGAGATTTGGTGGGGTGAGAGGATTCACCAGAGACAGAGTGGGGAACAGAACAGGCGGATTAACCGAAGTACACTGCTGAAGGGAGCAGCAGACGAGACAGTAGAGATCTGCTACACCATGTGAGTTGCTCCCTGGCTGGCCGGGGATGGAACTCGTGCTGCAGAGGCTGCGGATTGCTTCACAGTGAGGTGCTTAACCCCTTGTGCCACCAGAGAGGCCCCAGAAGTTACTCTTTACCTTTCCCAACATCCATTCTTCCTTTCCTCTCTAAAGTTATCAAATCTTGATTTGTAGCTGATCATGTTCTCCAACATAAAAAACACCTTTCTCAGTTTCCATGCATTCAGGACAAGTTCTGATCAGTGACAAGTGAGCATATCTGTTGAGTGGGACTTTGGGGAGGCTTTTTCAGGGAAACTAACAGAAATATTGGTAGCCTCTTTTTACTCTTCTGCTTTTCTACTTTCCTGCGATGCTGGTCATGATGACTGGAACTCCAGCAACCACGTTGAGGATTTTATTTATTTATTTTTGTGTAGAAAAACTGGGGTGCAGGCCAGAGGTATGGGGGCTTTAAAGGATTCACTGGAGACAGAGTGGGGAGCAGAACAGGCAGACTGACTGAAATACACTGCTGAGGGAAGCAGCGGGCAAGACAGGAGAGGTCTGCTGCATCATGTGGATTAGCTCCCTGGATCAAACTCACTGCTTTCTGGGCTGAACCTCCCCGCCAAACCACATCCAGGGCTGAGGTGGTGCTTCGGGAGAGCTGCTGTGGGATTCGGCACAGAGCCTGCATGGTCGTGTGTGCTATGGCCTGGGAGGGGAGGGCAGGAGGCTTAGATAACATCCTCTGAAACACAGCAAAGGCCCCAGCACAAAGGCAACCCAGGGACTCAGCCCAAGAGTCCCGGGATCCTGCCCCCATCTCAGCCACCACTTTCTAGCTGGGTGATCTTGGACTCATTAGTGATTTTGGCTGCAAGTAACAAAGACTAACTCAAAATTGCTTCAACACTGAAAACTTTTCTTTCCTTGAGTAGTTAAAATCTCTCAGCAATTCAACCACATCATCAAGCAGTTTCCTTTTCTTTCTGCCTTGCTCCCTGTGGTAGATCAGGACAAGGGTCCCATTCTTTACCTTCTCCTCCACTCTCTCTGTCTTGTGACCTTGCAGTGTCCATATATATCCCCAGAGGAATCACCTCCTTGACACTGGGCTCAGCCATGTGGCTTGCTTTGACCCATGGACGCAGGCAGAAGTTTGAAATGGGCACACGCCACATTGGGTCTGGTCTCTGAAAACCTGCTGGAAAATGAAAAACACGGGTAGATCTAAGCCAGCCTAGATTGGCAGATTCCAATCACATGAGCAATAAACAAATGCTTCTTACTTGGCTTCTGAGGTTTGAGGCCGTGATGCAGCATTACCGCTGCCATTGACAACGACATGCATTATTAGCTCAGCGGCAGGTACCCTAGGCTGGCTGTCTTCATGGTGCCAAGATGGCAACTGCAATTCCAGAAATTACATGTTGCCAACGACGACCAGAGGCAAAAAGTAAAAGGAAGTATCCCTAACTTGGTTCCTTTTGCCCAAGAAAGAAACACCTCCCCACCCGCCCCCAGCAGACTTGTCAGCCAGCACTGCCTCTCATCTCCTGACCATGCATAGTCAGCCCCAAGGGAGAGGAGAGATCAACATGGTGTGAAGTTAGAAATCGCCCCCCTTGCTTTCCCAGGGGCAAGAAAGATAAGCAGGGCCTCCCTGGTGGCACAGGGATTAAACTCTCAGTGTTACCAAGCTACCACGAGTTCAATCCCAGGCTGGTCAGGAAGCTGACCCACATGGTGCAGCAGACCCCTCCTGTCTCGCCTGCTGCTCCCCTCAGCAGTGTATTTCAGTCAGTCTGTCTGTTCTGCTCCCCACTCTGTCTCTGATGAATTCTCTCACCTCCCGCACACACCGCTGGCCTACACCCCAGCTCTTGTATGCATAAATAAATAAAATAAATCATAAAAAGAAAGATAAGTAACATAGGTGAAGAAAGGTTTGTGCCTGCGTGGGGGTGAGAATGGTTGTGGGACAGGCAAATAGCAGCATCTCCCACACAGAGTGTCTTGGACATTCAGTTTCCCCAATGCCAAATGGACATAATACCTGCTCTACCAACTTCCCTAAGTGAATGAGAAACTACATGTGAAAAAAACATAGCAGATAATATGACTATGCCAGTGTAATACAGATAGTCTAAAAGTACATTAAAAATTGGTTTCAGGGGCCTCCCTGGTGGCGCAAGGGGTTAAGACACAACCTATGAAGCTATCCTCAGCCACTGCAACACAAGTTCTATCCCCGGCCAAGGAGCTATCCACACGGAGCAGCAGACCTCTCCTGTCTCACCCTCAGCAGCGTGTTTCAGTCAGTCCTCCTGTTCTGTTCCCCACTTTGTCTCTGGTGAATCCTCTCACTCCCCTGCACCTCTAGCCTGCCCCCCAGTTCTTGTATGCATAAACAAATAAATCTTTAAAAATAAATAAATAAAAGAAAAAATGGAGGAGACAAAAAAGATTAAAAAAAAATTGGTTTCATCCTGACAGAGGTCTCCACTGTTTCTAGCAGACAGGGATGAGTGTTCTTGCATCCGGCAGTCTCTTTGAGCAGAACACCTCCTGTCAATCATCACAGGGGGCAGGGCCCAGGGAGGAATCAGAGATGGTAATCCCAAAGGAGAGGGAATCTCGAGACCCAGAGGCTCTGTAGTTTCAGCAGCCCCAAGCCACTCTCCCTGGGTGTGGCCCTTGGAAAGCCACCAGCTCTTCACTTGCAGCGATGGAAGAGTCCTTATAGATGCTCCACCCAAGTAAAGGCTGGATCTCTGTAAAACTCACGCACACGACACAGAGATGCAAACCAAGTTTTGGGCTGAGGAAGAATTTGTGAATAAAGTCAGCAAAGTTAAGTTCTGAAATCATTGCTAAATGGCCAGGTCTCTCTCTCTCCTTTCATTGTGATTTAGTCAAGGGAGAAAAGCATAGACTTTTCAGGCTAAGAGGGCTGTCTGCAGGCTCCTGACAGAACACCTGAGTTTACAAGGTGCTTTGCACGCTCCCTCCAACCGGGCTGTTGGCTGCAGCACGGTCTGTGCACTCAGATGTCTGCAGGCGGGGACTGGCTAACAGGACGCCCAAGATCCGCCCGGAGGATATTCTTTGCCATAAATAACAGCTGTTGTTATTAGGATTCACAGTGTAGTATAAGGTTCCCCTTCCTTTCATCAGAGCTCTGAAAGATCTCTCTCTAGCAAGAGGAACAGACAGAGCCCAGACTCTGCTCCTTCTTTCTCTCCTATCCGCCTTTCCCCTCCTTTTCTTCACAGCCCCAACTGCCACTAGCCCCACCTGGGCCCCACCCTCCGTCCCTTTGCTACTCCCACTAGCCTTGGCCCTGCACAGCCCTCCTTCAGTGAGGCTGGAAGGTCAAGCTGTAGCTTTGCAGAGTGGTGGCAAAACCCACTTGTTGGGGGGTAGGTTCTGAAAAGGAGACCATCTGGGAACAGAGCTGGAGAAACCCGAAGCTGTAGGGCTAAAGGGAAAAAAGGGAAATTCCAGAACAGTGTGTATATGGATGCATGTGCACGTGCAAGAAGCATCTCTGGAAGGACACACTCAAGAAGTTGCTTGGAGTCCCTGCCTCTAGGTGGGGAAAAAAAGGAGCAGGGTCCAGGGTGGTCAGGAAACTTACCCTGTCTCTTACAGACTTTTGCATTGTTTGAAAATTATTGTTATGTGTGGGTTGCCCCTGTTTAAAATAAATATTCAATTTTAAAATGTTTTTTTTAAGATTTATTTATGCATGCAAGAGCTGGGGCACAGGCCAGAGATGTGGGGGGGGGGGGAGGATCCACCAGAGACAGAGTGGGCAACAGAACAGGCATACTGACTGAAATACACTACTGAGGGGAGCAGCGGGAGAGACAGGAGAGGTCTGCCTCGCCATGTGGGTCTCTTCCTGGCCGGCCCAGGATTTGAACTCATGCTGCAGAGGCGCAGATTGCTTCATAGTGTGGTGCTTAACCCCTTGCACCACCAGGAAGGCCCCAATTTTCAAAATGTTTTAACCACCACTCCCCCAATCTCCTTTAACCTTCCCTGTAGGTTATGCCCATTTCAAAGAATAGAAGGCTGAGTCCCTGAGAAGCAGGGTGATTAGCCCATGGTCCCCCAGAAGATTCCAGCTGGTCCTGGCCCACCACCAGCTCTCAATTCAGATGGCCTTCCAGACTCAGCTCGGAAGTGACCCTCGAGGGTGAGACCCTCTCTGGCTGGCTTCCCCAGCTGCCAGCTGGGGCGTCCTCCAGTCTGGGCATCCAGCGGCTGCAATGCTGAGCTGGAGACAGCGAAGCCCTTAAGAGGCTCCACATCAGGCCTCACTGTCAGGGCTCAGCTCGAGGCCTCAACCCATCCGCCACCCTGTTCCCAGTGCAGAGCATTGCTTGTAAGATGCATTCTTAAAACGCCTGCCATATTTCATTTATGTTTAAAATTGATTTTCTTTTTGGATGACATGCAATATGAACCGGCTACTCAGTGATCTCTCTATCAGCCCTGAGCTCCAGCGTGGTCCATGTCTGGACACTTGAGCAGATCTGGAACTGGCCCAGATTCAGCGTTCCTGGAAGGCTGTGACCCTGGGAGTGTCTGGGGCTCAGGAAGAGTTCTCCAAATGACAAATGGGGTTCCCATCTGCCTATTGAAGCCCCTGAAATGTTCACATTGAAACATCTGCACAGAGGTGGCAGGGCAAATTCCTAAAAACAAATCAGACATGGAATGAGCGGTACTGGGATCTGGGAGGACTGGCCACTGTCGCAGGCTCTCCTCCCCTGCTCTGCATGGCAGCCAGTGAGATGGCCCTTAAGCCACTTCTTTTAGTTGCTAAAAAGTCTCCCTAAATCTAGCACAAGTCACATGGGGGTGGGGCTAAGGGTGGGGAGTCATGGAGATGAATTCATTGGAAACTCATGAGTTCCTTGCACAATACTTGGTGAGGGTCTGTAATGTTGCTGCTGTGGCTACATGAGAGTGAAATGGAAAAGACAAATTAATCAGCCTTGGAGTGGTGGGTGATCACACAGACAAGAAGGCCCCCACAGACCTAAAGTTCAAAAGGGCCCACACCTGGGACAATCTAGAGTATAAAAAGTGGGGGTGGGCCTCCCCAGTGGTGCAGCAGTCGAGTGCTGGGCTGCGAAGCTGCCTGCAGCCTCTGCAGCACCGGTTCGATCCCTGGCCACTGGGCGAGGGTCCCACATGGCGCGCAGACCTCTCCTGCCACACCCGCTGCTCCCCTCAGCAGTGTACTTCGGTCCTTCTGCCTGCTCTGCTCCCTGCTCTGGCTCTGGTGAGACACCCTCCTGCACTTCTGACTGTACCCAATGCTTGTATCAAAAAATAAATAAATCTTTAAAAAAAAAGTGGGGATGGGGTGACCCTAGGCAGCTATTGGCCCCAAGTCATGGCATAAATTGTTACCAGCCTGGGATTGGCTGCCCTGGCTCAGGTGCCCATTATTTATTTGCCCAGTCAGCCTTGGGCAGGGTCATGTGGCCAGTGGGCAGGGCTGATTTATTGGGAGGGCCTTGGTGTGACCCGGCAGCCAGGAAGTAGCACCCTTACTTTTTTTAAAAATAAATTTATTTATTTTCTTATGTCATTTGTTTAAATACAATTTTTTTAAATATCTTTTTTTTTTTTAGATTTATTTATTTATACAAGCACTGGGTACAGTCAGAAGCACGGGAGGGCGAGAGAATTCACCAGAGCCAGAGCGGGGAGCAGAACAGGCAGAAGGACCGAGGTACACTGCTGAGGGGAGCAGCGGGCGGCAGGAGAGGTCTGTGCGCCATGTGGGACCCTCCTCCAGTGGCCGGGGAGCAGCCAGGGATCATTTGTTCATTTTTTAATTATTTTTTTAATTTTTTACATCATTGTTCACTTTCAAACAATATTTGCTCCCCCCCACCCCCTCAGGTGCAGTCCCCAGGTGCACTGTGAACCACACCTCAGTGCCCCATGCTCCTCCCTCCCTCCCTCTCATCCCTTCCCCCACTCCCCTGCAATATGCCTCCTATTCACAATTGTCTGTTCCCACTTTGTTGTGTTTTGTACTGTCATCATTCCTTTACACTGATGTCTTATCTGGCTCCCCTACACTCCCACCATAAGTGAAACCATCCGACACTAACTCAGACACTGCTCTGTCAAATAGGACTCGCAGAAACATTTTATTTGCCTTGCTGGTGCATTGTTTTTTTGATTGAATCAACACTTAACATGGGAAATTTTATGTAACACAGAATTTTAAAAATCTCCTTTATGGGACAACTCATTTTTCTGCCAGGTCCCAGAGGACTGGATCAGTGAAAGCTTTAGGTGGGACTCTTCCTTCTTGGCGCAGAGGACCATTTATGCTGCCACCTGACTCCAGTGGTCATCTGCTTTGCAATGTTGATTTGACAGTTTGTCCTGGGCTGTGGAGGGGCTGGCAGGATCCCTCATCTCCTGAGCACTATTTTGCTGCTGTATCCTGTGTCTGCTCCCTGTTAGCTCTGGAAGTCACCCCAGGGGTACACTGCCTCTGTCAGGTGGCAACCTGACTCCCTGTGCAGACAGCAGAAGTGTGGGCTCCCAGAGGACTCTGCTGCCCACACAAGCTAGCGGTTTGTTCCTGCTGGCTTGGAGTTGCTTTCAGTCCTTTAATCCCTTTCCAGGAGACACTAAAATTTAATTCTTCAGAAATTTCTCCTGAGCAGAAAGGACGAGAACTTCTGGAATAAGCTTAGGGTTTGGGAAGCAAGTCTGTTTATTCTTGTTGGCAGTCCCTATGTGAGTGCTGTGCATGGCTCAAAAGGTTGGTCTGAATGGTCATTGAGTCACGTACCAAATGCTACATACCAAGTCCAGAGGCCTCTCCAATACACCCAGCCTTGTCCAGGGGGGACATCTTTCCAGTTGACCTAGAAGTTTCCAGCAAGAAGCCAGAGGTGGGAGCTGAGGGTCTGTACTTCCAAGGTAGATAGGCTGGGGGTGTGGGGTATAGAGTGGGGCCTGAGAAGCAAAGTCCATGTGGGAATTTGTAGCAGCCAGATCAGCTCAGATCTGTGGTCACTGAGGAAGGTGCATTTCCAAGGAGGGGAAGGTGGTGAGCAGGTGAGGAGGCCTTTGGACAACTCAGATGCCTGGCCGTGTGCTCTTGGATTCAGTGTGTTTCTTGATGGGGGCGGGCACCTCAGGGCTCATACGGGCTCCTCATTCTCTTCAGATAGCACATGTTTGGTGAGCACCTACTATGTGCCTGGCACCAATTTGGGCTGCAAGCAGGTCCCAGAAGGTAATGACACAAACTGGTGATGGAATTTGACAGCACAGGTCTGGAGGACAGGGCTGTGGACCTGGTGTCAGGGAAGGTCTCTCAGAAGTCACACTGAAGCTGGCATTTGAAAGATGAAGGACAGAGTAGAGGAGGATCCAGGCAGAGCCAAAATAAATCATGGTGATCCGGAGGCAAGCCAAGGGTTCAAGAGGCCAGAGGAAGCACAAGTGACTGGCATGCGCAGGAGGGAAGTGGGGGAAAGTAGGTGATGAGAAGCAGGTAAAGGCCTGGAGCTTGTCCTGAGGCAGCAGGAGTCATGGGAAGCCTGAGCAGGTAGTTGGGTCGCCTGTGCTGAGAATGAGTGATTCTGCTGCAGGTGGAGGGGGGGCTGGAGGTAGCCCCCACCAAGTCAGATTCCCACCCCCAACAGTCCCGTGCCTGCACTGCCTCGGTGTGTGCAGTGAGGATGTGAAACTCTCAGGTGCCCTGCACCTCCCCTGCAGGCCTCATGTCAGCACCCCTCCCCCACCCCTTAGCAGACACGTATGGGTGGGTGAGGCTTTTCTTAATTCTGTTGTGAAAATCCATCTTCACCCCAGGAAATCAAGTGCCCTTCAAAGGCCCAAGCTGGAGCTCTCCGTAATCTGGGCAGACACCCTCTTGTGGCTGCATGTCCAGCTTGTGTCACTTTAAAATTCTCTTTGTTTGAGCTATCTGAGAGCCTGGGCTGCTGGGCTGGGGACTCCACAAAGGGCTGGATGCGCCAGGGTTCAGTCTGGGAGTCTGGCTGCCGAGCCCAAGGAGAGCCTAGCGCTGAAAGGCCAGTCTACAGGGAAGGCTCCTCATGCTCACTGGCCCTCAGAGTCCTGCTGATGACTGTTGACACCCGCCCTGATGCTTGTGACTGCAGAGCAGGGGCTGGGCACCAGGGAAGGGAGAGGAGCGGCCCCTTGTCCCAGCCCTGCCCACCTGGAGCCACCAAGCACGTGGTGTTTCAGAGATCTGCCTCTGTGTCTCTACACAGCACAATTTGATGGCTCAGGAGGTTTCTGAGGCCTACAAATAAAAGGTTTCCCTGAGCAGTGGTTAGGCCTCGGGGTAGCTTGGGGAAACTTAAATCTACCCCAAATTTCCACCAGCCCCTCCAGCCACCCCAAGTAAATGCATAATCCAGGTTAAGAGTGTTCCTGGCCTCCAGCCTCAAGACAAGCCCTGGCTCCCACCCCCAGCCAGACTGCCAATCCCTAAGTTGCCCCTGCTGGGTGGCCTGACACAGATGTGGGTGTGGGCGACAGTCCTCTAGTTCAGATACCACACCTGAAGTTTTTGGGGAGCCAGGCCCAGGCTACAGGAGCCCAGTTTGTTCCGAGGTGGCTGTGGTCATGGTGGCAGCCCGGCACCTCCATCCCCACCTGCCGGCCACCTCACAGACCTATTGTGTTCCAGCTACAGAAGGCACAGTCTGCCCCCTTCTGGTGGCTGGAAATCCTCAGGAAGCCGCCAGCTGGCAGGAACTCCAGCACAGGTGACAGGTGACAGGGTAGAGGTGTGGGACTAAGCCCACCTGGGCTGCCCTCCCAAGCTCTAAGGGGGAAGTGGAGCCCCTTGGGCCATGCTCCTTCACCTTGACAAGGCCTCAAATGTAACTTTGACCTTCCCCCAAGTGCTGTTGTGCACAGGTCACGGCAACAGGAGGGACAGGAGCGACAGGAGGGATGGTCTCCATCTTGAGACTTGTATCCCATTACCAGGCCATGCTGCCTTCTGTGACCTATAAATTAATTTTTAAAAAGAAATATGCTAATTATCCTGGCACAGCTAAATTCCACTGGTTGTGTGTGTGTTAAAGGCATTCGTTTGTTAAATCTATTCATATTAAATATTCTACTATGGTAGAAATTTGTTTTGAGGCTTCTCTTTTTTAAAAAGTAGATTTATTTTTATTTATTTTATGCATACAAGAACTGGGTTATAGACCAGAGGTGGGGGTGGGGTGAGAGGGCTCACCAAAGATAGAGTGGGGAGCAGAACAGGAGGATCTACTGAAACACACTGCGAGGGGAGCAGCAGGCGAGACAGGAGAGGTCTGCTGCGCCATGTGGGTGGTCACCTCCCTGGCCAGGGATCAAACTCACAGTAGTTTATAGCACTGAGACTTTAACCCCTACACCACCAGGGAGGCCCGCCTCCCTTTATTTTTGAACTCCAAGTCCAGTGCTTTTTCATTGTCCAAAGTCTGTCTTGTCCATATTTCCAGGTGACCTGGTCTTGTTGGGCTACTTTTTTTTTTCCATTCAGTTCAGCAGCACCTGGCAAGACAGGCAGAGTGCCAGAGCCTGCAGGGCCGGGCCAGCCTGGGATGCTGCTTCCCCAAGACTCACATTCTCCTGGAGGAGACAGATGGACAGATGGACACCAAATTACTGCATCCCTGCTAGGTGCTGCTAGGTGTTCCTACGGGTTGGGCTGCAGGGGGCCAGTGGACTCAGAGGGGCTTACAGGTCAGCCCCAGGTGTGGGATTTGAGAGTTAGTGGGGAGGCACAGGTGAAAAGCAAAAGACACAGGCCCATATCTTTCCTGAGTCAGTCTGCAGTCTCTGTCCAGAACCAGGTCTGCTGCAGGCAGCTGTTTGTGTAGTCCTTGGAGATGGCAGCCTCGGCTTTTTTACGTGACAAACACCACTCAAACTAGATTAAGTATAAAAAGAGATTTATTGGCTCATGTAACTGAAAATGCCAGGGCATGGCTGCCTTCCAGCACTGTAAGACCCAGGGCCTCAGACAGTCTTCTCAGAAGCCGGTCTTTCTGCCCTCTCTTGTCTGTACTCTCTTCAGTGACAGTTTCATTCTCAGGTTTAATCCCCAGTCCCTACCCCAGGTGCCTCGCTCCCAATGCCAGCTCTAGGATCACATCCAAAGTTGGGGAATCCCACAAGAAAGGTCACTCCTACCCCATTACAGTAAGTTCCAGAAAATCCTAGGGAGGACTCTCATTAGACCTGTTAGTCCCAGGTCCACCCCTGAACCAATCACAGAGGCCAAGCCAGTGGGATATGCTGATTGACCAGGCCCAAGACACATGACCACTCCCGAGCCCTGGCCTTGAAAAGTCCCCTGGGCTGAGGGCAGAGAGGAGGAATTCTCCAAAGGAATCAAGGCACTGTGAGCTGAAGATCCCCTGCAGGGAAAACCATAGATATCTCCTACAAAGTTGATGCATTTGTTGTCCTCGGTTTTGGGGGGAATTTCGTTTGTTTATTTTTGCTCTTTCATGCCTGAAGCTGGCAGACAAAAGGTACTAGTTTTGGCAACTCCACAGACTGAAGTCACTCATGGTCCCCAACACTGGCTGCTTGGAAAAGGTCACAGGCCATAGAGGAGCTGCCCTCACACAGATCTGGGCCACCCACACAACCCACAATTCCCTAACAAGTAGGTGGGGCCCCAGCACCCCACCACTAGCAACCTGAGTCCATGACTCCCCAGTACGAATGCCTCTTTGACTCTAAAAAGCAGTTCAGGGTGCTCTGTGCTTTCAGGAAAAAGATTGAGGGAAGATGCATATTCCCTCATAAGGCACACACAATATATCAAGTTGGGGAGCGTTTGGCAGGGGTTGTGCCCCAGCTCTTGCCTTCCACATATCTTCTTCACCCAGTAAAATCTCTTAGTAGGTAGATGCTATCTCAGGAGAAGAATAAAGCATAATTTAAAAAAGTGATCATCTTATGGAAAATCCAAAAGAATTGACACAAAAACTCCAAGAACTAAGAAACAGTCATAATTAGGATGAAGGATACCACGTTAATATCCAAATATGTGATATTCTAGAAAAAGCAAAACTAGGGAGACAGTATAAGGATCAGAGTAGCCAGGGGTCCAGGGATGGAGAGTGGAAAGGATAAATAGGAGAACACAGAGGTTTTTTAGGGCAGTGAAGCTACTCTGTACAATATTATGACGGATCCATGTCACTACACATTTGCCCAAGCCCATAGGATCTACAACACCAAGAGCAACCCCTAATGCAAACGACGGACTCTGGGTGATAATTATAGGTCAATGCAGGTTCATTGACTGTAACAAATACACCACTGTGGTTGAGGATATGGTTAGTGGGAGAGGCTGTATATAGGGGCACAGGGGATATTTGGGAAATGTATCTGCTACTCAATTTTGCCATGAATCTAAAGTCTACTAAAAAAACAGGAACATCATCTTGTTGTCTGTTGTGGTTCCAGAACGTGACTGGGCTCAGCTAGGCAGTTCCGACTCAGGGTGTCATCCATAGCTGCAGTGGGATGGTGGTTGAGGTTGGA
Organism: Talpa europaea; assembly: GCF_964194135.1. Classification (NCBI taxonomy): domain Eukaryota; kingdom Metazoa; phylum Chordata; class Mammalia; order Eulipotyphla; family Talpidae; genus Talpa; species Talpa europaea. The sequence continues at coordinate 20,887,780 of NC_140084.1, read as the reverse complement.
GTCAGCCCATAGCTTTGCTCACTCCACTAGATGCCAGGATTGGCTGGGGCCCTCAGCAGGGGCCGTTCAGCCCACCATCCACTTGTGGTCACTCCATATGCCCTGGAAGCATGGCAGCTGGCTCCATGGGTGGGCATCCCCAGAGGGGCAGGAGAGGAGGCGGCAGAAGCTCACCATCCACCTCCAGAAGGCACCGCAGGATGGGGCACAGACACAGCTCTACTTAGGAAACAAGCTGACCTCCCTTCCCTGTGGCCAATTGGGGCGTGTCACCCATCTTCCTCCTGGGAACTGTGCACCTACTGTTTACCTGACTCTGGCCCAGGTGCCTCCAGCTGTTAGTCCTGACTCCAGGGTGCTCCCCAAAGACAGCAGGATGAGACCCCCTTTTCCATATGAGAACACTAGGGATTCCCGGGGCCAGGGCATGGCCCTGAGCTTTCTATGTTAGCACTGAGTTCCAGAGCAGGAGGCCACGACTCCTCTCACGGTTGGGCTGCTCTCTGCCTCTTCCAAGCAGAAACCACAACCTGTGACCCCCTGTTCTCCTCCTAGCCCTCACATCCTCTGACCCAAAAGGCCTCTTCAACTTTTCTTGGCCCCCCACAGCCCCACTCCATACTCTCTGGCCTCGCATCGGGTGCTGTTTCCACTCAGGCCCTGATAACCAAGTCCCTTACTCAGAGCTGGGGAGCAGCAACCAAGCTGACTGCCCAATGCCCCTTCTCATGCCACACCAGTGCCAGTGCCTCAGCTCACATGCCAAGGTCCCTCGGTCTCAGAATTAGCTGTGGTGTCCCCATGGTGTGTGGGCTTCCTCTCCACAGTTCCTCTGCCAATGACCACCCATCACCAGGCCCACGATATGTGGTAAGCCATCCGTGTGCATGGATGTCTTCTTGCTGGCCTTGGGGAGGGTGGGGGGGGGAAGCCTTGTTTCCTTCCACATATCCTGGCACAAGGGATGCTCATCTACTGAATGAATGTATGGATGAATGAATGAATGAATGAACAAATGACTGCACAAGATCTTAATCATTGAGCCTAAGTCTGTCTGTCAAGGGAACTTAAAGTTCCTCCCACCCCCAACCATACCTCCCACAGGTCACTTCCAGCTGGGCCAAAGCTTGCAGCTTTCTCCAAGGTTTAAAACAGAGGACTTGGCAGAGCTGCCTCCCTCCCTCCTCCTCCTTGCCACCCCCAGTCTCCACCCCACTCCCTGTTCTCTTCTGCAACTGGCTGCAGCACAGCCACATGCTGCTTAAGTGGCAATTGTCTTGCAACTTGGATTTTAAGAGTTAGTGTTTGTTTCTACATGTAATGAGTACTTTAAATAAAAAAAAAGAAAAAGATTACAGAATGAAGTTCACCCGTATCACCATAATTATTATGAACATTTCTATTTATTTTCTTCCAGCATTTTTCAAAGCATAAATATTTTACGCAGTCGAAATCATGCTGCATATGAACATTGTAACTTATTTTTTCTAAATGTTCTAGCATAAATCCTGTCATTATTTTTCTCCATAAATTTAATTCTAATGTATGTTTTAATGGCTGTATAATATTCCATCTCCTGAATAAGTCACAATTTAGACAACTTTCCCAGAGTTGGTCATTTGGCTCTCGTTTTTTCATATGATGTTGGGATACCCCCATGGGCTTCAGCAGTCTTTACCCACCCCACAGTGACCCTTTCTGGGCAAGAGTACCCCAGAAGTCCCCTCTTTTTCCTGGTGTGGCCCACGTGATTGTGAACTTACTCTACAGTGCCAGGAGAGGACATGTGATCAATGCCTAACTAATGGACTTTTTCCATCTCCCTGACCACATGAATGGGCCCAGGATGAGCAAGTAGGCCAGATGGGAGTCTAGGATGGCTGTGAACTCTTGCAGAGATAAGCCTTTCTGTTTAGCCCACTGGCATTCCTGGTAGGTTAAGATGAAAGCCTAGAACCACTGAAGTGCATCTTGTATCAAGAAAAGAGTAAACAGCAGCACTCAAGACCCCTGGATCCAGCTGCATCTTATGCTGATTCTCCCTATTTTTCCTTAATCAAGTGAGCTCGTAGGCTTGCTTGGGTGTGTTGGACTTGGGTTTCTAGCCCTATTATAAATTTGTCGGACACATTTTCTTCACAGCAAATCTTTCATTTCCTAAGTGATGGACCCCAAAAGTGGAAATGGTGGATCAAAATAAAATGTTTCTAAAGCTCCTAATACATATGGACAGGTTGCTTTCCTGGGAGTCTATGACAGCGGAGCCTCCCTCCCCGAGTAGGGAGAGGTGCACTACGCTCCCAGCGTGCCCTCTGCGTTCTTGGAAACAGCCCAGCTGGAATGCTGCTGCCAGAGGCCTGGGCAAAATTCTGCGTCCAGCTGCCGGGCCTCATAGTGAAAGTGGAGAACAGACACAGGGGACTGGGAAGGAGGAGCTGGAAAGCTGGGAGGCCCATTCCAGGGGGATCTCGAGGTAAAACCTGGATCCTGGATGGAGTAAGGAGACTCAAAACACAGAAAGGCACGGTGGGGTCGGCAAGTGACAGCCCGCAGGAGACCCACCAAGTTGCCACCCCAAATGGTTATTTCTCCTTTACTAGCTTTTCTTATTTAAGAGAAGAATCTTTTCTTATTTAAGAGAAGAATCTTTTTCTCTCTAAAATTGCCCCTCAGATGAATTCCCAGTGAGCGAGGACATTTATTTCTAGGGAAATTCTAGAAGCAACAGTCATTCAGCCAAATTCATCATGAAGGGAAGGATGTCAGGAAAGGTTGAAATGTGACTCAGAAACATCACAACTTCCCACATGAATCAGAGGAGGGCTGAGCCGGCCCGCTTTTCTGCCCGCTTTGAAAAGAAAAGCCTGGTATCTGGGGTGCCTGCTGCTTCCTCAGTCCTGAGGCAGGCAGCAGGGGGTTCTCACAAGCTGTATTGCATTCAGCAGGAGCCTTCACTGTGTAACTGCACTCCTCCTCAAAAGACAGGCCGCAAGCCCTGGCCAAATCCCGGTGCTGCTTACTCCCGTTTGCCTGTATCCTGGGGGTGAGCACACTGCACCCCTCCCCCACACTTTAACTGCCCTGGCTGCCATTTTAGGCAGCCACACAACAGCTCGGTAGAAGGAAAGGGGCCACCTCAGGATTGGCAGTGCTGCCTGGCATTACTGAAGGCCGAGGCTCCCAGAAGCTCTCAGCCGTCCCTCTCGAAGGGGTTCTCTGAGCTACATTAACTCCACTGCCTGTCCTGGTCCCTCCTGGCCTAATGGCAGTAACAGCCTCATGTTGTTCCTAGTCCCTGAGAGCCTCACCAGCCTTCCTCGGTTCCCACACCTCTGCAGCCAGCCCCTTCATTAGACGCCTCAGTGAAAACCCTTTGAATGTGCCATGTACCTCCTGACCAAAATAGCTCCAGTGTCCTGGGATTCTAACAGGCACAGCGCTGGACGTCTTAGAAATGAGATGACCTTTTCTCGTTGTTCAGATGGGAAGCTGCGGGCCAGGGAAGGGACTAGTCTGTGGCTACACAGTGTGTCAAGGTGAGAAGTACCCTCCACCTCCCCCGTTCATCCACCCTCTAAAGCTCTTGGGCTCCTGGCATGGGTATAGAGGCTGCTGCTCTGCTACAGGTTAGCTGTGTGACCTTGCCCAAGTGACCTAACCTCTCTGGGGTGATAATATGTACCACCTCAGAAAGCACTTGTGAGTATTAAATGAGATCTGCATCAGAACTTGGTGCAGTTTATACATATAACCCATGGCTGCCTCATCTCACAAGAGAGTTTAGGGTCTATCAGGAACAAAGATAGAATGACCAGCATGGGGCACCTCTCCAGCCATTTAAAAATAAGCAACTTGGGGCCTCCCTGGTGGCGCAAGGGGTTAAGCACCGCACCACGAAGTGATTCACCACCTTGGCAGCATGAGTTCGATCCCCAGCCGGCCAGGAAGCAACCCACCTACATGGCGCAGCAGACCTCTCCTGACTCGCCTGCTGCTCCCCTCAGCAGTATACTCCGGTCAGTCTGCCTGTTCTGTTCCCTGCTCTGTCTCTGGTGAATCCTCTCACCCACCGCATCTCTGGCCTGTACCCTAGCTCTTGTATGCATAAATAAATAAATCTTTAAAAATAAATAAAATAAAAATTAAGCAACTTAAACCACAAGGCCATTTTGAAAGTAAACAAAACAACAACAGAGGCAGACACACAAACCAGCAACTCGCTGCTATGGAAGAACAGAGCAAGCTCTGAGAAGCCCTTCCTCCTCCCTGCTGGCAAGCCCCTTCTCTTTCATGGGGCTTGTCAGTGACTGTTACCTGGGGTCAGGGACCAGTGTCCTGGCAGAGCCTGGATCTCCTTGCTGAATGCCTCTGGCCCTGATGAAGACAACCCAGAGGACAGCGCCCAGCCATGGTGACCCTTCGTGTTCCCGGGGCCCTTCCAGCCATGGGGGCAAAACTGGGGGGCCAGACAAAGACCTTGCCCTCATGAAGCTCACCTCAGACCCTCTAGTGTAATTCTAAAATGAGGAAACTCATTATAAAATGAGGAAACTAGGACCTAGAAGGGGGCCCACCTTCCTTCAGGGACCTCACTTCCCTTCAAGGACCCCCAGCTGCCAAACTCGGACTTCATATGCCATGTCTCAGCACATTCTGCTTCCGGTTGAGTCTGCACTGTGATGGGCAGAAGGGCAGAGATAACTGTTACATTTAGTTTTTGTAGGATTTATTAGGGAGGTTTGGCAGCTGGTCAGAAAATAATGACCCTAAACATTAGGAGACACAAAAATACAGCACAAAATTAAAAACAAACACAACATTATGAGCCACATTCAGTCAACCATTTAGTCACCAGCACATTCACCACTGAAGGGTCTTAAGGCCAAAAAGCCTCAGACCAGTTAAAAATGAAAACCCTCTTATGCTGTTATGTGAAAAAAAAACACAAAGCATAGAACAGTGCTTTAGAACACTCTTATTCTAGAAAAACAATTACGACACAGCTATGCATTTGCACAGGAGTAGAATATTTCTAGAACACAAAAAAACTGGGAATACGTTTTGCTTCTGGGAGGAACACAAGGGCTAGGGGAGCAGAGAGATAAAAGCAATAAACTAAGCAATTCCTTTGCGTTGGATAATTTTCCTGAATCACATGTCCTATAGGAGAGGTGGAGATGATGACAGTGACAGGCTTTTGGAACTCCTGGTTGCTGACATGCATTTTGGCTCGAAAGGGGCAACTCCTCACAATAGCTATGGGGTCTCAGCCATTCAAGTTTAACAATAAAGTCTATGCTCTCCATTGTTCTCATAATTCCTTTTGTGCTCAGGTGACAAGATAAAGTCACCCAGGAAGCGCGACACTCTTAGACACAGTCAAGGCAAAATAATGGTTTCACTACCAAGCAGGCATGCTAGCTCTAGCTCCTCTTTCCAGAGATTCAACTTGGGGGGGGGTTTAGATAGATAGATAGATAGATAGATAGATAGATAGATAGATAGATAGATAGATAGATGATATATATACTAGCCCTTAATATTAGCCATATATATATATATACACACACACAACAATATAAGCCCTTAAAAATGAGCACCCATCAATCCCAGCTCTAAGAATTTATCAAAAGGAGCTAACTAGCAAGAACACAAGACTGGCAAAACAGACACACACACACAGAGGCACAATTCTTATAACGGAATACTCTATAGCCAGTAAGAATAACTGTGTCCATATTCATTGATATACAGTGACATGTGGAATGAAAAACTGGATGATGAAACAAACACTCATAAGGCACTCGCCACATGCCAGAAGCGATTCTAAGTCATTTACATTTAGTAACTATTTTCATTTATTATAACTTTATGAGGTGGGACTGTATTGTTCCCATTTTGCAAACTGAGAAAACTGAAGCAAAGAGAGTTCTTGTGACTTGCCACAGTCACACAAATGGTAAGTGATAGTACAGGGATCAGAACCCAGACAGGCAGCTCCCCAGAGTCTGTGCTCTTGTCCACTGCTTCCAAGTGTATACAAGACGGGGTTGTTCACAGCAGAGTAGAAAGGGAATGAACAGGAGAGTAGCCCAGCTCAGTAACATTATTTCCAGATTGTGGGATTGTAGACCAAACTTTAATTTTCTACATGAATGACATTTATTAGGTCAATTTGCTCTTATTTTGGTGTTCAAAAATGTACATTCCCTTTGTTTCAAGAACTCTCAGAATTTGTCCTCAGGAAATTATAGAGGAGATGCCAGCAAAGAAACATGAATAAATATGTTTATCACAAGATAACTGTAATAACAGAAAATTAGAACCAAACTAAATGCCCAACAAGGGATTGGTTAAGTAAAATGTGCTATCTACATATGGTAAAAGAATAAATATTGACATGGTGAGATGTTTGTTTTCTATTGAGGAGTGAATGAAACTGGAAGCTACATTTATAAAATAAAGCCATAAATGTGGGGAAGGGATCGCAGCCACCTCAGAGTGTGGAAATGATGTCTTTTTTATCTGTGGTATTTCTCAATCTTCCAAGTTTTCTACCTTGAATGTCTATTACACCTATAATAGTAAAAAAATAATGTTATTTTCATAAAAGGATTGTCACTATTACTTGCTCAAGTGTCAGATCTGAGACAACAGAATCCCCGGGGGTGACAGTGCCCTTCATTTTGATTCTCAGGAGAGACAATGCAGGGTTCTATAAAACTCCCCTTCAATTACTTTCTATTATACCTAAGCTGCCACCCTCTGCCAGGAGTACTAGGAAACAGGCAAGATCCAGAGAGCCCAGAAGGTGCCTCTGTAAGCAAGAACCCTCAGCGTCCCTCTGGCCGCCATGCCGGTCTCACCAGACAGGCAGCCCCTCGCTCGCCTGACAGTGGAGGGTGTGCAAAAGGTCGATCAAATAAGGATGCGCAATTCAAACATTTACTTTTCAAACATCTTCAGAAAGTTTATCATACACAAACAAGCACAGGAGAGAGAAGAGGGGTTCAAGTTCAAGCCAATTCATTTGCCCAGTGGCCCCAGGGAACACAAGCATCATACAGTGAGTGGGCCGTGGGGCCCACAGGGGTGGTTCCGTTTGGCAGCCAAAGAGAACGACTGGTGGGACACAGTCTGCTGACTGGGGGGAGGGGGCTATGAAAAATAGAATGTGGAATAAGCATAACAAGTCATCACAAAATGGGTTAAGGCGCCGGTGAGGAGCCTAGCCTTCGCCAGGAGAGTAATTCCAGGACTGCTTCAATGTGTCCAGGCCAGTCCACAACAGACACTCCAATGCTATATCCGAGTAAAGCGAATTTTAGGGAAAACTATAAAATAACTTGCCAGCAACGTTTCTTTGGAATCTTGACAGTTCTGGTTTTGTTTTTTAAGATATTTGCCCACATGGGAAGAAAATTACCCTAAGTCGCAGTCTTGCAGAGAAACCAGGAAATGCTCATTGAGCACGCACCATATTTCTGGTAGGATACTGACAATCACTCAGCGCAGCAAGGCTTGTTGCCCCTGATGATGCAGGACCCAATACTACCATGGGAAGAAGGTTCAAAGGGCATGTGGTGAGACCACAAATTCCTGGGTCTAGACAATGTCATGTGACAAATGTGTGCTGGGCACCTGCTGGACTCCAGATAATCAAAGGCAGTCCCCGGGGATGCATAGTCAGCCAGGGAGAAAGCCAGGCAGACTCCTGGCAGCATCGATGAGATGCTACCACTGAGGGCTGTCACTGACGGCATTCCAGGAACTACAGAAACTAGGGAGAAAATGGTGACTTCTGGGGACGTCAGAGAAGGACTCTGAGAAGATGGACCTTAAGGTGAGTCTGGAGAGGTGAAAAAGACTTCAGTGGTACCCTAAGAGCGTAGGGGCAGGGAGAAGTCACAGCACAGGAACCACATGGGCAGACACAGAGAGTTGAACACAACCTGAGCATGAACTTGGGCTTACACTTTAGCCCACTGCTCTGTGCTTCCCTATACTGCAAATTCACACAAAGGCACAAACACACACACACACACAGACTGAAAAATCACCGCATGAAGTTAAAACCCTGTTGGTTTGAATGTTCTCTTGGTACCAAAGCAAAACAAATAGAAATGCATGCACTGAAATTGCATTACAAGATTCAGTTATAAAGTAGTGATCCAGGTAACCCAGTAAAAGTTTATATTAAAAGCGCCTTATAGATTATCACTAAGACCAAAATACAAAATCAAAAGATCCTTGTAGAACTCAGTCACCTTGTTACATGTTTGAAGATTCCCAGGGGCCCGGGTCTCTAATTTGAAAAACACTGGTGTAGGTGATGAAGCCTTTAAATATATATTGGGAGGGCCTCCCGATGGCGCAGCGGTTGAGCACTGGGTTGCGAAGCTGCCCGCAGCCTCTGCAGTGCGGATCGATCCCCGGCTGCTCCCCGGCCACCGGAGGAGGGTCCCACATGGAGGAGGGTCCCACATGGCGCGCAGACCTCTCCTGCCGCCCCCTGCTCCCCTCAGCAGTGTACTTCGGTCCTTCTGCCTGCTCTGCTCCCCGCTCTGGCTCCAGTGAATTCTCTCACCCTCCCGTGCTTTTGACTGTACCCAGTGCTTGTATAAATAAATAAACAAATAAATAAACAAACAAACAGACAAATAAATAAATAAATATTGGGGGTGGGGGAAAGCACAGGAATGACTGGCTGGACAGATTTACAGTTTCCAGAACACTGATGCAATATTGTAGCAAAAGGAGGGAGGCGGCAGTCAGGAGGGCCTGGAGAGAGGGCACCAATGAAGAGGTGAGAGCAGAGGTCCAGGCAAATGGGGACAGGCGCTCCAAGCTTGGGAGCTCAGGCTGAGGAACCAAAGTGGGTCCCTGGCCTCCTGGAATGGGAACCTAGTTTGGAGACCTCACTGAAGAAAGATTTATTAAATCAGTCCTCCCAAAACACCAATGCAAATGACCACAGACAGACAAATGGGAAAAGAAAATGTGGTGTATGGAGAAAAAAATGTTTGCAAACCATATAACTGATAAAGGGTTAATATTCAAAATACGTAAGGAACTTAGCTCAGTAATGAAAAAACTATGTTTCCAACTAGAAAATCTTTCAAGAGATCTGAAGAGACATTTTTCAAAGGAGAGACATGAACGGCCAACAGATACATGAAGAGGTACTCATATCACCAATTAGGAAATGTAAATCTAAACCATAATATCACTGCACATCTACTAGAATGGCTAGTATCAAAAAGATAAGGGAGGGGCCTCCCTGGTGGCGCAAGGGGTTAAGACGCAACCTATGAAGCTATCCGCAGCCACTACAGCACAAGTTCAGTCCCCGGCCAGGGAGCTACCCACATGGCACAGCAGACCTCTCCTGACTCACCCACTGCTCCCCTCAGCAGTGTATTTCAGTCAGTCTGCCTGTTCTGTTCCCCACTCTGTCTCTGGTGAATCCTCTCACCCCCTGCACCTCTGGCCTATACCCCAGTTCTTGTATGCATAAATAAATAAATCTTTTTTAAAAAAGATAAGGGAATGCAAAAACAGACAATTATAAATCAGAGACATACTGCAGGGGAGGAGGAGGGAGAAGGATCAGAGCGAGAGAGGGAGGAGCACAGGGGACTGTGGTGATGGTGCACGGGGTGCATTGGTGAAGGAAACTCTATGGGGACTACACCTGAGGGGGTGGGAGGAAGCAAATATTGCTTAAAAATGAACATTGATGTAAAAAATTAAAAAATTAATAAAAAAAATTTAAAAAGATAAGGGGATACAAATGCTGGGGACGTGGAGAAAAGGGAATCCTTGGGCACATTTGGTGGGATTATAAATCGGTGCAGCTACTATGAAAAACAGTATGAAAACAGTGTGAAATGGTATGGAGGATCCTTAACAAATTAAAAATAGAAACACCGTATTATCCAGTAATTCCACTTCTGGGAATACAACTGAAGGAAATGAAAACACTATGTCAAAGAGAGATCTGCACTCCCACGTTCAGAGCAGCATTATTTATAACAGAAACCTAGTAGAAACAACCTGAGTGTCCAAAGCCGGATGAAGGGATAAAGAAGTCGTGGTATGAACAGCCATGAGTTGGTAATGACTGGGATACGCCCTGAGGAATGTGCGTTGTTAGGTGATTTTGTCGCTGAGTCAAAGTCATACAAGTGACACTGTATGTTAGTGCCTTTTGGAGCCCCGTCATGTCGAGGTCTGTCATTGACCCCAAAGTGCTGGCACATGGCTGTGTATGCAACAGAATATTATTCAACCACAAAAAAGAAAACCCTGCCTTTTGCAACAACATGGACAAAGTTGGAAGATGTTATTCTAAGTGAACTAAGCTAGACATGGAAGAATAGAAACTACATGATCCCACATACATGGAGTGTAAAACTGAAGCAGAAAGAAGAGAGTCCCCCTTCATCCCCAACTGCTCGAAATATCCTATAATCTTTATGCTTTTATCCCTAGCGTCCTCTGGGTTCCGTATTTTCCTTGTTCCCTTCCAAATCTAGCTGGATTACAAAGTTTATGAAAGAAACAAAGCTTATAAAAGAAACAATCAACAGCAACAAAGAAACTAGAGATACATAAAAACCAAACACAGCGCATAAACCTTCTTAAATCCTGGTTTTAAAAAGGCCATCAACGCATTCTTGGAATAATAGGGAAAATTCAAATATGGGAACCAGATATTAGAGGTTATGGAAATATTAATTTTTAAGGTTTGATAACAATACTATACAGGAGAATGTCCCTCTCTGGGGCATGCAGGCCAAAGCATTTAAAGGTGACAAGTCATGAACTCTGCAACTTATTTACATGGTTGAGAAAAAAGTTTATTTACCTACATATATAAGTTTAAAAATGGCTGAATGTTAAGAACTATTGAATCCAGATAGCGACTATATGATGTTCATTACACTATTCATTCAAATTTTCTGTATATTTACAATGTTTCATAATAAAAAAGAACAAAACAGCAATGTCATAAAATTAAAAGAAACTAAATGCAGTGTGGTACCAGAGTAAGGTCCTGAAACAGAAAGAGAACATTCGAGGAAAAACTGGTGACATATGAGTGAAGTCTATTATAGTTAATGGTGCTTTAACTCCTGGTACGTGTAGCATGGCCACATAAGATGCTAACATTAGGTTCCCCTAATATTGAAGGGGACTTCCTGCACTATTTTTGCTAATTTTCTGTAAATCTAAAATCCTTCCAAAATGAAAAAAAAAAAAAAAAACTTTAAAGGGGGGCAACAAGTAAATAAAAGCTAGAAAGGTTTTTTTGTATTTTAAAATACATGTAATTGAACAACATCAAGACCCAGTCTCTATAGCGACCTTCCCCAAATCTCTATTTTGGTACCAAAAAACTCCAAACATGACAAAAGTTTCCATAGGCCCATGTATGGGACAGAAGGGGTGCCGCTGGCTGGACATTGGGCTTGCAAGCCAGGCAGGCGCCTCGGTCCTTGGAGGATGGAGCCACATCTGGGGAGCTGCCATCTGGGGAGATCCTTTTTCTCCTATTCTCCTGGTGCAGCAGAGCTTTCTTTAGTTCAGCAAAGAGACAGGTTGAGATGTGCGCTTGTGCAGCATCGACTGCAGAAGAGCTGTGAGGAGGAGGGGTACAGCGTCAATTCATGCACCTTCCCTGGTCTCTGGAGCACAAGCTTACCCGAAGTTTCCTAGCCACACCCACCCTTCCAGGCAGAATCAGATTAACAAATTGCAGTGTTAGGAGATATCTGTGCAATTCCTGGAAAGTCTAAAAGGCTTTCATTCATATTATCTCATTTAGTTCTAGAGGAATGTGGGACACTTGGCCCCACCCCCACTGTCACTGACTTATAAAAACTGTCGCCCTGCAGGAGCCTTTCCACGAGCAGAAGATTCTAGAGCCCCAGCCCACGAGGAATCCAACTACTCCACTCACTCCAAGACCAGCTCTTCCCACAGGCCCCGGTGGCTTCACCCCAGACTCCTGCTAACCACAGTCATGCCTTCTCTCTGCATTCTACAGTGCTTATACTGACCAACCAGAACAGGAAAGGGGGGTAAAAATGATGGAGGATTAGAATAGAGAAACTGGAAAGGAGATACAAGGTCAAGAACCTAACTCACAGAAGGAGGTAGGGGTAGAAGGATTAGCATACTCCATTAACCCAGTTATAGAAACCAAGACCCTTAGGCAACAACGCCCAGATCAGGAGGTGCAACACCCAGAAACTATCAGACAGCTATAGGGAGTGTCAGTGTCACCATCCACCCACAAAGATGAGCCCCTCCCTGGAGATGATAAAACCTAACGCAGCCCTCACAACGGGGCGGCACTCCCTCTGCCCACCTGTGACTATGCAGGTGCTTCCTCTCACCAACTCTCCCCCTCCGCAGGACAGCAGCCTCCTGCCTGCCTGTGACCTGTACCTGCCGGGGCTTCTCCTCACTGACCTCCCTCAGCAGAGTCTGCTCCCCTCAAGGCTGCCCCCCTGCAACCATGCAGGCCTCTCTCTGCAAACCTGTCCCTTTTGGGGCAGCTCTTCCTGCCCGCTTGTGTCTGTGCAAGTGTCTTTTACTATACTATCCCTTTTCTAATAAAGGTGTTCTTTAAATATCACTACCGTCTCTGTCTCGTGGAGAAACTCGACGCATGCCACCGAAATGGGAGCTCCGGTGACACCTTTCCCAGAGTGAACCCAACGACCCCACGCTCTACAAAACTCCATCAAAAACACTGTTGGTCTTTTATCATAAAGGGGCTGTGGATATGGCTGAAATCCAAGCAAAAATCTATGATTTTTTGGAAAGCAACCTCAATTTGATAACATTTATGTGCTGCTGGGACAGGGTGGTGGTTAAGAGCATGGGGTATGGAGACACAGCCGGTGTGCAGTCTCAGCAGAAAGTTCTATTGGACAGTACAAGCCCAGAGTGCCACTTGCAGCTCACCCGGCAACTCACCTGGTGGTGGTGCTAATAGGCCTGGTTTCTCCCCAAGCAGTGGGCGCTTGGCAGGCTTATGAGGCAGGCTCCCCAAAAGAGCAGGCCTTTTGGAGGGGGCTGCCAGAAGCAAGGGTGGGGGAAACAGGCCTTTGGTGTTGACTGGTCCTGCAGAGAACAAAAACCAAAACATAAACAAGGAGACACAAGAACCGATTCCAGCTGCTCACCCCAAAGGGACCTTCCCCACAATTTAGAAAGGGGCTGAGCAGAGAGTCACCAGGCACACCAGGCCCAACCTCAGCCCTTCAAAGCTCTACCACGTCCAATTGAGCCCCGACTGCTCCTCGGTGGTGAGCAAACTAGAGTCTCGGGGCCAAACCTGGCCTGCTATCTGTTTTCTATGGCGTGTAAACCAAGAACAGCTTTCTCATTTTTATTGTTTTATTTATTTTTTTAATTTAATTTTATTTTTTTTATAGAGGCATGCTTTATTTATTTGTTTGTTTGGTTGGTTTATACAAGCACTGGGTACAGTCAGAAGTGTGGGAGGGTGAGAGAATTCACCAGAGCCAGAGCGGGGAGCAGAGCAGGCAGAAGGACCGAGGTACACTGCTGAGGGGAGCAGTGGGTGGCAGGAGAGGTCTGCGCGCCTTGTGGGACCCTCCTCCGGCCGGGGAGCAGCCGAGGATCGAACCGGTGCTGCAGAGGCCGCGGGCAGCTTCGCAACCCAGCGCTCAACCGCTGCGCCACCGGGGAGGCCCAGCTTTCTCATTTTTAAGTGGTTTCATTTTAAATGGTTATATAAGTACATGCAGAATATTTTTGACTTTGCTTCTTGGTCACAAAACCTACAATAGGGGTCTCCCTGGTGGTGCAAGGGGTTAAGGTGCAGCACTATGAAGCTATCCACAGCCTCTGCAACACAAGTTCAATCCCCAGCCGGGCAGGGAGCTACCCACATGGCACAGTAGACCTCTCCTGTCTCACCAGCTGCTCCCCTCAGCAGTGTATCTCTGTCAGCCTGCCTGTTCTGTTCCCCACTCTGTCTCTGGTGAATCCTCTCACCCTCCACCTCTGGCCTGTACCCCAGTTCTATGCAAAATAAATAAATAAATATTTTTTAAAAAGGAGTGTATAAACAAGTATTTAGAAAAGGAGTAGAGGGAGTGCCTCTACTCCTACAGTGTAGGAGTGCCTACAGAAGAGTTAAAAATCCTTTCCCTCAAGAGGCAGGAAAAGCCCTGACCCTAACATACTGGAACCACAGGGGAATATGTGGCTAAGCACTTGAAGTCTGGACCCCAAATGATTAGATACACCCAGTCTCCTCCCAGAGGTGAGGGTGGCTGTCTGATGAACCCCTTTGAGCACCAGGGCCCACTCAGGCCTTAAGTTAGTCAACTGGGCATTTCCAGTTAATACAAGTGAATCAAGTCTCTTGTTTTAAGCTAACTTGCATTGGATCCCTGTCATCTACAGTGGAAGGAGTCCACAGAAATACAGCCTCATTTTAGGCAGATGTGGGACACTATTTAGTACCAACTGCTCAGAAAAGAAAACTTGAAAACATGACTGAATTCGGAATGCTTTTGTGACAACTTGATTTCATGGCTCTAACTGTGGCCACAGTCCTGGTAGAAAAGCATCTCTGAACTTCTCCCTGTATTAAAACATAGGCAATTAATTCAAGAGGAACAGCACCCACTGAAACCCAGTGTTCCCCCCAGTCTTCTGAAATCTTTTTTTTTTTTTTTAAGATTTATTTTTATTTATTTATGCATAGAAGAACTGAGGTGTAGGCCAGATGTGCAGGGGAGGGAAGTGAGAGGATTCACCAGAGACAGAGTAGGGAGCAGAACAGGCAGATCTACTGAGATACACTGCTGAGGGGAGCAGCGGGCTAGACAGGAGAGGTCTACTGTGCCATGCGGGTAGCTCCCTGGCCAGGGATCAAACTCATGCTGCAGTGTCTGGTGATAGATTGATAGCCCTGAGACTTTAACCTCTGCACTACCTGGGAGGTCCTCTTATGAAATCTTAGCCTTCATTAGAAGCATCACAATGAACACTGACATTGCCCTAAATGGCTCTGCTTTCTCGGGCAACTCTCCCGGCAGTGGGAGAGCTACTGCCCCATCTTATTCCTGGAGGGAAGCACTGACCTGGTGATGGAAGGAGGCCTCCCCCTGGCCGGGCACCCAGCAAAGGAGACTTGGTAGGAAACGAGGGAGAAGGCCCTAGGAAGGCTCGCCTTCTCGGGTTTGGAAGAAGTGGAGGCGGCTTGCCCACAATGGGGGTACTCCTGCCTTGCAGTGAGGCATGATCACTGCTAGTCACAGGATTGGGTGTCTCAAAGCCTGGAAAAATGAAGAAAATAAACGGTGAGCAGAAGTCAGCTGCAGAGACCAGCCAGTTACACAAAGAACAACTCAGGCAATTCAAGGAAAATCACCTCTTTTTCTGACTTAGAGGTTTTTACAGTAATAAAAAGGCTGTTGTGTTTTAGATTTGTGGGTTCCTTCCCCACTCTAAGTATAACAAAAGTGTACAAAAAATAAAACCATTCTGCATTTTAGAAGATGAAGAATATCTTTATTCTTTTGTTTCTTATTTTTGGAACAGTATCTTTAAAGTTTTAACCTGGTCCTGTACCTTCAGCTACTTCTTCCTCCGAGGAAAAGTGATTATCATTTTCTTTTCACTACTCAAAACAAGCAAATGTGGAAAGTGACTATACTTCAAAGAGTTTGGCTTCTAACTGGAATGTTCTTTAAAATATTCAAGATTATGAACTGCTTCTTCACAGTTACCATACCCTTAGAAGTAATCTTTAAAAGGTGTCAATTAAGAAAAACTGAAATAGAATTAGAAAAAATAGGGGCCTCCCTGGTGGCACAGTGGTTGAGCACTGGGTTGCGAAGCTGCCTACAGCCTCTGCAGCGCCAGTTCGATCCCAGGCTGCTCCCCGGCCACTGGAGGAGGGTCCCACATGATGCGCAGACCTCTCCTGCCGCCCGCTGCTCCCCTCAGTGGTGTACTTAGGTCCTTCTGCCTGCTCTGCTCCCCGCTCTGGCTCTGGTGAATTCTCTTACCCTCCCTCGCTTCTGACTGTACCCAGGGCTTGCATAAACAAACAAACAAACAAACAAATAAATAAATCTTTAAAAAAAAGAAAGTAAAAATAAAACTGATAGAGAATGGGGATGATACAGCCATCCTACACATCCACTTACACAGAGAGGTCATCCTATTTATATATTAAAAATCGGGCTCAAAGAAAATTTAGCTTCAGAAGAAGCAGGTTAGTGGATAAAGGTCAACCATTAAAATAGTATTTTCCTGGGCCTCGCCAGCGGCGCATCGGGTTGAGCACCACACTGTGAAACTGTCCACAGCCTCTGCAGCATGGGTTCGATCCCAGCCAGCCGGCGAGAATCCCACATGGCACAGCAGACCTCTCCTGTCTCGCCTACTGCTCCCCTCAGCAGTGTATTTCATCAGTCTGCCTGTTCTGTTCCCTGCTCTGTCTCTGGTGAATCCTCTCACCCTCCCGCATATCTGGCCTGTACCCCGGTTCTTGCATGAATAAATAAATCTTTAAAAAAATAAAAATAAATTCTTAAAAAATAATAGTATTTTCCTATCTGGAAGACATGCAAATCACAGAGCTGTGTTCTCTTAGCTAAGCAAAAATGTCTTAATTTTCTTTCCTACCTGGGTTTACACAAAGGGATTTTCTGGGGATTAAAATGGGGAGGGAATGGGCCAGCGCCAAGTACCTTTCAGCTGTCCTTTCCTGGCCTTTAGGTAGTCGATGAGCAGGTCCAACTCATTCCGATACAGATGTCGCCCCTCATTCAGCAGGAAGAGAAGATGTTGAATGCCCAGAGGGACAGAGTAGCTGGGCAGGCACTCCCGGGCCAGAAAGTCATCCACCAGATCTCCGGCCCGCATGGCCACCCCGGTGCGCTCCTGCTGTTCCCGGTTGGCAAAAAGTCTCCTATATTCTTTAGCCACCAGCACCAGGGCATCCTCCAGGGGCATATGGCGATGTACTAGGGACAAGAAAGAGCCTGCTTTACATCAAATGGGGTGCCCGGATTTCTTTAAAACATATTTGCAAAAGGAGAAAGAAAAATCAGACCATAACATAGCTAATGTAAACACATGTTGTTTAATCCATCTCAGCTTCAGGACAGATGCGATCGTCTACCAATTCAAGAGACTGGGACTCTCAATAGCAGGTGCCTTGTCGGATTTCCAAATCAAACACTATGTTCTGTTTTCAGAACCGTAACATGTGGCAGCCTGGTTTATGGTTTCATACAAACCCTCATTTCACTACTGGACAGCTTCATGCCAAGCTAACAAGACAGAGAGAGGAGAAAGGGAGAACGAGAGTGAAGAAATACACGGGATGTTTGTCAAGGGAATTCTCACGGCTTCCCAAACCAAAAGAGGACAGGATACAACCTTCCTGGCTTCCCGCAATCCAGGTGTACGGCTCACAGAAGAAACCACCAAGAGCTGAAAGTGCAGCCTTCAGATTGCAGAGTAGGGGTGAGAAGAGTAAAGCAAAGGACAGTAATTTTCCATTAGAAACCCACTAGTGCTTATCCTTGAGCTTGGTGTGTGCAGCACTTTGATAAAAGACAGAAAGACCAGCACCCTGGGCCGGGACTTCCAGGTTTTCTCTGCAGGACAAGGATTAACCCACCATCTCCACGTGGGTCTGCAATCTTTGGTTCGGCCCTCTGGGGTCTTAAGCCATGTTAAAAGCCTTTCCAGGTCAGGTCAGGAGCGGTCATGGTCCTGAACATCACATATAAAATAAATTCTAAGAGGGCCTCCCTGGTGGTGCAGTGGGTTGAGTGCTGCGCTGTGAAGCTGTCCGCAACCTCTGCAGCGTGGGTTTGATTCCTGGCCCGCCAGGGAGATTCCCACATGGCACGGCAGACTTCTCTGCCTCGCCCGCTTTGTCCATCTGCTTGTTCTGCTCCCCGCCCTGTCTCCAGTGGGTTCTCTCACCTTTCCGCACCTCTGGCCTGTACCCCAGTTCTTGTATAAATAAATAAATCATAAAAAAATAAAAATAAATTCCAGGCACAAGAGAAACTTGGACAGAACTTAAAGGCCATAGTCAATATACAGATGCCCGCTGATGTCTCCTAGGTATATGCTCTGGGAATAAGGTGTAATAAAGGTTTTCATCTCAGATGGGAACCCATTACCCTGTCTTATAAATACATTATTGGGTTCTGAACAAGTTCAGGACCCAAGGGGCACAATGGCACCTCCATGGAGATTACCATCTCAGGCTAAATTTTGACTGTGCTTACAAAGGTTCCATTTAGGAAGAAATATGAATATGTATTTGCCTTCAGGCATTGAAGTTTCATTGCTTGACCATTTTAAATGTTTCTTGGCACAGAAGCTGCTCCACACACTTCTAAATAATGGACATGTGCAAGGTATGAAACTGTTGACTAGAGCCTAGCTAAGATTAATTTTACTAAAATCAATGTAGTTTATAGGAGAAAGTACTTACGATTACTTATGATTTGAGCTCAGTAATTAAATTCACAGATGATCAACGGGGTATGGACCTATTAATACTATTTTGGACATAAACTATTTTCTGAATTTTTAACATGTTATAAGCAGATAGCATTGTTTTTTGAAGTAGTGCTATTAAGTATTCTCATGTTGGACATATTCAATCTATTTACTTTGATAATAATTTGCTGAGTGATCCTGCCTGAACATAAGTAACTTGCAGAACACTTGGGTAACCAGATGTAACAGGCTTTTGCATCACCTGTTCCCCACTCCATCCCAAGAGTCTGGGGTTTCTAATTTTTATTTATTTATTTTTCTTTTAAAAAGATTTATTTATTTATTTGTTTGTTTGTTTATTTATTTATTTATTTATACATATATACATTTATACAAGCACTGGGTACAGTCAGAAGTGCGGGAGGGTGAGAGAATTCACCAGAGCCAGAGTGGGGAGCAGAGCAGGCAGAAGGACCGAAGTACACTGCTGAGGGGAGCAGCGGGCGGCAGGAGAGGTCTGCGTGCCATGTGGGACCCTCCTCTGGTGTCCGGGGAGCAGCCTGGGATTGAACTGGCGCTGCAGAGGCTATGGGCAGCTTCGCAACCCAGCACTCAACCACTGCGCCACCAGGGGAGGCCCATGGGGTTTCTAATTTTTAAAAGCATGAATTTCCTTTTACATTTTCAGAATACGGGTAACATAAATGATTTCATCTTATTATTTAAAATAGATTAGTCATTTTTTTATGCTTAGAAAAACTGCAGGTTCACACTCTTGAGAACAGAATTGAGAAAGAGCTCGCCAGGGGTATGGGTGGCTTAGGAGAAGCAAAGCAAATGGACAGGTCAGAAGAAGAGAGGCCCCAGCACCTCCCGATGCTAGAGAGCCCATGTTCTTCACCATCATCTTTTCAGACCCAGAATTAGGGCTGCAGTGTAGAATCTCGAGTCTGACCAACTTCTCTGCAGGCTCCAGAAGCTCTAAGCAGGATATAAATCCAGCTATAAATTATGCTCCCCAAGGGTTCTGGCCCAGGGAAAGGTCTCTGGACTTAGAAATGAAAATCCTACAATGCTAGGAACCTGGAGCAGGGGCGCAGGGCCTGCTGGAGAGCCTGCCATCTGTATGGCACCGGGCACATAGGACGGATTCAGCACGTCTGGACTGAACAGGACTGTACTAAGAGCTTCCGGGCTCTCTGGATATGATGGCACCAGATCAGTTCTCATATGAAGAAGTTTTGATTAAATCTCATACCACCTTTTCTACTCTTAGTGATAAGTAGGTGAGTATCAAAGATGTCCTCCACAGAGAAGACTGCTCCTTTCTTGAAGCAGCAGCTCTATCCATACAAGAAAAGATGAGGGTGATTTATGACATGTGCATCTGCCTAAGTCTGTGTATTTTAGGCAGGAAAAAAGGCTCATCTTGGTGACCCTAAGGAAAAGAAATGAGTGAGGTATAGAGAAGGCAAAGTTGGTAAGAAAAGTTATCTAAGAGAATGGAGGGGATAAGAAACACTTTTTGACTTATCACTAAGAGTAGAAAAGGTGGTATGAGATTTAATCAAAACTTCTTCATATGAGAACTGATCTGGTGCCATAATATTTTGAAGGAAATATTTTCCTAAGTAAGAATTAATAACAATTTAAGCTTCAATTGTCTATAATACACAGTAGAGTATGTTACGATACCAATTCATGTTATTTTCCCTCAACTAGACCCAATTTCGTTACTGATGCATGTCAATCTTCAAAGTGTACTAGTGCACAAAGAGAAAAATTTTAAAGCAGGATCTTTTTTTTTTTTATTTTTTTTTTTATTTTTTTTTTATAGAGGCATGCTTTATTTATTTGTTTGCTGGTTTGTTTGTTTTGTTTATACATGCACTGGGTACAGTCAGAAGCGCGGGAGGGTGAGAGAATTCACCAGAGCCAGAGCGGGGAGCAGAGCAGGCAGAAGGACCGAAGTACACTGCTGAGGGGAGCAGCGGGCGGCAGGAGAGGTCTGCGCGCCATGTGGGACCCTCCTCCGGTGGCCGGGGAGCAGCCGGGGATCGAACCGGCGCCGCAGAGGCCGCGCGCAGTTTCGCAACCCAGCGCTCAACCGCTGCGCCACCGGGGAGGCCCTAAAGCAGGATCTCTTTTAAGTGATAGTTCGAGATTAAGCTAAACTTACTTTTGACAGACTCATGAAGCATAATGACGGTGCAAGAGGAAAGTTTTACATTAGACTGTTCGACAAGAATACAAAATGGAGAGCCATCATCTTTAACTTCCTGGAGCGCTTGAGTGAGACCTGACTCAGAGGAGAGGTGAATCATTTCCACCACAAGGCCGTGATCCTGCAACCGGTGACCTATGACTGTAGCATAGTCCCTTAAAAAATACACACATATAAGAAAAAGGTTACTTTCAATCAAAGAATTCAACCTCCACAAACAAAAGGAGAAATATCTGTGTCATTAAGCAGTTGTTCCTCAAACACTTTGATATGCCCCCAATTTAAGTGAGGGGTAAGATAGCGTATGTTTTTACTGTGCTTAGGTAAAAAGGTGCCTAATAGAAGATAGGATATTTTTTCAAAAATTATGCATTCTCGGGCCTCCCCAGTGGCACAGCGGTTTGAGCACCACACTGTGAAGGTGTGCGCAGCTTCGATTCCCGGCCGGCCAGGGAGAAACCCACGTGATGTGGCAGACCTCTCCTGCCTTGCCCGCTGCTCCCCTCAGCAGTGTAAATCAGTCAGTCTACCTGCTCTGTTCCCCGCTCTGTCTCTGGTGGATCCTCTCACCCTCCACAGCTCTGACCTGTACCCCAGTTCTTGTATGCATAAATAAATATTTTTTTAAAAAATTATTCATTCTCTACAACTTGTTTTCATTTTCAGACATGACAAAAACATTTAAGAGTATGTCATCCATCTGATCGAAGCAGTTAAAAGAACTAGAGGCAATGCTGACCGAAAAAAAACCTTACTTTTTTGACAATATAATGTCCTTATGTGATTGACTATGTACATAATTTTATAAAGAAAGCAGAGTATTTCAAAGTCGTGTTTCTGTGTGGCACCACTCACTGGGTAAACACCATGAATGTTCTCAGCAGGTTTTCAAAATGTAAAGTGTTATTTGATGAAGTCATTTCAATGTAAAGACCCTGAAAGTTTTTAAATTTTTTTTTTGAGATTTGTTAATTTATGCATACAAGAGCTGGGGTACAGGCCAGAGGTGCGGGGGCAAGGGGTGGTGAGAGGATTCACCAGAGACAGGGTGAGGAGCAGATCAGGCAGATCTACTGAAATGCACTACTGAGGGGAGCAGCGGACGAGACAGGAGAGGTTTGCTGCACCATGTGGGTATCTCCCTGGCTGAGGATCGAACTCATGCCTCATGCTGCAGTGGCTGGCTATAGCTTGATAGCACTGAGACTTTAATCCCTGTGCCACCAGGGAGGCCCCCCATATTACCTTGTTAGATTGCATGTGGGAGAAATAGGAACTGTGGCTTCTTTATCTTTATGTTACTCCTTGTGCCTTAGTCCAGACCTTTACCTTTACCTAACAGGTGTATGTTAAACATATATTCAAATGAATTAAAAATTAATATCATGGCAGAAAAAATGTTTTTCTGGCAACTTAGGAGAGTAGGAATTATTTCTGAAAATAAATTCCAGAAGAGAACAAGAAAAACATGACATGGTTCCTATTGACAGAGTGACGGCCTGTGAGTCAAAATTATCACAAAAATAATTCACATTGGATGACATGACAAGAAATTAATTACTGCTTTGGAGTATAAAGGAATGAATTAGTCAACTAATTTATCACTACAAATCTTTCTGACATCAAAGTGACAACAGACCAAGCAGCGTGACCTGGGTCCCGGGCTCCGCAGCAGATGTAGGCTGCGTGTGGTGGAGGGGCCTAGGACCCTCTCACAGCGAGAGGCCACAACCACAGACAGGCAGAGCTGGGGGGATCTGAGGGACTGTTTTCCCCGAGGCGGGGGTTGGGGGGAGCAGCAAAGCAACCTCCAGTACTAAACACTGCGCTCGGGTTACTACCTGACTTTGGAGATGGAGCACAGCAAGGACATCACGGTGGTGAAAGCGAATGGCCGCTGGATCAGCAACAATTCTAAAGAAGCGTGAGATGCTACTAGTCCAATGAGGCACCTGCAGTGGGTTTTGCAAAAGCTCCTCTAGCCACAGGCTCAGTAGCTTCCCTGAAAGATGCAGGGTATCATGGACTCTGCTGAATGATGAGGGAAAAGATAGCTGCTCTGGATGCTGAGCATTTACTGCCTGAGTTCAGAACTGGCTTAAATGACTACATGATCAAATTAGTCCAGGCCATAACTGGTTGTCTTTCAATTATTAGAGGGAAAGTCCATAATTTCCTAGTATAAAAGGAATAGGCCTCTTCCCCCAACCCCATGCAGTACTGACCTCATTTCTTCCAGTATGCTAGCACCCGCCATCCAGCCCAAATACCCTCCAAATGAGGTGGAGCGATAATTCTGCTTTCACCCATTCTTATAGTAAAGACGCTATCTGCAAATAAAGTTGGTTTTTGTAAAGGAGCTACTATAGAATCAAAATGTGAGGCATTTTAAGATTGCAGATTTTCACATAAACAGTAAGAAAACCAATGTTGCCTTCATACTGTGCTCTGTTTTGTGCATGTCTCCGGTTCTCATCATGGCTGGGTCTTCAAGGTCACTCAACCCAGCTGGGATAAGCGTGCAAGCCTCCAACCAACCACTTGTCTACATGCCAGTCTCTTTGCCAAGCACTATGGAACCCAACATAATTTCAAGAGACATGGTTACCCCCTCAAGAGTCAGCCAATGGTGTACAAATCAGGACACTATGCAGTTTACAAGACAAAATGGAGACAATCATGACAGCGGGAGTAACGGGGAAGACCTCCCAGCTGACTGGATGCAACTTATGTGGCACAATGAGCTAGGCAGATCAAGAAGAGGGAACAGACCCCCCACACTGAAATAAAAATAGCACATACAAAGGCTAAGGAACTCAGAAGGCAGTGAACAAATGTGCGGAAGCTTCTCTGAAAGGTCAGTAAGGCCAACTTTGTGTCAGTGGCCCAAATCAGTTATGTTGTCTAAAGTAACCCCAGAGCCTAGAACAGTCCCTGGCACTTGGTCCCAAGCACTAAAAGCAGATTTTCTTTTTCTGATTATAAAACTGATAAGTGTTTTTTTCCCCTACAATTATAATATCATAGAAAACTCAAGCAATACAGAAAAGCTGAATAAATCAGAAATCATCCATTCACAGGTTGCTTCTACTATCAGTTTGGTAAGCCCAACAGCATAATCTTTGTAATTCCGAGAACAGTGTTGTAACACAGCATTTCCAGAGCTCATCTCTCAGAGATGTAGGTATTCAAGGCCAACACTTGAATACTTGGTTTGTGTCCATTCTCACTTGACACCTTGAAACGAATAAATCTACCTTTGCTCTTTGTCCATGGAAACAATAATGCAATCTGAAGCCCTCTCTCGATCACGCTCTTTCTGAATCACTTGACAAAAGTGCTGGAAAAGACCCTCTTTCTGAGCGTCCCCACTGCTGGTAGCATCATCTGAAAATATTGATGAAAATATTGAAAATATTTGATGAAAATATTGATGCATTCATGCTTTTTGCAAGGCCAAAAGTAATCACTGGAGGTTGTCAGGATTTCTTTTGAAAGACAGCACCTCTACAAAAAAATTGACAAGAAAAATAAAAGCAGGATCTCAACAAGACTCTTACCTAACTGAGAGTGTTGGTCTTGCTCGTGGTTGTCTTCATCCCCTTTTGAACAATCAGCCACATTCTTCCATAATTCTTCAATACTGTCCAACGCATGAAAATACAGTCATTTGTGCAAATATAGTTTCCCTCTAAATGTGCCTCCAAAAGCAAAAATAAATAAATACTAGCTCACCTAGTGCAATACTGTGACACTTAAACAAAGGTAGTGTCTACTTTAGAGATAAAATGGTATTCAACAGTTTGTTCTCATTTTATTATATTCGGAGTTTCTGGGATTTTCTGTCCTTTTCCATTCATTTCATCTTGACTGTTAGGGTGGAAAGTACTTTATGGAGCCACTGATTTCTGTCTATATCTGACAGATATAGACAAATGGAAAATACATACTTTAAGGTATTTATTCTACAGGACAAAAGATAATCTTACCAGAGACGTTCATCTTTTAAACAAATGTACGAAAACTTCTCTGAAAGGTCAGTAAGGCCAACTTTATGTCAGTGGCCCAAAGCAGTTATGTTGTCTAAAGTAACCCCAGAGCCTAGAAGAGTCCCTGGCACGTGGTCCCCAGCACTACTAAAAGCAGCTTTATTTATTTATTTATTTGTTTGTTTGTTTATTTATTTATTTATTTAAGATTTATTTATACAAGCACTGGGTACAGTCAGAAGCGCGGGAGGGTAAGAGAATTCACCAGAGCCAGAGCAGGGAACAGAACAGGCAGAAGGACTGAAGTACACTGCTGAGGGGAGCAGCGGGCGTGGCAGGAGAGGTCTGCGCGCCATGTGGGACCCTCACCGGCAGCTGGGGATCAAACTGGTGCTGCGGAGGCTGCGGGCAGCTTCACAGCCCAGCGTTCAACCACTGCGCCACTGGAGAGGCCCTGAAGCCTTTTTTTAAAAAAGATTAATTTTATTTATTTATGCATACAAGAGCTGGGGTGTAGGCCAGAGGTGAGGGGTGCGGGGGGAGGGTGAGAGGATTCACCAGAGACAGAGTGGGGAGCAGAACAGGCAGATCCACTGAAACATACTGCTAAGGGAAGCAGTGGGTGAGACAGGACAGGTCGGCTGCTCCATGTGGGTCAGCTCCCTGGCTGGGGGTCAAACTCGTGCTGCAGATAGTTTCATAGTGCTGAGACTTAACCCCTTACACCAACAGGGAGACCCTACTGCAGAAGGTTTTTATTGGATATGGGTAAAAAATGAATCCATAAGATCTGCTCCCTAAGCTCCTGTGAGCAAGCCAATTTCTTTGCTAAAGGCATGCAAAATAGTGTACAGATGCTGGGTGATCTATTATCAGCCATCTAAAGCAGTTCTCTTTGCTATGTTTGAACAGAAGGAACGAGATGCACCATGTACCCTAAACCAGGCATTTTTATTGCAGTCCCTAGCACCAGACACCAGTGTTTCTGTCCACAAAGAGTGTCCTGCCAGGGACAGAACCACCTCAGCAGGCATCTGTCAACTCTTTTCTCACTAGGGGCATCACACTGCCTGGGGCATTGATCACAGGACACACCCAGTCAAGTCAGGGCTATTAAACAAGCTGCCAGAAAAAAGCCTATAGCTCTGCTTAACCCTCACGAGTTTCCTTCAGGTTCTGGGCCACATCTAACCTCCTGATGGAGGAGAGGTATCTGAGCCCTTCCTTCCCCTTCTGCCCTGAGAACCCTGAGCTTCACAAGAAACTTCCTCGCCCAGGTAGGCTTTCTCTCACTATTATCTCGGCCCCAACACTGGCCACTGATTCCTGAGGCCACTCTTTAAACTACCTGCTTTCTCTGCCCCTTGCTCCATCATGCTCTTGCTGGTTTTTCCTCAAACTTTACCTCCCACCACTTCGCTAAGCAATTAGAAGGCACTAGGAGGACCCCAGAAGCTGGACCCTGGTCATTCAGGAAAGGCAGTGGTCTGGGCTTGGATCTCAGCACTGTCGCTTACTAACTAGGTAAGTCTGAATGAATTGCTTAGCTTATTACACCACAGTTATTAGGGAAAACCTGCCTTTTGTGTTGCTTTGAGGATGAAATGAGTTAATACAGGTAAAATCTTTCTATAGAACAGTGCCTAGTGCAGAGCAGGCCCTCAATAGATGTAAGTCATTATTCTCCATCTCTGTCTTCAGGCTTCTTTTACACTAAGAAAACCTCTCCAGAAGACCACCTCACAGCACAAGAATTCTAAGTCTCATTTTAAGAAAATGTTACCTGAGAGAAACTAACCTCCATTAACAGTCACTCCAGAATCCTATACTTCCAAGAGCTTCTGCAGTTGTGGAAAAGCATTTTTCAATTTTAAATTATTAATCTAATCTGACACAAATCTCATCTTTAATGCAAGCAAGAGAGAGGATCTGTCAAGGTTGATACATATAAAAATCAATTCAAATACAGTTCAAGGAAAACTGCATTTACTAAAACTACAGAGGTAGATCCAAGGCAAAAAAATCTTGAACTGCCATGCTGATTTACTCCGCTGTTGAATAAAGACAGAGTAAATATCCTTCAAAACTGGTTTACATGCACACTGGTTAAGAACAATGAGGGTGAAGAATCTTCCCTGACATACTTTTAAGTAAAGGAGGCAAGTTCCAGAACCATCTACCAGTAAAAACAAGGAAAAAATTGATGTGCTCTGAAAATATGTTTGCTTTTTATTATCACTTTTATTTTTTTAAAAAAACCCATTGAGTTTATTGTGTTCTTCCCATCACCTTCAGTACTCTCCCAGAGAAAAAGTTCGAACAGCACATTTTTTACAATTTCATGGCATTTTAAAAATCCATTTATTTATATATATTTTACATCATTGTTCATTTTTGTACATTGCTTTCTCCACTCAGGTGTAGTCCCCACCACCAGTTCACCAGTGCACCATCACCATAGTCCCTTGTGCTCTTTCCTCCCCTGTTTTGATCCCTCTCTCACCCTCTATTCTGAAGAATGTCTGATTTATATTATTAATGTCTTATTTATGTCTGTTGATTTTGGTTTTTTAATTTATTATTTTTTTTCCTGATCCCTTATTTGGTTCCCCTATATTCCTCCTATAAGTGAAATCTTCCAATATTTTTTCTTTTTCCTTCTGGTTTATTTCACTGAGGATAATCCCTTCTGGCTCCATCTATTTATTTTTGTGTTGAAGAACTGAGGTGTATAGGCCAGAGGTGCAAAGGAGTGGGGGGGCCGTGGTGGTGGTAAGAGGATTCACCAGAGACAGAGTGGGGAGCAGAATTGGCAGATCTACTGAAATACACTGCTGAGGGGAGCAGTGGGCAAGACAGGAGAGGTCTGCTGTCCCATGTGGGTCAGCTCCCTGGCCAGCGATGGAACTCGGACCGTAGCTAGTGGTGACAGCACTAGTGGTCATAGCTAGTGGTGAGACTTAACCCCTAGGCCACCAGGGAGGCCCCCTCAAACACTTTTATATCTATCTGTCCATTCCTTGTGTTAAAAATAGCTTTTTGAAAGTAACTTAGATTTATACTTGGCTCTGGAGTACAATCTTATAATAAAATTAATTTGGTTTTTTTTTTTTAGCATATGCCAGTGGTTAGATGGTAGTGTGGTGGTATGGAAGAAGGGAGTCTAGGTCCTGCTACAGATAACCCACAAAGTGGGTAACCCACAGGAAGCTGGCTGAAAACCCATGGAGGAAAGGCCTGGAAGCTGTGCCCCTTCTGTCTATGGGTTTGCTATTGTTACTGGAGTCCAAATGATGGTGGAAAGGTAAAAGTTAAAGCAGAATGGCTTAATATGATTGAGCTGACCTGAGGGACTTCCCAGAAGGCAAATATTAATAACATCAATTTTAACAAACACATAAGTCTGCACAGTAAGAACACATCTAAATTACTACTAAAGCTTTTAGCAAATTGAGCCACAACAATAAAATTTTACCTTAGCATGTCTTCACCCTCCTTTAAGTAGCCCTCTTGGGGAGAATAAGAAGTCGGCAGAAAAGGTTTATATGGTTTACTGCTAAAAAACCAACAAAGACAAAATTACACTTAAGAAGAAATTATTTCCCGTAGTCCATACATTAGTTTCCACAGTTCTGGTACACTCAAAGGTGATTAACTCTTCAGTTAAACTGCATTTTAAAAACTCTAACAATGGTTTTTCTCAAGACTTCTGGATTTTTTTTCCAGCATATCCACTCTATTTTGTAGTGCCTATTTCTATTTTTATGAAGTGTGTTTTGCCCAACTGCTTTGCAGAATTGACAACGAAAGGCACGGTTCTGTTGCAAGAAAAAGTGCTACGAACTCACCGACAGAAAGGGACTTCAACATCATGAATCTGAATCATCCAATTGAATTAAACCTAAATATAAGTATGGAATATTGGAGGTGTTTGGTAATTACCTGTTTTTAAAAACCACCCCTATAACATATACAATAAGGTAGACCAGTGTTACCTTGTTGCAAAGCAAACCAATCTGGAAAGACAATTGTAGGCATATGAAATAAAGTATTTAATTTGCTTTAAAATAGGTTTCTTTTTAACTTTCTCTTTGCAAGATGTTTCACCAACATCATCACAAACGTTCAGGGGTCATGGACCACTGCATTATGGACCACTAATTCCATGGAGCTTATGAAAGAAAATTCCTAAACGTGCATCAATTCTGAGTACTAAATAAACATCCTTGATTAAGACTACTGCTATGTTTACATGCCAAGTGCATTTTGACACACACGGACACCATCCTCCTCAGGTGCGAGTTGTGTGGTTAACATATAACGTGGATCTAAATCTAAGACAAAAATAAAGGGCAAAGTCTAAGAAGAAAATGGCTGTTCCAGATTCTTGGCGGAAACAAACAAGGGGCTAAATAAGATTAACCATTATGAATTGGGCTGAGAGGGTTAAAGAGTTACTAGAAAGCATTCTGCTTCCAAAAAGGATAAGGAGCACAGATGCTCTGCTCGACCCTCTTCTCGACGATCCCAGCCAAGTTTGAAGGCCATGAGAAGGAATAAGCAGATGGTCCAATGTGAGCAAGTCAAAAGGAAGTTGCATTTGCCTTATTCGGCTTCCTAGCAACTAGACTGAATGATGCCAAGAAAACCAGCCTGCTCTAAGGAGAAACGCTGCAGGAAATTTGGAACCCCATGGTCAGGCAGAGGAGAGGCCTCCAGACACCCCCACCTGGCAAAACCAATCCTGGGCCTACCAACACCCACACTTTCCAGCCCCCCAGCACCTCCATTTCCCTTTCAGTTCCAGCTCCAGCCTACCTGGCCTTGCTAATGTCAACCCCTGACTAGTCAAACTTCTTCCCCAACAACCTTTCAAACTCCAGTCGCATAGATGAGCAATCTGGCCCGGCAAAGAATAACTTCCCACTGCTCCCTGGGAGGGAGGCCTCCAAGCACACTTAATGAAACGTGGCCAGCTGGACAGAGGCTTCCACAGCGCTCAGACACTGCAACCTAAGGCTGGGAGAGCCAGGCATTTTCTCCCAAAAGCCTGAGAAACATCCCTCCCAAAGCCACGGTGTATTTCCGTCCCTCTGCTTGCAAATAGTCCCAACTAACCTGGGGATTCCCGAATGCACTGTGTAACGGAATCACACTCTGGCACGAATCATTTTTGTGAAAGCAAATAAATATGCATAGGAAAAAATTCCCAGTAGTGCTAACGGCCAAGGAAAGACCTGAACATTAATAAATGCAAGGTTCCCCTGAGGCCTGGTAATGTTACTCTTTTGCCATATTCTCTGTGGCCTCCCTGTTATTGGTAGCACCCTTAAAACTGCAGTTCTTGGGCCTCCCCGGTGGCGCAGCGGTTGAGCGCTGGGTTGCAAAGCTGCCTGCGGCCTCTGCGGCACCAGTTCGATCCCCGGCTGCTCCCCGGCCACCAGAGGAGGGTCCCACATGGCGCGCAGACCTCTCCTGCCGCCCGCTGCTCCCCTCAGCAGTGTACTTTGGTCCTTCTGCCTGCTCTGCTCCCTGCTCTGGTTCTGGTGAATTCTCTCACCCTCCTGCGCTTCTGACTGTACCCAGTGCATGTATAAACAAAACAAACAAACAAATAAATCATAAATAAATAAAAATACATGCCTCTTTAAAAAAAAAAAACCTGCAGTTCTCTTACTCACTGTAATGGGGCAACCACTGTCAAATGGACAATGGAACTTAGAGTTACAAACACATCTTGGGAAGTAAAAACAGTTTCACAGATATTCAAAATGTTTTCAATTTGTTATACTTGAGCCTCACGATAATCATGCCAGCTGGGGAATATCAACCTCCCCAACCACACTTTTTAATAACAGATGAGGAAACCGAGGCCCAGGTCAGATGACTTGCCACACAGCTGAGCTGTGATGCCCGTTTTCAAATCCAGATGTATCTGACTTTAAAACCCAGGCTCCTTTCAATGTCTTAGTCCAGAAATTTCCCCCAGGAGGTATGTAAGTTAAACAATCAGGAAAGCAATGAAAGAAGGACAAATGCAAGGGGTAAAAATATTGAGTAACTCTAAATTTTTATGGAAAGTAAATCCCCATAAGCATAAAAAATTCTCACTTGAGAATATAAGAGTATGAGCAAGGGCTGCAGAGGAAAATGGCTCTCTGCCATGCTACAGCAGGCAACAAGCCTCTGCCACATGTCTGGGTGGCCTGGCTCTGCAAGGACGATTCAGAGCTGAAGACTCAAGACTGATGTGGAGAGACCAGGACCCTCACATGCCACTTCAGCGAATGCAACAGGGTACAAGCACCTAAGAAAACAGTTGCAAAGTGTCTTAAAAAGGAAAATCTACAGAACCCAGCAAGTTCACTTTTAGATATTCACCCAGTTAAAAATGAAAGCGCCCATCTGCAGAAGACAGGCACAACAATGTCCACAGCAGCTCTACAGCGACAGTTAAAATCTGGAAACGACCCTCAGTTGTGGAATTGTTGCGGGGAGAGGATGTCCTGAATGAACCCCACAAACTCAGGTTTTATGGACTCCACCCCAGGCCAAAGAGATACCAGGTACCAAGGACTGAAAATCATCACCGCCAAAGCAAAGATTGCTGGGAACTGAGGGTGGAGTTAAGCAGCCAAGCTTCATGTGGAACCAGAGACACGTGGGCCTCGGGGAGTTGGTTTTTCAACAGCCTTCAGCTCTTGGGGTCCCAGCTCAGCAGAACTGGTAAAATGCATTCACTAATCTCTCTCTCTCCCTGGATTATTCCTCTTTTCATTCCCCCTTTTTGTAAACAGACCCTTTTTAACCTGTTTGTGTGTGTCTGCAGTTGGGTCTCATGATAAGTTTTTTTTAAGCATGAGGGTGAGGACCCACACTCAGGCCAACCCATTTCACATCGGGGTTGCCCTGTAAAAGAATGAGAAAACAAACCATGGAGCCACACACCTTAGTCTGCTTGGGCTGCCATACAAAATACCAGAGCTCGGGAGTCTTAAGAGCAGAATTCCCTTTTCTCAGAGTTCTGGAGGCTGGGAGCAGGATGAGGAGGCCAGCTTGGTGGAGTTCTGGCAAGAGTGCTCTTCCTGGCTTGCAGATGGCCACCTTCTGGCTGTGTCCTCACAGCCCTTCCTCGGTGCACGCACACGTGGAGAGGAGATACTCTTCTTACAAGGCCACCAGCCTTATGGGATTAGGAACCCACTGTTTCCATCTCATTTAACCCTTATCTCCACCTAAAAGCCCTATTTCTAAATAAAGTTATGTTGGAGGTTAGGACTTTGACATATGAATTATAGAGGAGAAAAATTCTGTCTATACTGTTGTGGGAGAAGACTGGAGTGAGGCCGGAGAAGAGGGGGTGGGTGTAGCGGGGGGTGGGGTGGTGTGTGTGTGTGTAAAAGAATTCACCAGAGACAGAGTAGAAAACAGAAAAGGGATTTATTGAAATGCGCTGCTAAGAGAAGCAGCGGGCAAGACAGAAGAGGTCTGCACAGGAAGGATTTGGGGCTCCCTTTTATTACCAATTTGGAGGGCTCTTCATGACTGAGGACTCAGTTTGGGTCAGTTAGTGTTGGGACAGTCTTGGTGTTGGCCTTTGACACAGAATTTGTCCTGATCCTGCTTCCACATCCAGGATCAAGGTGATCAGTCTTATGGCTGGTTCCCATAGCAACATTTATCTATTCAAACCTCCCAAATCATCCTGCTGGGCAAGGGGTGGGGGCTCAGTTTTAATCTTATTAAATGACACCCTGACACATACCACCATAAAATGGAATACTACTCAGCAATAAAGAAATGAAGCACTAGCAACTCTCCTGCCACCTGTGACTAAGCAGGTATTCTCTTGCTCTCCTTTTCCTAATAAACTTGGCCTTTTAAGATGTAAAAAGAAAAAAAGGCGGGCCTCCCCGGTGGTGCAGCGGTTGAGCGCTAGGTTGAGAAGCTGCCCGCAGCCCCTGCAGTGCCAGTTCGATCCCCGGCTGCTCCCTGGCCACTGGAGGAGGGTCCCGCATGGCGCGCAGACCTTTCCTGCCGCCCGCTGCTCCCCTCAGCAGTGTACTTCGTCAGTCTGCCTATTCTGCTCCCCACTCTGGCTCTGGTGAATTCTCTCACCCTCCTGCGCTTCTGACTGTACCCAGTGCTTGTATAAATAAATAAATCTTAAAAAAAAAAAAAAAAGGCACAAAGCCAGGAGTACTTTAAAAATTAAAAATAAAAAAGTTAAAAAAAAAAGGCAATGAAGCACTGATCTACCCAATAATATGGACAAATCTCAAAATAATTATGCTGAAAGGAACCAGAAACATCTGTCTCCAAAAAATACAGATTGTGTGATTCCATTTAAGGAATTTGCATTAAAATTATATACATTATATAAAGTTCTAGAAAACACAAACTAATCTACAGGGATAAAAGTAACCAATCAGTTGTTACCTGGAAGGGGGAGGGGGCGCACAGAGAGGAATGAGGAACTGGGGGTGATAGCTGGGTCATCATTCTGATTATAGGGCTGTCTGATGGCCATATGTGAAAACTCAAATTTGAAAAACTTGCACACATGCTAAATATGTACAGTGTATTATAACATCTCAATACCATACATCAGTAATTATACATAGATAAAGCTGAAAAAAAATCCAAGCCTCCTTTCTGCTTCATTTTTTATCTTTTTTAAAATCAAATAGGTTTCAGTGTGTTTCATGTTTCAGCGGTGGTCAGCATTCACGTCGATGCTGATGTCTTTACACAGAGCGAACCTTACACATCTACAGAAAGTGTGTCCATCAAAACACTTTTCTTGCACTTTCAAATTAAATGTGCGTGTCATTCCCAAAGCCTCCAGGACGTACGATTATTTTTAACTTTTTACTGTTGTATCTCAATTACTTCAACTTATTAGACAGATGATCTATTAAGTTCTCAGGGTAGGACCCACTGGGGATAAATTTTAAAATTAAAAAGATTTTTAAGAATCCACTCTTAGAAGTTCCATCATAATTTCAAATTTCGCTGAAAACAATTTGAATTTTAACACTCCTCTGGAGAAATTCCAATCAAGCCTCCAGAAATAGGAAAAGAGCAGGAACATGACACTGTCAAAGAAGGGACACAAAGCAAAGGAACTTGCGGCTCCTTCCTTGCCGCTGAGGAGCAGGTACGATGAACACCTGAGTGCGGCGTTAACCATGCAGCTTGGCCCTGACCCACCGCCTGACTGAAAAATGTCTGTCCACAAAAACCCCTCTGCGTGGACGTTCACAGTATCTGCATCCATCATTGCCCCAAAATGGAAGGAACCAAGACACCCTTCCACAGACGAGTGGATAAGCATGCTGGGGTGACACCAATAACTGAGAGAAGAAATTGAAAGAAGTCATCCAGGGAAAGCAGACAATAAACAGGCATTAGATCATTTAAATTAAATCAGGTGCTGCCCAGGACTTTGCCAATCACCTGAAACCAGCAACCAGCACCAGAAATTTCCAGCAAAAGCTGTGAGTGAATACCAGGCATGAATACCACATCCTAGGCCTTACATAGACTCAGTTCTACTTTTTATTCACTTGTCTTTAGCATAACTTTAGGAAAAGTTATCAGGATTTCCTGCTCATTCCACCTATTTGGTAACCTTACAATGTGTTTTAGGCACAACTATACATGAGCTGGAAATTCAATTTTATTTACTCATGAGTAAATGTTGAACATCTAAAATCTGCTAAGCATGGCCTTCAAAATGGACCCTTCTCACTCACCCAGAGGCCAGTACACAGCATATCTAAATATCTATTGAACACATGAAAAGGTTTTATTCTTCAAACAACCCCAGAGACCTAGAGACAAGTCTACATATTATTCTAAAATTCCAGCCTTCAAAAAAGTACACAACTGAGGAAATAATCAAATTTATAAAAAAAAATTACAAAGCCAGAACTCAATTATACCATATACAATATTCAAGAGGTATTCTCAGTGGGGAGTAAAAACATAAAGCAAAACAAAAGAAATTTTTAAAAAGCCTAACACAAATGGAAAAGAAAAAAAAGTGATTGAAACCTTTATCAGAAACGAACAATACGAAAAGCACACAGTGCTGTTGGATTCTTTGTAAAAAAGAGTGGCCTTAAACTTGGAGAGCTATCTAATGCGCCATCAAACTGACACAGGATTCACGTCGATTCTGATGTCTTTACACAGAGAGAACCTTACACATCTACAGAAAGTGTGTCCATCAAAACACTTTCCTTGCACTTTCAAATTAAATGTGCATGTCATTCCCAAAGCCTCCAGGAACGTACAATTATTTTTAACTTTTTACAGTTGTATCTCAATTACTTCAACTTATTAGATAATATGTGACCTTAGTCTTTAGTAAGAACCTTAACTTCCTCCAAGATAAAACAATTGTCGTGTCACCTTAAATATCCAATTTAGGGCCTCCCTGGTGGTACAGCGGTTGAGCGCTGGGCTGCGAAGCTGCCCACAGCTTCTGCAGTGCCGGTTCGATCCCCGGCTGCTGGCGAGGGTCCCACATGGCGCGCAGATCTCTCCTGCCGCGCCCACTGCTCCCCTCAGCAGTGTACTTCAGTCCTTCTGCCTGCTCTGCTCTCCGCTCTGGCTCTGGTGAATTCTCTCACCCTCCCGTGCTTCTGACTGTACCCAGTGCTTGTTGTATAAATAAATAAATAAACCTTTATATAAAAAAAAAAAATCCAATATATTCTCTTTCGTGGGTTGAACTGGGTCACCCTTTCACCCCCGAAAGAGAATATATTGGATTTTTTTTTTTATATAAAGGTTTATTTATTTATTTATACAACAAGCACTGGGTACAGTCAGAAGCACGGGAGGGTGAGAGAATTCACCAGGCCAGAAGCGGAGAGCAGAGCAGGCAGAAGGACTGAAGTACACTGCTGAGGGGAGCAGTGGGCGGCAGGAGAGATCTGCGCGCCATGTGGGACCCTCGCCAGCAGCCGGGGATCGAACCGGCACTGCAGAAGCTGTGGGCAGCTTCGCAGCCCAGCGCTCAACCGCTGTACCACCAGGGAGGCCCTAAATTGGATATTTAAGGTGACACGACAATTGTTTTATCTTGGAGGAAGTTAAGGTTCTTACTAAAGACTAAGGTCACATATTATCTAATAAGTTGAAGTAATTGAGATACAACTGTAAAAAGTTAAAAATAATTGTACGTTCCTGGAGGCTTTGGGAATGACATGCACATTTAATTTGAAAGTGCAAGGAAAGTGTTTTGATGGACACACTTTCTGTAGATGTGTAAGGTTCTCTCTGTGTAAAGACATCAGAATCGACGTGAATCCTGTGTCAGTTTGATGGCGCATTAGATAGCTCTCCAAGTTTAAGGCCACTCTTTTTTACAAAGAATCCAACAGCACTGTGTGCTTTTCGTATTGTTCGTTTCTGATAAAGGTTTCAATCACTTTTTTTTTCTTTTCCATTTGTGTTAGGCTTTTTAAAATTTCTTTTGTTTTGCTTTATGTTTTTACTCCCCACTGAGAAATACCTCTTGAATATTGTATATGGTATAATTGAGTTCTGGCTTTTGTAATTTTTTTTTATAAAATTTGATTATTTCCTCAGTTGTGTACTTTTTTGAAGGCTGGAATTTTAGAATAATATGTAGACTTGTCTCTAGGTCTCTGGGGTTGTTTGAAGAATAAAACCTTTTCATGTGTTCAATAGATATTTAGATATGCTGTGTACTGGCCTCTGGGTGAGTGAGAAGGGTCCCATTTTGAAGGCCATGCTTAGCAGATTTTAGATGTTCAACATTTACTCATGAGTAAATAAAATTGAATTTCCAGCTCATGTATAGTGTGCCTAAAACACATTGTAAGGTTACCAAATAGGTGGAATGAGCAGGAAATCCTGATAACTTTTTCCTAAAGTTATGCTAAAGACAAGTGAATAAAAAGTAGAACTGAGTCTATGTAAGGCCTAGGATGTGGTATTCATGCCTGGTATTCACTCACAGCTTTTGCTGGAAATTTCTGGTGCTGGTTGCTGGTTTCAGGTGATTGGCAAAGTCCTGGGCAGCACCTGATTTAATTTAAATGATCTAATGCCTGTTTATTGTCTGCTTTCCCTGGATGACTTCTTTCAATTTCTTCTCTCAGTTATTGGTGTCACCCCAGCATGCTTATCCACTCGTCTGTGGAAGGGTGTCTTGGTTCCTTCCATTTTGGGGCAATGATGGATGCAGATACTGTGAACGTCCACGCAGAGGGTTTTGTGTGGACAGACATTTTTCAGTCAGGCGGTGTCAGGGCCAAGCTGCATGGTTAACGCCGCACTCAGGTGTTCATCGTACCTGCTCCTCAGCGGCAAGGAAGGAGCCGCAAGTTCCTTTGCTTTGTGTCCTTCTTTGACAGTGTCATGTTCCTGCTCTTTTCCTATTTCTGGAGGCTTGATTGGAATTTCTCCAGAGGAGTGTTAAAATTCAAATTGTTTTCAGCGAAATTTGAAATTATGATGGAACTTCTAAGAGTGGATTCTTAAAACTCTTTTTAATTTTAAAAATTTATCCCCAGTGGGTCCTACCCTGAGAACTTATATAGATCATCTGTCTAATAAGTTGAAGTAATTGAGATACAACAGTAAAAAGTTAAAAATAATCGTACGTTCCTGGAGGCCTTTGGGAATGACACGCACATTTAATTTGAAAGTGCAAGAAAAGTGTTTTGATGGACACACTTTCTGTAGATGTGTAAGGTTCGCTCTGTGTAAAGACATCAGCATCGACGTGAATGCTGACCAACGCTGAAACATGAAACACACTGAAACCTATTTGATTTTAAAAAAGATAAAAAATGAAGCAGAAAGGAGGCTTGGGATTTTTTTTCAAGCTTTATCTATGTATAATTACTGATGTATGGTATTGAGATGTTATAATACACTGTACATATTTAGCATGTGTGCAAGTTTTTCAAATTTGAGTTTTCACATATGGCCATCAGACAGCCTATAATTCAGAATGATGTCCCAGCTATCACCCCCAGTTCCCTCATTCCTCTCCTGTGCGCCCCCTCCCCCTTCCAGGTAACAACTGATTGGTTACTTTTATCCCTGTAGATTAGTTTGTGTTTTCTAGAACTTTATATAATGTATATAATTTTAATGCAAATTCCTTAAATGGAATCACACAATCTGTATTTTTTTGGAGACAGATGTTTCTGGTTCCTTTCAGCATAATTATTTGAGATTTGTCCATATTATTGGGTAGATCAGTGCTTCATTGCCTTTTTTTTTTAACTTTTTTATTTTTAATTTTTAAAGTACTCCTGGCTTTGTGCCTTTTTTTTTTTTTTTTAAGATTTATTTATTTATACAAGCACTGGGTACAGTCAGAGCGCACGAGAGGGTGAGAGAATTCACCAGAGCCAGAGTGGGAGCAGAATAGGCAGACTGACGAAGTACACTGCTGAGGGGAGCAGCGGGCGGCAGGAAAGGTCTGCGCGCCATGCGGGACCCTCCTCCAGTGGCCAGGGAGCAGCCGGGGATCGAACTGGCACTGCAGGGGCTGCGGGCAGCTTCTCAACCTAGCGCTCAACGCTGCACCACGGGGAGGCCCGCCTTTTTTTCTTTTTACATCTTAAAAGGCCAAGTTTATTAGGAAAAGGAGAGCAAGAGAATACCTGCTTAGTCACAGGTGGCAGGGAGAGTTGCTAGTGCTTCATTTCTTTATTGCTGAGTAGTATTCCATTTTATGGTGGTATGTGTCAGGGTGTCATTTAATAAGATTAAACTGAGCCACCACCCCTTGCCCAGCAGGCTGATTTGGGAGGTTTGAATAGAATAAATGTTGCTATGGGAACCAGCCATATGACTGATCACCTTGATCCTGGATGTGGAAGCAGGATCAGGACAAATTCTGTGTCAAAGGCCAACACCAAGACTGTCCCAACACTAACTGACCCAAACTGAGTCCTCAGTCATGAAGAGCCCTCCAAATTGGTAATAAAAGGGAGCCCCAAATCCTTCCTGTGCAGACCTCTTCTGTCTTGCCCGCTGCTTCTCTAGCAGCGCATTTCAATAAATCCCTTTTCCTGTTTTCTACTCTGTCTCTGGTGAATTCTTTTACACACACACACACACACCCCACCCCCCGCTACACCACCCCCTCTTCTCCGGCCTCACTCCAGTCTTCTCCCACAACAGTATAGACAGAATTTTTCTCCTCTATAATTCATATGTCAAAGTCCTAACCTCCAACATAACTTTATTTAGAAATAGGGCTTTTAGGTGGAGATAAGGGTTAAATGAGATGGAAACAGTGGGTTCCTAATCCCATAAGGCTGGTGGCCTTGTAAGAAGAGTATCTCCTCTCCACGTGTGCGTGCACCGAGGAAGGGCTGTGAGGACACAGCCAGAAGGTGGCCATCTGCAAAGCCAGGGAAGAGCACTCTTGCCCAGAACTCCCACCAAGCTGGCCACCTCATCCTGCTCCCAGCCTCCAGAACTCTGAGAAAAGGGAATTCTGCTCTTAAGATCCCCGAGCTCTGGTATTTTGTTATGGCAGCCCAAGCAGACTAAGGTGTGTGGCTCCATGGTTTGTTTTCTCATTCTTTTACAGGGGCAACCCCGATGTGAAATGGGTTGGCCTGAGTGTGGTCCTCACCCTCATGCTTAAAAAAAACTTATCATGAGACCCAACTGCAGACACACACAAACAGGTAAAAAAGGGTCTGTTTACAAAAAGGGGGAATGAAAAGAGGAATAATCCAGGGAGAGAGAGAGATTAGTGAATGCATTTTACCAGTTCTGCTGAGCTGGGACCCCATAGAGCTGAAGGCTGTTGAAAAACCAACCTCCCCGAGGCCCACGTGTCTCTGGTTCCACATGAAGCTTGGCTGCTTAACTCCACCCTCAGTTCCCAGCAATCTTTGCTTTGGCGGTGATGATTTTCAGTCCTTGGTACCTGGTATCTCTTTGGCCTGGGGTGGAGTCAATAAAACCTGAGTTTGTGGGGTTCATTCAGGACATCCTCTCCCCGCAACAATTCCACAACTGAGGGTCGTTTCCAGATTTTAACTGTCGCTGTAGAGTGCTGTGGACATTGTTGTGCCTGTCTTCTGCAGATGGGCGCTTTCATTTTTAACTGGGTGAATATCTAAAAAGTGAACTTGCTGGGTTCTGTAGATTTTCCTTTTTAAGACACTTTGCAACTGTTTTCTTAGGTGCTTGTACCCTGTTGCATTCGCTGAAGTGGCATGTGAGGGTCCTGGTCTCTCCACATCAGTCTTGAGTCTTCAGCTCTGAATCGTCCTTGCAGAGCCAGGCCACCCAGACATGTGGCAGAGCTTGTTGCTGCTGTAGCATGGCAGAGAGCCATTTTCCTCATGCAGCCCTTGCTCATACTCTTATATTCTCAAGTGAGAATTTTTTATGCTTATGGGGATTTACTTTCCATAAAAATTTAGAGTTACTCAATATTTTTACCCCTTGCATTTGTCCTTCTTTCATTGCTTTCCTGATTGTTTAACTTACATACCTCTGGGGAAATTCTGGACTAAGACATTGAAAGGAGCCTGGGTTTTAAGTCAGATACATCTGGATTTGAAAACGGGCATCACGCTCAGCTGTGTGGCAAGTCATCTGACCTGGGCCTCGGTTTCCTCATCTGTATTAAAAAGTGTGGTTGGGGAGGTTGATATTCCCCAGCTGGCATGATTATCGTGAGGCTCAAGTATAACAAATTGAAAACATTTGAATATCTGTGAAACTGTTTTTACTTCCCAAGATGTGTTTGTAACTCTAAGTTACCATTGTCCATTTGACAGTGGTTGCCCCATTACAGTGAGTAAGAGAACTGCAGGTTTTTTTTTTTTAAAGAGGCATGTATTTTTATTTATTTATGATTTATTTGTTTGTTTGTTTTGTTTTATACATGCACTGGGTACAGTCAGAAGCGCAGGAGGGTGAGAGAATTCACCAGAACCAGAGCAGGGAGCAGAGCAGGCAGAAGGACCAAAGTACACTGCTGAGGGGGAGCAGCCGGGCGGCAGGAGAGGTCCTGCGCGCCATGTGGGACCCTCCTCTGGTGGCCGGGGAGCAGCCGGGGATCGAACTGGTGCCGCAGAGGCCGCAGGCAGCTTTGCAACCCAGCGCTCAACCCGCTGCGCCACCGGGAGGCCCAAGAACTGCAGTTTTAAGGGTGCTACCAATAAAAGGGAGGCACAGAGAATATGGCAAAAGAGTACATTACAAGGCCTCAGGGGAACCTTGCATTTATTAATGTTCAGGTCTTTCCTTGGCCGTTAGCACTACTGGGATTTTTTCCTATGCATATTTATTTGCTTTCACAAAAATGATTCGTGCCAGAGTGTGATTCCGTTACACAGTGCATTCGGGAATCTCCCCAGGTTAGTTGGGACTATTTGCAAGCAGAGGGACGGAAATACACCGTGGCTTTGGGAGGGATTGTTTCTCAGGCTTTTGGGAGAAAATGCCTGGCTCTCCCA
Organism: Talpa europaea; assembly: GCF_964194135.1. NCBI lineage: Eukaryota > Metazoa > Chordata > Mammalia > Eulipotyphla > Talpidae > Talpa > Talpa europaea. The sequence goes on along the minus strand of NC_140084.1, from coordinate 20,846,555 downwards.
GCCTTAGGTTGCAGTGTCTGAGCGCTGTGGAAGCCTCTGTCCAGCTGGCACGTTTCCATTAAGTGTGCTTGGAGGCCTCCCTCCCAGGGAGCAGTGGGAAGTTATTCTTTGCCGGGCCAGATTGCTCATCTATGCGACTGGAGTTTGAAAGGGTTGTTGGGAGAAGAAGTTTGACTAGTACAGGGGTT